>NC_087513.1:162402157-163100496 GCF_963921805.1 Phalacrocorax carbo
CTCCTCTCCTCTCCTCATTTCTTTTTTCCTTCTCACTTCTCCCTTCCTCTTTTCCTCCCCTTATGCTTCCCTTCCTTCTCTCTCCATCCCTCACTTTTCCTCTTCCCTTCTCTGTCCCATCATTTATCTCAACCTCCCTCACTGTCCTTCTCTCTTCCTCTCTCCTTCTTTCCTTCTCTATCCCCTTCCTGCCCTTGCCCCCACCTCTCTTTCATTTGTCAAGAGCTGTCAATACAGACTACAAAGAAAACTTCCCTGTAGATATGGTAACTTTTATGATAAAACAAAAAACACACTGTCAAGCGTACTTTTTGGCAGAGATGCTTCTCTACATTTAGACTTAAAACAAGCTGTTTAGATAAAAAATCTATACGTGACTAGGTATCATTAAATTCACATCATGTTTGTTATCCAACCTGATCTTGACATTTTTCAGAGAAAACTTTTAGAGAGAAAACACAAGCTAATGCAAATAACTGCAAGGCTCCCTTTGCTCACTTCTACTCTGTCATAATAAAACAACAATTGTTCGATATAATCAAAACTTCCTGCCATTAACTTTTATATTCTTTAAGAGGGCTTCTCCATCAATAAAGATAAAAATAGTTGACAAAAACATGCCCCACAGAAATAAATATTTTATTTACCATTTGAGCATTATTAGAGGATATTTGTATAGCAGTATTTTGAGGGAAACTTGTGTTTACAGTTTGGCAAGCCACTAGCTCTTCTTGCTCTAGAGCAACTAAACTAGAAAGCACTTGAAGAAATTACAACAATCTTGGATTGTTTATTTCCATTTCATCCACATTATTGTTAATTTCTAAATCCAAGCAAACAGATTTCCTTGACTTGATATTTTAGAAAAGTTTAACTTTCGTATCTCCAATGATATATGTGAATTGCAAATATTAATAATCCTGTCATAAAAGCACTTAGAGTTATGACATATTTACATGCCTTTCTCATAGAAATTGATATTTCCCTAGAAGCAACACTGTTGCAATTTATGAGCTAGTGGATGAAGAAAAATAGCCAGTAAATTAGTGGTAATATAGACCTACTGTTAGTTTTGTTACTAGCAAATAGTGTTTTCAGTACCAGCAACAGGCTCATTAGCCTTTGTGTAAGGCATCTGTGATACTGAGTCATATTCTGAGGCAGCATTACTCTGTAGTCTTGCTTTCAAGCAGAACATTACCAATCAAAGCCTTTTCTTATTGCTGCTTTGTTGTTGTTGTTGGTTGTTGTTGTGGATTTGGTGCTTTTTATATTGCATTTTAGTAAAATCAGAGATGTTCAAATCTTCAGACTGCTAGTCAGACTTACTCGTCAGTTTTAAATAACATCTGAAACAAACAAGGAAATCATCAGTCCTTTGGAAATGGACTGCTAATGTAATATTTAATCCATTAGACGTTATCATTTTGTTCATTAATTTCATTAGCAAAGATCTAAAATGCACCAACCTTTCCTTTTAGGTCTAGGCCATCTCCATTAATATCCCTTAGAAATTACTTTGTTGTTTTTGAAGTTTACAGCTAGTAGCAGAAAGCTGAATTCATGTGTGCTCCTGCCAAATTAAGTTTGTAGCAATGCTAATTGTTAGCTGGAAGGCTATTTTATGATACTTTCTGCTCACTAAGAATTTTTTTTCTTTGCTTGGTCTAATCACGGCCCTATGAATATAACCAATCCAAAGTCCTGTTTCCAGTTCATTCCTCACCATATCAACCTGATATGGTTGGTTGGAATTAATGTACTGGAAAAATAACTGTATTGACAGATGCAGTTAAGCCTATGCTTTTTATTTAGTGTCTAGACCTTGGAAAGGCATCAAAATTTTAGATCTGTGTATTTAACATAAATTTAATAACCTTACATAATAATAATCAACCTTCTAATAAAGATTTTCATAATCATAATGTATTTAGAATTCCTTTAGTTGAAGGAAAGACTTGATTAAGGCACTGTTACTTCTTTCACTCCTGCTGGACACCTGAGGTGGGAATGAATCTTGTTATTTACTAGCTAAAAGCTTAGGTACCTTATGTAATTTAGTCATGTAAGCATTTTTTTTTTCAGAGAGTTGAGGAAGACATGCATCTCCAGAGGGCAATTAAATTTTCCTGTCATAGAAGCTTATATAAAAATGAGATGTACTGCAAATATCTCACAGATGACTAAGAGAGTGACTGGACAGGCTTGGACCAAACACTTCTAGAAGACTGAGCTTATATGAGATGACTTCTATCCCTTCTGCCTACAAGCTCAATTTACTTTACATTCCCAGCAAGGGATTCATTCATTCATAGGCATTCATTCAAAGATTTCAAAGTACAATGTTTATTGTGGTAGTTTTCCATGAACTGTATGCTTCCTTTGAACATACATGCATCCTAAAAAAAAAGTCCAAACCACCTTTTTTGATATTTCATGAAAAAGAATTATGACTTTTTCTTTTAGAATTGATTTTGCAAAGATTTTGTTCAATAGGTCAAAGTATTTGTCCAGTGAATGGTACTTGTCTTCCAAGATACTAATGGATTTCAATATGCTACTTAGTTCTTTTTGATGAAAACCTCATAGAATTTAGTCAGGTTCATTTTGTTGCCTATGTTTTTTTTAAAAACAGATGACAAAGGCATGAAGCTGTACACTAGAAGTTCCCTGCAAGGGGAGCAGGGGCTGCTGTTACTTCTAGAATCAATGGCAAAATATGTAATGTGATCTCAAATGATGCTACTTTTTCTGTATAGTCTTGGGGAAGAGTGTTATTCAGAATAAATCATTATTTCCTTTATGTGGAAACATAGCAACAGGTGAGTCCTTAAGGTTACAGTAGAATATTGGTATCTATGTGTTTTGTGTCTTACATTTATTAGATAATTCCCTCTGTATTATGACTGCATCTTGTAAATTAAGATTTAACAACTGGAGAAAACATATTAGAAGAATGTCTAGATCTATGCTTACCTTTTCTGGTATAGTCTTAGGGATTTGCTTGTGAATGTGACATGCTCCAGTTCATAGAAATCTCTTCCTGCATAAAGTTGGAGATATATAGACTTACTTTCATTCATGGCCATTTCTGGGTCTTTTCAATGAAGATTAGCCAGAAAATTTAAAACCTTTTACCTAATTCCTGCTGCCCCATCTTTTTTGAGCTTATTATCATAGAATGAGGCATTTCTTCAATGCTAGAGGCTGAGCTTTTTTTTCTCCTTGGAACTCAAAATTAACAGTCTTTTTAACTTCACTTTTAGCCAAGGTATTACTCCCTCTTTGAGAAAAAGAAGATAATACGGGGGAAAAAAGCTATAATTTAAGGTAATATTTATTTGTGACTATGGATCTTTTCACTCATTCATTGTTCAGGTGTGCTGGTGGAAACTTATAGGCCTTTGACAGTTTGTATACACTGCTAATAGAACAGACAGAAGGTTCAAAATGAGCTGGGCTGTACCTCATGCATTGGAAGAAGTCCAGATTTAATAATTTATAGAAAGATTTAGAGTAGTATGATCTAGTGCACATAGACCTGGCAGCCAGAAACTTTTTACATGGATCCTGTTACTCTAAGTTATTTATAAAGTTATTTTCAAAAGAAGTAGTGGATAAAGGGTTTGTTCAAAATTATTTGTATTTTTCAAAAACTTTTAGTTGTAGCAGGGAGTAGGGGAATATTCCATTATTCTAAAATGGGATCTTATTCATGATATCCTAACATAAGTGTAAACTGACATGCAAAAGTAGAGAGAAGCCTTAGCATCCTTTCAAAGTTTTAATTAAAACATGAAACATAAAACAGATCAGGAAGTATGGTATAAATTCTGAGTGCTGACTACACACATGCAGTGTTAAGGATTAAATATGATCTCTACCACAGAGGCACAAATAACACATTTCCAATCTTTCCATGGGAGGAACCACCAAGAATCACATACTTACGTCTAAAGACTTAATCAGTTAAGTAAAATCCCATAACCCACATGTAACATTTTAGTAACTTCATACTTTCTGAAATTCATAGGTCCTTATACTAGATGTTGCAAGTTATTGGTACAAGAATTTTCAGTCTGTGGAAAAAACCTACAACATTCTGTGTGGTATCCTGGATGCTTGATTGGAGTAATTTCCTAAATAAGTCTTTTCATAATCTAAACCTGGGCCATGTACCTGTATGGCCTCAAGGAGTGAACCCTGGATTGTTTGTTCTCTTGGAGGGGATAAGATGGAGTCTTTCAGGAATTTTTATCTACTAGACGTTCTCTACAGAAGAAACGGGCTATTGCTTACACTGCTATGCATTGCCTATTTCGAGTTGTTTGATTCATGAAAGACAGCATATAAGATCTCACAATGTACTTACTGTGTCATAAAGGGTAGGGCAACATTTAGATGGGATATCTGAATTTGACAAATTCAATTTCATTCAGAGACTCACTGTACTGAAGCTGTTTGAATAAATGAGATACAGCTTGAAGGGCAGAGAAAAAAGGGCAGAGCTAGGTCTGCAAGCAAGAGTTTTGTTTTTAACCTCACAATTGGAAAGACTCTCTATGCACATACATAATATAGCAAAGATATAATTTAGAGAAAAGCCAGTGTCAGGCTTTGATGTAAAGCTATTCCAATACAATGCATCGTAGATCACAAATGCTCAAGAACCTTTTATTTAAACCAGCTAGCAATATTTGAGAAACAATAATTACTAACCTTCATGAAATGTAGATTTAATTTCGCCTTAATGTTTGATAGCTTTATGGGTCTTTTCTACAAGCCATTTTTGTGTTTCTGAAATGTGTCAGAGTGACAGTGCAAGAATCTAATGTCTTTTATCTAGACACTGAACAAACAACACCCACAGCAGCACTGCAGGCTTCCTGACATTGCTCTGTCAAAGCACTGTCTTCAGCTCCGTTTTGGAAGAATCAGTGATAGAGGTTGGTGCAGTTCAGCTTCTGCTTGTTCAAACCTCAGCCTCTTTGCTGAAACTGCCAATCAAATATACTAGTAGCAAGATGCCTAAAACTGTAGTGTTCTTCAATATAGTCCATCAAAAAGCTAGCAAATAAAGCAAACGGTGTTGCTGCTAATTTGCCTAAAAGTGTACAACCAATCTAAAACTGAAATATCTTAAAAACACCTTATCAGTTCCTTGGCTTATCCAGCCCCTGTGATAATTAGGCTAAATTCCCCAGAAAAGGTTGGCATATCATAGAAGTAAATTTGTCCTCTGGATGGTAGGTTCTCTGATAAGACATGTCTTATCACCCTAATAAATGAAAGTAGAGGGAAAGTGGAAAATACAACTGTAATGAAGATGATAGTGTATGTAAACAGAAATGCCAAACATTACTGCCTACAAAGATATGTATGATGGATATATGGTGAGTGTAACCTATCTAGCCGCTTAGCAGTGGATGAATAAATGCTATTTTCCTTCTGCGACTGAGAAGTGTCTGAACTAATTGAATTTCTTCAGCCTTACTTGATCTGCCCTCAAGGGTTTGATACCTATTTAATTATGGGGGGTTTTAGCACTTACGAGTAAAAAAAAAATCTTGTGACAGTCACCGTAGGAGAATCAGAAATTGCTAAATGGCTGCTGCATCATGGAGTGAAAAGCAGTTGTGATCAAAGGAATGGAAGGGACCTCTTGATTCATGAAATGCGGGTACCCACTCTCTCAAGCAATACAAATCACATAGTTACTTCCCTAAACATATCCAGGCCTATCTGAAAAGCACAGAGTTTGGGTTTTGGGTTTTGTTGTTTTTCCCACTTGCCTCATCGGGAAATCTGATGAAGAAATTCATAGTTTTATGAATTTAAAGGACTATTCTAATTTCTGGTCTGAAGTCTGTTAAAATTACCACCAGATGCCAAATGAAAAGTATGTGTCTGGAGGTAAAGGCTGAACTTTGCATACCAGTAACAATATCCTGTACCTGATGTCTTGGTTGGTTTTGCATATATCAATAATTTTTTAATCATAGATTTTTCAAGTAGCATCTACAGACCTGATTAACATTGGGATTCCCCTTCAGTAGGACGTGAACAAACCTACAAAGAAACAGATCTGCTCTGCAAATCAACAGTCAGATTAGAAATAAAATGCTAAAATCGACAAATATACTACATAAAATCAGCATGCAATAGGAGCAATAGGGTATAATGTGAGAAAGACAACAAAATGATTATGGAGTTGTGGGGATGAACTATATCCATATTAGTCAGTGGTTATAGGTCTGTGCTTTTATCTGTATTGCCAGAAAACTAGGCAGAGTTTGTAGTTATGCAGGGATTTAGAAAACAAATGTTTTAATGTTTTAAAGTTTTCATGGTTCTAGTTTCAAGAAAGCTTCATGTTTTACGTTAACATTGTTTTGTGTATTAATCACTACTTTGGCCAATTGTGGCTTAACTTCAACTGGGAAAAATAAGAACAATTGATATTGATGACATTTGATCTTTTTCAGAGTCAAATGTAGTCTTTCAAACCAGGTGTTTTAGTGCACAGATAACCAATGTTTCTCACTGAAGGTTGGTACATGGATACCTCTTAGAGATAGAAATCTATGAAGTATGCTTATTTCTTTAGAGATCAAATGATCAGGGGACTGGATCATCTCTCTTATGAGGAAAGGCTGAGAGGCTTGGGTTTGTTTAGCCTGGAGGAGACTGATGGGGGGATCTTATCAATACCTATATATATCTGAAGGGTGGCTGTCAAGAGACTGGACTCTTCAGTGGTGCCCAATGAGAAGACAAGGGTCAATGGGCACAAGTTGGAACACAGGAAGTTCCACTTAAATATGAGAAAATGCAAAAGTAGAGGTTTATATTGTCTTTCTTTCCTGAGAATTCAGTCAGTTGTATGCTGATTTTTTTTAAAGGAAAAGAAACCATATCTGTTAAAAAAATAAAAAAAAGAAAAAGAAAAAGAGAAAGAGAAAGAGGAAGAGAAAAAGAAGAAAAAAGAAAATATTGTGCTGGTGATACTTAGCTGATATATTAGTACATGCCTGTATACATGCATGTTTATATATATTAATGTAAGTTAGCACACTGGTTTCCTTATCTCCTTTAGAATCATAGAATCATTAAGGCTGGAAAATACCTCTAGGGTCATCAAGTCCAACTGTCAGTGGTATTTGGCTGGAGTTTCAGCACTCAGAATTCTGATTCCCTTTAGCAAAGGGTTTCCACTAGGACCGGGTAAACTATTTCTGGTCTTGACTCTCCTCTCCTGGAGATTGCTGCCTTTTCAGCAGTGATACGAGTATTTTTCCTTGCTACAGCAATTTAGACCCTAATGTGTTTCTGCAAATTGCTAGGCAGTAAGATGTGGCAGCTCAGAAGACATAATACCTTCTAGGGGGACAACATCTTTTAGAGGCACATAACAAAAAAGCTGATCCACCATCAGAGCTCACAGACAGTAGGATTTACTCACAGGCAGTCTGAAATCTTACTGTCTTGTCTCTGGGCTGTGTCATTATTTATCTGGGAACAATTACATTTAAACTTGGGGAACAAGAATGAAATTTCTCAGGACTTCTGTCACAGATTTCTAACTATTGGACTAATGCCATGTTCTCCTTTTTTAAAATTTTTTTTTTTGGCTTTGATTTTATTGAGTGGGAAGCACTGAATTTGGCTTCAAGCTTTTTTATTACATTAACAGAAAACTGAAGAGAAAACCTCAGTAGACACAAGCAAATTTCATCTGCATTTCCTTGGTAAGCCACAGAATTTGTCATGGTCTATTTTCTTCATTATTACACTATCTAAATGTGAAACAGGAATGATCATTGCTCAAAATAGCAAGTATGTTCACAGGATTATAAACTCTCAAATAATATGATGTGAAATTCCAGTAATTTTCCAGAAACATAGAAGTAGATGGCTTTGTGTGATTTACACCTTGTCATAAATACCTTGTTCAACTTTGTTATTGGAGGAACTTTTTTTTCACACTCAAATTTTCTCAAAAATTGAAAAGATTTTATAGAGTTAAACTACAGTTTGCTCAATACAGTATTTATTTTCCAAATTTTTCTTATCTTCCTCTTAATTTTAAAATTCAGAGTAAAATAAAAATAATCTAGAATTCTTTCTCTTGCTCTTTACTGTTAGCCTTTCTACCTCCTGCTGTCATGCATGTGGTGTCTGAAAATCTTCATTCTTAATGCAGTAAATCCCTGGGATTAGATGCATTTCATCTCTGTACATGTGGCATCCATCATTGCTGGAAGGAGAAAGAGACATCTAATCCAAATTGAAAACTAGCTGAGGAGGATAGGAAACTGGGGTGAGGTGAAATTTAGTGATGAAATTAGAGGAAATTATTTTAGTACTCACTTTGTTTATAGCAATATTAATCCTGTCAGAAACAGATTTGAAGGAAAAAGGTCCAGATTCAATTTATAGTACTCGTCATTAAATTCATAAGCAAGCGTGGCTGAAAACCCACCCAGGAGACTGGGAAACTCATTTGCACTGTCTGTGTGCCCAGTGAATAACGTTTGCCTTCTAGAGAGCAATAAATTAGATAAAGGAGTTTACTCAAGTAGGACTTTAATGAGGTCAAGGTAGAAATGAAGCATCAATAACCTATCCATTTGGCAAACCACAGAAATCTTTGAAAGACAAAGTTACTCTTCTTCGAAGTGTGCTTGCAGTCATGCATGGTGGCTAAGGAAGGCAGTCACTGCTCCCTCAATCCAATTCTGTCTTATTCACAGTTTATTGACCAGCCTAGTGCTCCAACTGTTCATCTTAGCAAAGTCCATCCATGAAGCAAAGGGGTCCAATTGCTGCTGCTGAAAGAGATGGTTTACAGGGCTCTCCTATCATTCTCAGCTTTAACAGTGCCCATCTTTCCACTGAGCAGAGAGGTCTCATGGGTGGTAACAGCCTGAACTCCTTGCAAACGTTATCAGTGTTAACTGTTCATTAGATGTGAGCTATTGGCAGTAAGTAAATTCTGTAACAGTATTTCCACCTAACTCA
The DNA here is from genome assembly GCF_963921805.1 of Phalacrocorax carbo. Taxonomy (NCBI): domain Eukaryota; kingdom Metazoa; phylum Chordata; class Aves; order Suliformes; family Phalacrocoracidae; genus Phalacrocorax; species Phalacrocorax carbo. The sequence goes on from NC_087513.1 coordinate 162,411,179, forward strand.
GTTCCCCTCTGGCCCAGGACTCTCCAAGGCCGTGTTTGGCTAGACAGGCCTGTGCTGCTTTCACTTGTTTCCACAGCAATTTCTCTACTTGTCTTTTCCAGCGCCGGGCAGCCCTCTCAGTACTGTGCATGCTCAGTTCTTCAGGCTTTATTCACCAAAAATGGTGTCTCTTCCTGGCTTTCTTTCCCATATTAAAAAGAAATTACTCAGCTTCAAGGCTAGAGGTTACAGAGTTTTAGTAAAGAGGCCTTCAAATCGGGCCTGTTGTGTGCCACTGTAGAAGTACAAGACTGGATGATAGGTCCAGTCATTGCCTGAATATCAGGTGGTGGTGAAGACCAGTCCTGCTAGGGTAAGTATCCAAATACCCTGTGCAGCTCATGAAGAGAGGTAACACTTTAGAAGTTGTTTTTCTTCTGGAAGGAGAAGCTGGAAGGAATTAGCTGGATTGAATCCCAAGCTAAAGGTGAAATTTATCTCTTGTAACTTCACATATTAAATGTTAGATATCCTCGAACTAGTATCTTCGTTGCCAGAAGAGATCTATGTGACCCTAGATACCTTTCTCAGGATGAGAGGAATCACTCTTTCAAGGCGCTCCATTGATCCCGAGGGCTCAGTTCAGCTGGCCTCAGAAAGGCTGGTTTTACGTTTTGAGATAGCCTAAGGCATCTGCTGGGAGCTAGCAGAAACAAAGCATGGCACAGCTGAGAAGGCCACTGGCTCTCTGCAGCTCCAGAAAGGGGCGGTTGCCTCAGGTTGTCCTGATATAACTGTGTAGCCTTGTAACATGGCATTGCCATGGTTAGTAAATGGATAATAACAGATAATAGTAGTAATTAGGTCTAGACTAATAATGATTCTTGAATTAGATTGTTAAGATTTTAATTATACTAACTAAATTCTTGGCTTTATATGTATGGTGCATTTCCTCTTTGTCCAGAAAAAAATTTTAAGTGTAAAAACAGGCTCCTATGTTTCTGCAACAACTAGTCTAGAGTGCAGGAAAGGGTCAGTCGGTGAGAGTCTGAGTTCTAGACACATGAGTTTAGACTACTTTTCCCCTTTGCCTAAAGAAACAGGTAGTTCTAAAGGAATTTTTCTTTATGTTGTTTATTTTAATCAGTGGGGTTGCGGTTTTCCCTAGGATTTGAAATTGCACAGATACTTACAGTCTTCCATAAAGCTTGTCTTCTTTGTTTTTTATTCATAGGACACCATAACTTACACGATACAGTTTGGAAAAGTTTGCCTATCAAAAGTATACCTCAACATTTCTCATAGGAATTCCACTGTCAACAACTTTCCTTGGTGTTAGTGGTTTTTTAAAGTGTTATAGGTAAACAGGATATTCAGGGCAAAAGAATGAAATCAAAAAAGTCAAGACAGTATTTCAAAATACTTGTTTAACCAGGTATTAGTGTAGAAGTCTACTTACATATTTAGGCACAAGTAGTTTCCTCTTACCCTTGCTGTTTATATTACTAAAATGCCAAAAATTTTATCAAGTAACATATTCCACAGAAAAATACAGGATTTTTTCCTTAGAGTCATATAGGTAAAAGTTCACAATATAATTTTTTATAATTATTTTTTTATTTGTCATGGTATACATATAACCAGTATAGAGAAAATAAATACAAATTGCTATTACCTGTAATGTTGTGATGCCTTTCTCAGAACAATCTCATTGTACTAAATGTATCAGTTCACTTTTGCATGTAGATAATACAAAACCAAGCTATGCTTGCATTTATATCCATGGATTTAAGTAGTATCACAAATGTCTAAAAGAAGAACCTGGCCCATGCATTAATTACCAGTCCTGCTAATGCTCTGAAATCACAAATACAGCATTTTTTTATAGCTTACTGAAGATATGCATGACAAGCAATGTTTACTCTTCAGGATCATGTTGCTTTTTACCTTTTTGAAGGTCTGGTGTCCCATATTTCATTTTCCTTGATAAACCTCTCATCTTTTTAGAAATAAAAAGCTGAAGGACAAGGATTTCACGAATACCTCTGTCTGCCAAGAAGTAGGAATACCAACAGACATGAAAAATATTTTTAAAAGCCAGCACAAAGGTGTTAGCTATATATATAAAGAAAATAAAGTACTAGTAAACAGGGAAGCAAATTCTCCTACTATACAATACCAATGTGTAGGAGACACAGCTATAGGAGACAAAGAAAGGAAAAAGGCTCAGGGTAAGGTATACTGATGTAGGTATTGGGCAGTATGCTTTTGCCCATTGGTAAAAGAGATCTGTTATAGCCTTTCATGTGTGGTATGTGTATGAATAAAATCTGACTTTGCTATGATTTTTTCAGTGGCTGTGTCCTGCTTTAGATATTGAAGTCTGAATCATTGCACAAGGTGCAACAGCAAAAACAATTCTTTTCACTATGTGTTTATGCTATTAATAATTTTTGTTGTACCTAATGTTGTATCTATTCTCTATATACGTGTGACTAAACTGCCATGAGCACTATGGCCACCCCTTCCATTGCGCCAGTGCCATTGTCTGTGGGGATGCAAGATGAACTGGATTAAGGAGATAATTTGGGTCAGAAATACCCCAACCAGTTTCACTCTACGGTCCTGTAAACCCTCGTACCAGCAAAAACGGTAAGAAAGTGACATTGAGAGAAGCAGGAAAAAACAGAAACTGCCACTGAGAAAAATCTCTATATGACTTAACTTCAAGAGACTAACAATTGACTTAGACTGCCTCGCAAACCTGGAGAGCCGTAGTTGTGACACTTAAATTAGGCATGCACAGCAGGTGATCTTAGCACAGCCCTCTGCGCTGTAGAGGGTGATGAGATCCATTGACCGAGTCCTCCCAACCACAGAAGCGCAGCATGTTATTCTTCAGTATGAGCTGGTAAAAGAGCTTCATGGGGTACCAGGTATATTGTCTTTAGCATTTCACATTTACAAGTTCCAAACTAAAGTAAAAGGTAAAGTTTCCAGCTGCCAGACATACAAATTTTGTCTGGCAAAATCTGTCAGGCCAGATTTTTTGTTCATCCATCACCAGGAAGAAAGAATTAGGAGTTTGAACTATATTAATAATTTGCTGAGATTTGCAAGAGAAGAATCTGGGTTTTACTACTGCTACATTAGGTTTTTAGTCTAACATGGTTAGAAGCATATTATTTAATTTTAATCAGTTGTGACTCGGAGCACATAAAAAAAAAAGCATAATTTGCCGAATAAGATTCACATTTACACAATTATTTCAGATAAGAACTGAACTTAAAAAAACCTAAGCAGAGATAGCTTCAACCACTTATTTTAATTCATGCTTCTGAGAAGATGCTATGGAAATATTAAGGTTAATCTGAAATCTTTGATAGGTTTATCTAAACCCTGTTATAATCTGAACAAGAATAATAGTAAACATATAAAAATACAGGTATAGAGAAATAAATTATGTATATGTGTACCTATCTATCTATAGAAAGAGAGAAAGACAAAGATAACCTGTTACATCGCTATAGTTATGCTTCATCTTTTATTAGTCATGCTTCAGAAGGAAATAAATGCTTTTTGTTCTCTTTTATCAGTTACATTTAGGAAAGCTGTCACCTTGAAATATTTATTTAAAGTGCTAGGACATTAGTTATGAGAAAAACTACTTCAGTAATTTTTTTCCCAGGAGGTATAGGTACATTTAAACGTACAGGTACATAAAGAAAATAAAAAATGGACATTGAAGAATAATAGCTAGATCTTATCAGATAAAAAGCATTTTTTAAAATGTATTTTTTAGAATTATTGTTTTTCCGAAATATTATTTTACAAGTAACTACACTGTCCTCTAAGAAATTATTCCCTACAAAGCACTCTCACCTTATGGTTGCTGGGTTTTTTCAGTTGTACTGAGACCAGTTACACAACTTTAATAGTGATATCCATTGCAATTTTAGTATAAACAGCATTTGAACGAGTGTCAGTCTGAAAAATGGTACACTTTGAGTAAAGCATTCCTACTTTAAACCATATCAGCTATAATACATGAAAAGTTTATTTAAAAGAAAGCAAACAAAAAAAAGTCTCATTCACTAAAGGTTTTGGGAGATACAGAGAAGTTTTAGACTGTTAAAAATATCTGAGTAAAGACAAATGAAAGTACTCGGCACAACCAAGACCCAGGTGCCATTTCTCAGATCATCTGGGGAGCTCAATGGCAGCCCTGTGCTGCCTGTATGACCTGCTGTTGGGAGAAGCCTCTGCATCCTAAAGCAATTGACCCAGAGTGGCTCACATGCGTACTGCATACCAACCACCATTTTATGTGGATACAGATGTTTTTAGAGTGTACTGTCATGATCTCCAGTTTAGCCTTTTTTTCTTTTTGTCTTGCTGCCTTCTCTAACATACTCTGCATTTTTCTGCTCAGTGCTATTCCTCATTTCGCTGTTGGCTTTAACACAGACAAAATTTGAGATTGGTTTTTTTGTGTTTGGTTTTTTTTTGTGTGTGTGTGTTTTTTTTTTACAGTTGCCAAACTTGGAGCTACACTTAAACATCTTGCTATGTCCCCACAAGGTAATGGTGTGATAGATTGCCAGCCTTGGCTTCCTTCTCCTTGCTCTGAGCCACTTTAATGATTTTTAAATTTTTTTTTAAGAAACCAGGATAATGCTTTATAGCATGGTAGATATGATGAAAGAACTGTGATGCAGCCTGGCAGACATATACATCTAAGCAATGATGTAGAGTGTATGGTGCTGCCTAGAGAGAGATGGGACACAAGGGTGAATGAGGTCTCACGGCTGAGGGGCCAGTGAGAGATCTCCAGACCTGCTGCTATGGTGTTCGTATTGCCACTAGTTTGTTCGCATGCGTCTGGCAAGGAGAGACCTAATTTTCTACTCCAGAAGGAATCATAGAAATTATTTTGTGTAGGTATGGTGTAGAAGATAAGGGGAACATGCCATGAAAAAACTGAGGAGCAACACAGACTAGTAATTAGCATATACCCAAAGAGGCCGTAGGACCTAATTACTATCATTTGAAAATAGGGCTTGTGTTTCCAAGGTGCTATAGAATAAACTATTGTCTCCTTGACTGCCTGGTGCCATCGGTAAGGTCTTGAAAAAACACAAGAGTGAAGAATGGAAACAAGTGCTTCAGGATATAAATAAATTTTAGGTCATTAGTATCGGTAGAATTTTTTTGCTATTTCTGATTCTCCTATTGAAAACTTTATTCTATTTTCCTTGAAGTGACTGATACTGGTCATTGTTCAGAAAAAATGTTGCTGGACTAGATTGATTACTGGTTTGAGCGGGCATGAAAAAGAAAAGAATGAAATCAAATTTTCTTTCCCTGAATTACCGATAAATTCAGTGTATGCTGAGACAGCAAGGCAAGTGAATTTGAAAGACTGGTTTAAAAAGCCTGCAAAAGAAAAAAGAGGTCAAGTAAAATGTACACACTGGCGCACATGCCTATTAATGATGTTTATCTGGGCATGGATTTGCTCTTAGGAATGTTCACTTACTTTTTGGAATTTTATATCTCTTTACCTGTATGTTATACTGTGTGCACTAATGACTAATGCATGCATTTGGGAATAAAAGTATTTACATATGTTTCTTTATATTAGGCTCATATAAAATTAACTTTTTTACTGTCTAGGAAGAGTTCTATATATCGTATGACTGCATACAATACTGTACTATTTTATTTTTTTTTCTCTTGTAAAGGACTGTAATGGAGAAATAGCTACAAAATGTTCTTAAATACTTTCTGTTTAAAATTACATGGGAATTCGTCATGGCAGGATAATCAAATCTTATAACAGTATTATATAATGTACCATTAGTACTGTGGAACACTTTAGCTTGCCTCATTTTATAAAGCATAAGAACTTGAACTGGGATTCATGTTGTGATTCAGGTTTGCATTCGTGTGTCACCGCTTCAACTAGGTATCTAAGGTCCTGATTTTACTGTTGGAGACTTGGCATTTGATTCATGGGCCTGCATATGAGTGTCTAGGTCTATTTGAGAAACACAAGAATGTCCCACTCAGCTACCAGATGCCTCTCTGGGTGGTTCCCCTTTAAGGAAGCCTCTGGAATTTCCCGTAAGTCCTGCATCATATATGCCAGTCCCGTGAGGATGTCTTGGATACTCCAAGAGATCTTGTATGGCACCAGGCACTTACTTTTGGGCAACTGAGTTGCTTTCTTAGTTGTCTGCCTTTATATGAGCTGAATAATGCACTGGGCTTCATTGACTATGTTGACAAAGGGCTCCAGTCACTTGCCTGCAGAAAGACCTGAGGCCCTTCAGAGCAGTAGCTGGACACTGGGTGGGTTTTTTTACATCAATTGGTGATAGCATTTTAGCAATTGAATGTTACCCTGTATTTCCACTTACTGCAGTGACAGCTTAGAGATATAGAGCACATACGTAATAGATATACAGCACGTATGTAAATATCTTTATGGAGACATATAGATTAAGATACCTTAATCCAACATTGAATCCTAACCTTGCTGTTATCTCTAGATAAAATGCAGTTATAAGTTACATCTGCATATATGTATACAGTATCTAAAATGTAGTTTTTCTGAACTATGAAAAGTAATTACTACTTAAATTAGCTGAGTTTACACTGTGGATTTTTTCCTTTTTGGAGAAAGACAGATGACCAAATTCAACAGTTTCTGGTTTCAGGTTCATGACCCAGAAGACTTTAAATATAAGCATCATAAAGTGCTGAGCAACAGTTTCATCAGTTGCTATCAGTTACGTGTATGGTTGTGAATAGCAGGACAAAGTCCACATGGAGACCAGTTACTCCTGGTTTACCTCAGGGGTTGATACTGTGTGATTTATTCAGTAATGTCCTGCATGATGCAACAGAGTGCACTCTCAGCAAGTTTTCACAGAGGCTACTCATATGGGAGGAGCAGCTGGTACACCAGAGTTGTTCTGCCATTCAAAGGGACCCTGATGGACTGGAGAAATGGCTTAATAGGAGCCTCATGAAGATGAAGAAAGGGAAATGTCAAGTCCTCCACCTAGTGAGGAATAACCCCATGCACCAGTGGATGCTGGCTGGAAAGAAGCTTTGCAGAGAAGGACCTGGGTGTCCTGATGGACACCAAGTTGAACGTGAGCCAACAATGTGCCCTTGTGGCAAAGACAACCAACATCCTCCTGGGCTGAATTAAAAAAAAGCATTGCCAGCAGGTCAAAAGAGTGATTCTTCCCCTCTGCTCAGCACTGGTGACACCATATCTACAGTGCTGTGTCTAGGTCTGGGCTCCCAAAGACAAGACAGACGTGGATACATTGGGTAGAGTCCTGCAAAGGGGCATGGAGATTTTTAAGGGATGGAAGCAAGTCTTGTACAAGGAGAGGCTGAGACAACTGAGACTGGCCTGGAGAAGATGCAGGGGGGATCTTATCTAAGTATATGAAGGGGAGTAAAGAAGACAAAGCCAAACTCTTTTAGTGGTGCCCAATGATAGGATAAGAGACAATGGGCACAAACTGAAATACAACAGATAACGCTTAAACGTAAGAAAAAACTTTTTAGCTATGAGAGTTCAAGCACTAGAACAGGTTGCCCGGAGAGACTGTCAAGTCTCTATCCTTGGAGACGTTCAAACACCAGCTGGATTTGGCCTTGGGCAGCTTGCTCTAGTTGACTCTGATTTGAGCACATGCTTGGTCTAGATGATCTCCTGGGACCCACTTCATGACTTGGTGTTCCTGTGATCTCTTTTTCACAAATTGCTTTTAAGAGAAAGATTAGCATAGTCAACTTATTTTTAACATAAGATACTATAAAAGGGAACATGATTTTGTGTCACTGTACAGGTGTGGAAAAAAAAAACCACAGGAAAAATATTACATGAAAAACTTTGTTAATATTCAGGCCTAAGATCAGAGAGGCTGATATTATGCAAGCTATCATAAATACTGCTATATCTACCAGATCCCTTATTCCAGGCTTGTGAGTGGAGACAAACAGACGACAATGAGACACATATATCAAGCCAGAGCTAAGCAGTTACCAAAGACTGAGAAACAGTGTTACCAAACTAATCAGCATAAATGTCATATAATCATCCATTGTTGTACATCCTACTCCAGTTGTGTCTAAAGTGCTGCCATCGTTGGTTTGATGGATTTGCTTTACGTCACTGAGGTTCGTCTTGTCTGGCATCCCTGCTGAGACAAATAAGAAAATATAGTATGATGCATGCCTTGTCACTACTGGCAACATGATATAGCTAGAACAAATTTAAATATCCTCAGCACACAGACTGTCACAGTTTAGTTTCTAATTCTCATGTTACTGCCAAATTCAAAATCCTTTATAATTACGTCTAGAAACATACACTGTACTACATGGCTATTCATCGTTGCAAGTAGTTCAGAGGCGTGCCAGCTCTGAACAAAGTTGTTCTTGTAGAAATATGTCTCAACAAACATTTGCAGACTGAAGTGAACAGTTTTGCAAGTCCCAGTAGTACCTAAAAGTCCACTGCTCACATCTTTCTTGGATTTGAAGGAAAAGGGAAATAATTTAATGTGAAATTGCTTGTGTCTGAGTCCCAATATTATTCCAAAATAATGTATACCTGATGGAAGGTATGAAGCAAAGTATACTTGTTGCTATATAAAACCTCCATTTTGGCACAATTTAAACAGACTTCGCAACATTGTAAGGCAAAATTGCAAAGCTAACTTTAAACAGGAACTCTTTTACTGAGTTTCCGGCTGAATATTTGTACTTTTTTGGACCAGGGTAAATATTTCTCTGTCTCAGAACAGTGCTTTGTGTGGAACAAGGATGTAATCATCCATTATATTTCCTCTGCCTGGTTAAACAGTCAGAAACAGAAGGTCTTGGAGACACATTCAGATTTGGTAGTATTTTCAGCTGCTTGTACTTGCTGGGCGTACTTCTAGACTAACTGTCTTATCCCATAGAACTTGTGGCATGTCACTATCAATCAAAATTAACAAGTCTAAATTCAGTGTTATTACATGCAACAAATATTGACATTGTAATTACACTGAGACTGAAAAAGGCTTCATATAAAGTAAAGTCAATATTTATGTAATTAGGTCAATACATATATAATTCAGAAGGTAAACTACTGTTGGAACAGCAGCATCAGAAATAAGCTCAGCTCTACTGAGCTGACATATTGATTTTACAGTCTGAGTTTCTGCATTATTATTCGGTGTTTAGGTACTTCTTTCCTCTCTGTATCATTAGGAAAGATGAACAAACTAGTGATTCTTTTTTTTTTTTTTAATTATTATTACTCTTCAAAAAGACTGTGATGAAGTATAAATATTTTAGTCATGGTGTTATCCTCTTTGTTAAGCTGGTTTAACAGGAGCTACAGAGAATCGTCATTTTTAAAAGGAACAACTTTTTTGGTGCTTGTGTTAAAAACACTCTTTTCTCTAAAAGCAGCTTGAAAGCTGCTCTTTGTGAACTTGCTGTATGTACTCAAATCTCTTTCCTGTAGCTTTGAAAAAATGCATTAAGGGAAGAGTCAGTTAGAGTCAATCATGTTGTCTGAAAAACCTGTTAGAATGAATATGTCTTCTTTGCTGGTGTACTTAGAGAGCAGAATATACTGCTATTTTGTGTGGACTTATTGATCCAGTGCTCTTGCCCGGAATTTGTGAAAATTAGCTTTATGAGTACAATGCAAGTGGACATTCAAGGAGTAAGAGTGACAATAGTTGTTGAGAAAGAGGGAGTACAACTGCTCCTTATTGTGCATTCAGTAACCTGTCTAGAAAAAGTTCGGTCACTCAGCACTTCACTGAATGGATGTTTGGTGGATCATCGAAGAGGGTATATCAAAATGTTTTTTTTCAGGGAAGTTTTGCAAATAGAACAACAACAAAAAAATGGTTTGGGTCATTTATGCAGAGCATTAGTGAGGTTTTTCCATATTTAAAAAAGCTAATTTCAACAGACAGTGAAAATTCATCTCTCACCTATATAACAAAGCAATTCACCAAGTGTTATACCTACAACAAAACAAATTTTTCCCAGTGTATTTACAGATACGCTATCACAGTAATGAAAGATATGGTCTTATCTTAAACTTCCAGGATATCACTTATTATAAAAGAAAATAATCATAAACAGAAAATATTCCTAGATCTTGCCGTTAAGGAAATAACCAGCTTCAGTTAGGCTTTGTGAGCTGAATCTGAAGGCAATGCGACTAGATATTAATTATTGACTGGAGAGTCAGGTTTAATTTCTAGTGAAAATATCATTGACAATATTATGGAAAATAAGAAAAAATAGATTTCAATTTATAGGAAATGTTATATCTCTTCTTCCCCCCCCCCCCCCCCCCCCCCCCCGCTTTTCTTTTCATCTTCAGATGAAAACTGCAGACTTTGGAAGCTCCCATGAAAAGAATGTTTTAAAAAAATGTTCAAACCTACCCATACATTTTCCTTTGATCAATCAAAATGCCATAAAATATTTAATATAATCTCTGGTGTTAAATAAATATACTGTTAGAATTGCAGTGTAAACATACAGCAAACCTTTTACCTATTCGACCCCATAGGTCTATGCTACAACTTTGACCTTATTAAAATGAGAAGTTCAAAAAACATGTATTGACATGATCTTGCAAAAAAATCACTGAACAGAAAAACAATTCTAAAGATTAACCTATTTTAACAGAACAGTAGGGTTTTTTTTCCCCTCCAGAATGCTATGTCCTTTTATTTAGATAGTTCTAATATGCATAAATATAACACCTAGGTTATACTTTTTATTTAAATAAGGAAGTTCTGTTGTCTGTTATGCATCAGGGTTTAAATGTATGTGTCACCTTTCATATATCATAATCAATAATGGAAGTGATCCTTTCCTCTATATGAATTTTGCTTTCATCGTTCACAGCAAACTTGCAGTGAGAGCTATCCAAATATTTGTAGCAGAACAGATCCAAACCAAAAGAAAACTTCAGTTTTAGTTTCCTCACATGCTAGAAACTAGAATTATATTATAGAAAAGGCATTTAAATTTCCCAAATATTTAAAATAATCTCTGATAAATGTCTAGTTTAATATCAAAATCATACTAGAGCTAATGTTTTGACTGGAAAATTATAAATTTTGGAAGTTTCAGCTAAGATTCAGAGTTCTTTTTTCTGAAGAAGAGGTAGAATTGCAGCAGAGCAGAAGATAAATTACTTGAGAATTAAAATCCAGATATAATGTTTGCATGAACCTATCTAAAGCAAAGCTGTCAAGTATCACATACCAGTCCCCAGCATCAGCTGTGACTCTCGGATAGTGGCAGCAATGTAAAGTATTGCCCTGCTCTGGTTTAGAAAAAAACTAATCAGTAAAAGAATTTCACTGAACACTGTGAAAAAGGTAACAGCTGCAGAGAATTTTTAATGCTTTTTAACATCTTCTAAAGATATTTAAAGCTGTGAGAGGTAATGGTACTGGCAGCCTTGAGAGCTGACCTGTTACATTCTCTGGAAGAGCTACAGCAACAATACAATTTCCTTCCAATATTCAGCAAGAGACTTTAAACTTGATTTGGAAAGTCAAACCTGAAGTCATGGAAGATTTTCATTTGACATGGAGCTTTGCCACTGAGATTGTCAAAATATTACAAAAACGGGCTATGGCTTCTGAGCAGTAGATGCTTGCCTACCAAGGGCCATGCTGGGACTTTAAGCATTTTAAACATTTTAAATGGAACACCTTCTTATAATGGTCTACTTTGAAACCAAACCAGAAAATGTTTGTGTGACTGTAGTCTAACCTCAAACACCTTGTTGTATTTTCTTCTATCTGCTAAGTAACATATATCAGAACCAACACAACTCTTCAAGGGAAAATGAAGCTGCCCAATGAGCTGCTGTGGGAATCCTGTCGGACACAAACCCTGTCAAAGATTTAGAGAGGAGGAAGAACTGGATTTCTGTCTGTGCATCATTCTTATGATGTTCTGGAAGATTCAAAATACAGCTTTTATGACACAAGGATTTTATATGAGCCTCAAATATAAGAATTTGAGTAAGGACGGTACAGTGTTTCAGATAGGAAAAAAATGCAGAATGCGGCTTTTAAAAGGCAAGACTCCTGTGATGTTGTATGCAAAATTCTTCTTAGAAGGGCAAATAATTATTTCAATCATTATATGTAAGCTAGATTTCAGGATCTTATGGCACATGAGCTGTGACGAAAAGCACTAATAACTAGTTGAAGTTCTGACCCAAAATTTGTAAGAAAGACCATGAAAAAGCTTTATGAGAGGTTAAAGAAATACAAAAAGTTCAGATGAATAGACCTAAAACCTGATGTGCTGTAGACAAATGTTTAAATATGAAGTTGGAAATGAAATTTACACTAACAAGATACCTGGAAAAGGATGACATGTAGGCGTCTTGTTCCTGAATTTATCGATGGCAGTAAGGAACGATGTTTTGGGGAAGCAGAAGATAAATTTGGATGCAACTGTTAATGTAAACTGAAAAATTTGTACACAAAGGCAAAAAGAATAATAGCATAATGATTAAGAAGAATGAAGGGACGGTGCTATCAGAGCAATGGGTTTAGGAATTTGCAACTAGCAAGAGCTAGGATAATCTCCTTACTGTGTCAAGTAAACAGCAACCCTGACCAATATCAACATATTTTTGTAGTATGAAGGAAGACATAATATTAGTTTGATTCCTGCAATTCACAGTGATGAGGTCTCAATAACAATTTTATGCAGATAAACTTTAAAAAAATGCACTAATTGATTTTAACAAAAAAGAAGAGGAGAAAAAAATATTTACTTTGCATTGTCATTCCATAAATTAAAACGACATAATAGTTACCAAACCTTCTTTTTTTTTTTTTTTAATTGGCCAATCCTTTGCCATCTGGAACTTTTAGAGCTTCTAATGGATGTCTCCTCTCTTTCTTTTACTGCCTTTTTATGCCAGGTTTTATTCCTAACTAGGTAATACCATTAAAACATTTCAAAACACAGTTATACTAACTAGATCACAGAGCTGTGTTTAAATACCTCAGACATGCTTCAATTTATAGGTAGTAGTTGCTGTGAAAACTTGCATTTCCTACTTTAAATAATTTTTGGTTTTGCTGAATTGAATAATACCTGTGAGAAAAAAAATATTCAGTATATGTCAGATCATTCCCCAGCTACTGTGTTTAAGCCATTAATCTTAAAATTGTCACAAAATACTTATGAGTATCCAGTGCTTAGAAAGAAAGCAGAAATAATGGGCTACCTCTACTATTATATGAAGTCTCTTCCATGTGTAGTTCATGTGATGTTGGCCATGAAGTCTCAATAAGGGGAGAAAAAGATGTCTAAGAACTATATTATGAATGTTACCTGGCAAAGGACTCATTTTTTGAGGCCATTTTCATGTTTTTGTGACTGCATATATACTTGGAAAAGCTAAGTAAGGGGTGTCCCAAAAAGGAAAGCATATGCTATATTATGCTTGAACATATGCCCCTCTTACTGTTCACATTTAGCAGTGCATGTATTCACCCTCTTCAGGAAATCTGTGTGTTTTGATGATGGAGTGCAACTTTTGCTCTCTCCATTGCGCAGTGAGTGAAACGCAAAAGAGCAGGGGGGTTGGAATGGATGATCTCAGAGGTCCCTTCCAGTCTCAACAATTTTGTGATTCTGTGATTCTATAAGTATTAAATGTTTCACAGTTCAGCACTAGTCATGACCAAACAAGCACACAAAAAACCCCCACTGAATTTCACTAACAAATAGTACAGAGGGAAGGAACCTACACTGCTTTACCATTCCTTGACTACACTGCTTTTGAAGATGTGAACAGTGATATAAGAGGTATCTCTGCTGAGAATTAAGTCAGGAATCAACCTAGAGAAAAATGTATCTCTGCTTTATTTTGTTTAGTTTTCATTTAATGAAGGAGCAATTAACAGCTGATCCACAGAGGCTAAAGAAATGTCAAAATTTTCAAATATTTTTCCAATGAAGCTTTAGGGATTTTTAGACTTTAATTTTAAAGAAAAATAAATCATCTAGCATTGCACATTTGTTTGCCATATCTGAATTATAAATCAGTTTACTCAGCTGAATTTCTTAATACTTCAGACCTGTCTTTCAGTGAAGCTCTGTTTCCTACAAGGTTCATGAGAAAAGAACAGAAGAGTCAACATTATTCATTTAGAAGGAATGAAGGCTTTTGCTTTATGGAACCTACTGTTACATAAACATACATATAAATGAAATCAATGAGTTAGCACAGACTTCAGCTATACTAACATTGTATGTTGTAAAATGGTTTTGATTCCCATCCCCTTGTGTATTTCTATGAGGTTTAAAATATTAATTTGGGTGCAATAAATTATTGTATCTGATTGTGTCAATTCCAATAGCGTGTCAGCAAAGGTAAGGTGAAAGAGAAAAGAAGGTTGAAAATCAAAATGGATAGATTTTACCAAAAGAGTAATAAGTCTGTCTCACTGTTTGAGTTTGCCTGTGACCATTGCCTGATGCTTGTGAGGTAGGAGAAACAATAAGATATAGTGAAAAATTTAAATAATAAGTCCATTGGGACCCCTAACTTCTGGCATTCAGTGATTAATATGTGCCTTGGAGCATAGGGATATGTATTTATTATCCTTGTAAAGTAGAGCAAATGATTCTCATAATTCTCATAAATTCATGCTACTTTTTCTACAGCCACTTTGCCTTATGCAAGAAGAAACCAAACCAAAAGCAATGAAAAGCCAAAATAGAAAAAAAAACAAACTGAAAATGTGCTTTCACCTTCTCAGTTGTATGAGATCATTTTTAACTATGAAGGCCAGAGTCCTTAAAATACACCCATTAAAAACAACTCAGTACAACTTTTTTAAAATCGCAGATGAGCTCACATTTGGCAGAACAGGGTTTCATCTGCTTTGCTATAGTGGTTATATGGGTCAGCTTGTGTCAGAAATTATAAGCTTAAGTGCGAACACCATCCCAAATGCCACATCAAGTAACATTATGCTGATGCTGAAGTGGTGAGTTTAAGAAGATAATAACAGATAATATGTAAGGCATGATTAATTCCGCTTAGTTTTTCCTATCTGTTCAGTCTACATCTACAGTTAGGGTTCAGTTGGTTAAACAGCCATCTACAGACATTTTAGATTCAGGAGATGGGGGTATCGCAGTTGGCATACAGCTGCCCATCCAAAAGAAGCCTGACTCTCATAAAACACTTTAAGGAAGTCTGAATCATAGAGCATCTCCAGTGGCTTTTGGTGATTCTGTTTAGACAACTGAATCCTGCCCTGCATCCAGGTTAGTTACTGCAGCTCCCACCATAGTGAATGTAGAGGAAAAAGTAAATGCAGGAGATGGATTGCTCAGATGTAGATATTTAGTCTGAATTTGGACAGATGAATCCTACACTTACTCACATAACAGGTTCACCACTGAGTGACCAGTGAGTATTTTCCTACAAATCCCTGTCATTATCCTTTATATCTTTGGCGGAAAACCAAAATTAAATGCCAGCTCTGGCAAATGGATTACACTTTACAAATTCTAGGTATGAAAACTAAAACAAACAAACATAAAAGGTGGGGTATTGATTGAGTTCATATTTGTTTCGCCTACAGCCTCATATTTTCACGTTTACACCTAAACCTCTGCCTTTAAATATTTTTGGTTTCAGCATCTGCTGTTGAAGGGCAGGATGAAAAGCTGCCATATTGCCATGAAAATAGTGAATGTCTGATGTGTGCAAACATCTCTGAGAAGCCAGTACTTCATGAAAGTGTTTCCTACTAAAGTACAGAAAGAGTCATTGCAGCTATATTTACATAGCTAAATACACATCCCAGAAGGAGGTCCTTGAGGCAAAGTGGCGTTGAGTAGTTTATGTCTACTGTGCTCAGAGATAGCAATATCTGGAAGAAACTGCTCAACAAATCTCCACTACACAATACAATGCCCCACATCTCTTTTAAGCCACACACAGTGGTCTCCTTAGCTCAAACACCCAGTTATCACTTTGTTTGTTTTGAGTTTGAAGTGCCTGAAAAAAACATGAGAGCTGTGCTGCAACTTACCAGGTGGTGTTTTTATAACATGAAACTGAAGGAGCACATTACAGGCTCTGGGATATGATATCCAGGCATGGGAAAGTGTTTTGAAAATAAAAAACCTGCTGTTGAGGCACTTTGTAGGGCAGAGAAATCCAAGGGTTTGGCCGTCTGGTTTGTGTTGCCTTTTGGAAGCAGTCCTTGGAATGAATTATCCACAGAACCTGAGGTTTGTTTTGGAGGGATGGATTTCCTTAACACCGAGCTATGAAGTGAACTAACATTTATACAATGTGGACAACAGGAACTGAGACCAGGAGACAACTCACAAGCTAAGGTACTTGACAGCATAGACATAGCCAGTGAAATTACTGAAATTTGGAGAACTGCTTAGTATCATGGGAAGGTTCTGTACTCCTATATAAATTCTAGCAGCAAATTCTTAATGTCCTTGTGAGTCTCACCTCTGTAATTGGACGGTCATTTCTTTTGGTGAAATGCAATCCTGTGGGTTTCATGGCTACGCCAAAGAAAAGCGGCTCAGGAAATCTGTATCAGATCCCAGGCAGGACTTTGAGTAGGACTACCAAAGGTCTGAACCGGATCTATATGCCACAAGACAATGTGGAAGAAGGAGAAGATGCTCGCTTAGGAGCCAAGCCATCGGAAAATTTACATTTAGCTTGCCTGCACAAAGGGAGATCATCAATGACTGGGATTTCTGTGTCCGTATGTGAAGTGTGGTGATAATCAAGCCATCATTATATTTCACCTCTCAGAGTAACTTTCCTGTGCTTTGTCCACTCTATTCTTAAGTGACAGAGCTTTCACCAGTTTCCCCAGGGAAAACAACATCACTGTCCATATAATGTAGTATTCTGTAGCATGATGCAGGGAGAAGTCTTTGAAACACACTATACTGAGATGTTGCCAGGTTTTGCTCTCTGTCTATACACTAAACATAGATGCTGTTATGAAGAAAGTTTCTGGAAAAGGTAATTGGTACTTATTTGGAGGAAATAATTTGATCTAAAATCCTTCTTTTTGACTTCATATAATCTAATGATCATTGTAATAATACACAAATCAACAAAAATAGCAATTATAAATTCAAAGGGAATATCAAGATGCAAGTAATCTCACCTACAAACAAAGGAATAGTATTACTGTTATTGTTAGAAACCAATTAAGAACTCTGCCTAATGTCATTAGCTAAGACAATTCTGCATAGTTAACCATATATTAGGAAATGAATCCAACATATCATGTTTAACTGCACATATTTTATGAAATCTGTATATATGAGAAATAAAGTGTAACCAGTGATCTTAACATAAGTCTGGCAAGTCATTTTAACTACAAAAGCAGCAGACATTAAGTCTCTAGTCTAGTATTTGAAAGTTTTTTTTCAAAGTTGACAGTGGCATTTGTTTCACATTATACATAATGTACTCAGTATTTCCATTTAGAAAACAAAGCTTTTATGAGTTACAGTAACACAAACATATGGTATCACAAACTAAAACATTTCAATTTATTTAACATTCTTAAGAATCAGAAAGAGATAACATTATTTGTTGAAATGGTTAATGTATACTTTTTTACTTGTAGGTAGTTTTAGTATACAGCAAAGTATTAGATGTCTAAAAGATTTTGGTTCATTTTGCATGGAGACTAAAATATAACTGTATTTTTCATCTGATGTAGAGAGAACCAGAGTAACCATCATTAGATCTATTCTTAGTACATTCTCACGCAATAGCTTCTAAATCCATGTTCAATATAAGGCATGTTCATTTTCACTTCAATGCTTTAGGGTGCTGGAATCAGAATTGTCAATAATGCCCGTTTTAAATTAAGAAATCCATATTTTCAATCCTTTTCATTATTGAGGAACTTTTAACCTTTGTCATTAACCTATGCAAAGGCTTTGTAATCAATAGAAAATTATAACAGGGCTCAAGTCCCATAAATCAGACTGGGTAAAAGTAAGCAAATTTTTCATTCTTTGAATTTTCATATGATCAGTACTAATTTACTTTCTATAAGTCAGATGTCTCATATAAATTACTGTCCTTTGAAACAATTTACCAGCATGATCTTTAATCTTTTTTTTTTTCAGTTTGTGGTAGTGATACCTGATACTGGCTTCAGACGGTCATACAGCCCACTCTAATTAAAACAACATAGCTAGGTTTTGAAATATTTGAATACTTCACAAATAAGATAGTTTAAGAACTTGCTATATGTGATTAGATAGAAGGGGTCTGGAGGCACTGTATTCTTGAATAGAATAAATAAGGGAAAGGTACTAGAATAAGCTGGTTTAGTATTAGTAAGAATTGTGTAACCAAGCCAAAAATGAACGGAGCATGCCCAGAGACTGAGTTCAACCAGCGGACATGGTGATGAAGACTATTGACGACCACCACCAGAGGACCTTGGAAGACCACCAACGAACGTGAATGCGCATATGTTAAGGACATTTGCATATATTAATGAGTTCCAAGAATAGTATGATATGGCAATTATTTCCTAGAAATTTAATAAATATGTATATTTTGATTGCATATAAACCCTGTAGTAGAGCAACTCGGTGCACGCACTAGGTGTAGCGATCCCCTGTGCACCCGGTGCTGCAATAAAGAATGCCTGCTTTCTAAAACTACAAATTGAGTTTTAGAGAGTTCTTATATTTGCCAAATTATGGTATCAGCAGGAGATTTATAATCAACAATTTTGGTTTATACAAAACTACCATCAAGAAGAGAGAGATGAATTTGAACTGAAAATCCTGAAAGTAATGTGTGAACTAGGGTTGAGGTGTAATGTTACCAATTAGGCCCATTAAGAAACTGAAATATTTTTCAATTTTTTAAAAATTGGATTCCCAAGATTTATGGCCCAATTTCACTGTAGCAGTTCATAGTTTTACTGTTTGTCTGGATGCTGTTTTTAAAATGAAGGTATAAAGTCAGTCTTTTCTGGAAGAGAAAACTGAACTAAACCAATTTCTATTGTTAAGATGATGAAGTAATTTTGGCAATTTTTTTTCAGGTCAGTCCACCTAGAATTCCAGTCATTCCACTTTCTTTTAGAAGAAACATAACCTGTAGATTAGCTTAATCCCCCAAAACATTAGTACATTAAACTGCCCTTAATTTTTGCTGTGGAGCATATTTAATGACATATTTCCACAATTTAAGCTGATGTAAGGCAGGACTGCTTGCAGTCATTTCCTCATCATGTCTGCCAAGTGGGGGGCTATAAACCCATCTGTTGCCGTGCTCTGGCACGTGCAAGATCCCCACAGTGAACCTGCACCCGGAGGTGAGCCATTGGATCCGTGATTTTTCTTGCTGAGTTAGTTTTACTGCAGCTTGAGCTTACTTTTAGAACCACCCCATGGTGGGATCAGATAAGCGCTGGCAGGAGGAAGACGGATCATGCTGTTATAATATGGGAAAGGACTTAAGCTGTCAGCTAACCGTAACATCGTAAAGCACCCAGAAACAGACTAAGAAAAACATATAATCCACTGTTGATATCTGACATGAACCCACGTCAAAGACTGGATTACTAACAAAAAAGGAAGTGTAGAGCAGTAAAGAAGGTAGACATCCTTGTCTCCATTCCTTCCCTGTAAACAAAAGTACAGCTTTTCTTCTTATAAATAAGAATGCAACACAGAGATTTCTTTGGTCACTGATTTCTCTTCCTTTCTGGGATAACTTTTGGTTCCCCAAGTTTTAGTTCATCTATTATGTTGAAAGTGTATCAAAAGGATATGACTCAAAAGAATCTAGTTCCCGATGTCTTCTTAGAAATGCATTTTCTAATCAGATTATGAGGTTTAAAAAATTGCAGGTTTTCATAGAAATTTTTGCTCTCCAATTTTCATTTCAGAGACAGTCCTTTCTGGCACATCATTTCAATTTCTTTCAGGCTAGATGAATGTCTGTGATGCTTGCTGGTGAATATTGACTTGCATCCCTCAGTGTTTTTAGTGTCATGAAATACCATAGGAAGTCCTGTGTCTCAGTACATCCCACAAGTGCATCTTTGATCTGAAGTCACTGAATGTGTACAGTTAAACATCAAAATAAGTGCATTCTTTAAGTTCAGAGATAATCTCAGGCAATTCAAAGACTAAACCTAGTACCTGTAGCAGTTTTCTCTCTCCCTAGGAAAGCTGGGCTTGCAGAATTCATATCAATATGCAGGTTTCATGTAAATATAGGGTTCCCATTCAGCAACACACAAATAGTGCTGTTTCTGTTTGGCTCCCAAGCATGTGCCCCTGAACAGAAAAATACCTGCTCTCCCCTTCATGCTCCCACAGCCTAACAAGGCTGACCATTGACTTGATTGGCTGTCATTGACTGGGGCAAAGCAGCTTCTAATAAAAGCAAGATATCAGTCTCCAGGCTTGTAACAAAAAAAAAAGCAAATAATGCAATAACAGGTCTCAAGAAAAAAGGAAAAGACAGACTGAGGAAAAAAAAAAAATATTTCTTTCTTTTCCTGATTGGTAGTGTGGATATGAGCAAAGTCAAAATAAAAAGAAATCTTATATGGTTTCAAGACTTTCTTCTTAAAAATACATAAGCCGTGTCTGCTCCTTACTTATAAGGGGAAGGCCCATATAACTTAATTTACTTAACTAACAAGCATAAAGAAAGAAACTGAACTGCTATTTCCATATAATTTGATAATTTAGATTTATTTTCAAAACAGGTTTTTAGGCATAGCACAGCTCTTCAAAGAGAACAGGAGTACAAATGGATGAGAAACATCTGAGGACACCAGGTTTTCAGCCTGAAGGTATTGATCCAAGAGAGAAAGAATTGAGTAAACAGTGAATGAGGGTTGAAAAGCAAAGAGAAGAGAAGAGAGAAAGGTGACGTCTGTTTGAAGTAACTCTGTGTGGGCCTGTAAGTTAAAGACACTATAAGTTTGCATTATCTTTTTTTGGTTGGGAGGCACTAATTTTGTCTTTAGAGCTACTTTGAGTGGGGCATGGTAAGTAGAGCTGTACCATGGTCAGTGAAGAGGCATATGAAAATGTTAAAGACACTACTTTATCATGCATGGATGAGTCATGGGAACTGAGGGAATACACTGTGGAGTCATTCTGTGACCTTTCTTTTCATTTTAAGCTACTCAGTCGTTATCCTTACTGTTCACTGTCCTTTAAGCATAAATGTTCTTCTTGAGCCTAAGCATCAACAGACCAAGACCACCTCCACCACACTCCTGTTCTCTATTGAAGCATCAGAATTTGGCAGGGGAAAGGGAGATGATCACAGAGTGACCTTGGCAGACAACACTACTCCCCTTTTTCTTCTTTTAGATGAAGGGAAGGAAGTTTGGACTCAGATCCCACAGGCAGTGCAGCTCAGAAAGCTTTGCAAGGAGCTCTACCCAAAGGCTTACGAATGTATGCCAGACAACATGAGAACAATAGTTTACATCCCTGTCCTTCATGTATGTTTCCTAATTTTTTTTTTAAGTTGAGATGCCTACCCTAGCACAGCTGTCATTTTTTTTGGGGGGGAGGAGGAATTAGTAGAGACAGGAGTCCTTCCAGTGGAGTAGAGCCTGGATATGAGAGAGTTTAAAGCATGTAATAGCTCTTGGTGCCCTGAAACAATTTTTGTTTTTAAATAGTCCTCTTCTAGAAAATGGAAGATGAATAATGAGAGGACTGTTTCACAGACCATCAGAGGTTTGTTTTTCAGCCTGACAAAAGGGATCTGTGATTTTATAGAGAGATTAGAAGCCATGAAGTCACTGACATAGGTTTGAGTGATTGCTCAGGGTGGAAAAGGAAAACCTGGTGTAAATATTATCTATTCCTAGCAGTAGAGACAGTCCTGAAGTAAGCTGTCTTCTCAGGCTTTTCCCCTTCAAGGGACTCCAGATGGAAGCTCTGAAGGAAATTAACATGTGTATAGGGTGAAGGTGATTGTCTGGGTCCTAAAGTGAAAAACCGAGAAGTCCACTATACAGTGAAAAAAGCCTACATCTTAGGAAAAAGTGAGTTATTTACTTAGACCTTCTCTTTCATACTAAATGTTAAAATAACTTCTTGTATACTTTAAAGTGTTTAATTTTGGGAACTTTACCCAAGCTGTTTTGGTTTTTTTTTTTTATTTTACCACTGATACATATTTTTTAAAGGCTTATAGCAAAACTGGCAGATGAAGTCACACCTTAAGGTACAGCAGCAATGGAGACATTAAGAAAAGTAAACTATTGAACTAGTACCATCAGAATCTACAACCAGCGTAAGAAGACCAAGACTGAAGTTACACAAACTAGAAATTGGGCATGAAAAGATGGAATTTCTTACACAACTAAAAGGCAGAGTTGGAGCACAATGAATGAATGCATTCAAAAGCTAATGTAAGTTAAATGACAAAGGAAATTCTCCAAAAATAGTTCAGCAGAATAAGCAGATGAACTAAACTGCTGAAAAGGCAGACTCTAGCTTTTTAATAAGTCAATAGAACTATAAGTCTGGGAATGTCATGTAAGCTTAAGTGGTAGTCATGACATCTGTTTCCTCCCTTGCGACATGCCCTCATCCTGTGTGCCCTCTCTTCCCTTCAGGTTCATAGATGAGTCATATCATGTCATATTTGTCCTCCACACAGTCCCAGGATATGTTCAGTACGCTCTGGTCGTGCACCAGTGGTTTTCACGGTCAGCAGGGAATTAGGGAGAAGTGGAGATGCTCAATGTGTGTAGCAGAAGAGTGTCAAACTCCAACACCTTCCCGGACACCAGATCAAAATGGTGTCTCCTCACTTTGCCAAGAAAGCTGTCAAGAAACACAGGCAAGAGTTTGAGAGCAGGATTACAGAAGGTTGAGACGGAAAATGAATTTTCCTAGGGGTTGCTGCTATGAACATCTGGGCACTGAGGGTGACCCTAACACAAACCATGCCTTTGCTGGTGGGGTACAGTGCTACAGCACCTGAGCAGGCCTGGGTTGGTGATAGTAACAGTTTCTGTCACCTGTTCATTGATCCCCAGGCAAGGTATGGTGTTGAACCAGACCCAAGTCCATCCAGGAAGACCAGTCAGGAACAGCAGCAGGAAATGGGGCCGGAGAGTGGACTGGAAAAGAGGTTTCCTTCCACATTGGTCTGAGGCTATACAGGAGACAGGACCAGAGTGATTAAATCCACAGAATAGTTCAGGGAAAGCCTAGGTGAAACTGAGATGAAATGGGGCTTTTAGGTTCATGGCCAAGAATGCATAGGTGGAAGCCACACATAAGGTGGACAGGGCCATTAAGGCTTAGAATAGAAGACATGGGTACACCTCTGTAGCAACTGTCTGAAAATAGTCCTTGTGTAAGTTTCTCAGCATCCCTAACCCCAGGCAGCACCCCAAGTACTCATCCACTTTCCAGAGGGGTGTCTAAAGGTGCAAAAGGTTCTTGTTCCACTTTTTCCTCCGAGTATGGTGCAGGCATACGGTTTGGATGAGTGATTGGTTCAGTGTCCTTCACATAGCACAAGTCTCCCTTCATTCCTTCTGTTGCATGCACCCATCTCAGCCCCCTCCTGCTGCAGTACCAGCTACTGCCTTTAGAAGAGACAGGCAGGTTGTTAGAGCCAGTCCCAGGATGTTCCTGCTGATACTGGCAGTGCATGCCAGAAGCTGGTAGGGCACTCTCTGGGGATTATCTCCAACCCATTTTTCTAGAATACAATCTGCCTGTAAATGACTGTGGTACACTCATCTTTATATATTCCTGTGAACTTTGTCCTCCAGGTGAACATACTGGGAGGAAAGTGAGGAAGCATCTGGAGACAGCAATATATTAGTCAGGCATTATGAAGGACTTACAAGCTGGTTTTAAGTCTTCAAATATATGTGAAGGAGACATCCTGCATCCAGCTGTTCCCGGACTGCATCTATGCTCCTAGCCAACATTCAGCAGAGGAGTCTGAGGAGCACGGTCCTCCCAAAGAAATGGAGGCCTTTGAGATACCTGTCTGCTGCTGTTATGCAGTGAGTCAATATCTTTTTCCAGAAAAGTCTGGGAGTAAGAGGAGGGAAACTAAGAACTACTTTCAGCCATCCTTCTGAAAGTAGTTCTTTATGAACTCTTCCTTAAGCACTTGTTGGTGGGTGTCTTTCACCACTTCTTTGCCTCCAGATATCTCCTGTCCATGTTATCCTGAGGAAGTGAAGCCCAAGGATCCTCTCTCACTGTTCTATGTGTCAGTCTTACAGCATGGTGGCTGTATTGGGAAGAGGAAAAGGGACTAGTCAAGGCCTTTAAGTGGATGGCCAGGTTTTTATTTTTAGTTCTAAATTATCCATTGCGTATATAAAATATGCAGGGATGCATAACTCTTTCTCTATGGGAACAGAGTGGAGCACTTCCTGTGTGGCTCTGTTCCGTGCTATAGTGTGTGGGAGAAAGGATAACAGCATTCTGAAGAGGACCACGTCTGGAGATGACCTCAGTGTAGGAATATAGCAGGTGAATTCAGCCAGATCCTCTGACAGGGACCTGTACATCACTCTCTGCCTTCCACAGTCTTACACTGACTTGCTGATTCCACCAAATGGGCAGGAGAACAAAATCCTATCAGAAGATGCCAATCCATTTGAACAAAACCACTGAAATTCCTCAGATTCATGCATAACAAAAGATAATTTCAATAGCCTGAAAGTTTAGCCAACAGTGTGCTGATATTGTAACTGAAATATGCACATTCCACTTGATCCAATCAACCCATGTTGCAGTCTTTCCATTTGCTTAGTTTCTCTCTAAACTACTCAGTCTAGATCTGATTTATTATATATTTCTTTAGTGAAGATTAAAGTTTAATGAAAATATTGCAAATAATATAATGTTTCTTGTTTGATTAATCCCAGTGTTTTCCATGCGAACCTGTTCTCTTGTTCCATTTAAACCTTGAATTTCATATTAAAATATAAGGAACTGAGATCAGACAAGAATATGTAGGTTTCTACAAACATTGTTTTATATATAGTACTATCAAGCAGAAAGTTGTCGTAAATGAAAGAAAAAAATCTCACAATTATTTTCAGCCTAATCAAGAATTACATCACTTAGAATCTTCAGTTTATGAAAAAAATCTTCACAATATGATAGAAAAGTACTAAATGGCTTTAAAAAGAATTTTATTGGAAAAAATATGTCTAAAAGTCTATTTTAAGCAGGTTGTGTAAGTTTTACTCATTGTCAGTGATCATTTTTGCTTCCCATAAAAAATTATCTGAGATGTATTTAGTAATAATACAGTTGCTTTTCAAGGGCAAAAAAAGAAAGGTGTGGAATTCATAATGCTTGAAAACATTGAATGATATACACATAAGGATCACAGTAGATCCACTGTATTGCTAGGTATTACTGAAAGCAGAGAGATACCTTGCTGTTTAATCCCTTTATTGTCACAGTGATCAACCCACCAGATGTGAACTATTTTTAGTGGCTTTCTCTGCATATGGACTGCGAAAGCATAAATAAAGGAGATGATACAACAGTTTTCTCCACACAGGTGGTCTGATTTATAAATAGGCAGTAGATAACTAATATATTTTATACCTTATATCAATCAAAATCCTGAGAAAGTCTGATTAAGACTTGTTACAAAGTTAGGACTTCAAGGACCAATTTAATTCTGAATGTAAAAATTCTATATTCAGTGACTTGCAATCCCAGAAACCCACAATCCCAGAATGGCAGGGGTTGGAAGGGACCTCTGGACATCATCTTGTCCAACACCACTGCTTCAGCAGGGACACCCAGAGCAGGGGGCACAGGAATGCATCCAGGTGGGTTTTGAATGTCTCCAGGGAAAGAGAGTCCACAACCTCCCTGGGCAACCTCTTCAACTGCTCTGGTATTCTCACAGGAAAGAAGGTTTTTCTCATGTTTAGCTGGAATTTCGTGTATTCCAACCTGTGCCCATTGCCCCTTGTCCTGTCCTTGGGCACTATTGAAAAGAGTCCGGTCCCATCGTCCTGACACCTTCCCTTTAGATATTTATAGGTATTGATGAAATCCCCCCTCAGTCTTCTCTTCTACAGGCTGAACAAACCCAAGTCTCTCAGCCTTTCCTCATATGGGAGATGCTCCTGTCCCCTGATCATCTTAGTAGCTCTCTGCTGGACTTGCTCAAGCAGTTCCCTGTCCTTCTTAAACTGGAGGGCCCAAAACTGGACACAGCACTCCAATTATGGTCTCACTAGGGCAGAGTAGAGGGGGAGGATAACCTCCCTCAACCTGCTGGCAATGCACCCCAGGATACCTTTGGCCTTCTAGGCCACAAGGGCACAGTGCTGGCTCATGGTCAACCTGTTGTCCACCAGCACTCACAGGTCCTTCTCAACAGAGCCACTTTCCAGTAGTCCAGCCCCCAGCCTGTACTGGTGCATGGCGTTGTTCCTCCCCAGGTGCAGAACCTTACACTTGCTTTTGTTGAGTTTCATCAGGTTGCCCTTGGAACAGTCTCTCCAGCCTGTCCAGGTCTTGCTGGATGGCAGCACAGCCTTCTGGTGTATCAGCTGCTCCTCCCAGCTTGGTATCATCAGCAAACTTGCTGAGATTACACTCTATCCCATCGTCCAGGTCATTGATGAATATGTTGAGCAGGACTGGACCCAGCACAGACCCCTGGGGAACACCACTAGTGACAGGCCTCCATCCAGACTCTGCTCCATTGATCACGACCCTCTGAGTTCTGTTGTTGAGCCAGTTCTCAATCCACCTTGCTGTCCACTCATCCAGCCCACACTTCCTTAGCTTGTCTGTGATGATGTTATGGGAGACAGTGTTGAGTGCCTTACTGAAGTCAAGATAGACAACATTCACTGCTCTCCCTTCCTTGACCCAGCCAGTCACAGCATCATAGAGGGCTATCAGGTTGGTCAAGCATGATCTCCCCTTGGTGAATCCATGCTGACTGTTTCTGATAAACTTCCTGTCCTCTACATGCCTGGAGGTGACCTCCAGGATGAACTGCTCCATCACCTTTCCAGGGACAGAGGTGAGGCTGACTGGCCTATAGTTTCCCGGATCGTCCTTCTTTCACTTTTTGAAGATTGGAGTGACATTTGCTTTCCTCCAGTCCTCGGGCACCTCTCCTGTCCTCCATGACCTTTCAAAGGTGATAGAGAGTGGCTCAGCAAGAACATCCACCATCCCTCACCACTTGTGGGTTTATCCCATTGGGGCCCATGAATTTGTGAGGACCCCATTTGCCTAGGTGTTCTCTGACCCAATCCTTCTCAACTGATGGTAAGACTTCCTTTGTCCCAGTTTGTCCTCTCTTCTCTGGGGGATGAGATGCCTGAGGGCCAGCCTTAGCAGTAAAGACCGAGGCAAAGAAGGCATTCGGTAACTCCGCCTTCTCTGTATCCTGCGTTGACAGGGCCCCTTCCTTGTTCAGCAGTGGGCACACTGTATCCCCAGTCGTGGTATTCTTTTAAAATGCATCAGGTGACTCCCTCTCAGGTCGACAGTTGGATATCTCAGTGCCTTTTATCAGAGAGTCACCCACTACGAGCACTCGTCTCTTCTTTTTGTGGTATCTACTCTGTGCTTCTGGTACAGTTGCACCTTGTGGACCTTGCTCGTGGGTGTCTGCAGTCGCTAAAGCTACAAATCTGTTGTTGGTCATACTGGGAGGTGGGGGCTGAGGCAGAGCCCTGTTTTGCAGGTCACCAGCGTCCAAGGTGCGTCCTCCTTCTCAGTGGTGTCTGCTACATGAGTCCACCTCTCTATCTCTGCCTCTGTTCTACTAATATTACTCAGCCACCTGGCACAGCAGATCATCAACCTGTGCGTACCTTGTGCAGGTACTGACCTTCTCACCAGGACCACTGTATTCCCAATCCTGGTATTCTTTTAAAATGCATCAGAAAAACAGATTTTTAAAAAATCTGTCACATACAAAATTAATGAAAAAAAGTATAATAGATCCATTCTATTTTGATTTTTGGAAGAAGGCCATGTGGTATTTAAAACTGCCTATTGTTCTACACTTCAACTGCAATACCCAAAATAGCATGTTAGGGACCATTAGTCAATCTCATTCAAATTTTTGTCTGACATGAAAATAAATAGTAGACAGGAAAATGAAGACACACAGACTGCTGTGGTTTCATCCCAGCCAGCAACTAAACACCATAGAGCTGCTCTCTCACTCCCTGCTGGTGGGATGGGGGAGAGAATCAGAATAATGAAAGAAGGAAAACTCATTGGCTGAGATAAAGACAGTATAATAGGTAAAGCAAAAGCCGCGCACACAAGCAAAGCAAAACAAGGAATTCATTCACTCCTTCCCATGGGCAGGCAGGTGTTCAGCCATCTCCAGGAAAGCAGGGCTCCATCACACGTAATGGTCACTTGGGAAGACAAACACCATCACTCAAACTGTTCCCCTCTCCCTTCTTTTTTCCCCAGCTTTATATGCTGAGCATGACATCATACGGTATGGAATATCCCTTTGGTCAGTTGGGGTCAGCTGTGCCAGCTGTGTCCCCTCCCAGCTTCTTGTGCACCCCCAGCCTGCTCGCTGGTGGCGTGGGGTGGGAGACAGAAAAGGCCTTGACTGTGTGTAAGCCCTGCTCAGCAATGATGAAAATATCCCTGTATTATCAACACTGTTTCCAGCACAAATCCAAAACACAGCCCCATACTAGCCACTGTGAAGAAAATTAACACTATCTCATCCAAAACCAACACAGGAACCTAAGTAATTATACATTCCCAAGCATATTTTTAGGTGACATCTGGAGTGTGTGTGATTGTCTTCATGCAGTGTGAAGCTGGTAAAATTCAGTGGCCTATGTTATGCACAATATTAGGTTAAATGACCAAAATTGAATCCTTTTGGCTGTAGATCTGTTAATCTATGTGCAGATTGAAATCCCCTTGAACTGGAATTAATGCTTATTAGACAGACTTCCACATTATCTGTCCAACTGAAAACTCTCTGATTATATGAAATCGGATATAAGTGCTCACAAATGTGATAGCCTGAACTGATAGGCTTGTCTTGAGCTCATGGAGCTGATTTTTAGTTCTTAGAGTACTTTGAAACCGGCTTTTCTTTTTTTTTTTAAATTGGACGTAATGCAGAGGTTTCAAATCCTCAGTGTTTACCATAAAATTCTACTTACTCACTTTGCCATATTTTGTTAACTTTTATAATTTGCAAATGACAATTATTTTTCAAAGTCATGTAAAATTAAAAATAAATGTAAATAATTCCTATAATGAGGCACTGTTTATGTCAGGGCAATTTTGTGTCAAAATGAATTAATAAGTTCTAAGGAGATAAATCCCTGAAAATAGGGCTTTACCAACTGAATGCTGACAGGCACTTACCTGAAGCACTGCACTCAGCACTGTCATAGCTGAGTCCCCAAGCACCACCTAACCACTAGAAATTCTGTACCTTTTCTCTTCCCAATGCTTTGTATTCAGATGACATTTTTCAAAGTGTTCCTCTGTGCAAATACTTTCCTCAGAAAGATATTGTACTTCTGGGAGTGTAGGGGATTTCTGTGGGTTCTTTATTGGTGCTAAGAACCTGAGAAACAGATGATTAAATATGAGTAGCCTTCCTCCATGCCTGTGGTGTAAGTGTTCTATATCTTTCTCTCTGTTTTTAAAGGAGCATTTTAAAATAGTTCATGGTCTAAATGTCCAATAACAGTATTAAAAGTACAGCTAGGCTGTGCTCAGCATTTTTGCCCTGTGGAGTGAGTATGAAGGAAAAAAACCCATCTACTCAGATCTGCATTTCCCAGACCAAATTACCAGCTTGTATAACAGTAGGTATGTGATTTTTTTTTTAATATCTTTTCCATTATATTGTGGTCTCTACATAACAGTGTGAGGTAGAAGCTGGCCCAGGTTTTCCAAAAATATTGGCTCAAATTCAAGTGCAACTAAAGGAGATCATTTGGCTTAAGGAGTTTCATGATTCTAAATACATAATTATTTTAGAGTTCCCAGACATATTTCCAGGTATTTCGCAAGAAGGAACCATCTTCCTTGTGAAGAAAACAGAAAAAAAAGAAAAGCAAAAAAAGCCTGCAATTGTCAAGGTAAGCATGTTTACATAAAGTCAAGATTAACATTAATGATGGTATACATTGGAAAGGTGCAAGATTTGCATGATTACCTAGTTTACTCATGCTCACATCACTCAGTTTAATTATGGCTACCCCCTACAACACTTCCCTATAAAGAAACAGTACAGGCATTCATTTTTGCATAATATTCAAAAGACTGAAAACCTGGAAAACCTAGCTCAGTGGTCACTCTGCATCCACAGAAAGTCAACGAAAGCAAAGCATGTGCCAGTGTTGTGGTTTAGCTGGCAGCTCAGCCCCACACACCCACTCGCTCACTCCCCCACCAGCAGGATGGGGGAGAAAATCAGAAGGGTAAAAGTGAGAAAATTCATGGGTTGAGATAAGGACAGTTTAATAATCAAAATAAAACAATGATAACAATAATAATAATGCAATGAAAAGGAGAAAAACAGGAAAGGTGAAACCCAGGGCTGGGGGAAGGGGAAAGAACAACCAAAACAAACAGCACATGATCCAGCCTCTCACCAGCCACTCACTGACCCAACACCACCGGTCCCTGAGCTACAATCACCCCACTATAATATGCTGGCCATGGTGTCACATGGTACGGAACGAACACCCCATTGGCCAGTCGGGGTCAGCTGCCCTGGCTGTGGCCCTGCCCCTCCTGGCCTCCTGCCCATGCGGCAGAGTGCGGGGAGCTGGAAAGGTCCTTCACTGCTACAGGTACCCATTGAAAAGAATTACCTTTATCCTAGCCAAAACTAGCACAGTCAGTATGTCTATCATAAAATTAATTATATCCATTTTTGAGTCTACCCATGATGGCAAGACTGGGTTTACAAGGTCAGTGATATACTGGCTGCCTCCAAAAATTAAGTGTGAAAATGCTGGTATTTTAGCAAAGCTTGCTCTTAAAAGACATATGTAATTACTCTCTGGTGAGGTGCACTGTCATTCCTTCCCTGGTCAAAACTGTAAATTTGCCATGGGGCAGAAATACAGCAAATTTACAATTGTTTTAATGCACATTTTTAGTCAAAGATATTTCAGTAGCAGATATATTTTTGTGCCAGGATATATATTCTCAATATCTACCCTTCTGTAACTATGGAAATATTAATATTAACATTTAAAATCTTGATTATGGAGCCCTTTCTACATATCTTTATTTATTGGCTTAACTTTCTTATAAGCTCTGTAAACAAAGAAAAGAAATATATAAACTTTTCATCACAAAGCAAGGTAGAAAGTAAACTCCTAACTATTGTTATAAATTATTTAAGTATGAAATATTTTACTATTTTGATTCTTTATCCATAGAAATTGTTACTCTCCACTGTAAAAATAATGTACTGCAAAAAGTTGTAAGGTCTATTCTGATTTATGTTCTAATATACATAACAATATGTGCACACTGTTGCTATAGGTCTCAGCCTGAGACATCTCTATACGTATTTTGCTGTATTTCAGTGTTACAGAAGTAGCATTCTGTGCTGGTTCTTAACAGGCACCAAAAAAAAAAACACTAAGAGAAAGAGTCCAATTAATTTAAAAAGTAGATGTAAAGTATCATAAAATACAATGAGATGGACACATTTCCTGAAGAATTTTTTGTTTGGGAAAGAAGTTTTAGTAAACCAAAGTAATGTTAAAATTAACACCTTTTATTGTGGATTCACTGTAATTAAGAAATACCATAATGTAGTATATAACTCCCCATTGTATTAAATCTGAGTAATATAAATCTATTAAGGATAATGAATTTCTCATATTACCTGATGAAACTTGAACCGAGTTCTCCTTTCCATGGCAAACCGTAAGACAAATACTGCTGATGGAAACTTTACAGCAGAAGTATTTCAGTGCTATTTGTAAAGCCTTTTTTTTTTTAAATGACCCCTTCACCTACAGAATGAGATTAATATCAAGAACTAAACCTAGAGCAAACATGACACTTGAAGAATTCTCTTCAGCTTTCTAGACAAACAGACTTGCTGTGAAGTTGCCAAAATACAGCTTAGTGAAACAGAAAACTATTTTCTCAAGTATGTTTTTTTTTTTTTTAAATTTTTTGTATTAAATAAATTTCATAGTTCCCTGCCAGAATTTATTTTTGGTTTACACACCAATGACTAGCTGATGTGCAAGAATTATTTACAGCTGGTATGTATGTATGTATGTATTTATTTATTTATTTATTTAGAGACTGAGTGATTTTTTTTGTCTTGTGCTGAAAAGTTACTTTAAAGAAAACTTTTACTTATATGTAACATTTATTTAATTATTTATTAATTGACAGTGTTGAAAAGTAGTGTATTAAAAAGAACTGTTGCCCTGAGTATGTGTTGCTCTTGAAATACTTTCTGTTGCAGAACAAAGGTCACTTCTCTCCAAGACTGGAATTCTTTTGTGGTCTTTTAAAAAATGTGAAGTGTAGTAAAAATCAGTAATGTTTAGAGGTTTTTCAGAATCCACTTAATTATTCAGAGAGCCATTGTTTAAAAAATGTTTGGATTTTATCAAGTCTGCAGTAATAATATCTAGCTTGAGACAGTACTTTGTCTTTCTCTTACTAATGCTACCCGAACCACTAAACTATCCCAAAGGGAGAAGAACTGGAAGAATAGAAACTGTCATGAAGCAATTATTACTGGGCAAACTGCTTCATATCCATGTGTTCAGCACATCTATTTCAATTTGTTTCTGGCATGGAGTAATATAAAATCAAGGATTCACACAGAGGAAGAAACAGGAATAATATTCAATGGTTTCAAAGTACGCAGTAAACCAATTTAGCCAACAGAACAACTATGGATACTTTCAGCTGAATGTAATTATGTCAGAGCATCTGGAGGAAAACACCTGGGGCAAGGGATTTCTAATATTGACTCCAGGTAATTGTGTAAATCTATGTGTACCTTGCCTTCTGGGAATATACATGTACTTTAGGCAAATTATATATCTGGTTGAAAGATATATTTGGGGAAAGATTTTGCATTTGTTTCAATTCTAAGTGAAACTGGGTGTAAAACCCCCTCCAACTGAAAAACAAATTTTATAATTTTTCAACTTAAAAAAACTGCTGCATTTTTGTTTGGTTTGGGGCTTTGTTTGTTTGTTTGTTTTCTTGAGGAAGGTAGGCTTTCAAATACTTACAGACCGAAAATGATTGAGCTTGCTGCTGCTGAGCACCTCTGTACAGATACAATCACATTAGGCTGCTGCAAGCTGGGTAGCCAGGAAGAGCACGAACAGCCCCAGTGCTGCCTGTTGCCTGTGCCAGGTTGATAATGAGGACAGGAGTCCATCCACACTACAGAAATCGTACCAGCTAGGTAGACAGCTGAACAGCCAACAGGTTCAAAACTTCAGACCTTCAAAGATACCCTGAATGATGGGATCAATTGGGCCTAGAGACCCTGGGCACTGAAGGCACCTTTGCAATTGACAATAAAGGGTTGTCTGCATGGTAGAGTTGCCTTGGAGCCTTGGCTACAGTCCACTGTTTTTTAAAGCAGTTTCTGAATAAACTGCAGGCATTGCAGGCTAAGGTGGACAACTTCCAACAGCACCTTAAATTTCCCAAGCAGCCTGTTGCTGTTAGAAGAAATGGTGGTGGAGGTGATGGGGCATGGACTCTGAATGGAGCTCAGAATGGAAACAAACAGAATATGGATCCCCACATTTCTCATGTGCTTTTGCAATAGAGACCTTGATGCATAGACCAGCAAGCTACAGAAGGAGGCCTTTCACATAATACCATAAAAAGTACCTGGCATGTAGAACCACACAGCAGGGGAGAAACAAGGGTAAGGGATTAATCCTCGTGGGGAATGAACAAGTCCCTTGGGCCTTTCTGATGTTCTGTGCACCCCAGCTGTGGAATCACTTGCCTGGTAAACTAACAGCAGTACTCATCTCCTGAATGTAGACACACACTATGTGATTCAGTTGCCTACATACAGATACTAAGGGCTATCTCAGGCACTGCCGGGTGTCCTGCTTAGCTACTTATCGTCATTCCAGAAGAATGGTGACTTCCTGTGAGACCTGTGCTGTAACTATCAGCCTGATATCTTGGATACCCTTGCATACCTTGGAAGGTGCTACATACCTATCAATATAGGCATAGAAGAATCCCGTTCTAGTTGTCTTCCACTCTGGTGTTAACCAAAATTGGTTTGAAATGGCATCATGAAAATGTTTGTATTTAACCTGTGTTTTCTGCATGGGCCATTTCTGGTTACCAGTGCTTATGGGTGTCATAGATATTCCTGGTCTTTGACATGATTAGTTTATAATTGGGTTTGCTCTTAGCCTCTGGAGAAAGCAACTTCACCAATGACAAGTGGAAACGAAGAGGTGTCTCATCCAGATAAATATGCAAATGAATATTTATCAGAAGCAAAATGTTTCTAAATTTCTTCCAAGAGATCTGTCTATGACATCCAGCATCTGTCTGGGAGTATGTACAGTTCTGTTGATTATCTGACTGCCTGCTGTCCTTGGCTTTCATAGAAGGGATAATGATGGATGTTGATGAAGCACTCGCAAAGTCATCAGAGAAAATAATACACTGGTTGTCTGAAAGAGTTAAGATGGGTTCCTAGTTTTTTTCATTTCACAGATTGTGTAGTAATTTGAAGATACTTTCATCCATATGGAAGCATGTACAAGAGGACTCTGAATTTCTAATGTTTCATACATAACAAAGCTATCCTCTTTCATATCTTTAGCTAATATTTTTCTCATTCTTGGATTGCAATGTTTTTACATATTGTTTTTCTATGTCTATAGTTTATGAGCAATAGCCGTATATCACACATCACACAGTTACAGTTATGATCATGTAAGTTTGGACAAAGCACTGATATTAGTTAGAAACTCAGGTTTTGTTGCAACTTCCTAAGTGGTGGGTGATGATGATAAAACAAAAAATGACAGTCTGATGCACATATATTACTGCCACCTGGATTTTATCCCAATACGCATAACCTGTTAAGTAAATCTAATTTTTTCTAGACAGCTATATTGTGTCTAATTAGCACAAAAGTATGAGGGCATGTGTTTAGGTACAATAATCAAGGACTGGCAGATCCTTCCATCTGTAATTAAAATTAATCCTACCCAAAAGGTCTGGAAAAGAATAAGATATCTGAAATGAGTTCTTTCCTCTTAGTGCTAATCAAAATTATCTGATATATGACAGAGTCGGCACTGTTTCTACCAAAAGAAATTCCAAGAACTGTTGAGACCCATATCTTGGTCATAATGACCTTCAGCCAAAGTGATTTGCGGGTTCAACTGGATAATGGATGTTTATGCATCAGTCCAACCCAGCAACTCATGTGGCACACTAATGCTACGTTCATCCCCATCTGCAGGTCATACCTTTCAGAACATAAAAAGAACACTTCTTTGCAGGTGCTTTCAATCTCCTTGTTTTCATGAGTACGTGTCTATTGTTGTACAAGTCTATCTCATGAAAAGTTCAGAACATATGTTGTAATGACAAGACCGTGCTCTTTAATCTACGCTTCATTACACATTCTTTGATAGTTTTATAATCCTTTTGAATTTTATACCTGCACAAGAAACATATGTTTCTTCTTTTTTTTTGAAGTACATTGTGATGCATATATTACAGTAACTGATTTACTTTCTGCTTTCTCCCTCCATAGTGCATGTAAAAATATTGTGTGCATCAAAACCAGTGGCTAGTAGGACTATTAGGATCAAAGGGAGCATTTGAGGGTCTCATCTTATTTCTGCTCCAATTGCTTCAACATACAGGTCAACCCTGTATTTTCTTCAATATTTCCTGTAAATTTAATCTCTGCAAGGGGTAAAAGTTATTTCATTTTTCACTGTCTTGCACACTATTTTTCTAGAATCATGTGTTGATTTTAAGAGTATATGACATCTCAAGTTTAAGAGAACTCCTTTATTGAGATATCACATTTCACATAGTTATTAAAACTGAGTAAAAGTATCTGTCCTGAATACATATCGAGTAAGAGTATGTATCCTAAATAATTCCTGAAGAGTAATATATGTCTTGAAAGGAGCTTAATATTTTCTGCCATTGGATGTTCACTGGTGTTGGCAATATCCCCCATAATTAAGGTTTTCTGGAGCTTCCATCAATGGTGACAAGCTTCATTCTTGCCAAAACTGAGTTATTTAGATTCAAAAATCTCGTGAGTATCGGCTGTAGAATGCATTCCAATTAAATTATTTATTTGGAATTGTTCAGTCATAACAATTCAACTATATCTGAAAGAGAGACTAAAGAAAATATGCATTAATTCCCAAACATTTACATGTTTTGCATTTACATCTTCGCCTGTGGGATCATCAGTCAAGTTTTGTTATGAAGGGGTTCCACTAGTTGAAAAATTGCTCTTTTAGTGACTTGCAATGTCTTTTATTTCCCCACTGCAAAACTATAACTGCCCAATTACGTAATTTTTAATGTGTTTCTGTATTATAAAGTTGATTCTGTCACTTAACATTTCTGAAGAAACCATTTCCTTCAGGTTCTCCTTGTTATGACTAAACTCTGCCCACACCATTACAGTCAGGTAACTGACCATGCTTCCTGCTTAACATGGGTGCCTGTACAAAACTTCCCCCTAGACTTTTTTCCAAAACTACTAATCTTAGATGTCAACTCAGCGAGGAATAATTGCTCATAGCTATCCAGCTGAGTCTGTTACTTTAGGAGAAAAGAAATCTAAGAATAGTTTTACAAAATATGCAGTAACACCCTTCTACAGGCATAACAGAGTTTAGGTATCTAAATGCCTTTAAAAATCTGGCTATATGCTCAAGGAGGACAAAAAAAAAAAAAAAAAGAAGGAAAGCAATCCCTACAACAACAGTATTCTTTTGTTTTTAAAAAAATCCAAGTTTAACATTATTTTCTTACTGTGCTATGAAAGAAATATAAAAGTTTTTGGGATCTGGACAACCTGGATTGATGGGCCGAGGCCAACTGTAAGAGATTCAACAAGGCTCAGTGCTGGGTCCTGCACTTCGGTCACAACAACCCCATGCAATGCTACAGGCTTGGGGAGGAGTGGCTGGAGAGCTGCCTGGTGGAAAAGGACCTGGGGGTGCTGGCTGACAGCCGGCTGAACATGAGCCAGCAGTGTGCCCAGGTGGCCAAGAAGGTCAACAGCATCCTGGCTTGTATCAGGAATAGTGTGGCCAGCAGGAGCAGGGCAGTGATGGTGCCCCTGTACTCGGCACTGGTGAGGCCGCACCTCGAGTACTGTGTTCAGTTTTGGGCCCCTCACTGCAAGAGGGACATTGAGTTGCTGGAGTGTGTCTAAAGAAAGGCAACAAAGCTGGTGAAGGGTCTAGAGAACAAGTCTTCTGAGGAGAGGCTGAGGGAGCTGGGGTTGCTCAGTCTGGAGAAGAGGAGGCTGAGGGGAGAACTTATCACTCTCTACAACTACC
Organism: Phalacrocorax carbo; assembly: GCF_963921805.1. Taxonomy (NCBI): domain Eukaryota; kingdom Metazoa; phylum Chordata; class Aves; order Suliformes; family Phalacrocoracidae; genus Phalacrocorax; species Phalacrocorax carbo. Next base: position 162,448,843 of record NC_087513.1, read on the forward strand.
TGAAAGGAGGCTGTAGCGAGGTGGGTGTTGGTCTCTTTTCCTAAGTAAAAAGTGATAGGACAGGAGGAATTGGCCTCAAGTTTAAATTGGATATTAGGAAAAATTTCTTCACCGAAAAGGTGATCGAGCATTGGAACAGGCTGCCCAGGGAAGTGGTTAAGTCACCGTCCCTGGAGGTATTTAAAAGACTTATAGATGTGGCATTTAGGGACATGCTTTAGTGGTGGACTTGGCTGTGCAGGTTGATGGTTGGACTAGATGATCTTAAGGGACTTTCCCAAACTAAATTATTCTATGTTTCTATAATTCTACGCTTTGGGATTTTTTATTCCACAAAAAGTAGCAAAGGCACACGTCAGGATAAATGTAGGTAGGTAGATTACTCAAAAAGAGGGAAACCCAAGTTCAATTTTCTGCTCCAAATAAAACAGGAACTTGAATCTTAACATCCATCAGCCCATACAGAGCCCTAATCTGTAGGCTATTGTTCTCCCAGTTTGTTTTTCTTCTAAACCATTATGAAAACTCCAGTAATACAGTTTCTATCATGTTTTTGTTCATAACAATAGCGTTTACCAAGAAAAATATCACGACCAAGGCAACACAGAATATCTTAAACAACTTTTCTCAGAAAGTAATAGGGATGATAGGCCTAAATCTCCTATAAAATGACCATTGATAACAGGTTTCTATAGATAAATCACCTTGTTTCTGCTATTCATTACAGCTTGAGGAATACTTAATTTCTTAAATAAATAAATAAATAGATTTGGATATGTATATTTCAGAAAAATTAAGGAATGTTTTTCATGCTTATTTTAAGTGTTGTGTTGTTTTTACATTGCTCTTCAAAAGTTGTTTTGTGACACCTGCCTTAGTATAGAGAAAAGCAACTTCTCAAGTACAAACTATCATTTTCCCTGTGACACTGAATGATATTGTTCCAGAAAGAGCAGTAATAATTTTTCATCTTGCTAACTGGTTAGCCTGTCCTGTAAGCAAGTCACAGGCTGAAATATCAGCACATTTGGAAGAAACTAAATTACAATTGCATTTCCCTCAGGAACAGAGTGGTAAAACAGTCAACATGAGCAATACTGTTGCAACTAAAACCCATTGAGTAACAGATTACCATGGCCATGACAACTAAAAAATCATAATGAAATGAAAGGGGCTAATTCTCATTGTCTCACTATTTCTGAGCAAGTTCTTAATCTGAAAAAGTTCCACTAAAAATTAATGACACTTAAAATCAAGCAGATATTAAATGTAAGTAGATATGCTGGAATCTAAAACATATTTTAATGCAGAGGTTTTAAAACACCCCAACCAACAAATCACACAGCAGCAGTAGATAGATCTGATGACAAGCCTAGACCCTGACTAGCACATAACCCAGAATCACAAAAGCATCTTATTTCATTATCAGGCACTGAGGTGAGTTAATCAATGTGGCTTGCTTTTCCATTGCTTTTAGAATGATGGAGTCATACTTTGCCCCATCTCTAAGGATACAGGAATGAAAAAAAAAGACAGATTGTCCCAGAGGGGGAACTGGAAAAAAGATAATGCTACAGAAGACTTCTTTCACTATACCCTAGTCCACCTTCATGGAACAGTAATAAGAAGTGTTCAAAGATGTAGTGTAGTTTGATGCAATGTTCCCAACAATCTAACATCACCTCTAGTGAGAATGAAAAGTACACAGCATTTTCATGAAAGAAAACTTATGTACTTATAATGAAATCTTCCTTAAGTTTGTGTGGTGTGGTTTTTTTTTGTTATTGTTTTATTATTCAGGAGATAAAATAGGAGGTTATAGGAGAAATAGTAGACTGGAAGAACTCCTGACTGAAGCTTTTTATATGCTCTGTGGCTGGAATACTTGGTTAGTGCTTTGGAAAACTACATTATTTTTTGAAACAATCTTTACTGTTTGGAGAGTCTCTAATACCTCTCATTCTGCCCCAGTCAAATTCTTGAATGGAGGAACCTCTACCATTTTTCAAATATTTCAAGCTGTTGCTGTCAACTTTCTCTGCTCATTTACTGAGGGCACTGTTCAAATATATGGCTAATCACACTTCTTATGCCATCTGAGAAAAAATATTCAAAATGAACATTGAAAACTTTCAATTAACTTCACTCATCAGGAAGAATCCAATTTGTATGTGGAAACGTAAAGCAAAAGATTTACAGTTCAACACAAGTACGTTTCTCCAGGTAAACTTGGACATTTGTGTGAGAGAAAAGTGTTTCTATTGATTTCATTGCTACAGCAAACAGAATGTTAGGTGAGAATATATTCAGCATTGGTCAAGAGACTATTTAACTCCAGACTAGAGGACCTATTAATTTCATATTCATGGTCATGTACATATTCATGTTTATATCCAAATTCAATATTTCACATATTCATCCATACCTTTGCTGTACTTTTTTTCTGAAATGTTTTGGGACAAAGTACCAACCAAGATACGTCTCTAAGGAGTTGGGTATAGCTGTGCTTTCTTCCTTTTCATGGTAAACACTAATTCTTGTGAAGGGCCCTTAGAATTCTCCAAATTTTTATGCTGCTGAGGAGGGGGAATGTAAAAATACCCAGATATAATAAACAAAGCCTCTCTGTGTCTCTTGACAATGAGATTTTTTGTATCGACCTGCCTGCCTACCTACTTATCTATCTATATGTATATATGTATGTATATATGCACATCTGTATATATGTATATATGTATATATGTGTGTATATATGTATGTAGGTATATGTATATATGTGTATACATATACACATATCTGTATATAGAAGCCATTTACTCTGTATGTTTCATTTGGTTTTTACTTTAGGCAACACACTGTTTCATAATTTCATAAGGTATTTTTCATTTGAAAAATATTTTATTCTTATGTATTTCTTTAAATATTTTGTTTAAATCTATGTATAAGAACATGAATGCAATGGTCTTGTTCTCATCGCAATATTTCAGATATTTAATCATGTTCACACAAAATAGAAAACCTGTGCCCTGGGTGCATCGGTGTAATCAGCAGGTCAAAACAGGTGATTATCCGTCTGTATTAAGCATTGATGCCGCCTCACCTGGAGTACTGTGTGCAGTTCTGGACCCCACCATTTAAGAGGGATGTGAAGGTCCTTGAATGTGCCCAGAGCTGGTGAAAGGGCTGGAAGGCATGTGCTGTGAGGAGCAGCTGAGGACTTTGGGCTTGTCTAGTTTGGAGAAGAGGAGGCTGAGGGGCGACCTCATCGCTCTCTGCAGCTTCCTGAGGCGGGGAAGTGGAGAGGGGGGTGCTGAGCTCTTCTCCCTGGGATCCAGTGACAGGATCTGTGGGAACGGTTCAAAGCTGCTGCAGGGGAAGCTTAGACTGGACATTAGGAAGCATTTCTTTACCAAGAGGGTGGTCAAACACTGGAAGAGGCTTCCTAGCGAGGCGGTCGATGCCCCAAGCCTGTCAGTGTTTAAGAGGCATTTGGACAGTGCCCTTAACAACATGCTCTAACTTTTTGTCAACGCTGAATTTGTCAAACAGTTGGACTATGTGATCGATGTAGGTCCCTTCCAACTGAAATAGTCTGAAAGTATTTTTGGAGTTTGAGCTATAGACATCCAAAGGACCATCAACATGAATTCTTACTAGATCTGTGCAAAACTTGGCAGGTGTGATTTTCTGAGCTTTAAAACTTTCTTTTCCCTCCTAATCACAGGTTCTATGTTTTTAAAGTTTAACTTCTGCTTTGTATCTGTATACAAGGCTTCATGAGAGTGCCTAGTGATTTGCCCAGGTTCATTTCATTAAGCTTTGCTGGCCATTCTTTTTTTTTTTTTTTTTTTTTTTTAGGAAAGTCAATGTCTTGTTTTCAAAACATATGCCCCTTTAAAGGGGCAGAAAAAGTGTTTTGCTTAGTTCGATTTTCCATAAGAAAATGCATGGGTTCCAAAATTCTTGTTTAAACTATGCCCAATAGCTATCCCATATCTTAGACAAAACAAAGTTGTAAATGATTACCTGTTTCATTTGAAATGTCTTTATAGCTTTAATATTTGTGATTGTAATGATGATTTTATTGAAATAAATAAACTAGTAGAATAAAATTAGAAAAAGAACATGTTGGTTGAGAACACTAGCAGTTTGGGCATCATTTCAGAAAAACACTTAAATGTGAGCTTAAAAGGAAATTAACTTCATTCAAGACAGACAGTAGACAGTGGATGAGACAATATAGAAGACTGTCTCAAAAAGTAAAAGATCCCAAGACAGTTGGAATTTGGCAAGAGAATAAGGCCTCAAAAATCAAGCAGATGGAAATTGGCCAGGACTGAATGAGCAGAGTTTTGGGGCAACTAAGTTGTTTGGAAAGTTGTGATTGTGTCTGGGATAGTCTAGATGTGGTCATCAGTGCGGAGCCCTAGTAGCTGGAGAGGTCACTAGATAATAAGGCAGTCTGCAAAACTATGATTAATTGAGTAGAAGTGATTGTTCAATCATCCTGCTAAAAAAAGGATTCAGAGAGAATGAAATGAAGTGAGCAATTGTTAGATGCAAAACATAGTAAGATGAAACTGAAAAAAAAAAAAAGGAAGCATGTCCTCATAAAAAAACAAACATGAGCTGTGTGGATCACCTTGCTACAAGACGCTGTGCGCTTGATGTATTACTGAAGTTCAAGAAGCAGCTGGGTAAACCTGCTGCAGGAAAGTCCATCTGGAACTACTAAATACAAAAGGCTCAGCTTATTCGCTTATCTTTGGCATTTAGTGTCATTTCAGACATGCTAGAAAGTTGCAGGTGGTTGTTAAACCTGAAAGAGACCTTTCCTTTCTTGACCAGAGCTGGTGAGTTATAGTTATAGTTACATTTATAGTTAGTTATAGATACATATAGTTAATGGTCTGACATATAGTTAATGAACTGTATAGTCAAGACAGTCAATAGAACCTCAAGAGAGAACCAGTTCATGCTAAAGCAAACATCCAGGGTTCAGATGCATGCCTGGTGTCTTTTGAAGTACCCAAGTTTATACTGTCTTGACTAGACAGTTCATTAAATATATGTCAGTCCATTAACTATAATTAAAGCTTAGACATCTAGCTCACATCTAAGCAGTTGCATGGAGACATCCAAATGAAAGTGCATTAATGTTTTGCTAAATACCAAAAGCAACTACTTCTGGCTCAATAAATCCCCGAGTTGCAGACTGACAAGAACTGGGAAAATATTCCAGGAAATGATCAATGATCATTGTATTCTTGTTGTTTTTCTAAATCCTTACTTAAGCAGCTACTATTAGCTGGTGGAGGCAGATGATAGATAAAGTAGATGAGATTGATGAACCCTGAACATAGTATAGCAACAAAGGTGCCCTTATGTTGTTCTCTGGCAAAATACTGTGTTGTGTATTTTTAGGAGCTAAGATAAAAAAAACCCCAACATTATTAAGCAATCCAATGAAATTCAGGTGAGATCACTAAAGAAGAAAAGTTTGTTCCTCCTGAAAGTGTTGGAGGCTTGTTAAAATAAAGGACCTACTTGCTCCAAGTAGTGACTTGAATTATTTTATCTATTTTATATGAAGGCACTAAAACATGCAAAATATCAAGGTACTACCAAGTCTACCTATCTGAAACAGATTATTTTCCCCATTCTGTCTCATAAGTTACCTCTGTACTGAAAACCTTTGTGTCTTTACCTCAAAGACATTTCCAACGCTTTCTTTACACATTCCATCAATCTCCATTTATTGCAACAATTTACATAGACCTAGAGAACAGGTTTGATCGTCTTTCCTCAGTAATGGCTAACACACTCCCTGGCATGGTTTTGATCCACATTTCCAGATGGAGCCTAGGAGTCATTTGAAGAAGAAAATGCAACACAGGTTGTTCTCAACAAGCAGGATGAATAATACCTTTTTCTTCTTGGGGTAATGTCCTGGTGTACAGCACAGGTGAAAAGGAGGAGGAGTTTACCCATCTGACTTTAAAATGTCTTGACATTCGTCTTCTAATCAGGACCTATCACGTTTTATTTACTAATACAGATGTAGCTGAGCGGAATTATTTTTCCAGAAATTGATTAAACCATTTTCTTTGAGAAATTATGTGTTTGGACTAATTATGTGTACTTTTAGATCCACAGGAAACTTGGGTTATTTTTGCTTTCAAGGAACCAAGCATTTTTGGAGAGGCTTAACATTTCTTTGGGAAAGTCACATTATGGAAAAAGGTAAAACAGTGAAGAAAAGTAGCTAAATGTTATTTCCTCTAGACAATAGTAAGTCCAAAATAAAATAACAGGAAATTTAGAATGAAGAAGCATTGCTTATAACATTCAGTTTTATTATTGGCGTAGCTGACAGGTAGGTTACAGTACACAGTCTTTTACCCTTTAAAATAAGTAAGTTACATTTAAATAATGGTATCTAGTGATTTAATTCCTTTGTGTGCTGGTTCCTGGTGAAAGACCACCTATTAAGCCAACAGATGAGTGGACCTAAAATGAGCTGGAGATTAATTTCAAAGATAATAGAAAGCTTTAATTTACATCAAGGCTTAGCAAAGTATATGCAAAATTACTTTCATTTTTTTCACTGCAAAATATAAATAGGCAAAATACAGCAAGCTACAGATGAAATTACATTAATTAATCTATCCTATGTTAGTTTATGTAAAGATCTGGATGTTAATCAAATAAAACAGATTTTGGAGATGAAAGTAATCAGTGAAAGCTGATGGCTTGTGTGCATGTGCCAAATTAATACAGAGGATGAAAAACTTATTGTTCTTTCATATGTGTCAGAAATATTTGAATAGTATAAATGTCCCCAATTTAAAAATAGATTTACTTAACTTGTTAAAGGAGGAAAGACCTAATTTTAGATTGAACTGCATATTATTTTATTCTGTATTCTGTATTGATTGTCCTATTCAGTATGTGGAGTTAGGACATTTTAGAAACATTAACATTCTGAATCTGTCATCATACAGAACTGTCTGAAAATAAATGTGCACAATGGATAAAATATTTAGAACAGATTTAAATTTAATTCCTCCCAAAAAGTTACAAAAAATTACTAAACCTGAATAAAAGTACACTTAAACAAGCATTGTGTAATTATCATCTCATATCAGAGGCACAGATGGGACTTCTCCCCTACCTTTCCTAGCTATATGTCAATACTACCTGAAGAATGCACAGAGCTACAGACATTAGGAGGAATTCCGGGCTGTACTGTTTGCTCTCTGCCAACTTTTGCAGGGATGTATAAAATTACTTATACTTTGTCTCCTGTATAAGTGAAAAGCAATAGTTGGGGTGGTTCTTTTTTTCCCCCTCTTTCTTTTTTTCAGAACATTAGTTATTTCTGGAATAGTATTTTACTCCATGTGTCGTCACCAGACAATTTGTCATAATATTAAGGTAAAGACTTCCCTTCTGACAAAAGAATCAACCCATCTAATTCTTATCAGATGAAGACATAATATTCAAATCTTTACTTCAATGCAGCATATTTATAGAAAAATGGCTTGGGAGGAACTTCAAAGGTGTGTCCATACAAATACGTAAAAGGCGTTATTCCTGAATATTCATACTGTTTAATTCCTAACATGGTTCCTGTTAATGTTTTTGGTCTTTGCTAGCTACTTCAGCTCCAGATGATGGCTGGACATAGCTCCTGAGATAACTTATGTGAGGAATATTTCCCATACATTTGGACACAGTAATTGTCTCTTTTGGATGCAAGAGGATTTAGCTATGTGAATGTGAGCCAAGTTGTACCTGTGACTTTATACCATGCTCTTAGTCTGTTTCTATTTACATCATAAATGTAGCCAGAGGGATGGTCTCATCCATCTTTGCACCCAAACAAAGAACAGCTAAATCTAAAATATCTCTTGAATATATTTGTGTAAACTGGTATACTGGGTCTGGCTGGGATGAAGTTAACTTCCTTCATAGCAGCCCGTATGGTTGCTGTGTGTTATATTCATCGCCAGAACAGTGTTGATAACACACCAGTGTTTTAGATATTGCTGAACAGTGCCTGCACAGTGTTGATGCTTTCTCTCTTTCTCACTCTGCCCGCACAGCGAGCAGGCTGGGGGTGGACAAGAGGCTGGTAGGTGACAAAGCTGGGACTGCTGACCCCAGCTGAACAAAGGGATATCCCATATCTTATGGTGTTATGTTCAGCAATAAAACTGGGTGGGTGTGGAACAGGAGTATTTCCAAAGTAGCCATTGCTCAAAGACCAGGTGGGCATTGGACTGCTGGTGGGAGGTGGTAAGTGATTGCCCTTGCATCACTCGTTGCTTTGTGAAGTGGCTTTTTTTCCCCCCTTTCTTTTTCCTTCACTTCCCTGTCTGGCTCATGCCTATTCCTAAAATCACAGCACATTGGACTCAGAATAGTGGAAGGCCAGGTGGATAAAAAACTGCCTGGATGATTGGGCTAATGGGTCACAACCTACCTGGAGGCCTGTTACAAGTGGGACCCTGTTTTGAGCAGGAGATTCGGCTACAGATCCTTTCTAGTCTGAATTATTCTGTTTCTTTGGCTCAGTGCTCAAAGTAAAGAATCAGAAGGGAAGGAAAGAAAGTGAAAATTCTCTTAGAAAATAGTTCCTATGCCATTGTGCCTTGTATGTCCCAACAGAGAAGCTGTTTCTTCACAATACTGTAACAAATGCTGGCAAATGTTCATTTTGCAGCCCATAATAACCCTCAGGTTCTTTTCTGCAGAACCTCTTATTTCCCATTTTGCATTTGTGTTATAGTTTGTACCCACCTAAGTACAATCCTTTCTTCCTACTGAGTTACAGTTTCCTTAAGCATATTACTACAATGGGTCTTTTTTTTAAAAAAAAAAATTCTTATCTTCCAAAGTACTTGCAGCCCTAGAGTTTCATAACATCTGAAATTTAATACAGATGCTCTTTCTTCCACTGTCATGAGTGAAAAATACTGCCGAGCCTTGGATAGACTTCTGTGGTATCACACAATAAACATCTTTTCTCTGTGACAATGAGCCACAGTTAATTCTTTCCTGAAAGTTTTCCACCAGTTTTATGTTTGTGCTACAGTTGTTTAATCTGGACAGTATTTCCCTTGACTGTTTATAAGATAGTCATGTGACAACTTCCAAAGCCCTTCTAAAATAAAGATGTACAACGACACTATTCTCCCTCTATCCACAGGATGCATTAAAATGTAATGAATGCTTAATTGGAAAGTTCTAGTTTCTGCTCCTATCTATATTTTTGCCAATTATAGAGTGGCAGAGTTCAATATTTCTGGAAATTCATGCTTTCTAGAGGTATTTAATAGAATTCTAAATTTCACCATTATTTGATATGGTAAAGATTAATTGAAAGTACTGCCTGCCTTTTTGAATTAAAAGCAATTTAGCAGTACAGAGTGCTGACACCACTTTAATTCATATTCAGTTTTCACTTGCAACTAACTGGATTTTTCTCTATAAAATACTTTCGGTCTAAAATATTGAGTGAAGCCGTACTGAGATGTAACCCAAAGTGATATTTTTGCTAAGATGTGTGCTTTTCTAAGCAGGGAAGAAGTTTGGTTGTGTAGAGTACTGGAAGTAAAGAATACCAATAATTTCTACTGACACTACGTTGATATCAGCACCCGAGGATAAATTATCATTTATATTACTCCAAGAAAAGTAAAATTACAAAAGACAGGCTTCCCATAAGCTCATTTAACTGCAGAATCTTTGGCTAAAGACCTGAAACAACTTCCTTCTATTACACTAAAGCGCAAATTATTTTATCGTACAGTGCAATGTCATAGTCTGTCAGTGATGAGGTCCTATGTGCCATTTTTTCCCAGCTGCATTAATATTCCTGAAGAATCAAAGACCTCACATGTCATAGTGCTTGATGCCCATCCACACCATCATCTGCAATGCTAGTTAGTGCTCAGAAGCAGCTGGAAAAAAGGGCAGGAGTGTGCCTTCAGTCTTTTGCTTAACTATTCATACAACACTGAAGACAACATCGGTAGTAACAGAGAAAGAGATGATGTTTGCAACTCCTAGCAACATTTTGCCAGAAAAAAAATAAAAATCCATAGTCTTTAAAGAACACACAAAAGATGCTGTAAAGCTACGTGGGGACTCTAAGCGAAGCCATATGAAATGAGTAAACTGCATCATTACTGATGCAGCTATAATTCAGAGACACTTTCCTGAGGCTTTTTTTTCTACTCAAACTTTGGCAAAAGGAAAAGCACAAGGAAGAAGTTTACTGTTGGATTAAAAAAAGTGAAGAAGGAACAGAGCCTGATTATTCCTTTGTCTTTATTCCCCTGATTCCCTGGCCTGCTCGATGTCACTTTGGTAGGGATCTGAGGGCATCATGCCTACAGCCCGGCGCTACACTCCCAGATAAAGATGCTGCAATGAGCTGACCCTCATTGGCCAGCAATGATGCTAATACGTCTCCCCAGAGCTTGAGCTCTGCTGAAGCCACCTGCAGTTTACCAGAGCTGTGTTCTACTCTATTTTGCTAAAGTTTCAAATGCTGCACAGACTGGGAAAAGGGTACTGGCAGGTAAGGTAAAATTCCTTACCTTCCTGCCTAGGCATATCCAAATGAGAATTTAATGCTTTCAAAAAGGCTTTCTGGGGAAAAATGCCATCATAAAGAGAACAAGATTAAAATGTTACACTTTACAGCTGGTGCTAAGCCTACCTTGTCTGATAACACAGGACTTCCCAGACTTTCCATGGGGACTAGATTTGCCTCTGTGGTAATGAAAAATGTGAGAAGCCACACCCTAAACATACGCATTTTTTTAGAAGAATGCTGGGAGTTCTGCTGGTAAAAGTACCAAAATGCAGGGTTTATTTTGAGAGATTGTTAAAAATCATGTGAGGAGAATAGTTTAATTTTTCTTCTTGTTTTCAGTGTGCTTCTATTTAAGAGTTGGCAAGCTCAGAACTACATTTTTTTTTTTTATTCAAATAACTTAGATCCTCTGTGTTTGCTTCCTCCTAAGAGTGATCCCACAAGAAAGGAAAAAGTTGTTCCTTTCACTTAATTTTCAATGAATGGCTTGCTTATGCTTTGCTAAGAAGAGGTCAATGCCTGCCCATGGAACCCAGTCTTACAGAGAAAGAAACATGAATCTGAACAGTGTGGGTTAGAAGGGCAAAAGTACCTGAAGTAATGTACTTTGCTGCTGCTCATGGGATGCATTTTGCAGCTCATCATTTGCACGTCACAGGGTGCTGACACGTATAGGAATTCAGTTAATGATGTGGTTTTTTTTTAAAATCTTCTCACTGGTAAAGACAATCATATACTCAATAAAGGGAGAATTACTATTAAAAGCCTGTTCTTGATGTAAAGTAACAAAAAAAAGAAAAAATGAGCTAGAGATACAGATTTTCTTTGCACTGTTCAGTTCCCTTATTTAAATTTACGTTTTTCTGCAAACCTATTTGAGAAGTTGAGGACATAAAAAAACACTCCACTGAGTTTTTCCTAGTTGTTTGGGGGACCTAAATGAAGATCCTCATCCCTGTATTCTCCTCCCATCCCAGTCCTTGCTCTATTTCTGACACATCATTAACTGGGAAACCTCTGAAATCTGTGTCAGGATGTGAAAACAGATCCATCCACCCAGTGGTCAGGTGCGTCTCTGCATGCTTCCATAGGAACCTCATTCACCTCTCAGATTCATGGGCAAGATGCGGTTCTGAGAGCTGTCTACTGTCTTCCTGCCCCATAGGACAGGGAAAGCAAGTTCCACAGCAGAAAAATACTAAAGCTGTGGCACTATATAGCACATAGCATAGAGTGTTTTTGGTAACTGTAAATTCAGGCTTGACTTTTCAGAGCTAGCTGGTGCAACACAGTTGTGTCCTGACAAAATTTAAAGGCAGAGTGTTAGACAGTCCATCCCATACCTCAGTATCCTTACCAAAAGAGCTAATTGAGTCAAACTAGATGTAGGCAGTGCAACTGACCCAAGAGTAAGTTTGATTTGAGCTTAAATGATGTTTTCTTCATCTAGTCCTGGGGTCCCCAGTACAAGACAGACCTTTTAGAATGGGTCCAAAGGAGGGTCACAAAAATGATCAGAGGGCTGGAACATCTCTCCTGTGAAGAAAAGCTGAGAGAGTTGGGTTGTTCAGCCTGGAGAAGTGAAGGCTGTGGGGAAACCTTATTGCAGCCTTTCAGTATTTAAAGGGGGACTATAAGAAAGAGAGGGAGAGATATTTTACCAAGGCCTGTAGTGACTGGACAAGAGGAAATGGTTTTACACTGAAAGAAAGTAGATTTAAATTGGCCATAAGGATGAAATTTTTTATAGTGAGGGTGGTGAAACACTAGAACAGGTTGCCCAGAGAAGTGGATGCCCCATCCTTGGAAACATTCCAGGTCAGGCTGGATGGGGCTTTGAGCAACCTGGTCTAGTGAAAGAAGTCCCTGCCCATGGCAGGGGAGTTAGACTAGATGATCTTTAAGATTCCTTTCAACCCAAACCATTTGATTATGATTCTGTGGTTCTATAAACATTATGCCATAGACATGCTCTAAGAATGCAATAAGGAATAAGCATTTCTTGAGTAGAATAGAATAGCATAGAATAGCATAGCATAGCATAGCATAGCATAGCATAGCATAGCATAGCATAGCATAGCATAGAATAGAATAGAATAGAATAGAATAGAATAGAATAGAATAGAATAGAATAGAATAATTTCACTTTTAAGGGACCTACAACAATCATCTAGTCCAAATACCAGCAATATTTTCCTGGATTCCAATATGAGTTACATGTGGGAAAAAGGGCCTGTAACACAGACTCTGTTTCCAGTAGCCATTGGATAAAATGCTAATATTGCAATGGGAAAAGGGAAAACTTCCTACCATAACTTATTGTCTTTACTTCTAATCACTCACCTCTCCATCTGTTCCTCTGAACCATTTCCCTCTGTGTATTCTTGTATAGCTTCAACAGGCAAGTGCTAAAAAACTTCAAAGGTATGTCTTTTTGACCCCCAGAGGTAGAAGATGGAATGGCCTCCTTGATGCCCGCTCAGTGCTCATCGCTCCAGGTTAGTATACAGAGGGACAGCTACTAATGCTTTTAAGACTGCCATTGCCCACCTTTTAAACGGAAGCTCGAAACCAGCTGAAGGGGTGAAAGCTTTTGGCAGTAAATGCACATGTGACTTAAGTTCTGGTGCCTGTGTTAGGAAACACATCCCTCTCCTCGTGATTCTTGCTGCTGTCATTTGCTGTTCATCTTGCAGCAACCTAGATGCTGCAAGTCTACTATAAAAGGCATAATTCCTCCTGTTCCTTTTATTAGGAACCCTGGTGCCTAAAATGGCCCTAAGAGGATCCAGATGCTAAAAGGCCTAGTATTTACAACAGCCCCCAGCTCACTTCCAGCTGTAGAAAAGTTACACATTTAAGTATCAGCCATGAGCATAACCCAGGACAGAGAAGAATAGAAGGACACATCCTTAGATGGCATATTAGGTAAGTGGCATGAATCACCCTGTTGCTCCAGCTTGATTTTTAATGTGATCAGTGGCTTAAGAGTGTAGACTGAGGTTACTAATGTTGGAAGACTGAAGGTGGGTGAGGTGAATCTCTTATCAATGTCACAGAGCCAACTTTTCTTTGTGGCTCTCAACCTAACTGTTTAATGCTTTAACCATCCAATTAAACTTTATTTAGATAGTGCAGACTTTTTCCTTTTCAAGGCCATCCCTTCCAAAATCTGAATTGCTATTCCTTTCTGTTTAAAGGCATGCTCAACATGGCATGCACACAAACACAGATGGAAATACAGAAGTACAGCAGCATCCTGTTATCCCTCCAGAAGTTCACTACCACTGGAGTTATACAAAATCCACTCATATAATTTTATGCTTTCAGGAGATAAACTGTTTTGAAACAACATCTGATAAGGACCTAAGGAAGAACAATAAAGTGAAGAGTTTGCAGGTGGCAGTTAATGGGGAAAGACTGAAAAAGCTAATAGGTATTCTAACTGAATAGAAAAAAAAGCTTATCTAGTGATATTGAATAGGAAAAAAATCCTGTTATATTTCTTTATATACCTCAACACTAAAAAAGGTTACTTAGCAAAGTAAGCCTTTAAAGTGCAAGGACGTTGGATTATTAGCAATGAGATGTCAGGATAAACTAGCTTAATACCATGGAAAAGCTTCCTCAATCATTGAAAGGTGGGAAGGGCAGAACAATGCATACAGAGTAAGTCTCACCCCTAGTTCCATTTTAAAAAAAGGATGAAACCACCTTGTAGGCTGATGCAGCAGAAATATGCCAGATGGGTCATCTCTAGTGTTGCTAACACCCAGGACGCTGCACTACTGAGGTTTGATTCCTGTTCTCAATTACACAAGTGTAAGCACAGAATAATTCCAGAAAAGTTCACAGCTGTTGTCAACTCAATTTAGCTGAATTGGGCTGTATTTATTGAGACCTAAGCCAGCATTATTATACTGCTAGTTCCCTACACTTACTAGAATTTTCAGCTTTTTTCACTTGACTCTCAAACTCATAGAATGTTCTTGAAATAACAGAATTCTGTGAGTTAACAGTGTCTAAGGAACTGATACTTATTCCCACAAAAATACATTACAAAATGACGGACTCCTAAGAGGAAGTGTTTGCCCCTTTGAAATAATTTGTCATTTCTCTATTGATTTCTTTGGATTTCAGTCCCAAGATATCCTTTCTACACTAGCAGAACCTTTGAAAGAACTGTTAGGTCAGACTGTATAAAATCCTAGAATGGTAGGGGTTGGAAGGGACCTCTGGAGGCCATCTTGTCCAAACCCCCTGCTTGAGCAGGGACACCCAGAGCAGGGGGCACAGGAACGCATCCAGGTGGGTTTTGAATGTCTCCAGGGAAGGAGACTCCACAGCCTCCCTGGGCAGCCTCTACCACTGCTCTGGCACCTTCACAGGAAAGAAGATTTTTCTCATATTCAGGTGGAGCTTCCTGTGTTCCAACTTGTGCCCATTGCCCCTTGTCCTGTCATTGGGCACCACTGAAAAGAGTCTGGTCCCATCGTCCTGACTCCCTCCCTTTAGATATTTATAGGTATTGATTAGACTGGTACTTGGTTTTTGTACCTTCAGAAATTTTGCTGTTTGCATTAAGGCAGGCAATATTTTCTCTCTCCCTGTATAGATGAGATCCCGCCTCAGTCTTCTCTTCTCCAGGCTGAACAAACCAAGTCTCTCAGTCTTTCCTCATATGGGAGATGCTCAAGTCCCTTGATTGTCTTGGTAGCTCTCTGCTGGACTCTCTCCAGTATTTCCCTGTCCTTCTTAAACTGGGGGGCCCAAAACTGGACACAGTACTCCAAATGTGGTCTCACTAGGGCAGAGGAGAGGGGGAGGATAACCTCCCTCGATCTGCTGGCCACAAACCCTTTAATGCAGCCCAGGATATTGTTGAGCTTCTTGGTCACAAGGGCACAGTGCTGGCTCAGGGCCAGCTTGCTGCCCACCAGCACTCAGAGGTCCTTCTCAACAGAGACACTTTCCAGTAGTTCAGCCCTAACCTGTACTGGTGCCTGGGGCTGTTCCTCCCCAGGTGCAGGACCTTACACTTGCTCTTGTTGAATTTCATCAGGTTGCCCTTGGAACAGGCTCTCCAGCCTGTCCAGGTCTCACTGGATGGCAGCACAGCCTTCTGGTGTATCAGCCGCTCCTCCCAGCTTTGTATCAGCAGCAAACTTGCTGAGGTTACACTCTATCCCATTGTCCAAGTCATCACTGAATATGTTGAACAGGACTGGACCCAGCACAGACCCCTGGGGAACACCACTAGTGACAGGCCTCCATCCAGACTCTGCCCCATTGATCACGATCCTCTGAGCTCTGTTGTTGAGACAGTTCTCAATCCACCTCGCTGTCCACTCATCCAGCCCACACTTCCTTAGCTTGTCTGTGATGATGTTATGGGAGACAGTGTTGAGTGCCTTACTGAAGTCAAGATAGGCAACCTCCACTGCTCTCCCTTCCTTGACCCAGCCAGTCATGACATCACAGAAGGCTATCAGGTTGGTCAAGCATGATCTCCACTTGGTGAATCCATGCTGACTGTTTCTGATAACCTTGTCCTTTACATGCCTGGAGGTGACCTCCAGGATGAACTTTTCCAAAATGATTAATTTAATCTAGGCTCATTAAACCTAGATATTGTATAGTGTAAGTGAGACCATAGATATATTTTGGAAGCTGAGATTTTTCCTTCAGGGACATACTATTTATACTCCAGGAAATTGTTCAGAATGTGAAAAGCTTTACTGAAATGTTTCAGGAAAGCCTGCCCATAAATTTTTCAATAACTGTTCTGGTTTTGGCTGGGATAGAGTAAATTTTTTTCAGAGTAGCTAGTATGGAGCTGTGTTTTGCATTTGTGCTGGAAACAGTGGTGATAATACAGGGATATTTTCGTTACTGCTGAGCAGCACCTACACACAGTCAAGGTCTTTTCTGCTTCTCACCCCACCCCACCAGCGAGCAGGCTGGGGGTGCACAAGAAGCTGGGAGGGGACACAGCTGGCACAGCTGACCCCAACTGACCAAAGGGATATTCCATACCGTATGATGTCATGCTCAGCATATAAAGCTGGGGAAAAAAGAAGGGAGAGGGGAACAGTTTGAGTGATGGTGTTTGTCTTCCCAAGTGACCATTACGTGTGATGGAGCCCTGCTTTCCTGGAGATGGCTGAACACCTGCCTGCCCATGGGAAGGAGTGAATGAATTCCTTGTTTTGCTTTGCTTGTGTGCATGGCTCTTGCTTTACCTATTATACAGTCTTTACTCAACCCATGAGTTTTTCTCCTTTTATTGTTCTGATTCTCTCCCCCCATCCCACTGGGCACGAGTGAGCGAGCAACTGTGGTGCTTAGTTGCTGGCTGGGTTTAAATCCCAACAATAACAAATGATCCTTTGGAATATTTGATTTCCCTGAAACTTGTATTTATTAATCAGTAAAAAAGCACCTGAAACAGCCAAGAAAGATTTAACCTGTCTACCCAAGTTATTTAAGATTTGTAGAGGATTTTTTCAGTTAGGATGAATTATCCCTTTTTTTCAAGTGTTCATCCTCTATTCTTGTGTCTAGTCTGCTGAAAACTGTTTATTTTAAACTAAACCTTGAAGTGATTACTCAAGATTCAGATCAATTACTTTTAATTTCAAAGCCAGTACAAAGCTTCTTTCAGCACCGTGAAAGAAAATTGAATTTTGCTTTCCCCAGCCTGAAGGCAAAATAAACTTTTTTCTCATCTTCTTGGAAACAAAGTACAAATCTGTGATGGCAGACCAGGCATAGAGTTAAAGGGAGTGGGCAATGGTGAACGGTGGCTGAAAGGAAACAGGTAGATTTTGAGAAGCTTTTGGCCAGGCTGGAAAGCTGCTGTGAAGACTGAGGATATTCATGGCAGGAAAAGAGGGCATTGGGTCCCTGAAGGTACCAAGCCTCCCCTGAGACCTCTGCCATGGAATCATAAAATGATAGTTTAATTTAGGTTAGAAAAGACCTTTAAGATCATAGAATGGAACTGTAACAACAGTCCATAGCCGAGGGGCTCCTTTAAGCTCAGCCTGGGCCTCTGGTCCTTCCAGCCCGCCGAGGCACCCACCAAGACACAGGAATATTGCCCTTGGCAGCAGCAGCAAAAGCAAAGGACCATGCCAATAGGAAACTGAGATCAGCTCTTTAGGCAGTGTGCAGTGAAAATATCTGACACCTGAAGCTTCTGGCAAAGGCAAAAAGGGCAGCTTTGGGGCACGATCACGCCTATTGACAGCACGTATGTCTCAGTATCAGTTAATTGAATGTGACTAGGGGAAAGTCAACACTTGCAAAAGATTTCTGTTTCTAATGTTATGTTTGAAATAGAGGTTGGCAGCAGGAAAGAGAGGACTCAGAACTTCTAAAAAATAATGTTAAACAGCTTATTTTTAGTGGTGACTCATTTATTTGGTGGCAGAACAATTTTATGTATTCTACTTGATATCCTGAGGATACGTCCCTAAAGGTAGAGTTATACCTATGTTCCTTGTACACAGTGTTTTCTTAATCAGCCTCTTGCTGGGAGTGGGGGTGGGGGAGGGTGAGCAATGCAGGGAGAGAGAAAATATTGCCTGCCTTAATGCAAACAGCAAAATTTCTGAAGGTACAAAAAACAAATACCAGTCTAATCAATACCAGGAAAATGGATCAAGAAATCATGCCTAAAGTCAACAGAAAGTTAACTCTTCACAGTCTCAAAGTGAATACAATCATAGTATTCTTAATTGCACGTTGAATCCTGGAGTTGTTAATTCACAAACAAAATGTGATGTTGAAGTAGGTACATTATATTGCAAGCAATGCTGCTTGCCTAATTGATTTACACAATACAATCTTCAAGTTGTACTGATAAAAAACCCATTTCTATAAACATACCACTTATGTAGGAAGCTCAGTCTTAGGTATTATTTCCTCAACATGGGACTTGAAGAGTTGCCTTTGCTATTTACATTTACCAACCACTGAGGATAGTGCTAAAAGGTTGGAGCATGCCATCGCTTGCCAGTCACAGCTGGCATCTCCACTGAAAGTTCCTGCCAGCTCCTTTCTGACTGCAGTTGTGAAGGAGTCCTCTGTTGCAGATTGTGCTGCTGCACTGCTCATGGTCCTCTATCAATGTGGGCTGTGTGTCCTCTCTAAATTTGTAACTTCTGCCCACTTTAAAATTAACTAAAGTAATCATATGAAATATTTCCTCGGGTGTTCAGGAACATTCTGCAGCATTTTGATATTTGCTTTTCTTCCTCACATATTGACGCCAGTTCCACCATTTTAATACTTGCTCTGGCACTGCAGTATTTACTGGACAAATTCACTCCTGTGACACTTTCATCCTACTGCTCTGGTCTCCACGTTATTCTTTAGCACTTGCTAAAATTTTGTGTGACCCCATGGACTAATCTGCTTGCCTGTCTGCTTCTGATGCTCCCAAAAAGTGATGTATAAGTGTATAAGTGCTTTATGTATGTCGTATTCTCATAAATCTCAACACATGTTACCTGTTCGGTGTAATTGACTATTTTGATCTGATTCATTCCACCTATTTGTGGCACCTAACATAGATCCCTAAGGCAGCTCCATTTGCAGTTAATAGGAGACAGTGAAGACCTCACCAGAGCAAATTAGGATGCTGTAAAAAAATGTTTTAGGCAACAGTGCATTTTGTGTCTCCATTGCCTATCTAAGAACCTAATTTTAATGCAATCCTAAGTGAAATCCCTATAGTAAAGTGGTATGAACGCACTAGTTACTGCTCAGTTTGGGTTTTCTTTTGGTTTATCTTCATGTGATGAGGAAAGATTTTTAGGTTGCCAGACCTACATTACATCTATGAGGGAGGACTATGTTTATTTGGTTGTCAGGGATTTTCTTTGCAGATATCATCCCATATGCCAAAAAATACTAGAAGTATATCATGTCTTGTTTGAGCCATCTCAAGGAGATTTCTATAATCTGCCTGGATAATCCATCAGTAGATGAATAATAAGAATAAAGTATAACATGCATAATAGTATATTCCCATATGTATTACTTGTTCCTACTTTACTTGCATTAGTATTAGTATTTGTATCCCTACTTGTCTTGGCTTTAAAAATTAAAAAACTGCAGATAAAAACTTGAAATTTTTATATTGTTGCATAATGGGAGAAAAATTAGCATCTATAATGAATTAATGTTATATTTTTGCACTGGAAATGTCTTTTAGCAGAAGCTGATTCAACCTAAAGTATAACATTTTCAGGTACCTTAATGCCAGATATGAAAGTCACGATAGTTTATACAATTTTTTTTTAGTAGAGATCTTGATGAAACTATATCTTCTTGAACACTGCTGGAAGAATTTACCTGAATATATATTCCCTGAAGCAATCTCACCGCATTACTATATTTTGATCGTGTGTGAATATACTCAGACACTTAAGTGTCTGAAATGTATTTAATAATGTGTAATGCCATTGTTTTTCAAAACAATGAGGCTGGACAAATAGAAGAGGAAAATGTGTTCCTCAGTTCATATCCACAGAAAGACTTTTTTTGCATAAACAACACAAATCTATGAATAAATGCGTATGTATGTACAGGGGTGCTCTTTGGTTAAGTTCCTTTTTTTAAATTCCATTTATAAATTTATGTTTTATTTTGCTAAAAGTAAGATAGCTTCCATAAACTGTCAGGCTAAATGGAAAGTGTTGTTGGACATCTGCTTTGTTTCATTGTCTGACTGCCAGTGTGTGCTGAAGCCCATCCTGTCTTATCTGAAGCATTGATTTATATTCAGGAAGCATATGAATCATCTTAGGCTGTTAGACTTAGGGACATAGCTCTTCCTTTCTTTTCTAAATAGATATATTTGGCAAGCTATAAGCAGCCTAGAAATACCTTGTTGGTAGAAAATAGTTGGCAAATGTTAAGTTCAAATCCCCAGCCAGAATGTCATTAAAGCTGTTCAGTGAGAGTGGCAGAGACTCATAAAGAAATGATCAATCCAGCAAAATGTGGAGCATCTCCAGTTTCTTTTGAATGTGGTGGAAAATGAAGTTACTCAGCAGATCACTAGAACTATTCAACACATAACAGATAAAGCCCAAATGGAGGAATCTGCAATGGTCTGATGACCCATTTTACTTTTACTAAGATTGTTTGTTTCTCTGTACCCCTTAAATGAGCTTCCAAAAAAGTAGAGAACAATCCCAGTTTAATTAGTAAGTCAGCACCACAAAGGAGCAAGCTTTTCAGAAAATGTATAAAATGAGTGCTTCTGATCCTTTTGCCAATCTATTAATTCTCAAATTAAAAAAAAAATAAAAAAAGCAGGTTGATACTTCATTAGAGCTTAAAAGCAGCAGAGAAAAAACTGCAAAAGGAAAAAGAAACTTGCCTTGAAAGTCAAAGACAAAACATTAAAGTAGTTTTGTAATATAACATTAATGTTCATGAAATATGCTTAAAGTGGAAATTGCTTTGGGAAGTTGGGAAATGTTCACATAGTGCTGGGTGTCACACACAAGATGCAAAGCACAACATGCTTTAAAAAGACACAATGGGTCAAGAGCAGAGTTAAAATGAGCACAGTATTAAAAGAGCATGGAAAAAAAGCCACTAAAAGGCCCTGAAAAAGTTATTTTACTTGGTAACTACAAGAACTTTTTTTCATTTTCAGTATTAATTTTTTTACCAGCCTCTTCAAACTTTTTCAAAACAAACAACAAATGAAGCATTTTAATCAGGGATTATTCATATTGGTCTTATTTCAAGACAGGTGTTTTCTGCTTTGTTTATTTTGGGAAGAAGGGTGTTTCAGTAGAATATTCAAACCAAAGAATATAATTTAAAAGCCTCTTTTTTGGCAAGGAAAAATTTTGAGCATTTTCGCTTTTCCATTAGTTATAATAACTTGAAATTAATATAACAGACAGGTGACATTGTTTGCACATCCAGATTCACTAGGATTCTGTGACATAATTAAAACCCACTGATTAAGGGCAGCTTCTGTGTTCCAGCTATTTTTTTTCAACTGTAGCAGCTGGCATAATAATAGATATTCCCCCCACAGCCTTCCTTGCATTTCTGTTTATATTATCACAGCTAAAACAACACTATTATTAGAAAATATGATTGTGCTGAGGAAGTTATTCAGATCCTCCCTGTTGTATGCTATTTAGGGAGCAGGAAACAACAGGCAGTGGTGTAACATCACCAACTGAGCATCGCTTTTAGCTGTTAAGGTCCTGGGCAAACAGGGACCTCAGGCTCCCCCAGGGAACACGTGACCTACCAGCCCCCAGTGAGCTGAACCAGCTCTGCAGCAGAGGTGCTGGGGGGCACCAGCTGGAGGGCACAAGGGGTGACCTGCCAGTCCTGCCAGAGATTGCCATAGCTCCTAGTGGTTTCACAGCAGCCAGCCTTCTGCTCCTACAGACCTGTAGCCCCACCTTCTCAGTGGGGGCAAATGCATCCGGGTCTTGATTCTCCTGCCCTGCACCAGTGCAGAGAGCAGAACTGGTGCTTGAGTATGGGAGTGGGACAGTCAACAGTCATCAGCATTTACTGATAAAGCATTAATTACTGGTAAACTAATTAAAAACTGGTAAACTAAAAATCGTTGACAGCTCATCTGTTAATTATTGGTAGATTCACCAGCACTGTTTTGGCCTGTGAAACTAGCTGTCCCTCAGGAATGGCTAGGCACAGGGAAAGCTCAAGAGAGCTGTTCCTGATAGCAGTTTGGCTGCAGTGATCTTCCGATAAAGAGCTCTATGGGATGTGAGACACTGTGGCACTTAACTCAGATATGATCCCAGTGTAGCCTAAGTGAGCCAAACCAAAGATGAGTCTAGCTAGGACTGTGGCTGGGTGAAGAGGCTCCAGGTTTCCGTAACAATATTAAAATCCCCATGCTTCATACCAGAAAATCCATGTTGAATTAACACATGCTGTTTTTAGAATAGCAATCTCTCTCTCATGCGTACAGCACACATTACGCTGTGTGGCAAACTTCTGAAATGTATTTGTAGATGGCTACACTGTGCCACCTGGAGTTTTAATAAGCCAAAAACAAATCATTTTCACTACATCTTATATCATTTTATTTATGAATAAAGTATTCAGATTTTGAACAAGAGTTTACTTCCATGAATCATAGATAAGGAATTCATGAATATATTTGCAAGTCTTCTGAAGAAGGCTCATCAGCTATCCAGAAAGCACTATTAATGGTGTAATTTGTCAGTATATTTTGGATGCTGGGAAAAGGAGAAAAAATGAGGTAGGGATGGATGTGAGAGCACGACGGGATTGAGAGCAGCCCTGCAGAGAACGCCTTGCGGGTACTGGTGGATGAAAAGCTGGTCATGAGCCCCCAGTGTGCACTCACACCTCAGAAAGCCACCTGTATCCTGGGCTGCATCAAAAGCAGCGTGGCCAGCAGGTCGAGGGAGGTGATTCTGCCCCTCTACTCCGCTCTGGTGAGACCCTACCTGGAGTCCTGCATCCAGCTCTGGGGTCCTCAGCACAAGAAGGACAAAGACCTGCTGGAGTGGGTCCAGAGGAGGCCACAGAAATGATCCAAGGGTGGGAGCACCTCTCTTATGAGGACAGGCTGAGAGAGTTGTGGTTGTTCAGTCTGTAGAAGAGAAGGCTGTGAGGAGGCCTTATTTCAAACTTTCAGTGCTTAAAGGGGGACTATAGAATGGATGGGAGCAACCTCTTTAGCAAGGGCCTGTCATGACAGGACAAGAGGTAATGGTTTTAACCTAAAGGAGGGTAGATTTTGACCAGATATAAGGAAAAATTTTTTTACTGTAAGGGTAGTGAAACACTGAAATAAGTTGCCCAGAGAGGTGGTAGATGCCCCATCCCTAGAAACATTGAAGGTGAGGTTGGATGGGGCTCAGAGCAACCTGATCTAGTTGAAGATGTGCTCATTGCAGGAGGGTTGGACTAGATGACCTTTAAAGGTCCCTTCTAACCCAAACCATTCTATGATTCTATGATTACAGAACTAGGTGTTTCAAAATATTTTAGAATACTAATATTGTGGGTAAAAGTAAAAAGAACTATGAATGCAAAGAAATCCACAGCAATGGTGTATGGCATGAGTAGCACCAGGAATTCAGGGTTGTTTTTTTCTCCCCTTCCTCCTGCTCACTTGCCTGAAAAGCTATTTTGGCTGTTGCACAGCTTTCCTATATATTTAGGATTCTGTCTGGCTCAAATACATTTAAGTGGATAGGTCTGAGGTGGAGGTATTGCTATGCTGCTCCTGGTGCAATTGCCCCTCTTTAGAGAACACTTAGATTTGTTTTTCCTGCCTTTTTATCTGGGAAAACCACTAGCTGAGAAGAGAAGACTTTTGTGGTGAAAATATGTCTATAGATTTTTATTTTATACAGAAAGAGCAAATGGTTACAGCTATTTTGTCAGTTAAAATACTTGTACTTTTACAACATAGAAATGTAGCAAGTACAAAAATGTCAATATGAATCACATTCATTTCCTTAATAACAAACAGAGTATTGCCATTTTAGTCACTTGAAGAAAGATTCCTACTTTAGCAATATGAACAGCTCTTGAAATTGATAAAGGCTTTCCAACATAAGAAGGTTTCTAGCTGAACCTGGAAGAAATCCATCTCTTCAAAAAATGAATATGGCTTTCAGCTTTGCCTATCTAGTAAACAAAGAAAAAGAACTACATAGTCTGTGGGGGTCTACAAGCATAAAGCAATATATTCTTGGCAATGCTGTGAGAATCAAAAACTCTCACTTGAACTGTCAGTTTACATTTTCCCTTCCCTTTTCTCCTTGTGAAGGCCAAATTACTACTAGCAATAGTAGTTTCAGAAGAAATTTTAAAACACCCACTATATTGATTTTCACTTCTTCCTACTAAAATAGTAGGTTAATTTATGTGAAAGTAAAAGGCAACAAAACTTACACACACACAAGATTTTAAATATGGAAGGTTTTTGAAGTACAGCTACCATTGAATAGTCAAACCAAACCATGTGTGTTCATGTGGACAAAAGTCTTGAACATCAGCACCTGCTTGCAATATGGCTCAGTATGAAATGACACCAGTGAATCAGTTATGTCGGTTGCCATATGGAGTCTCACGTATTTACTGACATGGATATAAAAGAAGAAATACTATCATATCCAGTCTACAGTGCCTCAATTTGAGTTGTTCTTGTTTGTTCAATACTGTACAGTTCTAGTCCCTGGCCATGAGTCCACCGTATCTTTCTTGGTCTGTGGTCCCTAATGAATTGGTGCAGCAAAGCAAAGGTACCCCATAGGACAGTCCTTTGTGTCCTATCCCAAGTACTGAGGCCTGGATTTTGTAGTCGGAGCACCAGTTTTTTCTCGCAAGGCAACCATAATCTGCTTTCCTAATGGAAATACTCACAAGAACTATGGATAGATGACTTCGTAAAGTTTTTAAAATACAGAATTTTCAGTAAATATGAAGATTTATTTTTTCTTTTGAATTTGCTTTTATTTTATTTGAATTGCAACTTAAATGGAAATCATTAAAAGGAGCATAGGCTGCAAGAAAGAAGAATGAGGCATAGGCCAGACTTGTCCCATGGCTCCTATCACCATCTTTATAGATGATTATCTGGGAAATGTAAGAAGGAACACTACTTCACCTATTAAAAATTATCAAAGTGTACCTGGAAGCCTAGAAAGAGAATGAGACTTCACAGGTGATCAAAAGATGTGCATGGATTCAACATCACTCTGTAGAACAATGAAGAAGAGGTGTATTACTTCATTACCAGCTATTGAAGCCTTAGTCTCTGATCTTATTTAGGACAAATGCTCATTAATGTTACATTGTAGGGAAGTTCTGGCTTACATGAACAGCAAAGGATCAGCAAAGCCTATGGGATATGAAGAGAACACAGTGGGTTACAAGGATGCCAAGCTATCCTTCCAAGTACACACACACCTGAAGCAAGCCCTGAGCCAGCTAGCACATACTGCTGTAATACAGAAGAGAGAAACAAAAAGATGTGTCTGAAAAAACTAAGGAAATCAGAAGGAAAGTGCCAGTCCTAAAATCTTACGTCTTATTACACCCCCAGACATCACAAAGTAGCTTAGAAAGAAATGTAAGAGAAGTCCTGAGTCAAAGTCGGTAGTCTTTAGCATTTGGGTCAGTAATCTTCTGCGCATGCAGGGGACACCTTTGCCAACCGAGGTGGCCATGCGCTGGGCTCACTGAAAGGGAGCGGCTTCACCAGCCCCTCCATAGGTGCTGCATCGAGGGGCAGGCTGAGCAAAAGCCCTTAGAAAACATCAGGATGAAGCCACTGCTGAGGGCATGTGAGCTGCTCCAGCACTTGTCACTGGGACTGAAGACCTATGGTCTGAGGGACAGAGGCCAGGAAAGTCAGCACTGGTGGCAGACACGCTGTGCATGCCATCATTTCTTCCACAGCATTAAACTGCTGTCTCTGCAGAACAAAGGGGAGGTCTGACAGCATGCCACAGTAAATTCCCACCTTTGATATGTGGCAGGCAATCCAGCAAAGTGTCTAGTAAGCAGGAGTTCAGGGCTGGTCAAACTGCTGGGATCAAGTGCCACAGGAGATGAGGGGTGATGGATGCTTACAAGATCAGACTTCGCTAAAAAGGTGCTGAGGAGAAATCTTACTGGATTCAAGAGGAGACAGCTGCATTTCAGGTGGAAGGCAGGCTGTTTCTAATGGCTAGCTGTGAGTGGGGTGCTTTGGCATCTGCCAAGATTACGGGCATATGAGCTTTGGTTCATTTATATTTGAAAGGGGCAAAGTGAGGAAGAAGAAAGAAAACTGTGTCCAGCTACTGCAAGCATCTTCCAGTATTCCAGAGTGCTCTGCATTTTGTTGTTGCATGGGCTGGGCTCCCCCTTCCTCTGGTTTCTCCCCTTATTTCTTGCTGCCTTGTGCCTGGGTCCTGCCAGAGCCAGTGCAGAGGGAGGACTCTCACTTCTCCTGTGCTGCTGATGCCACCACTCAAGGCTGCTGTTCTTGCTGAGACCTGGCCCCCAGTGAGGCCTGATGACCCTCATTTAGGCACTGCTGCTGTTATTTCCTAACACTACTCCCTGAGATGGTTTCTGTGTTTTCAAGAAAATGTACAATTTTAAAATCTCCACCTGTAGACAAAAATACATGGAGCAACCTACTGAATAGTTAGGCGTCACGGGTAGAAAGCTACTTTTCATCACTATTGTGCCAACTTCTATTTCCTTTTGTCACAAAGCAGCAATAAAAATATTTTATTGCAAAGGGCTTCAATTAACTTTTTCAGCTGAAAAAAATGTTTTTATCAGGTACATTAAACAGAAAACAATGTTTTTCACAATAGGTTAAGCAAGGTATATTCTTCTTTATTTCAAACACCAGCTATTACCTGTAGAGGTTAGTGCTTTTGAACATAAAATCAGAAATACCATTTAAGTTCTTTTTGCCTCCTCATAGCCATTTCATGTTATTTTCTCTGGTGTAAGATTGACAAACAGTTTAGCAATCAGTAAAAGGGCTTGGTTTCACTTTAGTAGTAAAAGCAACTTCATGAACATGAAAATATGGGAAGTCTGACCCATATTTTATTAATGAATGTGTTAATACACATTCTTTAGGGAATTTCTCAGTGTGAAAATATGCAAATGCCATTTTTTTAAAAGCACAAAAAGAACCTGATTTACACTGATTAAAAAAAATAAAGCCTTTCAGAAAATAACAGGCAACTCACTGGGGCATCACTGACCTATTCCTTTCTCACTTATTAAATGAATCTGAGGACTGTCTCAGGATTGTATTGATCACATTTTTAAGATGACAGGTGACCTCCAAATCAATTCACACACCAGTGTCTTTTAGTGGAGCACAGAGCTGCTTGTCAATGGTGTCTTCAGAATTGAAATAGACATTGATGGACAAGACCTTCAACCGGCTTTTTAAAAGTTGCAGATATCCTGGATTAAACTGATCTGTTTGTTGGGTTTTTGGTGGTAGTGGTCTGGGTTGTTTTTTTTTTTTTTTAAATGAGGTTTTATTGATTAGTTGTTTACTGCTACAGTAAATTAAGGGGATGTTTGCCAGGCCATAGTTAAGAATTTGTAATCACTGCGACTATAATACAAAGGTTTTGCTGTAGGTTTATAAAATGGTTTATGTTATTAGTTATAAATATGTCCTTATCTAGTACAGTCTAGTACAATCTAGTACAATCTAGTACAAGCTTGACCCTTTTTTCTATTTTGAAAAAACATATCTCATATTTCTATAAATTAAGCAACGTGTTCTATTAAAATATAATGTGTATTTTGCTACTTCTAACACAATTCAGTAAGATTAGTTTTAGAGGTGTCAGTATAGTTACAGTAACTCAAAATTTGCTGCAGATTTTCTGTGTTTGAAAGGTGAAAACAAAAAAACCATGACCTACCTTTTAGGCAATGTCTATGACTTGTTACATGTACATGCACATTTTATTTTAAACAGAGCAAAAGTGTAAAACAAGTGCTTGCTTTCGAGAATGTGGGTATTACATGCATTTTCTCAGAGCCTGATTTTGCTGTTGTGGTATCCATTGTCTACATGGTACTTTACTATAAAGTGCTGTTCAAAAAATGAAATCTTGATCACAATTACAACAAATGTTTATTAAATATGAGTGAAGGAAGGAAAATCAGATCAATTATAATCAGTCCTTTCTTCCTGAGTTACTCTGCAATGAAGTTTCCCTGTTTTTCTTTAACAGAAAAGTGAATGTTATAAACTTGTAATTGAATCTATGTTGAACCACATCAGCAATTCCTCCAGCTTACTAAGATAATACTTTTCTAAAGTTCTGTCATCAAAAGCATTTGCTTCAAAAGTATTTGCATTTTCTTTCATCTTTTTCCTCTTGAATTATATTACTCTCCTCTCCGTTTCACCCCAAAAAGCTGTTAATGAAAATGGTTCTGGACTCAAAGCAGACTCCTGTGTGACGTTATAGCACAGCACTTTGTTGGTTGACAGTTTTTATGTAACAATAATTCTCTGTGTGATTCTGCCTTATGTCAGTTACACATGCCTAGTTTTTCACACTACAGGTAACTCTGAACTATTTCAGTACTTTTTTCCCCATTTTAATGTTCAACTTTCATGATTTCTGAGTGAAATTATTCACAACATTTGACATGAATCCTATTTATCCTTTCCCAAATCCCACATTTTTAAAAGTTTAAGTGAAGCCATGGATATCATCTATTAATTCCCATGCAGGGATAAATTTAATCCCAAAACTCTAGAGGTGACATTTAGACTATCATATTCTACCCAAGACTCGTACAGGCAGACCTTGGACACATTTGATTCAGCTACAGATGGGTTAGGATGGACACAAGCTTCTCTCTCTGTAGTTTGAGGTGAACAGCTATGGCCCAGCTCAGAAGTCATGCAGTTGCATTTATCCTGCCCTTAAGCAAATGCACCTTACCTCTCAGTAAAGAATATCTACTCTGTTACAGCATGCTGTTAATGTGTGTGGAGCATAAACCAGACCTGGTTTAAGCCCAGCCAGCTTGGAAAACATACAAAGTAAATTCAGAGCTGCAGAAGGCAATTCAGACTATTTATTTTTCAAAGGTTACCATTAAAAAGATCTAAATCAGTTGTTACAAGTACCCTCAGACAAATCTGTTCAGGTGAGCGCTCTAGAAACAGAAAACCTGTGTTCTGTCTCACCTTCTTTCAACTTGAGAGAATTTGTGTTCATGGTCACTGAGAGCGCGTTGAACTGCATGCTGAGAGCCCGAATGCTTTCCTTTTCTAATTCCAGACAGGCATCATTTCAGCCCAGGACATGTGGGTGACCACAAATAAGGAGCCTGATTCTGTCACCTGATTATTAAGATATGTTACGTGGAGGAGGACAGCACCAGGTCCTGGCCCTTCCTGCAGGTACAGTTGTGCATTTTCCGTTGTCATCAGTATGCAAAAGAGATTCTGAATGGGAATGGGAAATGTGATATTCATTCTCCTTACTCCACTAGAAAACATGATCATTTCTGGGTGACCCAAGCAGATTATTTCCTGATTAAGTGAAGGAAATAAAATTGCAAGGGTATTAGAAAACAAACATTACTGTAAAGTCAGAGATTTTTTTAACTTAATATTATTTGTGAAGCATAGCTGCACCATTAGCAATCTGCAAATTTCTTGCTAATCTCATAATGAAAGTGCAGAAACAAATTTTGGAAGCTAGAGAGTGGCCCTGGAATCCCAACTGCTCACAAACTCAGCAATATTAAACAGGAAAATGTGCAAGAAATAAGCCATCTAGGAATCCTTCAAACAGTATCCACAGCATTGGAAAATAATTCTGTGTCATCAGGGTGCCAAAATGCTGGCCCAGCAGAAGTCCTCTGACAAAGTTTTTAAAAGTGTACATTTTTTAAACCTTTCCAGTTATGAGAAAACAAAGCTTGAGAATTTTAAGGCAGGTGAAATAATTAATTGACAAATTTCTTTCTACTATTTTCAGGGCTTGGAATAACTGGAAAATGAATTTGATAAGTGTTGTTTTCAATTTTTTTAAAAAAGAATAGCAACTTATCATGGCTATGTTTATTTTCATCACCTTTCCATATAGAGTCTTTGAATTTTGAATGTATAATCCCTACACTTTTTCTTGAGCAAAGAGCTTCATGCAGTGTCTTGGCAGTGGCTTAGAAAATTATGCTATGTTCTGCTTTATTCTAAGATGACGACCAAAGAGTAAAGGCACTTAACTTTAACATAAGAAGGGAAATTCACAATGGAATTTTGTAAGTAAATTAATTTTAGCGGTTACTCTATCTCTTATTACAAGTTATTCCCACACCAGTTTTACATCTCTCTATGGGATTCAAAGGATATTTTTATGTACCTTGGAGTTTTGGCTGTTTAGGGGAGGAGGGCTTATGTTTTAAATGAAACCCATGCAGTTATTCTCATGAGTTTTAAGTGTTAATCAAAAGCTGCTGTGTCTAGTGACAAAATCACTTCATTCTAACTCATCTTTGCAAGTGATGCTCAAGTAGGGGTACAGAAAAGTTCTTAGCAAAGTACTGATGTTATCCAAATATGTCTTAGATGTATTTATACGACCACGATGAAGGTAGGGGAAGAGACAAAGATTTCCCAGTTGCTTTTGTTGTGGGCCTGTGAAAAAAAATTTAAAGGGCTCACTAGCCAGTAGTATAATAAATGCATCAGGACTTGGGGAAAAAGGTAATCCATGGCAAAGGCAAGTTTTCTGGTGGGTGACTATGCCTTCACAAGCTGACAGGACAAAAAGAATAAATAATCTAAGGTGAAAATAAAAATTATTCAGTTTTTAGTTTTAGAAGAAAATCTATTTAAATATCCCTTTCCTTAGGCTGTTTCTTTATACACACAAGCATCCATGCAACAACAAAACAAAACTAAGGAGGCTGACCAAAATTTGTAGTGTCTGAGTTAACACCCTCATACTCTTCATACAATAAAGTAACGCCATTGTTGTACCTGTTAGGGTTGTCTTTCTGATTGCAATCCTCATATTTACTAATCTGATGCACACTTGTAATGGGAATGTATTTTATAAAGAAAACAAACTGTTCATTATCTTCATTGGTTCATTTCCCAGAGCAAAACATTCGGATGAAATCCTGCCCCAATATATCCAACAGTAAAATTTCCATTAATCACAAAGCAGCTAGTATTTCACCCTTTATTATTGACCTTATAAAAGTCTCATATTATGAAAGCATAATGAGAGTCAGATATACCTGTACCATTAGAAATATAACCCTATATCAGAGCTTTATGCTAATACAAATCTTTGTGTTGACTTCACTCTTGAGGTTTCCTTGCATTTCAGTGAAATAGACTATTCCACCAACACTAATATAACATATCCTAATTAGGATGGTGGAAAATGAAACACGCTTCTGCTATTTCAAGGACCCAAGCACCTTTTAATTATTCTATAAATACAGTGGGTACATGATTTAAACAGAATCTGACTGTATAACATGGCACGCTAAGCCTTTACACACCATTTTCTGTCTTCAAAGTCCTGAGCTAGCACTGACTATGTGTACTAGGTATGTTGATAAATTTGCATTAAGTGAAGGAATAGCTTTTATGGCAAGGCCTAGGAAGGAAAATTGCCACGGTAGTGTGAGCTACATATAAGGGTCAAAAATAGAGACTCTAAAATAAAGATGGAGAAGTTGATTATAGAAAAGGAAAGAAAAAGAAATCCAGACAAGAGGAATATACTTTTCAGCTAGCTTAGAGTTTGTGACTTTAAACAGTAAAAAATGAGTGGAAATTAATATGATAGAAGCAGTTTGAGCAAACAGGAGAAAAAAGTACTATTTAGAATTTCAGAACTTCCGTTCGTTACACACTCTGCTAAATATCTGAGTGCATTAGTTTCAATTCCCCTGTTTTGTTTACACTTCTAGCTCCTAATGTTTGTTTGTTTGTTTATTTTGCTTATTTTTATTTGGCACACCAGATGTCATGGGTCTCATCAGGAAAATCTTTAATCACAACTTCATTGCAACTTCATATTGACAACCTCAAACATACAAAAAGCAGGGAATCTTGCACAAAAATGATAACATTGTCTTTAAATAGTCAAGAAATCACATAAATAAATTTGAGGTCTCTCTGCAGGCTGCCATCCCGTTTCTGAACTGTTATATTATACTTGCTTTAAACATTAGGGTTTTTTTCATCATCATAAGAGTTCTAAATGTATTTGAAAAATAAATGAAGAGATAAAAGTTGAGATTCAGAGATTACTGTGTCAGCAGCTAGGGTTTGAAGAAAAATAGTTAATTTTATTGAAACATTAAAATAGTGAAGGTGGATAATATAGATTACTGAAATAATTATCTTTACTCCTGCATAGTTCTTTTAGATACTGAAGGTTTTTAAAGATCAGGAAAATGTGAAGACTTTGGCTAACAACTGGCCAAGCATATTGGTTTGAAAGGACCAAGGTCAACATGTACTGCTAAAAGTATCTTGTCCTTTGTACACCTGTGCGTAATTAAATTCTAGTTATTACTGAATATTAATATAGTATTATTGAAAATTATATACTGAGATTGATTATTTTAGAAAGCAATGCTAAAATAATATCTATTATCTTGCACTTTCTAACTACCCCTTCCAGAATACAAAAGAATAGGAACAAGCTGTGCTAATGATTCAGTGATTTCCCCGGCTTCCTAGTGTGCATTTTGTTTAGAGCTAGGCATTGCAACAATCAAAGCTTTTCTTCTTTTCCTTTTTTTTTCCTTTTCCCTGTACAAAAACACTAGAAATATCGAGCCTTTAAAGAAGATCAGAAGGCATCCTGCAGCCCAGGTTATAAAATTTCTTCATCCATTTACATTTTATAGAGTTCAATAAAATTGGTTGCAGGTTGTAAAATGTAAGTCCTGAATCCTCTTGTGATGAAAACTGCACAGTTATGCAATGCATAACATTGATCCATCTTAAGCATTTATTTATTTATTTGAATAGCTATATGCATGGATTCAGGCAACTAGTTATACAAGTTATGGTAGCTAAGAAGTGCTTCACAGAAGTCTCTCTGCAGCCTCAGGGTGGTGCAGGCTGCAGCAGCCTGGCAGAAATCTACATTCCATGAACAACATTCACTGGACAGTAGTTTGCTGAGTGGAGCTGAAATTTTTGGGTTTTGTGAATCCCTAAGTGGAATGGTATATCCCATTTCAGAACTTTCTCCTTTGTGTTGGAAAAAAATCCAGAGATGGATTAAACAATCACAGCCAAGCTTCCTTCTACTTGCTTTAAAAACATGTTCTGTGCAAAGGACTGCTTCATTTGGCATGCTTCTCACCATGATCTGTCATTTTTTTCCAACCAAAACCAAAAATAAGCTTTTAAGGTTCAGTGACTGTGCAGGCAACCGAATGTGGGGATTTCTGTTTACTAGGCAAACACAAATAAAGATTATAAACTATTCTCAAATTCCCAGTGGAAAGACCAACAAAACAAGTATTGTCATCTCCTTTTTAATTCACCCATATCTTTTATGTTTTTCCATGCAGCATGTACCAGTTGTTCCTGGTAGCACTGTGGCAGCACACTTTGAAATTTATCTAAAACCAGAGCCTAAATAAATGGATGCCGTTTATAAGCCTCTTTAATGTATTTTTGAATACGTTAGAAATTGAATACGTACTTACGTATATCTTATGTATAATGGTAAGTAAATGACTAATCACAATATCACATCTATTTACCTATAGTAAAACCTACATTTTAACATTAACTGCAGTGGAATATTCTTCAATAATATATCTTCCATTTTCAGCCATTCTTTGAAGTACTATATGGTTATTCAATTTAGCAGCACAGAAGGCAACTAATGTAAACACCACAATGCATTTAAGGAAAGTAAAAATAATTCATGGCATTTCTATCCAAGAAAGCAAGCTGTGAGTGACCAAATGGAACTGCAGACTGAGACTTAGCTACTATAGATCATGCTGTGTAAAGATTTATGGAAAAAAAAAAAGGCAAATAAGAATATTTTAAAAAGTGGTTTAAATAGTAGTTACTGGTCTCCTCAAACATTCTGCCTGCCAGGAAATTTGTCTGGGGAAGCTGAACACTTTCCCAGTTAAGATATATGAGCACAATTCCTATATTTTGAAATAAATCATCTATAGGAGTGTCTTCTCAGAAAAAAATCTTTACAGTGATTAAAATGTAATTGCTCACTGGGAACTTGTTGCATAATTCAGTATGTGTCTCTATAATGGGAACAAACTGTTTGGTTTGAGCATGCTTTTAGATGCAGATTGAGCTCTTTTCTATATCCAAGATGAAAAGCAGCCTTGGACTTGACTGATAACTGCATTTGATTTTAGAATGAAAGTAGACAGACAAATTGGGAAAGTAAAATTTCAAGATCAAAGCTCCATCACAGAATCTTTTACAAGCCTGAGGAACAGAATACAATGGTTATGGTGCTTTAATTCAAAGGTGTATCAAAAGTGGATGCTTGATTTTAGAGACAGTTTCTCTTTATTCTTGGGCTAGCATAGAGTTGATGCGACCTAGAAGTCAAAAAAACCACTAGATTAGAGGAGAAAAATAGCTGCGCTCAGAAAAACCTTTTGCTTGTCCATTCCTGAGGTCATTGATGTAAACTTCAAAGGAAGGTATTTATATCCCTTATACTTTAATATATTAGTGTTTTCTTTGTAATCTATCTGCCAAGGGTCATTAAGAGGCAAGGCCCAACAATGCTCAAAGCAGTTCCATTAAAAAAAAAATAAATAAAGCATTTTATTAGGCTCAGTCTCACATGTTTGTTTTCTATTCCAAGGCTCCAGAAAAGTAAAAAAGTGAAGAGGAAAGGGAAAGGTAAGGAAGCTCCAATAAACACTTTTCACTTACCTGGTCCATACTGTGATTAAATCAGTATTTAGATAACCTTAACCACTCACTTCTACTACTATTATTCCTTTGCTAAACAGTTCTAGTGAACACAACAAAATTTTTGTTCATATAAAAATGAAATTGAGAAACAAAATTTCAGAGAAAGAAATGCCAAAGACACTAAGCCTAATCATGCCGTATTTTTACGCAGATCACAGCCTATTGGACCCAGTGTCTTTCAAAATTCCTAGCTTCTCAGAAATGCTGTCACATTCACTAACATACAGACTAAAACCCATAACTTTGCATCTATAAAGACAACTTTGTCACTTAAGCTCTATCCACGATCAGTCACAGTAGGTTCCCAAAAAACTAGTCATCAGATGCATTGTGTCTCCCGGAGCTCTCGGCATTACTGCTTACATAGTCCACCCTCCATCATATTTCAATATTCTGAAAAAGCAAAAACAGATGAGAGAATTGGGTGTGTTTGCATTTGCTGATTCATTTGGTGAAAGGATGTGCCATAAATTGTGAAGCAGCTGGAGTTTCCCACAGGCTGATGATTTCATGCCCAGGTATGTTGCATTGTCTTAGCTCAGATGGTAAAACACATATATCTGAGAGCAGGTCATAACCTGCTAGGCTTTGAGCAACTGGATGTAGTGCATTCTTATAACTCCTGATGTCTCTCAGAAAGCAATGTAGAAGCCTCCCCAACCTAATTATGGCCATTAAGCATCCAGCTCTAGCTGCAAGCACATCACAGTGTTTTCTGTACTTTGCATAACCTCTGTCCTGTTTGCCTTCAGTATCAGCTGCTTGACTTTTTCATCTGGGAGCTGGTAGCTGATAAGGACTGTTTTGTATTAGTGGTGTTGGTTGTTTGGTGATGACTAGACAGAGTGGCATCTGTGGTGCGTGAGAGATGCTCACACTGAAGTCCAGAGTACGTCGCAATACAGATTATGTTAGATCTTATATAGAGCCAGACCTGCTCAGTGCCCAGCAGTGCTATCTTTGCTGCCATGCCATGTGTGTTCATGCTCGTGAATATAAATGTACACAGGTACAGAGAGTCTTTAAGATGGTGAAGGATATATGCAACCCCTGCTGCCTCGTCCACAGAAAACATTTGAATTTCAGCTTCCAAAAGGAAGTCACTGAGCATATGAAATAGGCCAGGAAAAAAGAAAACAGAGAAATTAGTTCCCTTAACCTCCTTGATCTTAGATGGAGAAGTTTAACAATTGAATATATAGCCTCAGCATAGGAAACATGATTCAAGCCAGCCTGAGGGAAAGGAAAAAGAAGAGAAATGTGGAATACTGATCAGCTTCTTCCCTGAGGATTTATTTGTTCTGCTACATGTTTTCAAGGCAACTGATGGCTAGTTTTTCAGGACACCTACTGGCAATTTTTTACAGCTCTGAAAAAATTTCTGATGTAATTATTCTGTGACTTTGCAAATGTTAGTTTTGTTAAGGAACTACTAGGGTTAGGAGCATTTCAGAGAATTAATCATAGTTCATTTTGGCTTAATAAAATGAACAATTTATTTCATCAGACAGAATATGTGGTTTAGACAATACAGAGTGTGTGGCAAACAATATAAGAAATCAGAGGGTTTTTTTCCTAAAGCAAAACTTCTTTACCTTTTTGACTAAATCTCAGTTTGAAGCGTACTGTTTATCCAAATGTCTCCTTTCCTCTTGGTTTTACTCCTTTCCATGTAACAATAATGATTTGAATCACAGCTGTTTCACTGGAAAAAACTCCTCCATTTCAATGCAAAGAAGTAAATCTGTTTAAAACAGCTTCAGTGGTAGATGAAACTAATCTATTTTACTTTGCACAGAAATGGACTGGAAATTAACATGATCAGTTATGGCATCTCAGCTGTGAGGCTGGTAACAAGCAGCTGTGAGGGATAATTTCATAAACTATTTCAGCTAGAGGCACAAGAGCATTTCTGCTTGTGTCCTGACATATTGAGAAGTCCTGTAAACTCCTAATGTGTAGGCTAGTTACAGGGAATATGAATTTTTTTATGTCCGCATATAATTAATAATCAAATCACCACAGACCTATTGTGAAAGTGGATTGCGCCTTGCAAATTACTATGGATATTTAGTTACTTAAGGAGAGCTTCTGCAATAAAATGCATCTGGCCACAAGTGAAGAAGTCAAGAAAGAAGAGTGTAAGAGGCAGAGAACAAGATTTATTTGTAAAAAATGCAAAAGCACTTCCAACAAGGCAAAAACTGTTAGTGCAAGGAGTGTGATGGTGTGAAGCAAGAAAAGCAAAAATCAGTGAGTGATCTGTCAGCTGCTGAATTTGCCATTTGACTGCTGTTTACCAACTTCATGGTAAAATGAAGACCCGAAGGGCATGGCTTAGTTATTGTCAGATAATTGATGTCTAGCCACAGATGTCTAATGATCTGAGATGCCCTCAGATATCTTTCTTGGCTTTTCAGCTGCTGTTTCCCAAGGGTGCAGAATTCCTGTGGCTCATGTAATTTCTGCCAGCCTTGTCTACATATCTTAGAAACGCTGATATCTAAAGTAGTACATGGCATATCCATTTGGGTAACTGGATTTAGGTACCTGAGCTGAATTCCACCCATATGACTCTGCAAGGGAGAAATACTAGATAAAACCAGTAGAGGGAAATGCAAAGTAAAAGACTTCTGGACTTCTGATCCTGGAAAGGGCTTAACTTTGGTAAATGTTGCATCTGAGTGACAACTCAGGCCTCAGCAGAATGACCTGAATGAGATTTTGGATTGTCTTTTCTGTGGAAACCATCCAGGAGTCTACATTGCATTATTGTGAGCAAATACTGCAAAACATGCAAAACTAAATTCAGTCTATGAATTTCCAGCTGTGTGATAAAACTCTTGTTTGGTTTGCTTAATACATGCACAGAACAAGAGTCTCTAAAAGCTTGGTGTATGCACTTTCAAAAATATGCTAAAAAATTAAACTTCAAAACAAATCGAAGTTCTGACATAATCACAGCTATATTACACATAAAAGCAGAACCAGTGACATGCACATGGTCTCTGTTAACATGCTACTTAATTGTTTATCTTAAGGCAATTCTACTTTTAGCATAAAAAAATAGAACTCACTGGTGGTGACTAAGTTACATTAGAATCAGAAAAAACTGAGTTGGCAGGAAATGCAAGTAATCATATAGTCCCTGTCCTCTCTCCACAGTAGGCTCACATATACTTAAATCATCCTGACAGACTTGCCTAGTCTGCTTTCTAATGATGGAGGTTTTACAGCCTTCCCAGCCACATATTCCAGTACTTCACTGGTCTTACAATTCAAAAATGTGTTCAGTTGCTTTTCCTAATACATCTTTCTTCTTTTCTGTTTGTTTTGCCAGTCACATACGAACAGAATATTCCCTTCCTCTTAGCTTGTTCCCTCATAATTGAGATGAGGATTTTTTCCCAATAGTTTAGTGCTTACTAAGCAACGATGAGTTTATCAGGCAAAGGTTACCATTCACTTAAAAGAGAAGTGCACTGACTGTAGCTACACAAATTCAGTTTTCTCTGCACTCCAAATATTGAACACATTCTACCACTTAAGGCTATAGGCAACTAGAAGAGGTACACAGAAATTTAGTAGTACACTTTCCTAGGGTGCCTGACTACCTATATCTATGAATGGTGTTCAGGTATTATTGGGTCAGTAAGTAAATCATAACTTCATGCAATCATGTGAAATGAGTTTTGCGTATTTAGTAGCTGTACCAGTGGATAACATTGTTAAATGACCTCTGCTGAAGTTACCATCCTTCAAATTTGATGAGCAAATTTTGAAAGAAATACCTATATTTACTGGATTGCTGTATTATCTTAGCAAACCATAGTCTTGAAACTGGATAATTATATATATATAAATATAAACCTGTTGCAACCCATTGGAATGAAGCCTTGGATGCCATGTAATTATTAAGTATCATTGTCCAACATTTTGTCTCGAAAACTGAAGGTTCAGCTGTCTTGAAAAGCCGTTATAACAGCAGTACACTGCATGGACAAAATAGCATTATCAGAGAACATATTTGGAGCCAACTATCTGTGGTGGGATTTAGCTCCACAGTGGATGTTATGCGAGGCATTGAATCAAGCTGGGCATCTCAAAAGTTCTTCAGCTTCCCCAAATGTGGGGCAATTTGGTAAGCTAACTAACTCATCACGTAATAGTGCTTATATCAATTAGATAAAAGTCTGTTTACATTAAGTAGACAATTAACTACAAGGGCATTTAGTTATCTCACTCACAGGTAGGAACCTACATTAGGTGCCCACAATTTGGAGCTGCATTGTATCTCTAAAGGGTGGATATGTACGTCTGAGATAGTTGCTAGATTCTTCATGGAGTTCATAGAAATAATTATGTAAAGAGAACTTTGACAAGTTAAAAAAAAACCACAACAAAACAACAACAACAACAAAAAACCCAAACCACAAACCCCAAAGAAAGGCATGGCAAAAAGAATTCTGAGGACTTCTTTGTTAAAAGCCTGAAAGGTAGAATTTGAATTTTCCACAAAGCGTAATTAATCCTTTAACGAACATCAAAACTAGGAATTGGGGTCTGGGGACCCAACAGATGATTAAGATGTGAAAGTAATACTCAGAGAAAAAAAGGCAGTAGCTGAGAAACTAGGTGAATACATTACATTGTTGTTAACCATGACAGAAATAAGATGAACACGCACACTTCCATTTTTTTCATGAGTAAATACAGAAGAAGTTGGCCAAACTGGAGAATCGTGAGAAAAAAATTAGGAAAAATTGACGAAATGAGCACTAAAGAATAGCCAGACTGTTAATCCACTTATTGATTGCAGTGTGCAACCGGAACCTTTAGATGATCAGTGGGATTAGAAGAATGGAAGGCGATGACTGTAACTCCACTTTCTTTAACCAGAGATGATTCACAGTTACAAATCAGTACAGCCGAATACTCTTCTAGCCTAATAATGAAAATCACAGTAAAAACAATGTTTGAACAGGATAAGTCAACAAAACACTTCTAGAAGGAGCAGATCTTGCCTAAAAAATTCATAAAAACAAGATTGGCACCATATAACTTAATTTTTCAAAGACAAATTTCAGCTTATCCTGGAAAGGTTATTAAAAAAACCAAACAAACCAAAACAAACACAAAAACCTTATTATTTCAGTCACAGCAGACAAAAAAATAGGAAACAAGCCACAAAATAAGCAGTCTGCTTTCCTAATAGAAGACATTCAAATCAGGTCTCTCTTTCTCCTAGTATGTTTTGGTCAGCATATGCATTAATTATCTGAAAGAGAAGGTAAGTAGTGAGAATAAAATTTGCTGATAAATTATTCAGGACTAAAAAAGTAAAAAATTACTGTAAAGATGTGCAGAAGGATGTCAAAATATTGACTATCTAGGAAATAAAGTGGCAAATGAAATTCAGTGTTGATTAGTGCAAATTAGTACCCATAGCAAAACAAGCCAAACTATACACAATGACTGATTCTAAACAGCTATTGCCATGGGGGGACGAGAGCTATGATTTACTGAAGATAGTTCTATGAACATCTTGATTCAAAGTTCATTGTTTAAAAAAAGCAAATTTTAAGTACTATTAGACAATGAATGGAACAAAAGAAGAAAGCATCTTTATAGCATGATGTGCTGAAACTTGAATGTATGGATTTCTGTTTCTCCTTTGTGAAAAGAGTACAGCAGAACTGGAAGAGATACAGAGAAAAAAAAAAGTTTTACTGAAGATTACTGTAACAGTGATTTCTGTGTAATGAAAAATTAAATATGCCAGAATTCATTGAAAGAGACAGATAAGAGCATGAAATAGAATCACCTTTATGAGAAATTAAATCTGAAATGCTTATTCAGTTTCTTACAGTGCCAGAAGTGGGGTCAACAGGATTTTTGGGGGTAGCGGACATTTTTTTAAAAAGTACACATAATTAAACTATTGCATCCATCATTCCAGTATGTTATGATTAAACTCATGAAAGAAAAACACATTAGAAGGTATTAAGTATTAAGAAACTACATTAGACTGCTTCAGATCACCAGAAGTGGGGACTGATCCATTCTGGCAAGCATCACTGTACATTCTGCTCCTTTACATCTACCTAAGCATTGCATAGGGGACCCTCTTAAGAACAGAGTTACTGGATTAGATGTGTAAGGCTATGAACTTAGTGGAAATGCTGTAGAAGCTCTTATATTCTCATATCTGCATTCAGAAAACAATTCAATGATGGCAATGGTTAGGTTCGATCAAAGATCCCTCTACCACAACAACCTGTATTTGAGGAATAATTTTCAGAGGAGAGAAAGGATGCTGGTGATGAAGTGGCCACTTTTTGTTCATGTGCTTTGTCACACCTCTGGGCAGATCAAGCACTCTGGAGACCTTAGGGGAGTGAAAGGCACTGTCAAGGACAGCTCTGCTTGGTGTCAGCCTCAACCTCACAGTTCTATGCTTTTCATTACTTGATCTTTATGCCTTTTTCATTTGTGAAAACTGTAGTGCTTCTGGCTGAAGAAGGAAAAATACAGTGACCATTACAGGGAAGAAGGCTGGCTGGGCCTGTCTGCTGCTGCGCAGTGACTAGAATTTCTGACTAAAACAGATGAAGGACCTTCTGTTTGCCTTCCACTGTGCTCCACTCTCCCCAGTCCCCAGATGAAGAATCAGAAGATGTTGGCAGAAAGCAGATGCCTAAGGAAGAATCAAATAACAAGGAAAGCATTTAGTCATACTACCTCCCTCAAATAGCCTGTCAGCCTCAAGCAATCTGGATTTTCAGGACTTCTGAGCAAAAGTAATGTCTTTCCATTTAATAGCCCTGACGGATTTTACTTCTCTAAATATATCCACACCCCAGACCAAATCAGATCTCGACTCAGAACAGGGAAAGAAGGAAGGCACAAGTTATTTTAAGCTGCCTTCATATCCTGATATCCTGGTCTGAAAGCATACCTAGCATATATGAAGGCAGCTGTAGAGCATTAGGATGTCCTCCAATATCCTTGCCAGTGCTGAGGCTCGGAGTGATGTGCAGCCTCACACTGCTGGCCACGTGCTATGGGAGCAGAGACCCCATTAAAGGCTTTCACTGCACTCTTTACAAATACAAAGAAAAATACCAAAGTGCTTTGGCTATCATAGTTTCCTCTTTTTAGGAAAGATGTCAGAACCCGTGTTAGAGATTGCATGTAATGACCTCTTCTTCCTCCTTTGCAGGATGACAGGATTTGCAGAAAACAGTCAATAACAGCCTGCCCAGTGGAAGCCTCCCAAATTACGGGAGCAATGATTTTGGAGCAAACAAAATAGAAAGCAGACTGCAAACATAGTGAGAAGCTGCTTGTGTTTGCAGTGTTGGTTCTTTTAATAAAAAGCCAGTTTCCTTTCATAAAGTGTGAGTCCTCTCACATTATTAACCAGGAGGTGGTACACACAGCAACACTGCATCCCAGGAATGGTGAGACAAAAGCAGTCTTTCTTGCTTTGTAAGAACAATTGATGGCTCTTCCTTTCTGCCTGAATTTAAACTGGAAAAAAATCTTAATTCAAAATTGCTTTAACTGTACTTATTACAGGCAGAAACCAGAACAGGAAGCCTTACTTTTCCTCCCGTTTTAAATCTATGAATTAATTCCTCTATTTCACTGACTCAATTTTATTACGTTAATTATACAAACACTGGTTTACTTCAACATTAATGACGTTCCATTTTCCTACTTTTCCATTTTAGGAATTTTTTCCTCTATGTGTTTGATTGTTGAAATAAATACATGGATATATAAAGTGAAACATAAGCAAATCAAGCTCCGGATAGTGAATCCATGCTCATATTTATATATAAATACTCTATGCTGGAGTACTTCTGCAACAGACCTATCGTAGAAGGTTGTTCTTACACATTTCTTGGATGAGCTGAATTTGGAGACTAAATTCTATTACTTGTCTGTTTCACAAATGGAAATTGCTAGGAAAGTACCTAAAAAATCCCTTTCTTCGGACTACAACTACTTTGGTAGCTGAGAACATCTGCTGCATCTTAGGATTTATGTCCTTTGGGGTCAAGCAGTTCCTTGAGGACAAGATCCTCTGACCTCACAGTAATTTTGCACTGGGGCTTGGTGCAAAGCTTTCACATGATGTTTCAGTTTGGAGCAATCTGTTTACAGTCTTACTGGCAAAATGTAGAGAAAGACATCCCAGACTGGAGGTATAAAACTGGATGTGTAAAACCCAAACTGCTACTATGCAAGCCAGTTTTCATCCAAACACAAGCTGTACATGCACCCTACTCATTAACACGGTAGTAGCCTGGTGTAGTGCCCAGTTAATAACAAATTCAATGTGTTTGCCAGGGTGCAGCAATAAGATGCTACAGCCAGCATGGATTTAAGGTGCACACTGCTAGGTCTACCTGGTGTGACACTGAGCCTAACAACTTCAATCAGCTGCTGTTGTACTGCACTCTGTTATGCAGTGTAAGCATGGCTGATGTTTTTTTCCCAAGAAACAAGAATTACTTGCTTCTAAAATCAAAGGTAATGTACTTTCACATGCTTGGTTTTTCGCACCATCTTGCATTTATGTTTATGTTCCTACTTTATGTACTACCATAAAGCCTGTTCGTGTTATGAACCGTTTTTATGTACCAAATTCCTTGTTTATACATCATTGATGATGCCCATGTAATAGCAAAACGTTTACTTCTTTTTTAGTTTCTTAAATGTTACAATATAAAACTGAGAGTCAGATATTTTATACTTAACATACTCTTAGTTCAGCTATGCATGCAATATTTCTGCAACTGAATCTCCTGTAGTGATATGGCAGTAG
The DNA here is from genome assembly GCF_963921805.1 of Phalacrocorax carbo. Lineage (NCBI taxonomy): Eukaryota > Metazoa > Chordata > Aves > Suliformes > Phalacrocoracidae > Phalacrocorax > Phalacrocorax carbo. Next base: position 162,492,802 of record NC_087513.1, read on the forward strand.
CAAATCACAAACACTCTTTAGAGTATAACACAAGAAGGCTGTGTCAATCAGATGCTGCAGAGAAATGTTCATATCACAGAAAAAAAGGGGGGACTTCTTACTTAAATATTAAGAAGAAAATCAATATAACTTCAACCCTAAAAGCCAATTATCAGAGTAAACCAATACCTTATGTAGTTAATCCTTTATCCCTGCTCTTCTATGATACATCTGCTTGGGCACTATTACAGATCCATGACAAAAATTGAAGCCCACGGAAATGTATAAACCATTATATTTTATGCCTCATATTTCGCAAGTACTTTCACTCTGAAATGAGCAAGTTGGTACACCTAAAGTTAGGATGAGGAACATGATCACATACAACCCCTCTTCTACGGATAGCAATACTATGTCCAAATATCAAGAGGCTGATATTTGCTATCTATCTCCTTAATGCTCCAGATCCCATAATCATGACACTCTCACCTTTCATTAAAATAAATATCTAACTTTCATATGACACATCTCCTCTAACATCAGAAGGATTCTTCAGTGAGGGTTGTTTTCATTCTCAAAGTTTATGAGATCTAATCCATGGTTATTGTACACTGTCCGGTTAACAGTTCCTGTATGTTCCCATTGTTCTTTTATCTTTTTAGTTTGTCATTAGTCATTATAAACTAAAGCTACTGCTGTGTTTTAATTTGAATGCAATTCCCTGTGCTGATACAGCCTTTGGAAGCCAAACCTTGTCTCAAGAGAAATTTTACAGCTGAGTTGCTTGCAGAGCTCTCAAATAATAATTTCTGGGTGAAATTGAACAGTACATTCATAACAAAACCTTCAATAACTGAAAAAGAAAAGGATAATCTTGTGGCAAAGTTAATTTAAATTAATAATGTGGAAAATTCCTAGTCAATGAACTACTGTTCCCACAAAATAACGGATATTCCAGTGGTTCATGAAGCTCCTGAATGATGAGGTAATTGTTAGTTCAAAGCTAGCAAGAAAAAGGGTGGGACATTATTTATCATTATTCATGTAAAAAAGAAAAAAAATGATTGGACATTCTCTGTCAAAAAGGCACTAAAACTCAGACTACAGACTTGCTTCTGCTTTAACATGATTTTGAATCAAATATAGTGTAGATGGTCTATACCTATAACTTGTCAAATTCTCTAGCAAAGCTTTTCAAAAGATCTGAAAACAAAAAATATCCCTTCTCAGAATACTGATAGCTGGAAAGTAGAATTTTTAGAAAATAATGCATCAAAAGAACAGCGGATTTTTTGAGCAAGATGTAAATGTATATAGCTGGTCCCTGTTTAAACATTTGACAGCATGCAGCGATGCGCTATACTTGACCAACAAAAGCAAGTGGCGTGTGAATAAACATACTAATAAACTGAGTCTAATCCTTTCTCAGAGGACTGTAGTTCCTTTTAAAGAGCAACTAGTGAATTCCATATGCTAGTCTTTTTCAGTATTTTCCATGCAATCTATTTACAGTGAAGATTAATTTATTGAGAAACAGTATGGTGCTTTTCTCTGTGACTGTCTTACTCTAGCTGACTGCAAACTATTAAAATATGCTTATCAGAGTTTTATGGAGAATAGCCCCAGAGGTTAACTTCATGTAATGCTTCCGATAAGCCCTGAGAAGACAGAATTTTGGCTTGTCTTTCAACCAAGAATTAAGAAAGCTGGCACTAGAAAAAAGGATTTAAACAGATCTATTCCCAAGTCTGACTCATCATTGACCTTACCCATATATGAGCAGCAGAGGGTGAGTAAACATGATTATATCCTCCCACTTGGTTTGGCTGTGCAGCAGATATTTCAAATGGAAGTGTCTTAGTGCAGTATATTACTGCTTCTTTGTGGAAGAAAAAGAAGATTCTAGAAAAGGAGGTAAAGGGAAAAGGAAATCCGCTCATGATGTAATATTTTTCCTTAGTCCACAAGAGAGTCACAAAAGGGTCTCAGGCTTCTTTGTAGGATGAATTCTCCTTCCCAGTGCTCAAGGCCTTCCAGCAGAGAGCATGGCGCACAGCCCTGGAAGAACTTGCTCTTGTAAACTGTATTCCCTCAATCACAGTGAGATGCCTGACTGTTTTATGTCCATTAAACTGCGACACAATCTCCTTGCTTTATTTCATAATGTAATAAAAGTTTTTCATAATGCACCACATAGTGTTAGTACAGTCTCTACCACTGTGTTCTATATTTTGCACCCCAGAATGGACTCTGGCAAACATAAACAAAGCAAATGAAACTTCCTTTTATCCTCTGGCCTTTTTCTTTCAATAGAACGCAAATGCCGTCTCTTATGCAAGCAAAACTGAAAACAACATTGTCACTAAAAGATGTTCTCTGTTGTAAAGCTCATGGTGTTTTAAGCTAAGTGAAAAGACAATTAAAACCAATAATGTAATAAAGGAAACCATGGGGAAATTTAACTTGAAGGTATAAAGCAGTGCAGAATCCTGCATATCAGATTTGTAACGGAGTTTGCTTTCTCGTCAGGGGAATAAAGTTAGATGTACAAAACATTTACACAATGTACTGAAGTTCCTCTCTGTAAAGATATCTGCACTGCAAAAATCTTGTTCAGTATAGAAATAATTGAGGCTATCAAAAGTCTCTAAAACTGTGCTTAGCTTTAGCAGCATAATAATTCCAGAGTTTCAATCTTTTAACAGATACAAAAATAGTCAGTAAAAATTTAGTATTGATTCCATGATCAGTACCGTCTCCTCTAACACAAATACAGTACTCCAGCAAAGATGGTCCTTCTTTGAAATGACTACAGACAAAAATGCATCTGGTTTCAGGACTGCAGGATATCGCACTTGCCACAGAGAATACAATCGTAACATGCGGTACTCCTGTTGAAATAACTTGTAGAGCTGATGATAGAAGGATACAAATGAGGTGAGTTTTGTAGGGAAGGGTAATAGCAAATTAATGAAGTTAAAAAAACCCAGAAAAACATTTAAACTTGCAAGACCTGACTCAGGTAAAAACTACATAGTGACAGATTGAAAAGCAAAGCTCCAAATTCATTGAGGTAAATGAGTAAAAGGAGGTGCCGTACCAACAGGAAGATACTAATCGCCCAGTTGAGTTGCCTAAACAAAGATGCCAAGTGTTGTATGGGCTATCCTGGGATATCCTCCCCAACCCTGGACTGAAACTCTAGAAGGACACAGGCCTCCTGTATCATATCTGCCAGCTCCTTGCGGGCTTCTGGATGCCTTAAGCAACGTCAAATAGCACCAAATTCCTGTGTGTGGTCAACTGTCTTGACATCTTCATTGTTTGGTGTACATTTTAATATGTGCAGTTTAAGTTTGTATGTCTTAGTCTTTCATCATACCATAGACAATTTGAATTTACACTTCCTGGACTGGTTCTAATTCTCCCCATGCTCCACCCCCACACTATATTACCAACTAAATAATAAAGGACCAGAAGCTTGAAAATAGAACAAATCACTTAGCAAAAAACATAAGTGAAGTAGGTCAGACTGAAGTTCATGTAGCATGGGACCTTTTATCTAATAATGGCTTGAAGATGATGTTTCGTGAAACATATGGAAAGTGTGATACTTTTCAGGCTATTTTCCCAGCTTTAAACAATCTATAGTTTGGGGACTTCCTCAGGCATAAGTGATATCTTCGTGTTGATAGATTTTCCTTCCACAACTATCAGAGGCCAACCAATCATTTACTCCAAGTGAGTGGCTTGATGGTTTGCAAGGCGTTTATTGACAAGAAAGTAAATGTTGCTATTCTGGTTAAGAATGAACTAATTGAGCAGCGCATGTGATCTAATCAGTTTCTGGAGAGTTCCTTTGTAGGAAAAAAAAATCAATTTCTGAACATAACGGGCTTACACAGTGTGACTTGGAATGTGTAACTTAAAATGTCAGGATGCAATGGTGGCAAAACATGCTTTATGTTGGTTTCACTGTCCAAAGTAGGATGCACTGCATTTTATCAAAAAAGGACACTAATGTCAGCAAGATGAATGACAATATCTGTTCAAGTATGGCCCAGCAGAGAAAGAATTTCAAAAAAGAATTTGAAGGTGCTATACAATTTAGTTGAAAGATAAATTGGTAGTGACAGCCAGATTCTTTTTTACATCATATCAGAATAAAGTTGCCTGGCTATTGAGGAAAAACACACAAAAGAAGATCTAAATCCAGGATCAGTTCTGCCCTACAGATTACATCAATAACTTTAAACTCATATGGAAAGAAAATGGTATTTTCTCTTTGTTTATACATAGTTTATAGAATCCTCTAACAAAATAATTTTTCTCTTTTTTTTTTTTGTTATATTATGGGGTTTGTTAATAACTAAATACATTTTTTTACATCAAGAATCTTAAACCCTTAAGATCTCATGCTATAAAAACACTGAGACACCACACTTAAACATTAATATTTGACTGCCATGTAAGTCGGGAAAACTTTGCTTAGCTGATTTTAGATGAATCCCTTTGTTCATGCATAAAATCTCATTTTTCTACTTCTTTTCCCAAGGAGAATCCTAAAATGAAACTCTTAATCTAGCTCATTCACCCTCATTAAAGCTGAAAGAAAGAGGAAGAGAAAGAAAGTATACCAGAATTATGAACTAGCATATAGTTTCACCCATATGGCTTATAGCCTTATCTCAGGAATGTATACGTTAGTTTGACCTCTGGATGACCTAAGATTAAACTGTTACAGGAAAAGATAGGTAACAAGGGACAGCTTAAAACTAACCATACTCCAGGCAGGAAGAATGAGAGCCTGGTAACACATGCAATGGAAATAAACTGGCTGAATAAACCTCTCATGGAGCAAACTGACAGCACCTTTCCCTCCCCTTACAATGAACCACACAAACTTTCATCATTCCTGCAGACAATGTGCTTGTAAGGAATTGAACTCTTGAAATGTTTCAGGATTCTTACTGACAGAAACTTTGTAGGATATTTACCCAGAGTATATACACTCAGTTTTAAACATGGTGCAACTACTGTCCTGGAAAACAGCATGGTACCAGCATGGGATTCACTACCAGGCCTTGCTTCCGTTAACAAGTGACTAAGACATGACAACTCCTTGAAAGTCTCAGCAACGAACAATGATTACATTTCAGGATCTCTATGCTTGAAATATATGTAATACAAAGAAAACCATGATAGGAATAATTTTACTCTTGGATTTCAGTGTATAACAAATTGGGTACCAACACATTTTGGTGGAAAATAGAGTGGTGTCTGAGTGGCTAGATGTACCTCAGAGTTACAGCTTCAAAGAGTCTGCTTGCTGTTCAGGTTTTTGTTTTTCCTTTTTTAAATTTAATTTCTTCAAAGTTTGCATTATTTCTTTACTTATCTCTTTATTTTGAATATTTTCACATCTTTCTTTTCTTTTTGTCTTCTCATTTTCTCTGTTTTGTCTTTTTCTTTTCATCGCTGAAAAAGGAACAGGAAGTGATGCTGGTAAAGAAAACCAGAAAAAGTATGATCTGGTTAAAAAAATTAATTCTTTTAATGTTTTATTTTTGGTAATTTTGTTTCCTGGTTTATATTGCATCTTATTTTTGCAGCAAACTATACTAGCCCTCCCACGTTTTCCATCTCATATAATGTAGAATTTATACTGTGCTAGAATGTATTTAGAAATATATGAAGTTCTTAAGCCCATATTTTTCAAAAGAGCCAACACACCCTGTCTGAAATACAGTGGGTGTTGAACCTGTAAGTGAAATTCTGGCATCATGCAAAAGAATGGCAAAGCTTTGTCTGATTTCAGCAGTGTGAATTTTATCACTGCTTTAATGAGACAACTAAAGAGCATTACATTAAACACATCTTTTGCTCTTCACAGATGCAGGCTTACTTATCAATATTTAACCTATGCTTGTTTTATCATGTCAGAATACGTTTTACCGAATGTAGCACTAAAAAGAGTCTAAAATATTGGGTGGATCATAAAAGCAAATACCAGAGAGAAAAGTAATATCTAAATATTTAAAAACTGTATTGTTTTTAAACAAAGTGCTATTCACACCTCTTATTCTTACATTTCTGGTTGCAGATATCATACATTGTTTTACCATGATAGCTTCCTAAGTGGTAGCAAATAAAAATAAGTGAGTGTGAGTTTAAGCAACACTATTCTATACCACTTGATTTTCATATTACAGCAGCAAAGGGACCTAGCAACTCATATAATTTTCCTTTTATTCTTTTTTTCATAATCAACTTGCATAGACAACACTGTCAGCTCTCATGCTGTTGTCATAAATCGCTTAATACCTAATGTTTTACATAAATATCCAGCTCTTGAAAGATATTATTATGTAAATATTTCACATTTCCTTAAAGAGAAAAAGCATGTCTAGTGTTTAATCTTTACAGATCTGAAGGCTTGTGTAGGGCCTACCTAACAAGGAAGAAGTAAAGCCTTTTGCTAGCTCTCAAATATTATGATTTTTAGATATTAGGGATCAGGAATGCTGAATGTTTGGGCAGTCTTCCCCTATATCATAAGGTCTATTTCAGACCTCTGACTTAATGCTTCTTTCCTGGATGCCTTCTTCCTCTGCCAATAATTCCTTTTTTTCTCCATATACAATTTTCCTTCAGCAACACTTCAAAAACTTGACTGAGTGCCAGTATCCACTTCCACAGAATTATTCATCTTACATTCACACTGGTGTTACTAAGATATGGATCATGTCATGTGAGATGATGGTTCAGAGAGAATGGGAACACCCAAAGAACTCCTCGCCCCTCTCTGTCTTTTTATCAGTTCATTGGTACTCCAACTCTGTTGCTCTAAGGAGATATTTTTTCTAATTTGCAGGATGCCTTGTACTTCAGAAGTGTTTAAAGCTTCTGTAACCAATAAGCTAATAACCTGTCCTCTGGTCTTTTAAATTCATGGTAGTAAACCTTATTCCCTATAGAAACTTGTTTGGCATTTACATGGCAAATTTTAAAGGTGAACAGGTATCTGTTTAGCACTTAGGTCTTAAATCTCGTATCAATAAAAAGTCTAACAAATTAAGAAAAAAACCCTGTTGCACTCTATTTTCAGATATGTTTGTGTATAAATCAACAGAAAGAAGCAGGGAATTTGCAATACACAGCATTACACCAGAATCATCTTACTATAGATTGTTATTGGCAATAAAAAGGGAATAAAACTCAATAGAAGGGAAAATGTAATAAAAAATAAAATGAGGGGGTTTTTTGTGCTATCTTATCCAGTAGCATTAGAATTTTTAATTTTAGACAACTAAAATTACTAAGGAAAACTTCATTTTCACATGGGTCAACACTTGTTTGTCATTATGTTTTTCTGGGTTTATATGAAATTTTCTAGCCATTTTAGTAAGTACAATACCTAGACTATTATGTAGAAAGGGCTTCTGCTTTGTCAATTAATCTAAATTAAGCAAACAAAGGAGCAATCTCTTATTTTTTTAATTCTAATTGTCATAAATGCCTGCATACATACATATATATATAAACACAGATGATCTTTTAATGGCATTTCAAGGCATTATTCTGGGAAGACTGTTTTCTTTACCCTTGACTTATGTTAAGTATTCAGCTCAGGTTAGGGGAGATGGTTGTCTGATTGCCTGCCCTATTTTTCTTTGCCAGAGCAGATAGAGTATGCTTATCTATTAAAGGCACTCCAGAGCTACATTAAGCTTGGATACCTGTGGAGCTTGTCAGCACAGGTTCTCATGCAGGTCATTGGTTGCTGGGGCAGCCTCAAGAACTGAATAACAAGCAGTATTTGATATGAGAAACACACATCTCTCTGTCTTATCAGCATACTTATAAAAAATCCTTTGGATAATGAAACACAAAAGCTCTCTAGATAAATTTGGCTTTTTTCCCCCACTATTCTAATTTTTGTTGTCTTTGGTACAATTATTTTAATTCCTGAATCACAGAAAGACTTAAAATCTTTGTAGTGGTTGGGATATTTATGTATGACCTCCAGTTCTTCTTGGAGAGAAGTCCTAGTTCAGAAAAGAAAGCTTATAGATACAGATAAGTAACTGACCACATGAAAAAAAAGAGGGAGTAGAAATAAGAGCCATCAGAGATGGTTTGGCATCAAACCATACTATGAGTACAGGTTTATAGAAGCTGTATTCAGTTGTGCAAGCCTAAGTGACTGCTGACTTAGGGCGTCTGAGAGGGTGTTTGGATTTCTACTGCACATCCGAGCTGAGAGCTATAGGAGACCTATGGTTTTCTAGAGATGGAAGCTAGGTGGGAGAACTCCCAATACTATAAAACATATGACACCTATAATCAGGAAATGACATTGCCCCTCAATAAGTTTTACTTTTCGTTATTTTATTGTTATTTAATGGTGTAACCCTGGGCTCAGTTCAGATGCCTACATAGAGGCGATGGTAAAATTTGAGATTCCCAGTGACAGCCTGTCTGGCCCTAGGTGGTCCTCTGGTTGTGACAGGTTCTACAGATCCTGTGTCACAGCTGATAAACTTATGCAGCTGTGTCATCTTCTCTTGAACATCTCAGATAATATCAGATGCTTATGGATGGACATTTGAGTCAAACTTCTGTGTACACCTATCCCTAAAATGTCCTCCATAAAGAAAGTAAACATTGTGAAGATACAGGTAAATTTTTTTCAGTACTGTATAAGAAGATACTCTCTACCATTCTGAGCCACTCTTGCCTAATACTCGGTGCAGGATATTGCACTTATTTCCCACTATTCTGGAACTTCCAGATTCTTTCTTATCTGAATGCTTTTATTACACTTCTGTACAAAAATTCTACCCGGACAACCAGAACTGCTGTATTATCATGTAAAGATTAGTGTATACATGTTTCTATTTTCAGAATATATTTGAAATACCATAATGTTTTTGTTTCATATACGCCTGCTGTTTTAAACCCTTGATTTTTTAAAGCAAAAAATAACTATAAATTTACTCATTAATGTATTTTTGGGCACTTTCCTTTCAACATAGAGAACTCTTACTTCCACACTGTTCAAGTTTCATAGTGTACCAGAATTTAGTTGTAGATAAATATTTATCCATGTATCTATAAACCATAGAAGATGTGTCATTAGTCTGTGCTGCATAACCCTGGTCTCAGACAATCACCTAAAACAGATTCAGTAACTTGGCAGTATGTATCATGCAGTGCCTGGTTATCGTCTGAATGACAGTCTTTCATTTTATGTGTCTGTTTCTTGATTCATTAAAAATATTTTAAGAAACTTTTCACAAACTACAATTCCATTAAGCAGACAATGGAAAAAATATGATAAAATAGAAGAAAGTTAAACTTCATTATCATAATTTTGAACTTCTTTTAAAAACTTTTTTATTTTAAAGAGCTAGCCAGTTTGAGTCCTTTCTTCTTTCCCTTACAAACTGAGCTTCTTTGCAGCACTAGCACTACTGCTAAATTTTGAGTAAAAATGTATAAATTTTATGGCTGTCTAATCTTGTTTTAGGCACTAAATTAGAGATAGAGATGTCTTAACCACAGTTCTATCTTCAGGTAAGATTCCTCAATAAGTGAATATATTGTCTTCTGCAGGTGCTTGTCTCTGCACCTTAGGTGATTAAGGTTGTCTAGCCTTCAGAGTGCTGGCTTCAGGTTGGTACTGCACTTAGAAATCTAGGTAGAGAGCGTGATTATGTCTGGCCCACTAAATAAAAAAGGGGCCAGACATCAACCCTGGTGCTTGGAGTCAAGTGGAACAGGCTTGACCCATCCATACTACTATCTTCTACCTACACTGCTCAGACCTGTTTTCTTCTATAACAAATTTTTCTTCCAAGAGCTACAACAGAGTGGTCTAAAAGAAAGATAGAGAGATAAGAGTTAAGGAGCAAGTGCGATCAAGCATCCAGTGCTCAAGTTCACTCCCTGACTCTCTTTTATTTAGCAGTATAGGTGTGTGCATCCATGAGGAAGCTGAAGGCACCACAGATTTTTGAGTTTTCTACCAGAAAATTAGATGCTGGGAACAGCTGATTGTTGACCTTTTTGTGGAAAGTGATGATTTAGGGGACCTCTTGGTTTCTTGCCTATTCCTAGCTTACGTGAAGATATTCTTTTAAATTTAAGGTTCACAACAAAGCTTCATTACTTAGTATTAAGCAATGACCCTGTGCTGGACATGGTATCTGGAGAAGCAAAGGAAGAACTCTATCACACTAATACTTAAAATCAACTTTGTAATAAACTAATGGAGAATAAAAGAGAACTATTAACTAGCAGGAAAAGTGTTGAAAACTTCAGAACTTGAATAATGCATAGTATGACACAGAAAGAACATCAGCATTAGGGGGGCATTGTTACTTTCTCCTGGACTAAAGATTCTTGCCATACTTCATACGGTTGTTATATTCTTCCATTTCTCTATAGTTTTTGCTCCCAACTGGCAGACTCAGAGGCCAGCTGGAGGCTAGTCACTTTCTAAGCAGTATGTAAAGCAGCTTCTGTGGAACAGTATTTACTATGGTGAATTAAGGACAAGTAATGAGAAAAAAATTATTCACCGAAAGGGTTGTCAGGCATTGGAACAGGCTGCCCAGGGAAGTGGTTGAGTCTCCATCCCTGGAGGTATTTAAAAGAAGAGTAGAAGTGGTGACTGAGGATATGGTTTAGTGGTGGGCTTGGCAGTGACAGGTTAGGTGTTGGACTCAATGATCTTAAGGGTTTTTTCCAACTGTAACGATTCTATGATTCTAATGTTTTTCCTCTATAATAATTGTGTACATTGATTTACTAAACATCGATTAATATTAATTTCAAATATTTGCTATAATAAAGATAAACTAAACATATTAAAATATGTTTAAGACAGCAAGTTGCATAACCTTAGTTTGGATAGGAAATTTCAAGCCATCAGGTCACCTTGGGCTTTTCAGGTCATCAGGTCATCAGATCACCATGGGATATTTAAATTCCATTTATCACTTAATATTTGGATTTTGACAACAGTAGCTTACTTTCCCTCTTTTTTTGAGTTGTGGGTATTTTTTTACTTTTCTTCCCATGCCAACACTTACTATTATATTATCATTCTGGAAAGTGAGATCTGTGAGACCTGAAACTGTTTAAATCAGCAAAGGAGCTTGAGAAGTGTGCAGTATGAAATGTGAAAGTTTATAGAGTAGTCATGTGATAATGTTTTATCCAATTAACACCTTCATTAAGAGACATTAAACATTTAACTTTGGCAAATGTAGCTAATGTAACAATGCACAAACTAAAAAGCAGCAGCCCATTTCACCATTTTCTCCCCGAACGTACGCACCCTCAGAAAAGTACATGCAAAATGCTACCAAACCAAAGCAGTACAACAATTTCTCTAGGAATATTCACAGAAGGAAGAGATCAGTCTTTTAAAGGGCACATGCAAAACAGGCTATGTACATTAACTCTGAAGACACAATTTTAAAAAAGTGTTGTTGGAAGAGTAGAAAGACATTATATATTAACAGATTTCTAACATTGTTTTTGAGAGCCTTAATCCTTTATGAATGGATTTGATCTGAAATATGTTATGCAAATATTTATATGACCTTATTAACAAAGTCTATCTTTAGTTGTACGTTTGTTTCCTCTCCTAAAGTACATCTTCTTGATTCTTTGGGACCTGCATTATATAAATGTCAGGTCATTGTTTCTGGTATTCTGTTGTCAGAAAATTGTTCACCTTCTATGATACTATTCAAAAGTACTTAACACTCAACTAGAACAGTGTTCATATTGAATTGGAGATGGTGAATAATTCATACAGTCCAATTTAACTTTTTTTCTTGGCATTAGATGATAATTTAGCATGGGGCATAATTAATGATTTCTAAGATACTGACATTCAAGGTTGTACTTGGTAACCTCTAGGAAATGTACAAAAACATGCTTTCACAGTTAATTTAATGCAGTAGGTACTCTTTGTCACTCTTATGGTTTATCAAATTGTACTGCATATGTTCCTGGTTTCACTAAATACTTACAAGACACACAGTAATGTTAGCATGGAAGTATAAGGTGAAAGATTTCTTAATACCCATCAGCAGGTTTTGACAACCTTGGCATTTCCACGTTGGCTTTGGGAGGACTCCCACACTGGTAATTTCATTTTATGTCTGGGTATACTGCCTTTTCCTTTCTGCATAATTATTTTATATATTATGTCATATACAGTCTAAAACCAAGGCCCAGGACTGAACTGAAGGAAACCTATTATGAAATACTAATAAGAATCCTATTAAAGATAGTTGGTCTTTGCCACTGTTTTAAAATGAGTCAAGATTTGACTCCTTTGTTCTGTCCCAGATTCTGCCACAGATTTTGTACATAACGTTGGAAAAGTATCTTGAGGTCAATCTTTCCATATAGGGTATGTGGGTATGAGCCTATTGTGCCAATTTCTCTTGAGGAAGTGGTTATAATTCCTTGTACCCCAGAAGGTGTGAAACTTGGGGTGTTTAACATTCATTGACATCAGGCTGAACTGGGGCATCAGAAGTGGTCACTCCAAGGCATGTTTGTTCCTCTTCTCTCCAGGAAGTAGGAAAGCCTGTAGCAAGGACAAAACCTGATGCAAGTTTAGACAGGCTGCTGTGAGATTGCATTTTCATCTGCAGTTTGCTTGTCCCTGTCACAACGGCAACAGTCACTCAGTGTGTTTGCGTGGGAAAGCAGCTTGGGTGGTAACTGCTTCAGCTGGCCTAACTTTTTTATGATGCTGAATGTATGTTAAATAGACTGTGTTGTCACTTTTATTGAATAAGAAATTGTATTCTGTTTCTTTAGAGTTATTTTTTTCCATGATACTCAGACAGGCTTAGCAGTAGACACTTGTAAATATAAGATTAAAGTTCTTGTAGAATACCTATCTTCAGCAAGTTCAGACAACCTTGGGGCTCAGTGATAATGCTCAAGACAGCTTTACTCTATTTCCACAGTTTTAAATCCATTTCAGTTATCTGATTTTCATGTTGTTGCTAATGATTACCACTGGCAGACTTAAGAATTTTGTCCTAAAATGCACTTTATTATTATTCTCCAAAGCTTTCTACTCTGGGATGTGGCAGTGGACAGCATATTTTCTTGAAGAACAATGCCTGTTGTGTTGCATAGGTCAGACAATCATATTGGTTTAGGGAGTGTCACTAATGCTCATTTTTTCTTTCTGGAGACTCATTTATCTTCTAGGAGTCAACCCTTTTCTGAGGTAGAGTCAACCCATTAGTGACTGTCATCAGAATGCTGCTGAGCTAGCTCAGGTCTGCTATCTTCTGGTTTTACGAACTATGATGAATGAAATGTACTTCATGACAGTAAACCTAATGATTTAGGTCTGGAACTGCTTTGGAGGTTTCCAGAATAATTTATTTTCAAGCTGACATACACTATTATAAACTAGAGAATCTCAATTTATTTGGTGAAAAATCCTGCAGTCTATTCTACTCTCAAGCAAAATACTGAAATACCACACTTTTTTTTACTTCTCACATTGCATGGGAAATATGGTTAATTGGAATATAATCATTTGTATTAGAATGGAGTCTAAGAAGGAAACAGCTTAGAAACCTTGTTGTAGTTAGACACTAAATGAAAAGCAAAACTGTTATCCTGGGAATCATAACTTTTAGCACTGTGCTTGATATAGCAACACTTTCTTTCAAACAAAAGTTGAAACCCTGCAGAGAAAATATATTATTCCAGCATAGATATACGTTTGGTTAGATTTTGCATTATTCATTAATGATGCTTTTTCCACCATTTTGAGAAATTGCTTATCCTGCCCTAGACTTCAGATTAAAAACAAATTTAAAGTGTCCCATGTAGCAAAATTGTTTTTAATCGAAAAAACATAGGGCTGGGTGGGAAAACAGCAAAATTAACCTTATAAGATGTACAGTGCATTTTCTGGCACTTTTTGCATCTAAGATGCAATTTGCAGCATGACAATGGAGCAAGACAGCTTTTGTCCATCTGCAACCTCACTAAAATATGAGTTTTGACAAGCTTCCCTGGTTAGGCCCGAGAGAGTCAGTTTTCAGTACCCAAACCATAAGTACTCATCCCCTGAATTTCCTAACTTTATAAATCTAATGAATGTGCCTAATTTAGCAGTGTGTTTTCTCTAAGATTCCTCTATTATCACAGTACAGAGACAGGCAGCTCTGAGTGATTTAGAACTTATTTGAATTATTTATCTCCATTTGCTGCAGAAAGAGATGTTGTTAGAACCATAGAATCATAGAATGATTTGGGTTGGAAGGGACCTTTAGAGGTCATCTAGTCCAACCCCCCTGAAGTGAGCAGGGACATCTTTATTACTTCAGTTGAAAAACAGTGGTTTATGAAGTGTTTATATGCACTTTGCTGCTATGCTAATACACTGATAGTTTTGTGCTATAGGCAAATACCACTAGTATAGGTACAGAAGAAGACAGACTGGATGATCCAGAAGACGGGATGTCTGAATGAGGAGTATCTTTAAATGGACTAAAATAATTTAGTTTATCTAAACTAACAAAAAAAAGATGAGGTACATTTAATGTCTATAGACATTTTGGAATGCAAAAGAGGGAAACACTTCAAATAAGATTTACTTTGCATGAAGCATGTAAGGAAAACCGGACTATGCCTAAGATATGTTTAAAAAGGAAATTATAAAAATCTTCTTAACCGCTGGAGTACTGTGACTGTGTTACAGCTTTTGAGTACAACTTACACTGTCTTTCAAAGGAGAAATACATGCAGATATTCATGTACCTGTATTTGAAGCCACATCTATATTATTGTGGCACAGTTTCAGTACTATCTGTCTTACAATCCAAAAACCTATAAATTACTATTACACTGGCTATTTAACAAAAAACCAAAATTTTTCTACCAGCAAATTAATTTGTAATTTAAAATGTACCCATTATATATGCATCTTTTATTAACTGTTATTTATACTTTATGCATTATATATTATTCATTAGAAAAACACAGAACTACAGAATCACGGAGTGGTAGGCATTGGAAGGGACCTCTGGAGATCATCTTGTCCAACACCACTGCTTCAGCAGGGACACCCAGAGCAGGGGGCACAGGAATGCATCCAGGTGGGTTTTGAATGTCTCCAGGGAAGGAGACTCCAAAACCTTCCTGGGCAGCCTCTGCCACTGCTCTGGCACCTTCACAGGAAAGAAATGTTTTTCTCATGTTTAGCTGGAACTTCCTGTGTTCCAACTTGTGCCCATTGCCCTTTGTCCTGTCATTAGGCACCACTGAAAAGAGCCCAGTCCCATCATCCTGACACCCACCCTTTAGATATTTATAAGTATTGATGAGATCCCGCCTCAGTCTTCTCTTCTACAGGCTGAACAAACCCAGGTCTCTTAGTCTTTCCTCATAAGGGAGATGCTCCAGTCCCCTGATCATCTTGGTAGCTCTCCGCTGGACTTGCTCAAGCAGTTCCAGGTCCTTATTAAACTGGGGGGCTCAAAACAGTACTCCAAATATGGTCTCACTAGGGCAGAGTAGAGGGGGCGGATAACCTCCCTTGATCTGCTGGCCACAATCCTTTTAATGCACCCCAGGATACCGTTGACCTTCTTGGCCACAAGGGCACAGTGCTGGCTCATGGTCAACCTGTTGTCCACCAGCACTCACAGGTCATTCTCAAAGGAGCTGCTTTCCAGTAGTTCAGCCCCCAGCCTGTACTGGTGCCTGGGGTTGTTCCTCCCCAGGTGCAGGACCTTACACTTGCTCTTGTTGAATTTCATCAGGTTCCCCTCGGAACATGCTCTCCAGCCTGTCCAGGCCTCATTGGATGGCAGCACAGCCTTCTGGTGTATCAGCCACTCCTCCCAGCTTGGTATCATCAGCAAACTTGCTGAGGTTACACTCTATCCCATCGTCCAGGTTGTTGATGATTAAACAGGACAGGACCCAGCACAGACCCCTGGGGAACACCACTAGTGACAGGCCTCCATCCAGACTCTGCTCCATTGATCACGACCCTCTGAGTTCTGTTGTTGAGCCAGTTCTCAGTCCACCTCGCTGTCCACTCATCCAACCCACACTTCCTTAGCTTGTCTGTGATGATGTTATGGGAGACAGTGTTGAGTGCCTTACTGAAGTCAAGATAGGCAACCTCCACTGCTCTCCCTTCCTTGACCCAGCCAGTCATGACATCACAGAAGGCTATCAGGTTGGTCAAGCATGATCTCCCCTTGGTGAATCCATACTGACTGTTTCTGATAACCTTCTTGTCCTTTACATGCCTGGAGGTGACCTCCAGGATGAACTGCTCCATCACCTTTCCTGGGATGGAGGTGAGGCTGATTGGCCCATAGTTTCCTGGATCGTCCTTCTTTCACTTTTTGAAGGTTGGAGTGACATTTGCTTTCCTCTACTCATCAGGCACCTCTCCTGTCCTCCATGACCTTTTAAAGATGTCGGAGAGTGTCTCAGCAAGAACTTCCACCAGCTCCCTCAGCACTTGTGGGTGCATCCCATTGGGGCCCATGGATTTGCAAGGACCCCATTTGCCTAGGTGTTCTCTGACCTAATCCTTCTCAACTGATGGTAAATCTTCCTTTGTCCCAATTTGCCCTCTGTTCTCTGGGGGCTGAGGTGCTTGAGGGCCAGCCTTAGCACTAAAGACCAAGGCAAAGAAGGCATTCAGTAACTCTACCTTCTCTGCATCCTGCGTTCTTACTTACCTTCACATGAGGAGAAGGGTTGGGGCACTCATTGCAACCGACTGCCTGTACTGAAGCCTGTTTCCTTACCAGCACTGTCTGGGTGGAGACACCAGGCCCCTCTGGGGCTTTCACCATGATAACACTGGTATTTGCTCTGTGGCAGGTGCTCACCATCCTGGCAGAGACCTAGAGAGCTTCCTGGGCTGTGGGCCTACAAGCGGGATGCAGCGCCCTCCCTGCTCGCCCTCCCTGCGCAAAGTGCTGCGCCACGCCCTGGCTGACGCGCCACGCCCTGGCTGACGCGCCACGCCCTTTTTGCCCCTCCTGGTCGCTCGCGCTCCCTGGGGCCGTTTAAATCTCCGGCGGTTGCTCATGGCAATGCCCAGGCCGCCTCAGCCTCCCTCGCGAGAGCCGCCGGGCCGCTCCGCGCTTCCTCGGGCTGCCCTGGCTCCGGGAACCCCCTTGTCCACCCCAATCCAGCACCCGGCCACGGGACTTACCATGGCCGCTGCTGCTTTATTTTATCATAGAAAATAAATATATGTGTTTTTATATAGTGTAAATACATTTTTTTCTGAAATTTTAGAAAACACACCCTCCAGATTTTTTTGAGTGTAATTATACATGGGTATGTATACACACATATAGATAGGTAGACTTATTTTTTACATAACCCCTAAATCTTCCTGATTTTAGTTTCCATAATTTTAGACCATGCCACCAGCACAGCAAAAATCATCGTTTCTTTCCCTGTTATTTTGCCTGTTATGCTGCCTACCAAAATATACCAGATCATCTGGAAACACAGGAGAGAAAACTGATTGTGGGAGAGCAGAAGATACTCGAGAGGGAAGATCCAGTTTAACTTGAAAGGACTCCTGAAGGAATTCTACTTTTTTAAATGAATCAGCAGGAATCTGTAATCTTGGACGAAAGGCAGGTGGAAGTTTATAATGTAGGTAACCGATGGAACAGTGAAAGTGAAGGGACAGGATGAACTATGTCAAAAGCAACCAAAAATTAGTTAAAAAAATAAATCTGCTAAATTAGATAGTAGTTAAAATTTTTGAAGCATTTATTGATATTATGTTTGGCCAATGACTTCCTACATCTTCAGACAGATATATAAACTTCAGTTTTGGCCCAACCTAACTTTGTTCTCATTTAACATTTTTACAGTGTCAAAGTCTTTTAAATGCAGAGAGGAAATGACTCAGGGGTAATTAATATTAATACATTTGACTTTGTTTAGCAACAAAAACTAGAGTTCACGTAGGGATTCATTATATTAAATAATACGAAGTGGAACTAAGTTGACTTACACAAGTGAAGTGGACAAAGATAATTGCTGTTTGTTTTAATGACTTATACATAAAGTGTATAGTCATGCCCTAAACTGCAGGTCAGAAGTACATTCAGGAGTAAACTTTGAAATCTGTGAGGTTCTTAATCACATCATCCTCATTTACTTTAATGGGATTTGGGCAGTGACAACCAAACAGACATTGGTAAGAAGTGGACTGCAGACATTAGTAAGAGGTGGACTGTATAGAGAATTTCCAAAATCCTTTGTAACATGTCTGCTTCTTGTATTTTAGCAGAAAGACAAATAATATAACTAAAATAGCTCAGTGGGTATGATGAAGAACATTTCACATGCTGGTGAGCTTCATATATTCCAAAGTCTAATGGAAGGTACAAGAAAGGATAAAATGTATTATAGACAAGGAATTCAATTTATCAAAATAGAAGAGATGGGTTCATTTTTCTGAGGCATACTCTGTGCCTACTGCAGACAATATTTGGAGTTATTCTATAAATTTAAAAGTATAAAATACTTTTTACTACTGTTTTCCATTCAGCAGAGGTCTCAAAAAAATGCTTTGTGTACCCACCCAGGAGGCCATTCTTGCTGTCCTGGCAAGTTCCCAGTATAGCTACTTTTTTCCTAATGAAGGGGGAAAAGAAGTGCAGGCACAAATACAGCAAAACTTCTTGAAGACCTGTCTCACAACAATATAGATTGACAGTAAGAAAGGAAAAGGACACAAAAGAAATCCCCAGTCCATTAGAAATCTTCCTAAGCAACATGCTCTATTTGAATTTAGTTAGTGAATGGAGTCTGGCTAAAACTAACTCTAATGTAACAACATGAGAATTGAGTTGTAGAAAACTATAGCTTTACACTGAGGAGAATGTGTCACTAGCCCCATGATATTTAAATTAAATACAGAGGCTGTCAGTTTAAATGTCCCAGCTGATCTCAACTACCAATACAAAGCAAAGAGGCAGAACAGGTCTCTAAGATATCTAGGAGTCATATGTTAAAAGGTTTTATGGCAAAATACAGTACCTTGAACCGTACTTGGAAAAAATGCACTTGGAAAACGGTACTTGCAAATAAATGGGAAGACACAGAAAATGTTGCAGGACTGGTGCAACAGTTCTTTGGACACAAAACTGATAGTAGCAGAGCGAGTGTATTTTTCTGTAAATATATTTTCCGCATGGTTTTCTGCTACAGATTTAACTTCAGTTGTATATATCTTTAAGCGGTCCAGAAGCAACACTGGTAGCATTTGGTAAACAAAAAAGCCCCCAACTCATACTTGCATCAAGACCTCATGCATTCTGATAAAAGCTGATTCAAATACTGAAGGCACTTCAAGTAATAAGACAAATTGAGAAGAATTACATTAACACACTTCTGAAAAGATGCTTTCTTATTGTGTAATTAGATATATGACCACTTTGTTTCTGGGACAAGACACAGGTTTATGTATTATATCCTTATAAAACTCACGTCTGTTGCATTTGTATTACTTCAGATATATTCTTACGTTGTTGCACTGAAAACTCTGATGTGCAAATATTTAGATAACAGTCTATCCGTTCACATCTCTAAAAATCCAATACAAATGTCACACATACACAACAAAGCCGTTTAAAACCCATAAAATTATTTATTTAAAAATTCAAATGAAGAGAAGGAAAATACATATCTCATCCTACAGGAGTTGGTGCATCCTAAATATTATTATAAATTATTGCTGATTAGCTGCAAAAAATTCTTCTTTTTAAATAAGTATTTAAAAAATCCACCTTACTGTTTAGTGTATGTCCATCTGTTACAAAAAATATCTGGTTTTTTGCAGCCACATTTTTGCACATCTAAATTTTAGAAAAAGAAAAACCAAAAAACTGACTATTCTTTAGGTGGTCAAATGCTGGTATCAACCAGTGCACTAGAAAGAGGTGTCTTGGAGTTTCTGAAATGCCTTCAAGTGTTTTCTTTAAAAATTGCAACATTTTGGCTCTAGCCCTTGTTTATATGCTAAAATGTACTCTTTTTTCCCCCCGTATTTATAATATTCTTCATTAGCATGTGCTTAATAAACCTGCTTATGAATGAACATATTTTTTCTGATGAGAAACCTAAAGCACAGAAAAATCTCTCATCAGTCTCACATTCAATTAGCAGGAAAAGTAAACCAAAATTTCCTACAGATATCTTAATTTATGTTCTCCTAGCCCATCTAAAAAGCAGTCTTTCTCCGTTACAGATACATTGGTGAATAATAAATGATAGCTGAAATGAAATGACAGATCTCTTCAAATCTCCATACCCTGAAGTATATGCTTTAGAAGAAATTCAGGTTAAGTATAATTTTAGAGTGTATTTAAATTTCCTAACCTGTTAATTAGTGAGTCCTGGTTGTTGATTATCTCTGCTCATTTTACTTAGGTGACTAGAGGTCATTGAAATGTTTATTTCCCCTCAAAATAATGTTGTCTCCATAGAGAAATTCCTGTTAATTCATGGTCATGTGACCTTTCAATCCATTAATTAAATTAATGAGACTTCACTGCTTTCACCCCTGGACCCTTAATTAAAAAAGCTGAGAGGGAGAGGGGCACAAAGAAATAACATATGGCATTATCCGTGTCGTGCCCAAGAGAACTACTTAATAAAAGCTCAAGCTAATTTATCGTTAATAAAACCTAGTCACCCTCTCAAAATGCATATGATAATGTGGACAATCTGTGAATATTCTAACATAAAATTTGTTCGCTATTCTCTGCATCAGCATTGACGACTAATGTTTCATACCTCTCAGTAGCAGTAATGTGGAATATTCAAAAGCCAGAACTACTAATCTGTATTTGATCATATCAAAACACATTTTGATCAGAAGTCATAGTATCTAGCTGCTCTTCACTACTGCTGATGGGTTTTAGGTAGCTAAGATTTTGCAGAATGAGTCAAGCATGTGTTCTTGACAGATCTGCACAAAGTCCAATGAAAAAAATACTTACTCAACATGTGATATACTTTATTTCTTACTGGATCATTTTCTGAGGCTGTTGATATGGCCTAAATAAAATAATAAATCTTAGAGACCAAAGGAAAGATCTGAAACTAAAAAATAAACATTTTCCTCTCTCATGCAAACAAAAGGCAAGTGAAGGTATCTGGAATAAAACAAACGGTGCTCAGAGATTCTGGGAAAGTGAAATGAGTGACTTCTCTTAAATTAATGACTCATTCCCTTCCAATTTCCTGAGTCTTAGGAGAAATGAGGGTTCTGCATAAGCACTGCTCTTGTCTACAATATGCATATGTCACCATCCCAAAATACTCCTGCTGGGAATCTACCAGGAGGCTGGCGTTGAAGTCCTGCCTGAGGTACTCTTCAAGGTGCCTGGTGCACAGCAGCAGGGAGAAGTCAGCAGTGGCACAGCCCTGAAGGTACTTAGATAGCCAAAGGAATAGGGACAGAAAAAGAACAGCTAGAAATGGCAAGTCTTTTATTTAAAAACATCTGAATTATCTGAGCCTGCCAGTGGTTCCCTACATGCAACTGGAGCTAAAGAAATGTTCAAATTTCATTCACAAGAAAAACTCTTAATTATTCTGTCTCAAAGCTGTATAATAGAGCTCTAAGCCCTTCCTTTCAAGGACAGTACAATCTATCATTTCTCACTTGTCCTCATTCACACAGGAATCATCTGACTCCCTCTTGGTAGGATTCCCCAGGTTTCCCTTTTAGGAACTAAATTAATGCTCTGCAGATGGATTTTAGTGGCAGAATTCCAAGCTCTTTGTATCTGTTGGCAATCCATTATGTCAGTATATATCCAGAATAACTTCATTCAACTACTTCACTAGTTTTCATTAAATGTTTTGAATACTCAATGCTGTATTGCATTTCTACTAATACGAAAAAGGTGCAAGATGTTCACAGAAAATAAATATATTAATGCATGGAACTGGGGAGACTTATTTTATTTAAATTATTATCTCTATGAGGGCAAATAATAACTGTAATAATAATTAATAATCAATGTAACTAGCTCTGTGGTGGATAGATTGCAGAATGTTTTGCAAGTTTTTTTCCCCTCAGGTTTTTATTTGAAAATTTTTCTTTATTATTAACAGAAAAGTTAAAGTTAATAACCATTCTTAAAACTGACTGATAGAACATTCCTTTCCACTTTCAGTTCCTCCACCACTTTTCTAGTGGTGGAAGATATCTAAATCTTGCTTGCTATTTTTCATATTTTCAAACAATAAGAGTTAATAAAAAGGGTGACAAACCATTGCATTTTTCACAACCAGTGCTGGATTTTTCCCCATATAATTTTTTATTCTCTCTTAATTGTTCAAGTTTAATCCTTGATTATATCCTGGATGAGGAGACTTCCTGAAGATAATCTGTATCGTTACTTAATCCTAGGTGTTTTAAAATTAAACTGAAAACATATTTCATTAGATTATTCCAAGATTATCTTCCTCCTTCCCAACACTTTTTTAATCATTCTGGCCTTTCAGAGTGTGTTCCTTTGCCACCCAGAGAGATTAGCTTTCTTGACCTTAAGTTCTCTGAAATAACCACAAGTAAGGACAGAAGAGTGTCAGCTACGGCAAAGGATAAATCAGAAATGCACAAATAAGACAGGAGGGAAGAAGCAATTGCAGGAGCACCACTTTAAATCATCTTTAACTGTTGCAGAACTGTATGTTCAGTTGTTTCAAATACCTGTATTACGCATGTTTTATATCCACTTGTAATTAGCATCTGGAGAAGCTAGATACATTAAGCCATTTTATTTGTTTGTTCTACATTAATTTCTTTCAAACCCTTAATCAAGTTGTGGTTCTTTTTGACACTTCTTTTTACTTCTTTTAAGCAATCATTGCTTCCATTAGAAATGTTCACAACAACTAGGGAATTTCCTCTACAGAAACTTACTAATACGTGTCCAGCCCCTGCCTAATTTGCATGATGTTCAAAACAGGCCACCTCATCATTTGTGGTTTTAGGATGAATTCTTTGAATTACCTTAAGAAAGCAAAAGAGAGAATGACACCATTAACTGAGTTTGTTCTCAGTTGTTTTGGATCCAGGAAAAGGATCAAATTATGCCTACAATACTGCTGATTTTTTTTTTATCTGATCGCTCTCCTGCTACAAAGGATTTTAGTTATGCTAACTAATAACATTTTGACGTGGATCTTATTAACTCCCCTTTTCAAACATCTGTTTTGAAATAATATTTATTACTTAACACAAAACAAAATGAGTGACAGTCCACAAAGAAAACTGAATAAAATGGCACCATCTGCTTTGGAGACCTAGGACAGTTGTTTTAGGAAAGAGCTCATGCTGCACTGTGAAAACCCAGAATAATCTTTCTGACAAATACACACGGTAAATATTCATGCTATGCAATATATGGGTAAGACAGCAGCCATTTCCAGCAAACACCTTGAGCAAATCAATTGGACAGTACCAGAATTACCTCCTGCTTGACCATGGAAGGAAGCCAGGATCCTGCTACTAGGCCACATCCCTTTTCTCCTTCGTAAAACATGCACACACACACGCGCGTGCACACACACACACACACACACACACACAGAGCAGCTCACTTCCACCAGGACTTCCACTAACATAATATATTTGCCAAGTAAACTGGAAGATTCCATCCAAATTCTAGTATCTTGAAATGTTGTCTCTTCTTATTTGGCTGGAGAGAGGTTTGGTTTCATGTAGTATTCAGTGAAAGAAGAAGAAGGCAGAGAAAAAGACTCTCACATTTCACTCACAAAGAGACCAAATACAGTGAGCCATATGGAATATAAAGACAAGGGGATTAAATAAAAATGTTTTCCCTTTTCTACTGGTAGTTAGCTGAGCTATGAGAAATGTTTGTTCAGTCATCTATGTGACAGTAAGCAAAAGCATTTCAAGCTAGCTTTCAACATCTGCTTCAATGCAGCCTTTCAAGCTACACAATATCTGTATTTGACTGGCCTGACTAGTCCAGATCGCTAAAGACAGGTCTCTCAGGTGCTTTATCAATTATTAAAGAGTCATAATCAATGTGTCTGAGGAGGAGAAGAAACAAAGAGTAGTAATGTTTAGTGTGAATCTACAAGTGGCAAAACCTGTGCTCCAGGACTTTCTTATCTTAAGCAGGCTAAGTCCCCTACTTTTTGGTATGAAAAAGTCTATGCCAAGATGAAGACTCAAATGAGATGATTCTTAAACCTTGCACTAAAGCTGAAAGACTGTACAAAAGTAAATTTAATATGCACAAATCCAGGGATATAATAAATAATTGCAGATTTGCTTCTATGTCTCAGTTAAAAAAATGTTTTCTGGTTTATGTTCCAAAAGCTCTGTTTTATTTGGTTGAAATATTAAACATAAACAGTACTCACAGCACAGAACATCATATAAGGAATAGAAAAATATTGCAAGGACAGATCAAAAGATTAATGATATAAAAAATCTTTTTTCCACTGTTATTTTTTGCTGAGATTTTGAGCAAGACCTCCCAAAAAGGATTCAGATTCTGTGAATTTATCATCTCAGATATTGTATGATTCTCAATGTTCAGATCACAAGATACTGCAGTATAGCTAGATAAATTGATAGTTTTGGTGTTCTAAATATATAAACATATGATTTTATGTTCTTTTTCTCAGAGCTGGCTTTAGACTGAGACATTTATGTAGTCATTCACTTGAGCTTTTATAAGAAGCTGTTAGGTTTTCAATCTACTTAGGTGTTAATTTTGTATTTAAAAGGTAATTATTGTATTCCTGATCCCAGGTGCATTATTCTCTTAGGTGAGGATCATAAAAAGGGGAGAGTGGGGGATAGCAGAATTTTATTTTTTAAATTAAAAACTTAGCAGGTCACTTTTTAATGGATTTATCTATGCACAGGGATTTATGCATATTCAGTAAAGACATAAAAGTAGAGATAGCAATTAAAAATTGTCCTATGGGATATTAGTATATGCAGCTTTCCTTCCCCATCTGTAAAAAGCTAAGTATTTCCTATCAGATGTCAAACACCCTAAGCACTGCTGTCAATAGGCGTTAAAGGAGTAATCAGTTTGTAAGGCATGTGGAGCTCCATGCAGGATTGCATGCTAGATGCAATGAATAACCTTCTCAGGTTTCAAATGATACTTGATGTCATGCAAAGAAACCCCATAGGTTAAAATAATTTTGTTTTCCTACATGAGGGTGAAAGACAGAAGTGCTGGTACTGCACTGGTACTTCAGCCCCGGAGCATCCTTGTCATGGGAGCTAGGTAAAAGGGGAGAACTGATCAAAAATATATTGGATCAACCTAGCCTGGAATAAGTGATTCAATAAAAGAATATGCTCAAATCACCAAATCTTTTGTTTCTTAAAATACAGCTGGATGACTGTAAAGTGTTAAATAAGGTGTCTAGGATACAGGGAGGGAATCACATATCCTGATAGAACATAAGACCAGCTTTTAAATTAAGGCTAGATAAAGCAAAAGCAGCTCCAGAACAAGGCAGAACAAAACTCTGCTTTCATTGTATCTTTTGCTTTTTTAATCAGTCCTTTAATTTTCCCTTTGTAAGCATTCTGCATGCTACGTAAGAGAGGGAAAGACAACCAGTGACTTTTGGAACAATGCTGATTTCAAGAATCATAAGTGAAGATATCCAGTAAAGCATTAGTGTAATGCCAGCACTCTTAGGCTGAGAATTACTCTGACCTTATGAAAATTACTGTGGCCAAGCCTGCAGTCTTGCAGTTACAGAGCAGCTGAAGAATTGGTCCTTATGACAAAACTCATAATTCCTTTAATCGCTAGTCTTCAAAATCAATAGCGTTCTTCAGATTTAAGAAGGAAAAAAAGAATTGAAATACAGCCTTATTATTAAAATTCTAATTAACTCATAATAGGGATGATCACAAGTAATGAAAAGATTTTCACATTTTTTTAACTTAATTTCCTTATTTTAACTCATTTTAACTTAGGAATATTTAAATGCTTGTTTTGAGTGATTTCTATATCCATAAAAATGTTTTATGTGTCGGTTGCTTCAGTATCTTTCTTTAAAGTGCCTTACACAAATGACAACCTTCTTTGACTTTTTTTTTTTCATTAGAGCCAGGACACTTGTATTCAGAGAGGCACCTGAAGTAATTCTGAACAGTAAATAGTTGTACAGGGAGTTAATAAAGAACTGTGAAGTGGAGCACAGATATAATAAAAGATTATATCACAATAGATCAAAGGTACAGCAGTGCTTTTATCACTGGGATTTTGAAAAGGACTTGAGTTCAATTACAGTGTTATGTACTTTAATCCTCATTCTCTATTTGCTGTAAATAAATCAGGAACAAATTTACTGAGTCAACTGATGAACAATTCATTATTTTAGACTACATTAACCCCCAAACTTCTACAGGGGTAGGAGTGATCTGCCTAGACAAGTCATGTCCAGCTGAGGCCATTTCTAAGAGCTTTAGAGCAACATGAAAGAGAAACACACATGCTTACATGTCAAATATTCTGTTTATTCCTCTATTACACAGAGAACAGAAGACCTTTTCTTTGCTCACTATTTATTTTCTCAAAATTCAATCTTTTATATGTTAACTACATGGGGTTTATTATTCATATCTTATCAGATTTACCATCATCACTTTCAGTACTTAGCTAAGGGAATGACATTTGGAGTCTAGAGTTGTCTTAGAGTACTCTTGTGGTCTTTGAGAGAGATACGTATCTCTAGGACACAATTTTGAGTATCCTCTTGCATTTCCCTGTACAGATATTGATATAATAATGTCAGTGCCTGGTACATAAACTAAAGACAAATGAGTCCATGCTGACATATACATTTGTTTTGACTCTTCAAAAGCTCTCGGCCTGCAGACCCCTATGACTTGAAGTGATGGATTCCACAGGTTCTTATTGTTCAAAACCACGCTACACTACCTGCGAGGGAAAGGCAGGCAGATTGGCTTAACACTTCCTTTAAGGCCAATTACAGCAGAATGCTTCTCCAGGATTCTGAACACCAATGACCTAGCCTGAGCAGTAGCCACAACTTTGATTAGAGACCAAGTATTTAAGTGTTCTGAATAACAGGCTGCTGAGCATATGCAATCAGTGCAATGAATCCAGAACACATAAAGCATACTGTATATGTTCTGGCCATCTGTGCAGTTCATGGGCAACTGCTCAAGTGGATCACAACGTGTCAGGCTAACTGCATGTGTCTTGTACATCACATACCCCCAGCTTCCCTGAAAGAAACAATGGCAGAAATGGAAGAGATGCATCTCATATCATTTCATGTAGTTACACCTGTGTTAAAACCCCATCTCCTAAGTCAGATTGGACATTGACAGCTATTTGTTTTACCACCATGAGAAGGGGTCATACAGCAAAGACTGTAATAACCTAAAATTTAGTAGCTCACACGTTTACCAAGTTTTCCTGCTTCTCCAAAGTTGAACAGTCCAAATAGCTTAAATATTTCCTCCCTTGGAATCCTTTGTATCTTTCTAAATATTTCTACAGATTCTTTCTGGAAGCGTGCACTCCAGAGAGCTGAAGGAAGCTGGATTGCCATGGACTGAGATCTTGCTTTTCAGGACAGGCTACTGAGAACATTTGTCTTGTTCTCAGCAGTGTCATTTGGATCCAGACCTTTGTGAGTTTCTCCCTGATTGCTAGGACAGCTGTTTCAGTGGAGAGGTTGTGAACAGCCTGAGAGTAAGCAGACAAAAGACCATCAATTTATCTTGAGGGTTGCATTAGTTTCTGGATCTATTCAGAATGAGGCTTTTGGGTGTGGAAGGAGATGATCTGTGTGACAATGCATCTTCTCCCCTCAGGAAGCTGCCCTGTTAGACTCATACCCAGAGCAGTGCTATAAACGTGGTGTATGCATACTGCTGCCACAAGGCATGGGAGGGACAGGTAAACACTCTCTTGAGAGCAAGATGTGGATACCCACTGCATGCACTTCGATCAGTGATAAAATGCTGGTCACATATATTCAACTGATAAGCTATTTTATTGAAAGATAAATAAAAACAAACTCTTAAAACTAGTATGCCATACCTAAAGAAAGATTTATTTCTCACCTCACACCTCTTCCTTCTTTTGTGACTGAATTTTTTGTTTTGTTTCAGCTATGACCTCTGCTGGTCACCATAATTTTATAAAATAAGAAACTTCAATCTACAAATTCTGCATAAGACATTAATGTAGTTTGCAAAAGGAAATAACTCTATAATTCCAGGCTGTGGCTTACCAAGACTTTACTATCTTGGAGCTGTTTGTGATTCTCACCTTAGAGCATTGACTCTAGTATTTCTGGAATGGAAGTCATATGTGTGTGACTCTGTCCACCACATTCACTTATTTATCTTTTCAAAAAGAAAAAGGAAAAAAGACTACCTACGTCTGCATTTAGTTTGCTGCTACTGCTCCTCATGATTCTATTTCTGCGGAGAAATGGATAATAGAACTGCCCAGGTTTGGAAAGAAACTTGAAAGATCACCTGGTCCAATCTTCCATGGAAAAGGGGGCCTAGATGAGATTATTTAACATTCTGTCTGGTTGTGTCTTGAAAACCTCTGGTGATGGGGAGTTCACCACATCCCTGGAGAAGTTGTTGGAATGATAGGTTGCTGTCACTGTAAAAAATTTCCTTATTATATCAGTATGAAACCTCTCCTGGTCCTACTTGTACCTGTTGCCCCTTCTCCTCTCGATGTGGCTTCCTGTGAAGAGAGAGCCTCCATCCTCTTTGTAGCTACCCTTTAAGTACTGGAAAACTGTGATAAGATCCCCCCGAGCCTTCTCTTCTCTAGGGTGAAAAGACCTAACTGGTGTCTCTGTTTAGTAAGTATACCAAAATATGCAGTTACTGGGCTCTTGACTGCCACAGACTTGCAGATAGTAGGACTCCATTTGTCCTTCACATCTTTGAAAATCTCTTATACCTGTTAAACAGATCCATTAACATCTTGGGAAGCACAGCATCTCAGATGGCTGATTTGCACATGTTCAACCTTACCGTTAGAGGATTTTCTTTCCTTGATAATTATTCATATTGCTTCTTTTCTGAAGACTTTTTAAATGAAAATAACATGTCAGCTATTTTTTAAATCACCATTTGTTTCATTGCCTGCACTATTTTATCCTTTTAATAGATCTACTTTCTCCCACGCAATTCATTTGCCACTGATGTATTTGTATAAGACTCTCTTTCACATTGACCTCTATGGTTAGACTCAACACATTTTGATTTTTTGCTGCCTTTATCTTATCCTCAACACCAATAATATGCATAATATTACCTGGAAATCCAGATAGCATTATTACAATTTCAAGTCAATGAATGCTTTCACCTTAGATAATAGTTTTTGCTGGGGAGTAAATTCAAAGATAAGTGTGTTAAGAATGCATAAATGATTTTGCTTGAAGCCTCAGCAGGTACTGAGTCACAACCCATTAATCTTTTCATATACTCCTCAGCACGAACAATTAATATCCCACTGTAATGAGTCTATAAAAATAAGTTTAATGATGTTAAATATTAAAATTTAAAACAAGCAAACAAAACTTTAGAGAGTATTCAGTGAATCTTAAGTATTGCTAGCCGGAACAAAAATCAGTTCAATACAGATGCACAGAAGCTTACCATTAACAGGAGATAATGCATTTTCAGCTGTGAATAATGTCCCACTAGATCTGATTACAAATATGAGCATAATCCATGCTGGTGATAAAACAGATTTATATTGATGTCATTTCATCGACAGCAGCAAGGATGCATCTACATAAGCCTAGAATAATGCAGTGTTATGTTCATTTTACTAGCAATGGATGTAGTTATCTATATAGCCACTGGTTCAGCTGTAGAGAACAGAACAATGGAAGAATCATATCCAGAAAGATGATTTAATATTACAAAGCACAGCGACTACCTTGTAAAATCTCATGATAGCCATTGCTGCACTTTTCATAATATCTAAGTCCAGTGTGGGTCAACACACCCAGTTCCATAAAATATTGTTGGATAATTTGGGTTAGCTACTGTTGAAAAAAATAAAGTTATATACTGTGAAGTGTCTGAGGATTTAAAAACTTTAGTGAACACTTTCTTTAATTATGTCTATAAAAAATCAGCCTCTGTCACTATTTCAAATTGGAACATAAATCTATCTACAGTAGGTGCACAGCAGCGGAGACATTGGAAAACATGCTCTGGAATTAAAGATTGCCATTTACCCTTATGGTCTTGCAATATATTAAACTTTTGGAAAACAGAGAATTGGGTCTTGTCTAATCTAATTTTGTTTCTTAATTGAACCTGCAATAAATAGATATAGTATTGACATGAACAAGGAGTTCCAATTGCTTGGAGGCTGATTTGTTTCAATTTGGAGATCATGGTTATTTCAACAACTGTAAGAAGCTCAGTAGTGATACTACTTAGTGTTCAAAGGCAGCAGGAAATCCTTGAATAAAAGCTCCATCCCTTTTCCATGAGAAAAGGAGTCAATCACCTGAATGTTCATTACTTTTTCAATTATAGTAGAAAAGGCTATAACAAATAAAATGAAGACTAAACACTAATAAAGTCAAGCAATGCTTTTAGGTAAGATAAATTTACATTTCAGGCCTTTTATCTTCTCTGTATGTTCTTGCTGTGTAGGAAAATGGAAGCTGAGTTCCAGTTCAATGAGGTTTTTTCCATTATGTCTGGATTGTCATTAAACTCATTAAAAGATTCAATATTGCATCATAAGGCTTTAGATCAGGTCTACATGAAGGAGTGAAAGACTGGGTTTTTTTCTCTCATAGTTTCCTGAAGTTATCTTTCTCCTATGATTTAGAAATAGTTGTAGGTTTTGGACTATACATTTATCCTCCTACCTGACACTCTCGAATGGCCCTGGCATCTGTGTAAGCTTTATGAAAGCCATCCTCCAGGAGCTATACCTACTTCAGCAGTATGCAGCCTGATCTTACATTTGAATGTAGATGAAAAAAAGTTTATGTCATCTATTATGAGGATAGGGAAAGGGAAGGAGAATCAAACACAGCATGGATATTACTCATCCTACTCTTGCTTTCTCAAACAACTGAGGCTATATTAAGCCTTTCTGCAGAAAAGAAAAAAAAGTCAATAATTTCACAGGAATGCACTTAAACTGCAGCTGAGAATCAAATTTAACTCAGATGTCTACAAGTTAGATATCTGAGGCAATTCACCTAGGCTCATTGAGGCCGTTATCTCAATGTAGAGAAAAATATCTCCCAAGACAATTCATCTCCTCTTAAGAAGGATGCATGAGATAGGTTAGATGCCTTAGATGCTTCAGAATTGCTGTTTCCTCTGGCTGTAGAAGCTTAGAGAGATCAATCTAGACATCTAAAGTTATGTGGAATGAATTCCAACATAAGTCAACAATCTCTGAAATTATGTAAAATTTTATTCTTCAAAGCATAATGTAGTTACACAAAAAAATTAGCAAGAGATTGTATTAATAATGTGTGGTTTGCTACTTTTCCTTTTCCTAACAATAAAGTTCTTGTTTTAGCAGTCTAGGAGCATATGACTTTAATCAAATGGCATATTAAGTTAGGACAAGTGACTAATTCCCAAAACATATTCAGCAAATGTCACCATTTTGCTACATGAATCATCTGTAATTTTTTAAGATATAAATTACCAGAAATCATTACCCAAAGAATTTAGAATATAATTCTTGCTCTGTCATTTGTGGGAATTTCAGCAGGTTTCTAAGTTATTTCAGGTAGATTAGATAGGTCTCGGAATATTTCTGTTCTCTGATGAGATGATTATAAATCCTGAGATCTGATGTATTAACATATCTGAATACGAATTGGAAACTCACTTCTTGCTTGATTTATACAAAATAGGTCATTGGCAGAAACATGTCTGAAAACATTTACTAAAGTAGAGATATAAAATTCAGAGCATTCCTGGTTTTGAATTCGCTTCAGTGAGCTGGGCCGAAGTTATTTTTCCTTACATACTTCACAAAGAAGTAGCAAAAAGAGATATAAGCTATGGTCCAGAATAGAAGTAGTATCATGGGAAAAAACCCACCTTGACTTGTAGGTGCTGCAGAGTAAATACTGTCTGACCACTGCTCTTAGTCTCCCTTTTAGCCTCTGTACCTTTTGAATTCTTCGCTGCCTGCAACTCAGCTGCTGCCCAGCCAGCAGTTGCAGCATCCTGCTGGGGGACTCAAACATCAAGTCTCCTTTTCCTGAATCAATGCTCTCACCACGGCAGTTTGGCATGAAGAGAGATTTTCACTTCTGTCTCCATCAGATAAGCCTGAAGCCTTGTCTTCAACTCCGTGGACTCCAGAGAGATGGCAGCAGGCATCATGAAGACCCTGGACCAGCCACCAGTCAGACATGCTCCTATTCTCACTGTTTGTTGTTGGTAAACTCATGGTGGCCATACACAAGCGAACCACTTTTTAGAGATGCCTATTTCTCTGCATTAATCATATCACAATAACAGCTTTGCCTCCCTGTGCTCTGCTAGATCTTGATATTTACAGGAGCTATGATGCTTAATGAGTCTCTTCAGCTAATGATCGTGTTGACACTTTTCAGAGTTGAATTTTTTTTTTTCAATCCCACTATTGAATACCTTACTGAGAAGCCACATCCTAAGAAAATATTTAATTAAAAAAAAAAAGACAAGAGGTGGACATAAACCATCAAAACAGAGAAGAAAGATTTAATAACAAGAAAGCAGATACCCATCAGCCACCCTCTCTATGCCCAGCATTTTCTTTCCCTCAGTTACAGAAAGCCAGACTATCTCATCATGGGTAGTCAATCAACATTAATTTCAATGGAACAATATACATTGGAGGTTAGACTTTGAGTCATACAGTTTTATTTTCTTGTAACTTTTTTTTGCCAATAAATCTTAATTAATTCTAAAGCTAAATTATATTTTGAGATTAAAAAAAACAGAGATTTTGTTAATACAAAATGATACATGCAGAAGTAAGTAAGACTGTAACTAATTAGTCTTTTAAACCATGTGTTTAAATTTTATAAGTTTATTAAACACAGAATCAATTGGAAACAGTTAATTTATTTTTAAAAATGGTTTATACTCATGTAACTTCTGTCTATTCATCTACATTTTAGCTATATTTTCCACAATATTGTCTACAGAATTTCTTTCATCTTCAGACAGAATTAAAATCAATATTGGGAGTTAATTAATGACTGTTTATATAGCATAAAGCTCATGAAATAACAAAAGGAGTGAATATAAAAAACATTCAAGATGTATAAAAAAATACTTGTCTATATGACTTCATATATTTGAGAAATATTTCACTTGTCAACTGAACAGACAGCTGCTTTTAAATGCTATATTTACCAATAATAAAATATCTTTATTGCTCTGTCATTTTAAACTCTCTTATGAGTCATAACTCAAACCAAGAATATTCAAATAAAGATCATGATATGCCAATTACCACTTAATAAAATTTGGATCAGTCTTTGGAATAAAATTAAACTAAAACTTACTCTTCGCAAACATGCCTGTTTCAACATTTTTATTTTTTCACCAGCCATTCAACTGGTAGCCTAGTTGAAATAAGCTGTTTTTTAAGTGTTCCTCACTTTTAGGGAAATTAACACCAAGATGAATAAGTTAAACTTTGCATTATACAAACTGACTCATCTCAAGACACAGCATACTGATGATTAATACCTCAATTTATGCTATCCATGAAAGTCCTTTGCCCAGCAAAAAGGAAAACCTGGGTTTTGGTGTTGTTTTTTTTTTCTGTGATTTGTCAGAGAATTGTTCTAGGTCTTTCCGTAACTCACTTCACT
Source organism: Phalacrocorax carbo (assembly GCF_963921805.1). Classification (NCBI taxonomy): domain Eukaryota; kingdom Metazoa; phylum Chordata; class Aves; order Suliformes; family Phalacrocoracidae; genus Phalacrocorax; species Phalacrocorax carbo. The sequence goes on from NC_087513.1 coordinate 162,526,750, forward strand.
TGGTTTTCTCATATGAAATATAGGCCATATTCATAGGCAAGAAATTTTATGCAGGTGCTAAAAGGGTACAGTAGTAACAGATATCATAATCCTCGGCAATATTCTGTGTATGTTACTTCACTGTTGACAATGCTACATGGAGCAGAGATCATTACCAAACCTCTAGAAAGTAGGTAAAAGCACAAGTAGAAAGAAAAGTATCAGGCCTGCCAGCTGCTGTACAAAGTGTTTGTGATAGCTGCAAAGAACCCTGCCTCCACACTCAGGCTGGTCAGCTGAATAAGGCAGGGAGAAAATGTGATGTTCTGCCAGAATCAGACAGCCCTGGGGAAGCCAAAGGTAGAAATATATGCAGAAAACTCAGCCTCCTCATTGAATGCACTCTGCAAAATGGCTATGATTAGTGGAGATCCTGAGAAGAGAGCTGGAAAATGGCTGAGAAGGTGGAAAGAAATGTCAGTTGTACTCACTCAGCAGGTTGTAATAGTACTGAAACCTTCTGCACATCTTCTTACTCAGGAAGACTGTTGTGGTTTAGCCGGTAGCTCAGCCCCACACAGTCGCTCGCTCACTCCCCCACCGGTAGATGGGGGAGAGAATCAGAAGGGTAACGCTCGTGGGTTGGGATAAGAACAGTTTAATAATTAAAATTAAAAGAAACAACAAAGAAATGCAGTGTAAAGGAGAACAACGAGAGGAGCAAAGCCCCGGGGGAGGGGAACGGACCCGACGCCGCGTCGCTCCTGAGCCGCAACCGCCCCCCCTTCATGTACTGGTCACGGTGTCACGTGGTATGGAATGAACCTGCCATTGGCCAGTGGGGGTCAGCCGCCCCCGCCATGGCCCTGCCCCTCCCAGCCCCCCCCCCCCGCCACGCGGCAGAGCGCGGGAAGCTGGAAAGGTAGCTGACCCCCACAGTGAGGAGAATTAACCCCTTCTCAGCCAAAACCAGCACAATCCCTCAGATTTCTTCCATACTACAAGCTGTCCTCCCAGTTCTTGCTTTCTCAGGTACTAGCATAGCATTCCTAGCAGTCTGTCGGTACTTCCTGGCCTTCTCAAGTGCAGGATCAAGCCACAGGTGCTCTTTTTCCCTGTGGTCATTTGCCTATTATTCTCTTTGCATAGATCTTTCTCCAGCTCCAAGTGGCTTCAAACCACTAGTATTTTTTCTCAGCAAATTCCAGCCTTTTCAGTCAGCTGCTGCTGCTCTTGGTGCTGCTCTTGGTGCTGCTGGCCCTGAGCTAAAAAACGTGGATAACTTAATCCTGGGATGAGCAGGGAACCTGCCTGTGAAACAGAAAGGGTAGTGCAGAGTTGGGGCATGGAAGAAGCAAACAAGAACACGCATTGTGGGCAAAATGTTTAAACAGAAATAGCTGCTGGTAACTTAATAATGAGGATACACAGCTCATGTGGAGCTTTTTTTGATGAAGGCTTAGAATAACTTTGCTGAAAAGGAGAGGGAATACAAAGAGGTTAATGACTATTTCCCAACACAATAGGTAGAAAGGTTGGGCCAATGTTTAGGTCCTCTGAATCGCTGTCCACTGGTCACACTAGGTTGCACTGGCAATGGCAAAGAAAAGAGCTATACACTAATTGGTGCTTAGCAGGAATTTATCCCCAGGAGCTAATTTCACTACCTTTCAACTAAGGGTAATAATAACTGCTGCTCAGTTCTGACATAGGTAACAGTATTACACTTAAGAGAGATTCATTTGGCTGGTGTTATCTTGTTAAATGGTGTGTGACCATTGGTAAACAGATGTAAAATTTCTAGCCTTTCAGTTGGAAAATGAAAATGGAGAAATAAGGAGGAAGTTAAGTGAATAGGATCTTTACTCCTGTGCCCTTATTTCTGAAGTGATGTAAATGCAAGTTATATTTAAACTTTGCAAATCAGGGCACTCCATTAATTGGAAAAAACAATGAGTGTGGGGAACCTACTGTATAGTGACTTACAACACAGATACAAACCTCAAAAATTTTCATTTAACATATGCTTTCAGTATAAGCCATGTGACAAAAGGGGAAAATAATCAAGACATATGTCAGCTGCCTTTTGAATATGGTAAAAATAAGTTGAGAAAACTTAGGACTAAGGTGATGACAAAAGTCCTAATTTTATCCAGTGGCACTTGCACTCGTTTCTGAGAACAGTGAGAAGCCATGATTTAATTCCCTATTTTACCCCTTTTCTCTCCCCACTACCTTTACCTGAGGTTCACCGTGTATATGATATGTATGGGAGTTTCTTTAGTATAATGACTCTAGAGGATGTTTTAATACTGCCAAAATGACAGAGTCCAACAGAGGGAAAAGCTGAAAACCTGAAGTTCCCATAGGAAGGAGGCTGCAATTTAGTAAATACTTCAGCTGACAGAAGTATCATGTTAATTCAACAAACAAATTGCACCGGCAGTACTCTGAGATCGTGGCATCATTTTTTCCCCAGTAGAAATATTCTCAGACAAGAAGAAACAACTACATGCAGCATGTGGATTTCAGATGCTGGAATTTATATATAGAAAATATCAGATTGTTTCATGACAGAAAATGAGAGCAGAACAAGCCATTTTCTGTGGTATTGTTAGAACAATTGAATAGAAGCAGGCTGTGGGAGGCCTCTTTGAGGGCTTAGTAGGGTTTCACCAGTCCTACTGGCTTTCCAGTTTTGCAAGAAACATATGTGAATATGTTTCAGCATATGCAGAGGCATCCAAAGTATATATCCCTACATATAGACCAATACAAGAGGAAAAACAAATAGCCTTGACTGTGACTACATCAGTAGCCTTTGTCAAGTATGAAATTTTTATTCCCTCTTCTTCACTCCTTGGATGAATAGAGATATTTTCAGGTCATAATCCCAATCGTTCCCACCGAGGAAAGAAAAAGAGTAAATAAAAAAACAGGCAGCTTATCCATACTTAGCATTTTTATTGTGTTCAGAAATATACAAGCACTCTACTTCATCAAGCAAAAGCAGTGAAGGTAGTATTGAAAAAAAGATAATTCCTTTTTCCTGACCCATTCCTTGCTGTTCCCCTAAAATGTTTTCAGAGCAAAGTGAAAATAAGCTATAAAAAACCAAGCCCAGATTTATCTGAAGTAACCGCATGAGAACAGTGATGTCTTCTATGGAAAGCGATGTACTGTTCTAATGACTTTGCTAAGTAAAAAAAAAAAGAATCCTTATTATTTTCTAATTGTATTGTAGTAGAAAATATGTTTAAGGCAGCTAAAGAGTCCATGCCCCAAAGATCTTCCAAATTAAAATGAATATTACAACCTCACTAAACAAATACTAGGAAAAATGTTTTCTGTGTTGTTGGCTTACACTCTAAGCAGCTGCTCTTGAGTCTGTGGCCTGCACAGGCTATAATAAAGATACGATATATACAGTTTATGTACTAGAAAAAGCTTTGTACAAGTCTCCATTAACCCTATGTAAACAGAAATTTTGAGAAAAAGTCAAGTGCTCACCCTCACCTTTAAAAAAAAAAAAAAGATGTATTAATGAAGTCACTAAATACCTTTTCTTCAACATTTATGATGGTATTTTTAGAAAATAAGATTGGCTGTATAGTTTGCTGCAAAATTTCCTTATACCCAGATGCTCTTTTGAGACCACAGTCCTGCTGACTGGCACAAGAAGCATCTGGCCAGCTGTCAGGATTGATTTGGCTCAGTACAAACTGGCAGCAGCAACAGAAAGGAGGAAGGCTGCAATTACACTAGGCAGTAACCCCTCCAATTCCAATAGTTGGGAGCATAACCAAATACCCTTGACACCTGATAAAAAAGAGCTGATACAGTGCTTGGTTCCTGCATTAGCGAAAAAATACTTCATATTTCCTATAGTTGCATCAGCACTGCGTTGTCAGCACCCTAAAAAATCCTGCAGGAGTAAAAAGTGGAAACCTGATAATAAGTACATTGAGGGGAAAAAAACCCAAACCTGCACTTCCTCCTTAATCCTTTTCACTAGCTGCTCTATGCATAAGCCTCCACATGTTTATTCCGTGCTATTAATGACTCAGATTTGCAATGTCCTCATAAGACATTCTTTGGGGACTTTTTGGAGTTTGCTTAAAGTACGTGAATCCTCACAGGACAGAAAACCCAGACTTTAAAGAGAAATAGGCTGGAAGGAATCTTTCTGCTGCCTTCAGTGAGAGCTGCCACAAGCTGCAGTCAGCTGGCAACTGATAGACTCCGCAGAAGTTTGTATGTGTCACTTGTGTGTTGTCAGCTCACACTGACATTAACCAGACTGCAAGGTGAGAAGATGGAAGGGGAGAGGGGGAAGAATGTATCTATAATACCTTTGTCATCTTATTCAGCTTCTTCTGTCTGCACTTATAGGTCATTCTATACTCTGGTATTGAGAACACCTGTATAAGTATATGGCTATTTCATCTGCAGGACTGCAAGATGTTGAGAGGATTTTAAAGCAAGAACAGAGCTCCTGCAGACAGCAGGGATGTAAAATACTGTCAAATTATCTTCCAGAAATCCAGCTCCACAACCCAAGCTAAAGTGGACTATTTCATGCTTATCCAGGTTTCAGTCTGTCGCAGAGCCAATAGTAGCATAATAACCTCATTGAGAGCATGTGCTGAAGTGCAAGAGACTGCAAACTTCCTCTTGTCCTACAGGAAGGGAGTACTACTCTTTCAGTAGAAAAACTACATTATTTTCTGAGTAATGTAACCTGGAAGGCACTAAAATCCTTATAGAACAAACAGAATTTTAAAAGTCCTGGAAAACTTAGATAAATATGCAACCTCGGTAAAGAACAAGATTTTCCCCTCTACACAGTGAGTTTATATCTTAAATAAAAAATAAATAGCTTTCAAACCATAGATGTTTCATGGTAGAACTATTTTCCTACTGCTATGTATGCAGGCTGTTTTAACTTTAATAGATGTATCTCTGTTATGCAAACAACCGCATGCCCCCATACATCTCCACTGAACGTGTAAATAGCACACCAGTATTTTTCTTTGCTGCTATTGAATGTTGCTTTTCATTAGAACAGACTGGACTGTTTAAAAACTCTTCCTTTACACGTATACATGCATCATTCTTTGACAGTCATGCTGGAACTAGTGTTTAAAAAAAACATCAAAGAAGGAGGTGAACCAGCCTGCATCCCTGAGGTCATGCTAATGGAGACAGCGTGCTTTGCTGGTTCCATTGCATTGTCCTAAAGACTAGATGTTTTCCATGGCTAAACATGTAAGTGCTTAGATACTACTCAAAACCTCATTACTTCTATTTATTGGTATTAAAAAGTCAAAGAAAAATTATTCCTGCCTTGTTTACTGCTGTCTCTTACTATGCTTGTTTGGTTTAGCTGCTAAAATGCTCATGGCAGGAAACTGTCGTTGCATTTCTTTCTAGGGCAGTACACACTATAGGTTTGGATTGACTCTGCTATGTATCATAACTCACGCGTAAAGTAGGCATTAAAGACTTCCCCAGACTGACAAAAATCAGTATTGGATGAATTGGACCTCTGAGCTTTCCCCGAAAGTGATCAGTAATATGTGTTCACATTACCTAAGGCTGAATTTTTATTAACTCCTTGATGGAATCATAGAATTAAAAGTAGTTAAGGTTGGAGGGGACCTCTGGAGGTCATCTGGTCCAACCCCCCTGCTCAAACAGGGCTCAAACTGGCCTGGGCTGATTGCCCAGGACCATGTGCAGATGACTTTTGAATACCTCCAAGGATGGAGATGCCAGAGCCTCCCTAGACAACCTTTGCCAGTGCTTGCTCACACTCACAATCAAATTTCCTGATGTTCAAAGGGAACCTCCTGTGTTTCCCGTTTGTGCCCATTGCCTCTGGTCCTGCCACTGGGCACTACTGAAAAGAGCCTGGCTCCCTCTTCTTTGCACCCTCCATTCAGGTTTTTATATACACTGATGACTGATTTCCCCTGAGCCTTCTCTTCTCCAGGCTGAACAGCGCCAGATATCTCAGCCTTTCTCATACGTGACATGCTCCTGGCCCTTCATTATCATCTTCATGGCAATTTGCTGCAGTCTCTCCAGTATGTCCATGTCTCTCTTGTACTGGGAAGCCCAGAACCAGACACAGGACTTCAATGCTGAGTAGAGGGAAAGGATTAGCCTTCTTTGTGAGAAGGGCACGTTGCTGGCTCATGTTCAACTTGGTGTCCAAACAGGACCCCCACGTCCTTTTCTGCCAAGCTGCTTTCCAGCTGGTTGGCCCCCACCATGTATTGGTGCCTGGGGTTGCTCCTCCCCAGGTGCAGGGTTTTGCACTTCTTGCTGAGCTTCATGAGGTTCCTGCCAGCCCATTTCTGCAGCCTGCTGAGGTCCCTCTGGCTGGCAGCGTGACCCTCTGGCATATCAGCCTCTCCTCCCAGTTTGGTATCATCAGCAAACTTGCTGAGGGTACCCTCTGCCCCATCATTCAGATTATCCTTAATATCCTCATATAGAACATTCTATCTATTTGGAAACAACTGTCATAGGATTACTGTACATGTTATCACTGTTGCACTGTTGTCTGGAAATATAAGGATCCAGGTTAACATATAGCCTATATGATAAGTTCAGTAGGTTTTGAATATGTAGTCATATTTGGAGCAATAAAATTATTACAAAAATGTAACATATGAATTTTAAAAGCCTGAATAAATCACTTAACAATTAACAGACCAACAAACATGTCGACCAAACTTACATATCAGCTAGATGTTCTGTTATCTGCTATTGGTTTCAGGTTTTACAGAACAAAATAAAGGTGTAGAAGAGGACAGAATACTATGACCTATCTTTTCTAGAGTGGATTCTATCAAGCAAAGAATAAAGTGTCTGTCTGCACCCTCTTAATGGATTTAAACCATTGGATCAATAGTAAAGGATAAAACTAAACCACTTAAGAAGGTATTGCATTAATAAAATCCCTTGCACCTGTCTCTGTAAAAGGGGATAAACAGAGCAGAGTTTCAGGGGGTGATTAAGAGAGCATCAGGTTGCAGCGAAAAGCTTAAAGGGGACAAATTAGCCTTTGCTGTACATGGAGATAAGGCAAAGGGCTGCAAGGCTGAGCTACACATTACAAGCTTTTACAGGGAGATTAAAAGGTTTTGGGTTTTTTTAAAGATGCCATGGGGATATCGTATGACAAAATATCTTGAGGCTGTTTATATAGCTAATAAAAAAGATGGTAAACTGCTGTGCTGGAGCTACCCTTAGGGCTGCTTGTTGATCTTATTTATTGCAGCCAGAATTATACTTGATTCATAGCTGTTCTTGTATTCATTCTGTAGAACGCCTACTGGGACATGTGCGGAAAAATGTGAAGATTCAGTATGATTTTATTGCATTTTAATAATAAAATGTACTAGTTGTAATACTTTTATGAGCTTGTTAGTTTATAAATACGATCCTCCTTTTCTCAAGCCTCAGAAGCTGTATCCCTTATATTCATGCCATTCACACTCTTACTCATTCTCAGATGGCATCTTTCTTCAGAGTTTCACAGAGCTCTGGGCCAAGGAGGACCTTATATCACCTGGCTTCACTTCTTGGAGGTGGATTTCCACACAGTTTCACTCCTATATTGTCATGACTGACCAACTGTCTGTAGTTATAACAAGCAAGTGCTGAAGAAGATCTGGTTGACTATGTCTGTCACCAAAGGTTATTAGGTAAACTACAAAGTAAGAGGCCTTTGCAAGTATTTAAAGATGGTTTTAAAAGAGAACCAGAAAGTGGCATAAATGGCCAGTTTCCACTATGGATGGAGGCCATCAATGAAGTTCCATAAGAGTTTGTGCTGGGCCCCACATCATTCAACATATTCATAAATGACCTAGAAAAGAGATGAAAAGTGAAAATGTTGCTCATGATACTAAGTCATCTGAAGTAGCAAAGACCAGGGCCAACTATGAAGGGTACACCAAGGAATCTTATGGGACTAGGGAAGAAAACAGCTAACAAAACGCAGTGTAGGTAAATACAAAGTGTTGTTCATGGCAAAGAATCATCTTGCCCTCTGAGGTCCAAGGCAACCACTATTAATCAGAGGAAAGATCTTGAAGTTATAAGAGAGAAAATCATTAAGATATTAGGTGAATCTCAGTAACAATAACTAATGAGCTATAAGAAGTGAAACACAGAATAAAATGGAGAATGTAATTATAAAGCTGTATGAATCATTTTGCTTACTCTGTGTGGTGTAGGTCTCCAGGAAACAAAAGGATATAGAGGAACTGGATAATGTTAAGAGTAGGGCAACAAAGAATATGAAAAGTATGAAACATTCTCTGTACAAGGAATAAATAAGTAGTCTGGGACTCTTCTGCTTGAAAAAGAAATGACTGAGGGGGAAATGATAGAGCATGTAGAGAACTCATCTATTGTTCTCTGCCCCTTGACAGCAAAGGAACTAGCAGGCATCAAATGAAGCTGTCAGCTGTCAGGTTCAAAACACAGTTATAGATAGACTGTGCATCACCTTGACACAGAGTGTTGTGGATGATAAAAATGTAAATGGTCTCATAGGAAGGCTAGACAAATTCATGTCAGAAAAATCCATACAAACTGTTTCTGCCTCAGGTAGCTGTAGGCTAGAAGTATTACCATATGCTGTTGTGTTTTTTCCTCTGGATGCTTACCTTTATTTGCTGTTGGAAACAAGTTCTTGTGCTAGATTAACCTTTGGTTAATATTGTTTGATGTCCTTGTATCAATTGCCCCAGTGATGCCAAAATCTACAAAATCCAACAAGACAGCTACCAACAAAGAATGAAGACAATGAAGGCATTTATTGAAAACAAAACAATACAATTCATCTTTTCTCTTCCTTCTGCACTATCTTAGGTGAAGTGTTTCACTTAAGGTTATCTTCAAATCACTTTATCCCTGTAGAGTTGCTTTAAGAATAAAAGTTTGTAGTCTAATGTAGGTAATGACTATTACCCAGCCAAATTTTTCACTCAACTACATCGTATTGTGGGAATTTGGGAGATTAACGATAACACAGTATCCATGCGACAAAGAAGACAAACATCTTCTAACTTCAACTGTAGGTGACATGGGAGAGCACAATCCTACAAAAATGACTCAGTGGCAAGCAGCGGGCATGTGGTTTGACCTGCCCTACAGAGACTCAATGAATATCTCCATGAGGATAAGGGAATGATTCAACCAACAGAAGTTTTCTTCAGATACATAAGCAAAAGCATCTCATGTCATTTGAAGTGCCCAAAAGCGTTTGCTCAGAGATGACAGATATATTAGACCTACAACAGAACTGTAGTCTTCTGGACTGGAGGCCTGGCAGCATGCATGAAAGCATCTCAAATGTTTAAGCAACTTAATCACATCCTGTGTGTTTCTCTGAGGATGAGGTGATCAGTTTCTACACTCCATCATGATTATCAACGATATTTTCATTCATTAAGAATAGCACAGCACAGCACAGCATAGACTAGACTAGACTAGAGTAGAATAGAATAGAACAGTTCCAGTTGGAAGGGACTTAACAACAATCATCTAGTCATACTGCCTGACCAATTCTAGGCTGACCAAGTTAAAGCATGTTGTTAAGGGCATTGTCCAAATGCCTCTTAAACACTGACAGGCCTGGGGCATCGACTGCCTCTCTAGGAAGCCTCTTCCAGTGTTTGACCACCCTCTCGGTAAAGAAATGCTTCCTAATGTCCAGTTCCTAAACCTCCCCTGGAGCAGCTTTGAACCATTCCCACACATCCTGTCACTGGATCCCAGGGAGAAGAGCTCAGCACCTCCCTCTCCACTTCCCAGCCTCACGAAGCTGCAGAGAGCGATGAGGTCGCCCCTCAGCCTCCTTTTCTCCAAACTAGACAAGCCCAAAGTCCTCAGCTGCTCCTCACAGCACATGCCTTCCAGCCCTTTCACCAGCTTTGTTGTCCTCCTCTGGGCACATTCAAGTACATCAACATCCTTCTTAAACTGTGGGGTCCAGAGCTGCACACAGTACTCCAGGTGAGGCTGCTCCAATGCTAAATAGAACAGGATAATCACCTCTTTTGACCAGCTGGTTGTGTTGTATTTGATGCACCCCACTATGTGGTTTGCCCTCTTGGCTGCCAGGACATGCTGCTGACTGATATTGAGCCTGCTGTCGACCAGCACCCCCAGATCCCTTTCTGCAGGGCTTCTCTCCAGCCACTCCTATCCCAGTTTATACTTGTTCTTTTCATTACTCTCTCCCAGGAGCAGAATCTGACATGTGGACTTGTTAAATTTCATCCTATTAATCACTGTCCAATATTTCAATCTATCTAGATCCTTCTTCAAGGTCTCTTGTCCCTCAAGAGTCAACAGCACCTCCCAGTTCGGTAGCATCAGCAAACTTCCTAATAATGCATCCAGATCACTGATACATATATTGAACAGGACTAGCCCTAGGACTGAGCCACAGGGAACAGTGCTGGTGACCGGTCACCAGCCAGGTGTAGCCCCATTCACTACAACTCTGTGAGCCCTGCCCTTCAGCCAGTTCTTCACCCAGCAGTTACAGTATTAGTAACACGTAAGCATTTGCAAGTAAATGTAAAAAGAGACAAAAACCTAAAAACTATAATTCTAAAACCAGTGCACTTACATTGGCACAAAATTCCACTGTGATAGCATAAAATGAATTTTCATATTTCAAAATTCATTGTAAATAAGTATATTTAGAAGCTATGTGTAATGAAAATGGCATTTTCAGGAAAAGAAATAAGGAGAGTTGTAGTGGTTGCTGGCAGATTAGAATAAACCATAACACATTCAAAATGAAATAAAGACAGATATGAAAACCATCTCATAATTCAGTAAGCCATTTATAATGAAATATGCATCTTTTAAATAAAGATAATGTATTAGCAGTAGTTAATATGTTAAAATTATTCCTTTTTCAAAATCTGTTACGTTATACATGTTTATAAATGTATTAACTTTTCGTAAGTCATTGACAGACCATCCTTTAAGACTCTTTGAGAAATATATTTCTGATTTTATTACATTCTGCAGTTAAAGAAAGATTGTTTCTTGTGTAACATTTTAAAATGGCACCGTTATTTAGAACTAATACTCCTTATTTTAAAAATCTGTGAGATATGAAACTTGGAACACCTTTTTGAATTATTTAAAACATGGAATATAATGCAGTTGTAATTTGAAAACAAATAATTTTTCTGTCATAATTTTCGTGGTATGAATCCAATTTTTGACTTCTGAAGGATACATAGAATGATGATAAATGTTGAGATTCTGACCTCAAGATGCTCTGGAATATCTCCTTCTGATTCCTTATAAAAATACAGAAAGTTTGCAATGTTTTTTATTTTGATCCACCACCTTCCTTTGCCAATATAATAAGCATACAATATTTGTAAAGCTGCCTTGACAACCTTGGAAAATGATAGAGAAATCTGGAATGTATCACATTTTATTAGGCGACTTTGCTGAATATACCCTCAAGTTCCTGTCCCTTTTTACAGCACAAGATAATTTATGGCTTTTACACTTCTTTACTACAGATATTGTATATTGTATATTAGTAGGACTGATAAGTGTTCTGTGGATTACTGTGGATGCAGAATTTCAGGAACTCGATCTGCAAATGCTTCAGGACTTAATTTCTATGATATGACCGTGTGCCGTGGGAGATAAATCTTTGCTCTGACCAAGCCCTTGAAGTGTTGAAATGGTGTTTGCAAGGCCCTACTTAAATGGCTCTGCAGACAAAGAGGCTTGCCTGCCAGAGTGGCTACTTGCCTCTAACTGACACAAACATCTCAGAATTAAGACCAAGGAACTTGCAGGAACATGGGGATGGACAACCATTGTACGTTATGCTACCAAAAGGTAGCATACTTTGTTTGTTGCATATAAGATATAACGTTACCTAGTGAGCTGTTTTTTCCTGATATTTTCCATCTTCTACTTTCCTTCTAGAGTCCTTTATGCTTGTCTCTGGGACTGTGAGATAAAGGCCACAATACAGTAAAGACTGAAGGAATGGAAGGGAGGTGAATACATTTTGAGAAATGTGTTGTTTCTGTTTTATAGAATAACCGTCACAGATTTATGGAAAAAAAAAGGAGCATTTCAGCCAACATGACAGTAAAAAGGGGTATCAAACAAACATAAAATATATTTTTTTCACAGTGCTGGTACTTTCAGCCCCGCTCCTTGTTAAACTGTCGTAACCTAGACCTGGTATATTACTGGTTACACATATTTAAGGCATTTTTAATAACAGGATTTACTTGTAGAATAAGCACCTTTTGTGTTCCCTGCTTCTAGTTTCCTTTAATAAATTGCACATCTGATCTTGTTCTCCATATATTCAGTCAAAATTATGTCTTCCTGATTTCCTTGTTCCTACCTCAAAGGCCACTAGAGAAAATGTAGGGGGTTCATAGCTTTCCTGTTGCCCTCTGAAAAGTGCCAGGGACTGACATTTGTATTTATCTTCTGTAATATATTGAATAATCAGGAAAGTAACTTTTCTTTCAGCTTTCCCTCAGTAGAAGACTGAAAATTAAATGACAGCAAAGGGATACCCAAGAATTTTATTACAAGTTTCGCCAGTACAATATTTGCATAAGGACTTCTCATTTATTGTCACTATGACAGCAATTTGGGAAAATAATTCCATACTTTTCTATCTCTTCAGACAGATTGCACTGGCTATGTATCTCTGAGTTATGAATAACAGGGTTTTTACTTACATTGCTCTTTCCAACGGGAAGATATAATAAATGCCAAAAATACACAATTGTCTTATTTAGGTCTGTAGCTACTTGAATCCTAGAGAAGGAGGGGAATTAATGTTATTTTGTAGGGTCGGAATTGTGGAATAATTTCATGCTGAACTCCTAAGGCATCAAGCACTGCTGTGTTGTGGAATAATCGCTGGGGGTGGCTTGGAAATTAAACTTATGAGTTTAGAAAAGGTACAGCATGGAAGAAGCTTGCAGGGTAGGGTGAGGCTGACAGGTGAGAAATCCATTCCATGGAAGTTCCCTAAGCTCGTAACCTTAGATATCAGCGATGCCAGGAGAACTTGGTGTACTGACTCTAAGAGGATTTGTCCAGAGACATTGTGGCCAGGCTCGGTGACCAAGGAGCTGGTACACTGTACATCTGGCCAGGCTCTGTGATAAATGGGAACTCGCGGTACCATGGAGCTGGTACATTGCACATTTGCTACCCTGAGCCAACAGTCTGTCATGCTTTTGACAAAATGCTGTCCTTTTTATCATTATAATACCAAAACACACCTCCATCCCAAAAGCTACCTGCCTCTAAGGTGCAACCACCCCTCACTGGACAAAGCAAGGAAATTTTACACCAATCATAACAAAGGTATGTATGACTAGAGTCACTCAAGCTCCACCTGAAAGGTAAAAAATAGTATAAATTAGGTTAAGAGAAAAAGGGTGTTGGGGAAGATACCATCGTGTACCACTCTGACTTCTGGGACCAGTCAACGGGCTGAGCCTCTCTTCCCTACCCCACATTGGGATGCCTTTCATTAAGATTTGAGCATTTGGCTATACCAAGTGTTCCCTTGGGAAAACTTAGAAACCTCTCTATAGCTTCACTTTAAATCTCCAATGCATTAGAGTCACTTCATATTTGCTTAACGCACTTGTAGCCTAGTAGTGTTACTAATTTTCCTAGTATTTGTGTGTGTGTCTTGTAACCTGCAATTCTATCACCTGTAATCCAAAGAACCTGTGTATCTGTTGCTTTAATAAATTGTATGATACATTAATCTAGCCATGATCGTTCTCACTGAATGTGACCGGCCTGGGCAGCTGCCAAATTAGTTACTAACCACAAATACTCTGATGGGTGGTTACATCTACAATCCTTAGAAATTAAACTGTTGACAAAGTCTGAGACTAAGACTGGACTTAGCCACACCTAGACTCCTCTCTGAGAAGGAGTTTAGAAAGCAAGGAGGTCCTGTCTGAACCTCGTAACTCAACGGTAGGGTCTTCCCCTAGCCACTCCTCAGACTCCCACTATTAATGCAACATGACTACATTACAGCCCTTTTATGATGCCTGTGTGGTGGAACGGACTTTTTTTAGGGAAGAAAGCATTTGAAAAGTTCAGATTGACTGAGCTCCTCTTTAATGCTGATGATCAGGAATTATTTGAAGCATATGCAGGGCGTTCATCTCTAAGGACTTTATGTATCATAATGAGACAGAGTATAAAAGGAGAAGATAAGAAAACAGTGAAGGGTGGGAGTCATCTCATCCACACCAAAATATATATTATAGACATAATATATGTAATTGTCATCTACTTATGAATTAATTGTTTTGATTCCATCTACGTTCAGTGAAGGAAACACTTCTGGTCCAAGTTCATACATGCTAAGTTAATGAAGTCTCTTGACATCTCAGATAAGGTGACATGAATCCCATCCAAACAAGTCTTATTAAAAATCTTAGTGGTCAGTGCATCTAGTTTAAGAGGAAAACAAGTGAATGTGGAGAATAAATAAGTAAAACAGTAAATAAGATAAGAAAATAATCTATATTACTCTCAGGAGCATTCTCTACATGTTTTGCCTCAGCGTGTGAGGGAGCGTGCAAGTTGGCATGGGCCAAACCTCTTGGGGAGCAGGCAAACAAATTATATGGACAACCACTGGACAGTGCTTGAGCCTGTTCACAGGCCCTGTTTATATACTAGCACAGAGGTAGCTAAAGATTCCTCCAGACTGGAGCGGGACTCCATAGCATGCCTAAATTCATTGACAAAACAGGAGATTTTGGAGTGAGGACATGGAACGGATCTAAAGATAACTTCTTTCTTTGAATGTAACAAACAGCAGCTAATATCAATGTGGAGTAGAGAGAAAAAAATTGATTTAATTTTTAATTTAATTCTCAATTTTTAATTTAATTTAATTTCGTTTCATTTCATTTCACATGGAGTTTATCCTCCCCCTCAACTCTGCCCTAGTGAGACCACATTTGGAGTGCTGTGTTCAGTTCTGGGCCCCCCTAGTTTAAAAGGATGTGGAACTGCTTAAGCAAGTCCAGCAGAGAGCTACCAAGGTGATCAGGGAACTGGAGCATCTCCCTTACGAGGAAAGGCTAAGAGACCTGGGTTTGTTCACCCTGGAGAAGAGAAGGCTGAGGGGGATTTCATCAATACCTATAAATATCTAAAGGGTGGGTGTCAGGATGATGGGACTGGCTCTTTTCAATAGTGCCCAATGACAGGACAAAGGGCAATGGGTACAAGTTGGAACACAGGAAGTTCCAGCTAAACATGAGAAAAACCTTCTTTGCTGTGAGGGTGCCAGAGCAGTGGAAGAGGCTGCCCAGGGAGGTTGTGGAGTCTCCTTCCCTGGAGACGTTCAAAACCCACCTGGATGTGTTCCTGTGCCCCTGCTCTGGGTGTCCCTGCTCAAGCAGGGGGGTTGGACAAGATGGTCTCCAGAGGTCCCTTCCAACCCCTGCCATTCTGTGATTCTGTGATTTCATGATGCATATATGCCAGTGGCTCCTTTTTGCCGGTTAGACTCTTATCGTTAGTGAAGTGGCCTTTCCTTTTAGGAATAAGGTCAGGCTACATTCAGATATTTTAATAACATGGTCTTAACTCATTCTTTTGGATGCCTCTGATACAAAGGTATTTCATTCCATTTCATTGACCTTATTTTGCAACTTATTCTCCCTACTTATGCACTCTTATTAAAAAGAAACCAGATATGTATTTAGCAAATGTTAATGACTAAACGATATTTCTATTTGCCCAATTCTGAAAAGTAGATAAGGAAGAAATAGTGCTAGAGATAATTACCAAATTTCAATATTTATAGAAACTAGGCACTTGTGGAGATAATAAGACAATTCTCAATGTGCTTTGATGATGATGAAGTGCCAGTTTTCTGTAAATATTGAAATAAGGTAATTATCACTTGAACTATTCATTATTTATCCGGTTTCAAATCACAATGAATACAGTAAAATTGCCTTTTTTTTATAGGAATGTAAAGCTAAAAGTAAGTATTATATTAACCTTTTATATACTTTCTTTTTGGAAGTAGCTTGAAAAGTATTTTACAAAATGTAGTGAGAGACAATCTCTACATACACAAGCAAGGACAAATTTGTCAATTTATTCTTGAAGTTAGGACAGCAGGCTTCCTATAAATGGACTATCCAATAACTATTTAATCTCTGACATCCAAACACTGACATCCAAAGATAAATCTATTTGCCATTTATGTGCACATGTCTAGGTAAATAAGAGCAGAGGACATGTCCTGAGTCACCGAGTTCTGTACTTTACACGCCTGTGTGATTACATTAGTCAACCTGAAAAGCATCTAAACCTGTTTAAAACCAAATGCCTTTGTTGTCTCTGCTAATTTGATGAGAAGTCTGTTTCAGCACCTACTTGTTCAGAAAGGAATCTTCTCATTTACCCTTAAAGTTAATTCTGAATAGTTGATAATTATTTGTTCTTGTGTAAGTATTGCTAAACACATATCCAGATGTTTGCA
Source organism: Phalacrocorax carbo (assembly GCF_963921805.1). Taxonomy (NCBI): domain Eukaryota; kingdom Metazoa; phylum Chordata; class Aves; order Suliformes; family Phalacrocoracidae; genus Phalacrocorax; species Phalacrocorax carbo. Next base: position 162,543,314 of record NC_087513.1, read on the forward strand.
AGAAAAAGTCTTGGCTTCTACTGTGCAAGGACTATATATGTGCTCTATTCTTTATATGGCTTTAAACACAAAAATACTTAAATACAGTATAATTTTCATACACTCTAAGACACTACAGCACTCTAAAGGTATTTATTTTCAGAATTTCTGGTAACACATCCAGTGACACACAGAACTGCTTGCAAAAGAAATCTGATAATAATTTGGAAATACAGGGACAAAAGAAGCATTAAAATTGAAATTAGCACACAAACCAGAAATTTCACTTATGATACAGTGATGTCTACAAAACTTTAAGCTTTGCAGTATTTTAGTGTCTGAGTGTAGTGCACTCAGAATTACATTCTATTCATTTAAAGTGATACAGAGCACATATTCCTTCAGGCCCAGATCCAACAGGATATTTTGCCCAAAGACTGGAGGAAAGCAAATGTCACTCCATGCCTTCAAGAAGGGCAAAAAGGAGGACTCAGGAAACTACAGGCTGGTCAGCCTCACCTTGATTCTGGCGAAGGTGATGAAGCAGCTAATCCTGGAGACCATTTCCAGGCAGATTAAGAACAGGAAGATCATCAGGAGTAGTCAGCATGGATTCACGAAGGGGAAGTCATGCTTGATCAACTTCATAAACTTGAATGATGAAGTGATTCACCTAGCAGTTGAGGGAAGAGTATATACTGTCTACCAGGACCTCAGTTAGGTCTTTGACATTGCCTCCGATAAGATCCTTGTAAAGAAGGTCTTCATGTAAAGGCTGGGTGAGCAGACAGTGAGATGCATTGGGAACTGGCTTAATGGCTGGGCCCAGAGCATGGTGATGAGCAATGTGAAGTCCAGTTGGACACCAGTTACTAGTGGTGTACACCAGGGGTTAATACTAGGTCCAGTCCTATTCAACATCTTCATTAATAATCTGGATGATGGGGCAGAGGGTACCCTCAGCAAGTTTGCTGATGATACCAAACTGGGAGGAGAGGCTGATATGCCAGAGGGTCACGCTGCCAGCCAGAGGGACCTCAGCAGGCTGCAGAAATGGGCTGGCAGGAACCTCATGAAGCTCAGCAAGAAGTGCAAAACCCTGCACCTGGGGAGGAGCAACCCCAGGCACCAATACATGGTGGGGGCCAACCAGCTGGAAAGCAGCTTGGCAGAAAAGGACGTGGGGGTCCTGTTTGGACACCAAGTTGAACATGAGCCAGCAACGTGCCCTTTTCACAAAGAAGGCTAATGGTATCTTGGGCTGCATTAGGAGGACTGTTGTCAGCAGGTGGAGGGAGGTGATCCTTTCCCTCTACTCAGTGCTGGTAAAGCCACACCTGGAGTCCTGTGTCTGGTTCTGGGCTTCCCAGTATGAGAGAGACATGGACATACTGGAGAGACTGCAGCGAATTGCCATGAAGATGATAATGAAGGGCCAGGAGCATGTCATGTATGACGAAAGGTTAAGATATCTGGGGCTGTTCAGCCTGGAGAAGAGAAGGCTCAGGGGAGGATCTGATCGATGTTTTCAGTGGTGCCCTGTGACAGGACCAGTGGCAATGTGCACCAATAGAAACAGAGGAAGTTCGCTGTGAACATCAGGAAACACTTTTTGATTGTGAGTGTGAGCAAGCACTGCCACAGGTTGCCCACAGAGATTGTGGAATCCCTCCTTAGAGATATTCAAAAGCATGTCTGGATACAATCCTGGCCAACCAGCTCTAGTTGGCCCTGTTTGAGCAGGGGGGGTTGGACAATATGAACTCCAGAGGTCCTTTCCAACCTCAACCATTCTGTGATTCTGCTTCTGTGATTTTTAAACAAGCAAGTGGGACAGTCTGCTGTGATACCAGGTGCAACTGCAAAAGAAAAGATGACCTGATTTCCCCCTCTCTTTGAAAATCAAGTATGTCTAATGTTTAAAATATGGTTGCAATCTCTTAAAATATAGTTGTTCAGAACTAAATGTGCAGCAAGAGGAGGGAGTGGCTGAAGGATGGATGTCCAGGAGCAGTCTCTCAGGAAGGCATTTAGCCATCATGCAGCCTGGAGTTCTGGGAGTGCTGTCTTTGCAGGGGCTGTGCATGGGCAGACTTTGGGGACTTTCCTCCACTCAGCAATATTCCACCTCTCCTCTGCTTCTCAGGCATGTCAGTGTGAGATTCTCGTATTACTATCAGTGGGTCCCTTGGAAATACTGTGCAGTTTGCATGTGACTACATGAAGGCTGGACATTGAACAGCCTTGATTATAATTTCATTAAAGAAAAGATGAGTTACTCTCAGTCTAATACTCATAAAGGTGGCTTGAGATGAAAATATTCTGTTTTCCATGAAAGCAACAAAGCTTTATAAGAGAATCTTTCAGAAGTAGAGAAAGACTGAATTTCCAGACAAAACCTTTCAAGACAGTAAGATATTTCACTGAAGAACACTTAAAAGTAAATAAAATATGCCTACAAGCTCAGGGTCATAAGCTTAATTGCTTTTGAAGAAAAACTATGTTTATGTGTAAATTAACAAACTGGGGACACTGCAGCTGATTTATGTGAAATTCTTTGGGTTGTTTGCTTTCTGGCTAAACAGACCAATGGTTTTGATGACAGAGGTGGGATTTATGCATCTAAACACAGGCAGCTAACCCCATAGCACCCAAAACATCTGCCCAAAGCTGGCAGATATCACACAGGTCTTATGGCAGGGCCACACTCTGCTGACACTGCAGCTAGAGAGCTAGCCCACAGACTCTAAAAACATGAGCGAATTTAAGCAACTGCATTGAAACCACATAGACATCATCTGCCATTGACAGCTGTGACTGGAGAAAGATCAAAAGCGTGTATACTTCAGGCTACAATGAGCAGGATGTTCTGCTTTTTGGTTGTTAAAGGTTCGTAATACAGAAATAAAATCCTATGGTTATTATATGCATGTGGTGGCAGCCATCCTGTAAAACAGAAAAGCAAGAAACAGAATACAAGAATAACTTTACCACATCTTCAGCACTTAGAACACTGAGAGCTTCAAGCTAATTAGCCTAAGCATTACCATTTTATTTTATTTAGACAATAATTACCAGATTTTTTATATATATTGAAAATTAAAAATGATTACTTAGTTAAGCAATCTGTGGGATGGTGTGCAAAATTATATCTACAAAACAATTTCCACTTTGTTTCTCTGGTCTTATACACTACAATTTTTCTAAGGATATGTGGCTTCTTCATAGTTTTTCCATTCACACCTTGTAAATGTATGTACCACGGCTCATAGGCACTCTTGTATTTGTTGATGTGCACTATGGTATGTATAGCTATTTAAAATTGCATAGAGAAAAATAAAGTATAAACGTGTATGTATGGGTGAAGGTGGCGTAACAATGCTGCAAGGATTTGTACCGCAAATCCAGAAACAAACACATATGGAGAGTGGCTCAATACAGACAAAGACGTGAGCATACTCATGTAATAGCCAGTTGCATATCAGTATTAAGCCTGCAGTGCTACAGATAGGAGGTAGTTCTTACTCCTGTTTAAATGGTTGAAATCCTGGTTCCACATGGGCTTCCTGCATCTGGGATTTGTGCCATATCCTACCAACTTCAGACAAGGATGGTAACTGTTCATAATATATTTGTAGCACTATAGTTTGCTCCAGTGTGTGTATTATTAAAGCTCACATAAAGCATACCATGCGTCTATGAGGTTCAGAATCATTATTTTAACAGCATGTTGATTTTAAGTATAGTATGACAAATAGCAGCTTTTGGATAGGTATAAATAACAGCATTAAAGCAGATAGGGAGCAGTGTGACTTACTCTTACCTGTGCTTCTTTAATTGTTATTAAAACAAAACTTGAGTTCATAATACCTCTGCAATTATTTCAAGCCTTACAGGTGCCTACCTGATTTTCTAACTCAGAAAACGCAAGGCTTAAGAGTCTGTAGAATAGTACTATACTGTGACTTGGGAGTTTGCATAACACTGAACAGAAAGGATTTTTTTATACTGTAACCCCAAGACATATATTATTTAGATGGATCCAAGCTGCTAAATTTCCATCATTGCCATTTGCCAGATGCATACTTGACCTTTTGGGTTTGTACATGTACATACGCTACGTTCAAAAATATGAATTTTCTAAGCATGTACCAGAGGCAAGAGTAACAGGCATTGTTTCTCTGGGCTCACTCATGGGCACCAGAGGAATTTTCTGGCTCAGTTTCACCCTGAGTTCCATCCGTCCACCTATATTAACAAATCTGGATGCCACCATGCATATTGGCCTAAGAAATGAAAGGGCCCATCTCTCTTCTCTGTTTCTAGAGGAGGAACCTAGCAGCATAAGGTAGGTTCATGTGCACCATTTGATGGACCTGACAGACTATGCTGTCTTGCTACAGGCAGACTTCAGAAGAGATATGAATATAATCTGTAAATTAAATTGCTTTAAAAGAGTGGTTTTGCCTCCATAGTAGCATCTACTCCTGAAAATTAAAGCATAATTATAGATAATCAAATCTTAAATCAATTTTTTCTGCATGTAATTTATTGAAAGAGAAATGTTATAGGGATTATATTCTATATTTTTAATATAAAACAAATTATACCTATTGATTTGTGAAGGTTAATTTTTAATCATAAGTTTGTTTTCTAAGAATAAGTGTCCAGCGGCAGCAGACATCCACAAGCAAGGTCCACAAGGTACAACTGTACCAGCAGCACAGAGTAGATACCGTAACAAGAAGACACAAGTGCTCGTAGTGGGTGACTGTTAAAGGCACTGAGGCATTCATGTGCCAGCCTGACAGGGAGTCACGAGAGGTTTGCTGTCTTTGGGGCGTTAAGATCTGAGACATCGCTGAGAGGGTGCCACAACTTGTCAAGAGCACAGATCACTATCCGCTGCTACTCTTCCATGTGGGCACAAGTGACTCTGCAAGCCAGAGTTTGGGCAGAACTAAGCAAGACTATAAAGCTCTGGGAAAGCAAGTGAAAAGTATTGGTGCCTGAGTTATCTTCTCTTCCATACTACCTGTTGGAGGAAAATGGGCAACTAGAAACAGGCAAATAATACAAATCAACTCCTAGTTACATGGCTGGTGTCAGCGTGAGGGTTTTGGCTTTTATGACAATGGAACGTCCTTCAGCAACCATAGGCTGCTAGGGAGGGATGGACTCCACCTGTCTGGAAGGGGCAAGGGAATCTTTGGCAGCAGGCTGGCCAACTTGGTGAGGAGGGCTTTAAACTGAGGAACTTGGGGGGAGGGGGACAAACTGGCAATGCTAATGCCATCACACACAACGGGGGAATAAGACAGGACAACCTGAGCAGTGATAAAGGGATAAACATGCCGTAGCTGCCTCATGCGATGGCAAACAGGAGACCAACCACCTCAAGAGTTTGCATGGCTATAGTGGGTCCTTGTACACCTCTCCAGGGAAACCTGTGTGCTCAAGTACCTTTCTGAAATGCCTGTACACCAACGCACGCAATGTGGGGAATAAACAGGAGGAACTAGAGGTCTGTGTGCAGTCGCAGGGCCATGATCTCATTGCAAGCACAGAGACATGGTGGAATAGCTCACATGACTATAATGTGGTCATGGATGGTTACAGGCTTTTCAGGAAAGACAGACCAGCAAAACGAGGTGGGGGAGTTGCTCTTTATGTGAGGGAACAACTGGAATGTACCAAGCTCTGCCTTGGAGTGGAAGGAGAACAAGTTGAGGGCTTGTGGGTAAAAATTAAGGGACAGCCAAATATGGGTGACACTGTTGCGGCCATTTGCTAAAGGCCACCTGTTAAAGATGAGGAAGTTGATGAAGTCTTCTACAGCCAGCTAGAAGTAACCTCACAAACGCAGAACCTGGTCCTCATGGGGGACTTCAACCACCCTGATATTTGCTGGAAAAGCAATATGGTGAGCCATGCATGATCCAGAAGGTTCCTGCAGAGCATCGAGGACAACTTTTTGATGCAGGTGGTGGAGGAGCCAATGAGGCGAGATGTGCTGCTGGACATTATATTAACAAATAAAGAAGGTCTGTTTGAGGATGTGAGGATTGGGAGTAACCTCGGCTGCAGTGACCACGAGATGGTCGAGTTTAGGCTACTGCAAGGTAGAAGCAGGGCTACGAGTCGGGTTACAACCTTGGACTTCAAGAGGGCCAACTTTGGCCTCTTCAAAGACCTGCTAGAGAAATCCCATGGGCTAGGGCTCTGGAAGGCAGGGGGGTCCAAGAGAGCTGGACAGTATTCAAGGACCACTTCCTCCAAGCTCAGGATTGGTGCATCCCCAGGAGGAAGAAGTCAGGCAGAGGAGCCAGGAGACCCGCATGGATGAGCAAAGAGCTTCTAGAGAAACTCAAATGGAAGAGGGAGGTTCACAGTATGTGGAAAAAGGGACTGGCCACTTTGGAGGAACACAGGAATGTTGTCAGGGTATGGAAAGACGTGATGAGGAAGGCCAAGGCCCACTTGGAATTAAATCTGGCAAGGCATGTCGAAGATAACAAGAAGGGCTTGTTTAAATAAATCAGCAGTAGAAGGAAGACTGGGGATACAGTGGGCCCGCTGCTGAACGGGGAAGGGGCCCTGGCGACGCAGGATGAAGAGAGGGTGGAGTTACTGAATGCCTTCTTTGCCTCAGCCTTTACTGCTAAGGCTGGCCCTCAGGCACCTCAGCCCCCAGAGAACAGAGGACAAACTGGGACAAAGGAAGTCTTACCATCAGCTGAGAAGGATTGGGTCAGAGAACACCTAGGCAAACAGGGTCCTCACAAATCCATGGGCCCCAATGGGATAAACCCACAAGTGGTGAGGGATGGTGGATGTTCTTGCTGAGCCACTCTCCGTCATCTTTAAAAGGTCATGGAGGACAGGAGAGGTGCCCGAGGACTGGAGGAAAGCAAATGTCACTCCAATCTTCAAAAAGAGCAAGAAGGAGGACCTGGGAAACTATAGGCCAATCAGCCTCACCTCCATCCCTGGAAAGGTGATGGAGCAGTTCATCCTGGAGGTCACCTCCAGGCATGTAGAGGACAAGGTTATCAGAAGTAGTCAACATGGATTCACTAAGTGGAGATCATGCTTGACCAACCTGATAGCCTTCTATGATGTCATGACTGGCTGGGTCAAGGAAGGGAGAGCAGTGGAGGCTGCCTATCTTGACTTCAGTAAGGCATTCAACACTGTCTCCCATAGCATCCTCATAGGAAAGCTAAGGAAGTGTGGGTTGGATGTGAGGTAGATAGAGATCTGTCTCAAAAACAGAGCTCAGAGGGTCCTGATCAGCGGGCAGAGTCTGGATGGAGGCCTGTCACTAGTGGTGTTCCCCAGGGGTCTGTGCTGGGTCCTGTCCTGTTTAGCATATTCAGTGATGACTTGGACAATGGGATAGAGTGTAACCTCAGCAAGTTTGCTGATGATACCAAGCTGGGAGGAGCGGCTGGTACACCAGAAGGCTGTGGTGCCATCCAGTGAGACCTGGACAGGCTGGAGAGCCTGTTCCAAGGGGAACCTGATGAAACTCAACAAAAGCAAGTGTAAGGTTCTGCACCTGGGGAGGAACAACCCCAGGCACCAGTACAGGCTGGGGGCTGAACTACTGGAAAGTGGCTCTGCTGAGAAGGACCTGTGAGTGCTGGTGGACAACAGGTTGACCATGAGCCAACACTGTGCCCTTGTGGCCTAGAAGGCCAACGGTATCCTGGGGTGCATTAAAAGGAGTGTGGCCAGCAGATCAAGGGAGGTTATCCTCCCCCTCTACTCTGCACTAGTGAGACCACATTTGGAGTACTGTTTTGGCCCCTCCAGTTTAAGAAGGACTTGGAACTGCTTGAGCAAGTCCAGCGGAGAGCTACCAAGATGACCAGGGGACTGGAGCACCTCCCTTATGAGGAAAGACTAAGAGACCTGGGTTTGTTCACCCTGGAGAAGAGAAGGCTGAGGGGGATTTCATCAATACCTATAAATATCTAATGGGAGGGTGTCAGGACGATGGGACTAGGCTCTTTTCAATAGTTCCCAGTGACAGGACAAAGGGCAATGGGTACAAGTTGGAACACAGGAAGTTCCAGCTAAACATGAGAAAAAACTCCTTTCCTGTGAGGGTGCCAGAGCAGTGGAAGAGGCTGCCCAGGGAGGTTGTGGAGTCTCCTTCCCTGGAGACATTCAATACCTGCCTGGATGTGTTCCTGTGCCCCCTGCTCTGGGTGTCCCTGCTGAAGCAGTGGTGTTGGACAAGATGATCTCCAGAGGTCCCTTCCAACCCCTGCCATTCTGTGATTCTGTGATTCTGTAAGGAATCAGAAATTTTCTCATTGCTTATTTTACTGAAGGCTTGTGAATCTGAAATGGTTGCGCCTTAGCTTGTTATTTTTTCCGAGTTATAATTTTCTGAATGAATAGGCATGCTTATATCCTTACTGAGAATTTAAAAATTTGGGCCCACTGAATTAGGTGACCTGTTCTCTGTGTCCTTCCTTTTAGTCTATGCCTACTGTGACAGTTAGAGGTCACACTACCTACTTATCTATTCAGACTATGCTGTCTAAATAGGGAGTATAATATCTACAAAGGGGAGTATAATTATTTCTGAAATAGTTACACATATTTTCCAGGACTACTGTAGCAAAACTTCAAATTCACTTTTAAAACGTGTCAGTAAAAACAGAAAGGTAATTTGTGGATTCTTACAGGTAAAGAGCCATAGCTAATGACAAAAAAATGCAGTTTTTGAGAAAGCTGGAGGAGAAAATATTAATAAGAATAAACTAAGTAAGTTAAGTCCAGAATGAATGGTATAGTAAAGAATTCATGGAGCAAAAATGTTTCTGCTGTTAATATTATAAAATGAAAAACAACAGAGTTCTGTGTGAATTGACAGCTCTCATTTTATTATGAGGTCAAAGGCAGCCAAAATCTGGTTTGGAAAGTTACATACATGGCCAAGAGGTTGCAACCAAAACATTTTCCTTGAAAATGCATGAACATGAAAAAGGATCAATAGCTCATTTTCTGAGCTGGTGCTTGCTGTAGTCTGTTTGGCACCTCCAGTAAAATTCTAATTGTGAATAAAATGAATTCAAGAGTGGGTTCAATTGCCTAAGAATAGGTTTTGAGTGCCATTTTAGATGCCCTGGGGTGTCCACATGGCCTCCAGCTGTGTCTCTGGAAGGACATAAAAGCAAAGTTCATAGTCACCAAAAGGGAACGTTAAAATGAAAATTGCCTATTTTCAAGCTTATATAGCATTTTTTCATGTTTAAAATAGAAACCAAATACCAGGAGGTTCTCAAATGCATGCAGACATCTATCATATTTAAATTGTGTGGAGCATATTCTATTTTTACACGTCTTACTGGGATTTACATAAAATGCTGGAATCATCATGCCCAAATTCAAGACCATGCCTAGTAACTTGGGCCATCTCTTATTCAGAATTGCCCTAGGCATCATAGCTCTAATGACAATACAGACCTTTCTCTTTTTTTTTTTTTTAACATGGTATAAAAAATTGATTGTTTCCTTGAAATTTAGCCTGCTGGTTGTGATGGCCGAATTAGCTGGAAGTGTAAATATGGCCTTCTGTACATTTGCTTCCCTTGTGGTAAAACAGATGTTATAAAACCTACCTCTTTCTTCTAACTTTTACTGTAAAATTAAATTAAAGTTTGTTAATATCATAATGTTGTTTTTTACATTTATTATTTATATATGTCTTGAGGCTACTTCAGAGAGGTGGAAAAATATATGCAAAAGCTGTTCCTTACAGTCAATGGAGAAAGACAGATGCTTCTGGAGATTCAGAATAGAAACCTATTGTAAAAGTTCTGAACTCTTTCTTCTTTTATCAAAGGAGGAACCTGAGTAATCAGCTGCTGGAGATTAGCCCTAGTCCCTTTAGTCTTTTATACATAAAAGAGGAAGGAGGAACCTCAAGCAGGGATTGCCCGTACTGACTCTCTGTCAAAGTTCCTGGCATAGTCCTGGCCTTTCTTGTCAACATGCTTCTGGGCAATGCTCAGGCACACGTCAAGGGAAACTACTTGTAAGAAGTTACTATCTATGGGCAGTTTTGGTCAAGACTGCTCCAGGCTGGCATCCTGTCACCCTTGCCAGTCCTCCAACACTATTTTAGCAGGCTTTGCACCTTCAGCTGTTCCAGCATGCCTCATGCCGTATCTAGGACATCCTGCACAAGCCTACCCTCAGTTTCACACTGTGAAAAATCTCATTGTGAGGAGCTACAAGACAGACTTTGTACTACCTTAGAAATGACAGTATGCACAAAAGATAATTGTTTTTCAGGTTCAGAGGATGTCCAGGGCTAGATGTTATGTAAGGAAAGCACAGCAAGTCTGTTGTCACTCTGACTTCAAGGCCAGGAAAAAGCTCATGGGCCATATCCATTAGGAGTATGCTCAAATGCTGTTGATCCTCTCCTTTAGCTTCCAGTATACTCTATTCTTGACAAAGCAGCACCATTTAGATCATGCACGTGTCTGCCCTCTTTATAAAGCAAATTAAAACATTCATGCTGCACTGATTTCAGATCTTGTGAAGGCATTTGTAGGGCCATGTCCAAAAACACTGTTGTCAGTTCTTCCTAAATAATTCAATTGAAGCTACCTTCTTCTCAAGGTATTTCAGATATGAACATGTGTATTCATATCTCAGGTTTCTGTTTTCAGAGTAAGTGTATAGGTATCCATTAAAAATCAGTAACAGAAATAGTATAGCTTATCAAGACAATTTTTAAAAGCTCAACAGACATGCAGTTATTGCCCCCCTCCCATAATATCTTTTTCTGTTTGCATATTTATTCTGTAAAACATAGAACCTTTCTTGAAGTTTCATATATTTACTGTCACAATGGATCATTGGAATATTGCCACATTTCCTTACTGGATTTTTATGAAAGAATAACCATACTACATTGGAAAGAGACGAGACACACATTGCACCCTGTAATTCTTCCAACACCCACTTGATTCCCTTAGTTTTCTCTGAAATCTTCTCTTCACAGCTGAGCATATCATTATTAGTAATCCTGTTAAACTGAGTGTACTTCATGCATGACAATCTCTTCAGTGTCCCCCTTACATCTGGGATTTCTTAATCTGGATTTACTTGAAACTCAGTTTCATTTTGTAGCTTAAGAGGATGTTTCATCTTTAACATCCTTTACCTACTATCAACACTACTTTTCTCCTTGATTATTTTTACAAAAAACTTTGACTTAACAAAAAAAAATTGTGTTGTTCTTTTTATTTAAAGTGAAATGCATTGTGTTTACTAAAGTTCAAAGATAGAATTTTAAGTGCTTTATGCATACACAAGCATGTTTGACTAGCAAAGCTTTATTTTCAACAGGTTCCTAATAGAGTGAAATTATGTTTATCCTTATTGGAGATAAAAGTGAAGATGGGATGAAGAGATATGCTAGTCACTTTTCTTTGTTGATCAAAAATCAGATGAGACATATAATTTCTTCTCTGGATTTTTTTTTTGCATTTTGAAGTGTTGGAGTTGTTATGTTCCTTTATTGTCACAACGGTGCAGTTTTGTAAAACTTTACAGTTAGCAGGATCCAACTGTTCATTTATTTTGCAAGCCTTTCTGATAAGAAAATGGTTCTGCAGGATAAGTAACAGCAGGAATTGTATTTTTACTATTTGTGAAGTACCAGTGCTTTGCCAGAACAGATTGAACTTCAAAGCCTGACTAAAAACACCATACATAGTTTATTTGTTTGGAAGATACGAAAAATAAAAGCCAGAGCTGGGGTTGCTATAATGGTATTTCAAATAAACTATTGTGACAGCCAAGTATTTGTCAAGGGCTGAATAAGCTTTTCATCAGCCAAACTATTTCTCTGTTCCTGAAGTTAGTAATTGATCGCTAACTTAACTGCTTTATTGCTGCTCAAACTGTCATACTATATCCAGAACACAGAAAAAAAGAATTCATATTTATGGATCTATTCCATCTTCTTATTTTCTTTCATAAGCAGTGTTTTTAATGGTTGCCTAATCACAAATTCTAGTCAGACTCTTTTAATTGGTTTTTGACCTACTTACTATTATGGGCCTGATTAACAATTCCCTAATCAAAGTTGCAAAACATTCTTCTTTGTGTTCAATAATTTAGAGATCCATGTGGGAGATGTGTTGTTGTTCACAGTCTCAATGTGAATTTAGTTCATTCTATGCATGTAGTCTTGAGATTCACTTGAGCAAAAATAATTTCAAATTAAAAAAAAAAAAACAACATTCTCTTGTTTTAACCTGGCAGGCAGCTAAACACCACACAGCCATTTGCTCATTCTGCCCCGCACTGGGATGGGAGAAAAAACTGGAAAAAAGGTAAAACTCGTTGGTTGAGATAAAGACAATTTAATAGGACTAAAAAGAAAGGGAAAATAATAATAATGATAAAAGGATATAGATAACAAGTGATGCACAATGCAATTGCTCACCACCCGCTGACCGATGCCCAACCAGTCCCAGAGCAATGGTCACTTCCTCCAGCCAACTCCCCCCCATTTATGTACTGAACATGACATCATATGGTATGGAATATCCCTTCAGCCACTTTGGGTCAGCTGTTCTGGCTGTGTCCTCTCCCAGCTTCTTGTGCATCTTCAGCCTCCTTGCTGTCAGGGCATTATGAGAAACTGAGAAGTCCTTGACTTAGTGTAAATGCTGCTCAGCAACAACCAAAAAACCACTCTGTTATCAACATTATTCTCATCCTAAGTCAAAAACACAACACTATACCAGCTACTAGGAAGAAATATAACTCTCCCATCTGAATCAAGGATATACATCCAAGAACACAATGAGTCTGTAAACCATATTTCTTTTTCATTGTTAAAGACACCTATAAATTCAATTGCCAATTGCTAATTAGAACAATGTCATATTTGTTTTACCAGAGGCTCCTAGGATGAAGTCTTGGCATGGTTACTTTAAACCATGTGGCCAGAGTGATTTTGGGACATCGAGTTGTAACAGGCAGGTTCAGGAAGAGAGCTCCCATTCATGAATGAGGCACAGAACGTGACATGTAACTCCCTTTACCATCCTCTTTCCCTGGTGCCAGGAAAACAGGAGCAAGATGCAGAAATATGTCCTGGCCACAAAATACTGAAGCGTTGTGATTAAAGTTTTTTAAGGCCAACGGTCTGTCTAATCCCCATTGGCCTGTAAATCACATTGTTTCTGTAGCCTTCAGAAAACAAGAGTGATATGTGCAGCTTAAGGACCACTCAGTCTTTTCCCAGAGGAACAAATGCCCTTTTAGAGATGGTATAGTCTACAGTACAGATGAGGAGCAAGCCTGGGAAGCAAATGGTTTACCTTATAGGCCTCAATGACTTCTGCCCTCATGTGTAGTTCTTTGATTATCCTAAAGATCTTCCTACAACAGGGACCCTACCATGGCAGGAACCCCCTACTTTCCCTCCAGTTTTTCCCTTTCCCCTTAATCCACATAGAAAATCGCTGGCTTGGTTTCAGAAGTGGTTTAAATTTAGGGAATTCTTTCCGATTGTATACTGGTTGCATTGCAGTTTATGCCCTGTTCAGCGTAAAACCGCACAAGTAATATATAGCTGATCACTGTCCTCTTTACGTGCTTACAGCAATCCAAACAGTTGGACAAGGTCTTTCACCATTTACTGGAAACCCCGCCACTACCAGTGTTGTAGCTCAAACTGACCCGAAGTACACTGGCAAATAAAGAATTTGGAAGAAAACATGGTACTACAGACAAAACTTTCCTCAAAAGATGCATACACAAGGCTGAAGCCAAGGTATTTCAACTAATTTGCTGTTGACCTTGGTTAGCTGCTTGGTGAGTTGAAATAGTACTCAAACCTTAGAATTATTTAATGAGCACCCTAAGACTGAAGATCAGGGAATAAGCTCATTTGTTGTTAAACCTGTGACATATTCTTCACAGCCAGGGAGTTTTATGTATCAGAACAGACTTTTTAAGGAACAGAAAATCTACCTTACATGCATATTCAGCCTGATGCTTTGCAAGGCAGTTTTCCCTCAGGGAACTATGTTGAAATCCATTATAAATATTCATCTTCTGACATGTCTGCAGATAAATTAATAAAATCCAGTAAGTAATTCCTTTTTGCAAGAATCAGACAAACTATTTTCATCACCAAGAAGACACGAAAGTATTTTTAAAAAATATGCCTTCTGAATAGCGCGTTAGCAGCAACACAATGTGATTGAAGTTCTTTTAAACAGTTACTAGTGCAGAACATGAAAGCTGAAGTTTTTGTGTCCTACATTGTTTCATATTCTTAATTTTATGCAAAATTTAAAAGTGTAATGAGATTCTTCTCATTGTATACTTTCGTACACAAATGTACACATCTACTATTATGAAAATGCATTTGGTCCGCAGTGTTATTTCCCTACACTGTGACAGAAGTAAGCTTTGCCACATTTTTAACAAACCTAAAACTCACATCTTGCATGTCTATAGGGCTTCTAATGCTATTTATAGAATCAACAGGGATAGAAAAAAAAATTATATGAAATTCATAGTTAATCTTAAAATCAGCAGAAAGATTACCCTAATAAAATTTAGACCCTATCAGGCAAACATTATCAACACAAAGGTTATCAGGATGCTGTTTGAATGCTTATATTAAAATCCCCAAATCTCATGCAAATGATAGAAACTGTTAGGGAAAACCAGTGAAAATCCCAGCATGAAATGTACTTTTATGTCAAGATTATAAAAGCTACCCGTTTATGTACAATATTTGGCTCTGTATTTGCAATAAATTATATGTCATATAATTTAATCTAAACCACACGTTATAATTTCTGAAGCTAATGAAGGGTCTGGAAAAAAACTTCAGAGAGCACACGCAAAAATTGCCAAGAAATCACTAGGGGTTTTAAACTACAGAAAAAAAGTGAACTGTAATTGTTTAAAAACTTTATGTAAATGTGTAGTCAAGATAAATGATGAAGACTACTAACTCAAAGGACATTCTTGCCTACTGGGTTTAAAGGCAGTTTTAGATGGCAATGGTGCAGGGTATGATCACTTTGGAATAACAACTGTAATAAGACATTCTATTCAATTACCTACTGAGAAAACACTTACTCTAATATGTGTCAAGTTTCAGTTAATGTTCTGCACAGAAATGTTATTGATCTTTTCACAACATAACCTTTCAGAACTTTAAAACTGTATGAAGAAAATGGAATTTAAAAATATTCATTGGAGAGAAAGATGGGCATCTGAATTAAAAGCACGGAGTATGACTTTATGAGATTAAAAATTTAATATTTTTTGAAAAAAACACCTTATTTTCTTATTATTTTTCTAAAATATCTAAAAGCTCTGATTTCCTGATGTATTCTTCCCTCAGCACCTAAATGACAAAACATTCAGAATTTTGAAGGAGGAGTAGCAGCTGCTTAGAATTAATACACTAAGTAGAGTATTTATATCTTCATCCATAGTATAGTACATTCTTTATTCTTCCTCACGACTTTAAATTTCCTGTGAAGATTGTAACAAAGTGATGGTAAATTTGTACAGATGCAATAGGCTGTCATCTATTCCTGACCCTGTTTTTGAAGTATACTACTACCTTTACAGATGGAGAGATGACAGAAGAAAAAAGATAAGGTAGGTATAGCATAGCACAGATCACCCTGTCTTTAGGCACAATGGCTGGTTTCAGCCATGACAACATTACCTTTGAGAAGACAGGTGGTATCAGTGTTGATCAATGTTGAAATTATAGGGGTATTTCACTGGGTTCTCCAAGAGCTCAATATCTAATATTATTTCTCTGTTTTCCCCTGACAAATGGACTTGGCAGGTAATCACATCCTTGGTAGTATCTGTGTCAGAAATGGTTCAACCTCATTTAAAGCTCAGAATTGGTTCCGTAGCCAGTTCTGCTTAACACCCCTGCTTGAGACTGTAAGATGACATCCTAAATTGCCATGCTCCATCTGCTCCCAGAAAGTGGGCCATTTTATGGTGGAGGTAAGCCTCAATCATAGATCATAGGATGGTTTGCATTAGAAGGGACTTTAAAGATCATCAAGTTCCAACCCCTCTGTCATGGGCAGGGACATCTTCCACTAGATCATGTTGCTCGAACCTCCATTCAAAGTGACCTTGAAAACTTCCAGGGATGGGGCATCCACAGCTTCTCTGGGCAGGATGTTCCAGTGTTTCATCACCCTCATTGTAAAAAATGTCTTCCTAATATCTAATCTCAGTCTACCCTCTTTCAGTTTAAAACCATTACCCCTCATCCTATCACTACACTCCCTGATAAAGTGTCCATCCCCATCTTTCTTGCAGGTGCCCTTTAAGTACTGGCAGGCTGCTATAAGGTCTCCCCAGAGCCTTCTCTTCTCCAGGCTAAACAATCCCAACTCTCTCAGCCTGTCCTCATATGGGAGGTGCCCCAGCCCCCTGCTCATCTCAGTGGTGCTACCCTGGACCAGCTCCGACAGGTTCATGTCTTTCTTGTACTAGGATCTCCAGAGCTGGATGCAGGACTCCAGGTGGGGTGTCACCAGAGTGGAGTAGAGGTGGAGACTCACCTCTGTCGACCTGCTGTCCACAACTTCTTTTGATGCAGCCCAGGATTCGGTTGGCCTTCTGGGCTGCTAACGCACATTTCTGGCTCGTTCAGTTTTTCATCCACCAGTACCCCCAAGTCCCAGGTGCAGGACTTTGCACTCGACCTTGTTGAACTGTATGAGGTTTACACAGGCCCACCTCCCTAGCCTCTCAAGATGCCTCTGGATGGCATCTCTTCCCTCCAGAGCATCAGCCACACAGCTCATCTTGGTGTCACCTGCAAACTTGCTGAGGGTCCACTCACTCCCACTGTCGATGTCCTTAGAAAGGTATTAAATAATACTGGTCCCAGTATGGACCCCTGAAGGACTCGACACTGCCTTCCATCATATGACAGAATTTGTGTTTGCATCAAGTAACTTTCTTCTGAAATGAAAAAAATTTTGTAACTGTTGGGATTTATATTAAGTATGAGGTCTATTATTGCAATAAAACTTTTACCTTTCTTCATCTTTTTTCAGAGAGAAGAAACAACCTTTACTCTTTCCTTTCTGATCATCTTCAGGCATTCAAAAATCTGTTCTGAAGATTTCCTCTTTCAAAAAAAAAAAGTTTATTCTAAATGGGAGAAATCTAAGTTTAAGAATGCTGGATATAAAAGTTCATTTAATATTTATCTTTAAACTTGGGTGACTAGTGTTTTTTGGAAATCAGCCTTTGGATAAAAATAACATTGAATTGTATTAGAACTAGTGCTTGGGGAAACGTGGATTTTTAAATGTTTTGCTGTTGTTTTGTTTTTAGAATCAATAACTGGACTTTCATTTCACAAAAACTGAAGGAAACAAAATATTTACTGCTCAGCCTAGCTATACCACTTTTGCCCTGGTACTGTAATTCCCATTGATTTAGCAAGTAATGCTGTCAAATTTCACATAAGTATAGAAATGATGAATAGAAAATCTTCTAGCTTTCAGGAAGATTAAATCATAACTCTACTTGGACTGTTCTTTAGTTCCAGCTATTTCACGCTAATGGCTTCATTTTATTAACTCCCAATAGTCCAGATGGGATACCTCATACCTCTGGGATGAAATTGAACACGGAGTGTATTTGAAGAAATGTTTTCTGCTTGGGATTGGTAGGTACAACATTTTTCACAAACCGTACACAGGCCGTACTGAAATTCTTTTCCATCCTTCAATTATTTTTCCATACAGTTTTACATATCTTGAACTCTAAAAAGAAGACATCATTTACCATGTGTTTAAGTGAGGAGAAAAATAAGAAGAGTAGAGTTCTAGATTAACAGTCAAAGGATCTGTTTTTACTTTGATAAAAATCATATTGGATTTAGTATAATGGCACAATGAAAACATTTCCCACTGAAGTATCACAGTTTAGATTATAAAGTGGTATCGGAGAGTTCAAATGGGAAAAAAACCAGGAGATATTTACCTGGTCAACTTAACTAATTTTGTATATTTTTATAGAAATGTTATAGCAGATGGAGCAGTTGTGGAAAAGCCATTTATATTAGAATCATAGAACCATAGAAAATCTCAAGTTGGAAGGGACCCATAAGGATCACGGCCTCCAACTCCCTGCTCCTCACAAGACTACCTAAACCAAACTATGACTCAGAGTGTTGTCCTTTAGGGGTATTTAGGTGCATAGAAAAGACCTCCTGCATACCCAAGTTAAATTCCTTGCTATTAAAAGAAAGCATATTAAGTAACTGTTGTTCAAAACTGGTAAATACCCTTCTTAAAATTCCTAAACACTAGTTCTGTTAGAAAATCTCTGTTTTCAAATCTAATATGTATGAATTAATATCACCATAGTCCTTTTAATTTTGGCTATTCATCTAAGTCAATGGTATAACTTTGCTTTCTTACACAGTTCCAAGAATTCTTCTGTTTTGTTAAAGTTAGTGCATACAAACTTTCTGAGCCCAAGATTTGAGTCTTCCATGCTAGATGTACTACACAGGCAAATGAAGAGGGTCTGCAGCAATGTCTTGCCTGACTAAAGTTGAAGATACATTTCAAATGCTATGGAACTAGTGAAGCAGCATGGGTAAAAAGGTTAATTCTTTAAACATTAAGGGAAAAGCTGTTCAATTTCACATTTTATTGATATTTGATCATGAAGTGCATTAAAAGCTAGAGTATTAAAGAAATGGGAACATGCCTCATTGAGATATGCAATGGTACCTTTAATAATACATTCCATAACAAAAAGAGCTCTGAATGTCGGAAAGCTTTGCATTCGGTGAGTACTTCATAGACAGATTTATTTACAGCATATCTTTCTATTTATTGAGAGAACTGCCAATGGATAGAGTTGGAACACTACTCATGGAAAGACACATATATTTTCTACAAAAAAAGCAAAGAATAAAAAGAAAAGGTCTTCTTCAAAATTCTTCCCACAGAAACAATCTCTCATTTCCCCTTCTACCCAGTGTTACATGTCAGACCTGATAGTGGAGTGAAATGGTATAGCAGTCAGCATGAATTTAGCCTAGTTAGCCTGTTAGCATAAAGGCCCTGAAACTTCACCAACTTTTTGGTGTAGAGGAGGTAAACAAAATGTGATCAACCATCTGTCCCAAAAACAGAATGTTGTTTTTGTGAGCTTAAGGAGATAAATAGCCAAACTGTAAAAACAACCTGCTGATCATGGTGTGCAAACGTGTCCTGGAGTATCCCGAAAAAGCAAACTGCGAGTGCTAACAGTGACAGCAAATTTGGAAAAGACAGTGCAATTTGATCAGACTAATCATCAATGAAATATTCTCTACCCAACCATATAAACAAGGCAAGTTAAGAATATTCAGAAACGCCAGAGAAAGGGACTTCAGAGGACACCCAGAGACAGAAGAGCCTCTGAAACTCTGATGGTAACCCGTGACCCTGCACCAGGATTTGGGACCATCTCTCCAACACCCCAGCAGTCCCTGTGGCCCAGGCCCAGAAATGTACATTGCATGGCTGGGAGTGTTGTGCTAACCTGCCTGACTCCCGAGTGCATCATCTTTCACAAGGAACAGGGACATGGTATAATCATAAAATTGCATATGTTTGTGATTAAAGCATTTTGGTATCCAAGTCCATTTAGTAACCACACTGTGATTTGGTCTTAAACCACAAGAATCAGGTTTCCCCTTTTTTCATTTTTTTTAACACTAGTGAGAAAATCAGAAGGGAGTTTTTGTAAGTGATAGTTCAAGATGTTTCAGTCCCCTGCTGCATTATCAAACATATCCATGAAGTTCAGGAGAGCACCTGCTCTTATGACCTGCTTTAGACGATGAAGAAGAGAGACAGAGCAGGGCCACAGTATGCAGAACTACATGCACACTAGAGCACTCCTCTGGGTGGTTGCATCTTCTGTACCTCACCTATCCTACAGTATTCAAGCTTAACCTTGTATAAAGCATCTTATCACCCTGCTCAGGACCAGGCTTTTCTCTATTGCCTAGCATTTCTCCTGGGTTTCTTGTGGGCTCAAGATATAATAATTATTTTGTCTACTTCTCCAAATGATCTGTTACTCTGGGACCAGTGTGGTGAATCCTGGCATGCTGGGTTTTACAGTATGAAACAGAGGACAGGAATGATTTACTGGAGTTACGTCATGAAGACATATGTATATTCAGGTGTGTTTTGACTGTCTAGAGCTTGGTGATGGTGATGAGAGGGGTTGAGTGTATATGGGTAAGAATCAGGGGGAAGGCCAACAAGGCAGATATCATGGTGGGAGTCTGTCACAGACCACCCAATCAGGATGAAGAAACAGATGAAATATTCTATAAGTAGCTGGGAGAAGTCTCACGATCGCCAGCCCATGTTCTCATGGGGGACTTTAACTTATCAGATGTCTGCTGGAAATACAATCCAGTGGAGAGGAAACAGTCTAGGATGTTCCTGGAGTGTGTGGAAGATAACTTCCTGGGGTTAGCAGAACTGCCACCTTGGACTTCCAGAGGGCAGACTTTGGCCTTTAGGAGACTGGTTGACAGAGTCCCCTGGGAGGCAGTCCTGAAGGGCAAAGGAGTCCAGGAAGGATGGACAATCTTCAAGAAGGAAATCTTAAAGGCACAGGAGCAGGCCATCCCCATGTGCCAAAAGATAAGCCGGTGGGGAAGAAGACCGGCCTGGCTGAACAGAGAGCTTTGGCTGGAACTCAGGAAAAAAAGGACAGTTTATGACCTTTGGAAGAAGGGGAAGGCAACTCAGGAGGACTACAAGGATGATGTGAGGTTATGCAGGGAGAAAATTAGAAGGGACAAAGCCCAGGTAGAACTTAATCTGGCTACTGTGGTAAGACAGTAGGAATGTTTCCATAAATATATGAGCAACAAAAGGAAGGCTAAGAAGAATCTCCATCCTTTATTGGATGCAGGGGGAAACACAGCGACAAAGGATGAGGAAAAGGCTGAGGTACTTAATGCCTTCTTTGCCTCAGTCTTTAACAGTAAGACCAGTTGTTCTCTGGGCACCCAGCCCCCCGAGCTGGAAGACAGGGATGGGAAGCAGTATGAAGCCCCCATAATCCAAGGGGAAATGGTTAGGGACCTGCTACATCACTTAGACACACACAAATCTATGGGATTCATCCAAAGGTACTGAGGGAGCTGGCAGAAGTGCTCACCAAACCACTTTCCATCATTTATCAACAGTCCTGGCTAACAGGAGTGGTCCCAGGTGACTTGATGTTAGCAAATGTGACACGCAGCTACAAGAAGGGCCAGGAGGAGAATCCGGGGAACTACAGGCCAGTCAGTCTGACCTCAGTGCTGGGGGAGGTTATGGAGCAGATCACCTTGGGTGCCATCACATGGCACATACAGGACAACCAGGTGATCAGGCCCAGTTAGCATGGGTTTAGGAAAGGCAGGTCCTGTTTGGCTAACCCAATCTCCTTCTCTGACAAGGTGACACACTTAGTGGATCAGGGAAAGGCTGTGGATGTTGTCTACCTAGACTTTAGTAAAGCCTTTGGCACCATTTCTGAAGGCATTCTCCTGGAGAAACTGGCTGGTTGTGGCTTGGATGGGTGTACTTTTCATTGGGCAAAAAAATGGCTGGATGGCTGGGCCCAAAGAGTTGTGATGAATGGAGTTAAATCCAGTTGGCAGCTGGTCACAAGTGGTGTTCTCCAGGGCTTAGTACTAGGGCCAGTTCTGTTTAGTATCTTTATAAATTATCTGGATGAAGGGACTGAGAGTACCCTCAGTAAGTTTGCAGAAGGCACCAAGTTGGGTGGGAGGGTTGATCTGCTTGAGGGTCTGCAGAAGGATCTGGGCAGGCTAGATTATTGGGCTGAGGCTGATTGTATGAGGTTCAACAAGGCCAAGTGCTGGGCCCTGCACTTGGGCCACAACAACCCCATGCAATGCTACAGGCTTGGGGAGGAGTGTCTGGAAAGCTGCCCAGCAGAAAAGGACCTGGGGGTGTTGGTCAACAGCCAGCTGAACATGAGCCAGCAGTGTGCCCAGTTGTTTCTTTTTATGGTGTAGAGTATAAGCATGGAATAATAGCAAGGGCCTTGATAATGTAGTTGAAAACAGGAGACCTAGACCTATAACAACCCACAGACGGTCAGTTAAATACTGGTCATTGAAGAAGTACAACCTTGATAGTGGGTAAAAGAGTGCTTTCAGCATACTGAAGAAAAGAAGCAGGTAAGCAAGAAAAAACATCTGAGCAACGGGATAAGGCACCTGCCTGGGAAAATAACACCCTCATCATGCAGTGCATAGTCTAGAGCGTGGAGGCTGAAGGAGAAGACTGCCTAGGAGTGCAAACATTGTACAAAATGAGAGGATTTGGAAGCGGGGGGGGGGAGGGGAAGATGAAATAGTTATCACAGGAACTGTTTCTGCAGAGTTGGTGTGATATTGCTGGAGTAATGAGGGAACTGCCTGCTTTCCCTGCCTGCTCCAAAAGCAGCAGCTTGCTCGCTCTCTGCCTGGTCCAGGAGCCCTTCATTCCTCAAGAATCTTTTGACCTGCTACGGATTGTGCATGGAGGGGAGCGTGGGGGTGTGTGCATATACATATATGTGTGTATGTGTCTTTCCCTGCAAATGCTGTGTATTTCTCCTCTGTAACACTAACTTATTAGTACACCTTATTACATATAAACCTAAATTCTATTTTGTTGTTTCCTCTCTTGCCCTTTACCTGACTCTGTTCTCTTTGTGTAGCTTCATATTATATAGTTTGACAGTGACTATACTATTTTACATCCCAGAATATGTATCTTCTTGAACCCTAGTACCAGTCAAAATATTCTACACATTGTATGCTAGGAACATATTAGGAATGGGTGACTGTATGTATATCTGTCAGTCCTTTTGGTATCTTCTAGCCAGTGGTCTAGTAATGTGTGTAACCACTAACCTCATGTCTGTCCCTGACAGATTACTTTGAAAAATAACCTATCTTCATAAGCCCTCCTTTGCAAGTCACAGGTCGGTCAGAGCCAGGACTTGTTCTGTTGCTTACGGAGGCCTGTTCCCTCCTTGGGGGCTAACAAGATAATGTCTTATTAAGGTTATGACATCTTGAGACACTTAAAGAGACTCATTTGCCTTAAATCCATTTTCTCTGTTTTTAATAAATCTGACTTAAAGAAATTTGATGGTTATGTGGGTATTTCAGCAGTTCATTTTCAAGGGCAAGACAATCTTGCAACTACAAAGAAGAAATGCTAAATGAGAGCTAAATGGCACAGTCAAAGGGAACACGTAGACTTGCCTTTACCTCAGGAAAACGTGATGAAAAATGCAGCAGCAGATTTTTCACTACAGGAAATTAAAACAACATCAGAGGAGGAATGAGCTTTTAAGAGAAGTAACATCCCTGGTTTGTAGTGAACTCTCCTATTAGCTTCTAGCCAATTAATATTTTTGCTTTTGTTATGTTTTTTTGTCTTTCCTATTTCTGAGAAGGTGAAATATCTTACCATGATTGAATAAGGTAAAGATTCCCAACAGTGAATTAAATGGTGACATAGTCTCCAAAGGGAAGTAGTAGAAGCTTTATTGCTAAGTGCATTCAAATCTAGATGAGACAAAGCACTGGAAAATATTCTTTAGGGAACAATCAAGTGACTACATGAAATAGAAGACTAAATAGGTATTTTCAGCTCTAATTTCTACCATTAACGTCCATGTTATGATATGAATTGAAGGTTATTCAGAGACTAATGTGTTACAGAGCTGCTAGATGAGGCATTAATTATGTGAAAATTCTGTATTTTACATTTTGATCATTATTATAGATTCCAGGGTTAGTAATTTAAACATACTTAAAAGGAAGCATATATTAATAAGGACTGAGCTGCAGCCAAAAATACCCACCTGATTCTAAGTGGTTGCTTTTCACATAGCAACTAGAAAATCACATTACTAATCTGGCCTTTCCTCATAATCGTAGATGTTGCCTAGGAATAGCAATTCAAATAGCATGTCAATGAATACATCTACTGATGTTCTAATAGGCTGGAAATGGACAATGGAGACAGAAACAAGAAATAGAAAATTGTTGGCTGACAAATAACTACCTAACAAAGAGTATTTTTGAAGGCTTGTGTAGCTGAAATACTTTTATGGCTATAGGCTGTAATTAAGTAATATAAAAAGGGTGGTATGGTATTGATTTTCTTCTTTATATTTCTTTTCAAAAATACAGCCAATTCACATAGAATTGAGTACTCCTGACACAACTGAAGGAATTTCCCAAATACCTCACTCCAATAACTAAGCAGCCTATCTCCCCATCTCTAACACACAGATCAGGGTAAAATGGACTTAAGTCTCACATTTCAGTTTCAAATCCAGAAACAAACTTCCTCAGTGTTTGGAAGACACTTTATTTTGTTTCTTTATTTGTATTTAAGAGGGATGGGCAGTTGGGATCTGCTTCTGTGTCTGTTTTGGCACTACGCTTTCCCTTTGATCCTTCTGCACATAAAAGATGTAACCTTATATATGAAAAGCGGCAACCAAGAAAATCAGTCTTGCCTTTTTGGTGATATGTAGTCAGAATTATTACAGCTTCAGGTGAGTAGTAATTCTTGAGCATGTTATAGGAAGAGACAGATGGGTAAAAATCAGTGCAATGCAATAGCATTACACTGACTCTGGCAGTGAAAGGAGAGTGTGAAACCATAGTAACAGCCACCTATAGCCTTTCCAACATTAGAGAAGATCCATAGCATGTAAACCTTCCTCTAAATCATGTAGAAATGCTTTAATGTTTAATGTAGAATACTGCTGGCAGAATGTAGAAGATAGGACTAGAAAAGATGGGGCCACTTGCTAGCTGCTGTGACAACATGGAAAGTAATTTAGTAATACAGCATGGAGCAGGTGAAAAGAGGGGGAGAAAGGAAAGGATAAGCCTAATTCTTCCTGTAGGTTGCTGTCTTCTTGATGTCTGAAATGAGGTCAACACTGCAGAAGGAATGCACTGTTCTTACAGGATGGAGAAGGCAGAAAATTTCAGATAGCCTTGAATTAGTGCTTTGAGGCTTTCAGACATACGTTGACCTGCCTGTGATCCCATGTGTTAGCCTTGCTGCTGATCATTTGGCAGGCTGGCTAATGTCTTTGCCTTTAGCCTTTGCCCACATCTCCTTCCCCTTTGCAACCTCCTGCAGCTAGCATACACATAGTAAAGCAAAACAATACCTACTAACAGAAAGAAATACAGGTTACAGTGGAGCTTACCAAGCTGTCTAATTCATGTTGCTTAAAAACACAGACAGTGAGGGAGGAAGAACATTTTATTAAACTGGCAATCAAATTATTTAAACTGGAATTAAATTTTATGCTTCACTTGCCATCATTTTTCTTACAGTGTGTGAGTTTTATCCATTTTTTATGTTTAATTTGCAGTTTTTAACATCAAAGAAAGTATAAAAGGAATATTCTGCACCTTTTGTAGAAAACGACTTCAGCTGTTCTAAAGTTCCCACGCATTCTCATTTGTAAAACTCTGTCCATTTACAGGTGGCTTATGACCTCCACAGGGAGCAACCAAAAATCTTTCTATTTAAATAAGGTTCTTACTGAAGGCTAAACCTACAAATGCCCTGATAAAAAGTAGGTTCTGTTATCAGTCTTTCTGTCCCTGGATGGCCTCTGCTTTCAAATAAAATATGTTGATATACCAACCTAATCCTTTTCTGGCAGAAACATAATGCTAGTCTGTATTAACTGCAAGGGTGGTGGTGGAAGTACCTGGAAAGCGCACTGTCAGAAAATGTGTAGATCTCATCCAGAGGGAACAATGTTTAAATTTTACCTTACAATGAGGCTTTAATCTTTTTGTTGTTAGGGGTTTTTGCTTTCTTTTTTTTCCCTTGTGATTTCCAGCTGTATTTGAGACTGGGGCTGAAGTTACTATAGTCGATCATCTGTGCTTATAAATAATGAGGATATGTTACACGTAATAAATGGAAAATTTGTGGAACTAAGCACTGGAATTCTGTTAGCTTTAAAGTCCTGATGCATAGAAGGATGCCAGACATTCACCCAGATGCTCTCTCACTCCCCCTCCTCAGCAAGACGAGGGGAGAAAACAGGATGAAAAATCATAGGGGTTATGATAAACAAAGGGAGATCTCTTACCAATTCCTGTCTTAAGCAAAATAGATTTCACTTGAGAAAAGGTCCATGAAAGTTATCAGAGGGCTGGAACACTTGTCCTTTGAAGAAAGACTGAGAGAGTTGGGGTTGTTCAGCCTGGAGAAGAGAAGGCTCCAGGGAGACCTTATTATGAACTTCAATATTTAAAACAGGGTTTATAAGAAAGAGAGTTTTTACCAAGGCCTGTAGTAACAGGACAATGGATTTTAAACTGAAAGAAGATAGATTTAGACTAGACATAAGGAAGACATTTTTATGATGAGGGCGGTGGGACACTGGAATAGGTGGACACCCCATCATTGGAAGTGTTCAGGGTCAAGTTGGACAGGGCTTTGAGTAACCTGATCTAGTGAAAGATATACCTGACCATGGCAAGAAGGTTGAACTAGGGGATCTTTAAAGGTCCCTTCTAACCCAAACCATTCTATTATTTTATGAAAAGTAATGGAATTTATTGGCAGTTGAAAAAGGTTTGGATAGTAAGAACTAAAGCCAAAATTTAAAACACCTTCCCCCCACCTTTTTCCCAGATTCAAATTCAGTCCTTCATTACCAACTCTTCTACCTCCCCCTGCCTCAAGCAGCACAGGGAGATGAGGGATGGGGGTCTGTGATCAGTCCTAGGAGCTCCTCTCTGCCACTCCTTCCTCCTCACACTTTTGTCTTGTTCCTGTGTACGCTCTACAGGGGCTGAAGTCCTTCAGGAAATATCCATGTGTTCTGGCATGGTGTCGCCCACTGGCCGCAGTGTGGATATCTGCTTCAGCATGGTTCTCCATGGGTCGCAGGTGGGCAACCTGCTTCACCATGTTCTCCTCCACGG
Organism: Phalacrocorax carbo; assembly: GCF_963921805.1. NCBI lineage: Eukaryota > Metazoa > Chordata > Aves > Suliformes > Phalacrocoracidae > Phalacrocorax > Phalacrocorax carbo. Next base: position 162,570,375 of record NC_087513.1, read on the forward strand.
GCTGCAGCGGAATCTCTGCTTTAGCACCTGGACCACATCCTCCCCCTGACCTTTTCTGACCTTGGTGTTTGTACTGCTGTTTTTCCCTTTGTACCGCCTCACTCTACTCTCTCTGGCATTTTCCCCCTTTCTTAAATTTGTTTTCAGAGAGGCACGACACACTTGGATTATGGGCTCAGCTGTGGCGCGCAGTGTGTCTGTTGTGGAGCCAGCTGGAACCAACTGTGTCTGGTGCAGGGCAGCCCCATGTCTCACAGAAACCACTCTGCAGCCCACCCGCTACCAAAACTTTGCTACCCACACCCAGCACAAACCTATATGAAGTGGGGTAAGCAGTCTGGCCTTTTGGCCAAGTATCCATTTTAAAGATTGTCACAGTTTAACCCCAGCTGACAACTAAGCCCCAAGCAGCCGCTCACTCACTCCTCCCAGTGGGATGGGGGAGAGAATCGGAAGGGTAAAAGGCAGAAAACTCCTGTGTTGAGATAAAGACAGTTTAACAGGTAAAGCAAAAGCCACACACACAAGCAAAGCAAAACAAGGAAGTCATTCACTCCTTCCCATGGGCAGGCAGGTGTTCAGCCATCTCCAGGAAAGCAGGGCTCCATCACGTGTAACATTTACTTGGGAAGACAAACACCATCACTCCAAATGTCCCCCCACTTCCTTCTTCCTCCCCCATCTTTATATGCTGAGCATGACATCATACGGTATGGAATATCCCTTTGGTCAGTTGGGGTCAGCTGTGCCAGCTGTGTCCCCTCCCAGCTTCTTGTGCACCCCCAGCCTGCTCGCTGGTGGGGTGAGAGGCAGAAAAGGCCTTGACTCTGTGCAAGCCCTGCTCTGCACTGCACAGCTCGGCTTCAAGCTGCGTCAGGGGAGGTTTAGAGTGGATATTAGGAAAAATGTATTTACTGAAAGAGTGGCCAGGCATTGGAACAGGTTGCCTAGAGAGGTGTTGGAGTCACCATCCCTGGAGGTATTGAAAAGATGTCTAGACGTGGCACTTCAGGGAGACATGGTAGTGTTGGGTTGACAGTTGGACTTAATGATCCTAGAGGTCTTTTCCAACCTTAATGATTCCATGATTCTATAACTAAAATGTCCCTGTATTATCAACACTGTTTTTGGCACAAATCCAAAACATCCCCATACTAGCTACTATGAAGAAAATTAACTCTACCCCAGCCAAAACCAGCACAAAGATCCATCAAACCAGTTTCATTTCCTTTCAGATCATCCTCTGCAGGTCAAAGGAAGTCACCTGGTGAAGTTTATCCTTTGGAAAGGGTTCCACAGTGCTTCAGGGTCTACTAGCTTCTCAGAACTGTGTTCCATGTAATTCACGTTCCTGGACAGAGTTCCAAGGAAGGCAAATACTGACTTTTTTGGTATTCCCAGCACTATATTTTTAAGCACTAGTCATGTACATGTACGTGACTTTTCCTAAAAAGGAAGGAATAGACTACTGAAAGACATCTACAGATAGATTTTTACCTCATATTTCTCAGTTACATAATGTACCAAGACCCAACAACATTCCTGAACTCAATTCATGATTCAAATCTGCAACTTGAGATACCAGAGAATCTCTCTGTCCAATACGACTATTTAAGGAATTTGTATTTTGCTGGTTATTTTTATGAAGGAAAAGCAGAAAAAAGAGAATTCAGCCAGAAGTTTGTATTATTCTTCATCACAAGATGGTGAAGAGAAATTTAATGTAAATTTTATGTCTGTTCCCCGCCTAAATACTTTTTTGGGGGATTGGATATCTAAGGCTCTTTTGAATTCAGAAAATAACTCAAAATACATTGTTATCTTGCCAAACATTTACAAACACAGCATAAGTAAAAAAAATGTTTGCTTTTAGCTCTCAAGGACAATGCAGTAAAAGAAGCAAAAGTTATAAACCAAAAATTTAAGAATTTGTATATGCATAAATTACGATACCATTCCCAGTCATATTCTGTATCATTTTGCTTCACCTTTTATAGAATGCCACTGTATTTTTTTTTTTTTTGGCTCCTTGAATTATTATTATTATTAATATAACCATTCATCTTTTTGGTGTAATGAAAGGTATTATGAAGAGTTGTTTAATGTAGAAAGTTTAGGGAAATAGATGTTGTTTGGGAACATGTAGTTCTTTTAAAGTAATTTGAAAATATACAGTCAAGTGGTTTGTTTTTCTGCTAAGATTTATGTTGAAACTGATCTTTCTACAAGATAATAAAAGGATGAGCTAAAACAATGAGATATTCTTTTAGAAGGAAAATATCCTCTCTGTACCAGGTTAGCAATACTGCTGTAAAACCGAAAAGTTCGGTTAGACCGCTTTTTCATCCTCTTGGCTTTAGCTTTCAGTGACCACGGGTTTAGCGTGAGAAACTTTTTGCTGAGCCTTATATAATTTTTTATTTACATTATATGATGTACAGTCCAGGGACTTTCAGAGTACATAAATTTGTTCTTTGATACCAGGGGACACTCAGTTTACTTACTGGTTGCGTAAAGACAGTCTGAACCCAGAAAATATAACGTATGTCATGGGTCTTTTTTTGTTGTTGTTGTTTTTGATAATGTTTTAAGAAAGCCATTCATTCATACTTCTGGAAGAGATTTGCATAAAAAATAATTATTATCCTTAACATGAGTCCTTCAGTAACATGTTTTTATAAATTTAAACCACTACATAGTAACTCATAAGACAGGAATAACCTCTATAGAGTAGCTACATATTTCACAGTCCTTCGAACATTTGCAAATGTACATTTAAATCTTCCTAGGTATGATAGGAACTCTATGCTATAAATTCCTCTAATACTAAAACTATAAAAATTGCTCTATAAAGCCTACTTCTGCCTGTGTTTTATAGCTTGCCCTGATTTGGCTTTTTTTTTTTTTAGAGATTTCAGATATTACCTGTGAAAGACATTAGGCTTTTCCTACCTAAAACCATGTACTGAGAATCATTCCAGACATACAAACACCACTATTAGTAAAAAGGGTTTAAACATGAGATTAGTCACTGCTGAAACAGCTCATTTTAAGTCAAAACAGGAACAAAATTAAATCAGAAATTAATGAGAAAATCTTCCTGTAGTAGAAAAAAAAGTTGTACCAGAAAAATGTCCTCTGGAAAACAAAGATTGGTTATTTCCAAAATAAATTATTTCTCAGATTCTGGACTACCTGAGCTTTGTCAAGTTAAGAGTATAGAGCCATAAGTGCAGGCACAGTAAAGTACAGCACCTGTAATAGCAAGCCATAACTTATATGTATGGAAGAATATAAAACAGGATGTGTATTAGGCTGGCCTTTCTCTTCCACTTCCAGATATCAACAGTGTGGGAGTTTTATAACCTGAACATGTATATGAAACGTGATGTCTGATGGTCACAGATAGACCATTCCTCCATGAATTTATTGAATCCTTTCTTGGCTTTTTGGAAGGTGTAATATCTTGTGCTGAGTGAAAAAGTGTTAAAGTTGCTTATTTTAAACCTGTTATCTGAGAAGTTCTTTAGATCCTTCCAGGTTCTCATATTCTATGAGAGTGATAATATTCCTTATTCACCTCTGTGATTTATAGCACTCTTATATACTGCCCAGGGCAGTGCAATGCTTTCTAAAGGAGAGATAAAAGAGAAATATAGTGTAATAGTTGCAAAAGAGAGGCTTTAAACTCAATCAAACAGAGAGGCTTCACCATGTGTCTTTTTTAAATTCCCTGGGTGGAAGCCAGCTCAACAAAGAATAAGTAGTAGCTACTCCTTGCCAGCATTCTTTACTAAATTGTAATTGTGTGATTATAGAGATGTCCCTTTAAGGGGGGGAAAAAACCCCAAACAACAAACAAACAAAAACCCCAACAACAAAAAAACCCTCAACAGCTGCCTAGCATGTAATCTCTTCAAGTACATAAAAATGTAAAATATTCAAGCTTTTATTCTTTCTGCTTCCTATCACTCCATGAACTCTCAGCTCCTGAGTCCATTTGCCATTAACCCATATTCTCTTCAGTTAGGTAACATGATCTTTGCCCACAGAACACACTTTATTTTTATGACTTGTTTGTTCTATAATCTTTCTCTCATCCTCCACTATTTTCTCTTCCACCTCTGTAATCAGCTTGATAAGGGTACATGGTTGTACACCTGCGTTTGTCTTCACTGCAGTTGCCCTCAAAATTTTGATCATTACTCTCATGCATCTCAGGTGCATTTGAAGATATGCGACTTGCTTCCTGGAACCTTTTCTTGATTTCTCATCAATTGTTAATTTCTAGTTCCTGGAAAATCCATGGCTTCTAAACACGTCCTTTCGCCTGATACTATCTCTCCTTTGTCAAATAATTTGCTTATTTCTTTAAGCAGAGTGTAATGATACCCTCAGATATTATGAAACCATAATGCCTACTTTATTCTCAAACTCCAGCCAGAGAGATTGTAAATATTATCCTGCAACTCATTCTTTTAAAAGCGATGCCAGAAGTGCCTTAACAAAAATAATAGAACAAAGGTATTTTATTTTTTATTAAAGGTTTCAGGGTCACCTTTCAATTTCTAATACTAACTGAATCACTTCATTTTACATACTCAATTGCTCATCATTTTGTGTTGTGAAATGGAGTCAATGTAACTGAGCAACATGTTATTATTCCCTTGTTACAAAAGTTAATTTAAAGTACTGAAGGAAAACATAGTGTTGAAAAAGCCAATAATAAATAATAAAATAGAAATTTAAGTTTGATGGTGTGCCATATTTTGTGGTTTGCTTTTGAAGAATGTTTGAGACATCTTAGTACAATAGCCACAAGAAGCTTACTTAAAGAGATTTTTCTCTTCAAGGAGAACAGGTCGCAGTTCCCTGGGAAATGTAGGTACAGACTATTGGAAAGGCACTTTCTCCCTCCTCTGCCATTCTGCAGGGTGGCAGGGGTTTGTTATTTGGTTTGGGTTTTTTCCCTAAGGAAAACTAGAATAAAGACAGAGCTTTTGTTCTGCATATTAATAGTTCCTTGAAATACTCATATACCTGACAATGACAGTACAAGAATATCCCTCCCTATCCCTCTCCCTTTTACGGTTTCTTATTTGTCTACTCAGTTGCAGGTCACCATTTTTCAAACAGCAGTTGAATTATTTCAAGTTTAATTCTAACTTTTTCTAGACTGCCAGTAAACATGGGGTACATTATCATATCATTCAACAACTTGGAAAAAAAAAAAGTATTTCCTGTGTTTTACATCTAAACACGAAAAGAATAATCACTTGTACAATTGACTGAATAAAAGACCTGATCCTGCTATTCCCATTTTCATAAAAAGTCCTATATCTGCCACTAAGACCTAGTAGCATTGTTGGCATACCCTATGGCAACAGCATTGAACTAGATGCACTTTCTATAATTCAGCCATGAGGACCGCCTTATTGTCACCACAAGTAAAGAACAAGATGCCTACTCCGAAGAACTGCCTGAGAGTCTGAAGCAGAGCATAGAAGAGAGGACGGATTACGCTGCACTGACTTCTTTATTTCGTTTTCTGCATAGTTATTTTTCTGAACAATAAGGGATTTGTTCCCTCTGAGGAAGATTTTGATGTTTTACAATATACTGAAATGCTCAGTGTTTCAGGGGATTCTCAACAACATGGATCCACTTAATTAATACTAAATTACTCTGGAAATCCTACCAAAGTACTTACAGAAATTACAGTTATACCAAATGAACACATGAAGAGTAATGTTATCACAAGACACACTAAATGAATTAATAGCGGTTGGACACTAATTTTTTAGAAATGTTGAACCCACTGTAAGATATTTGAGCTGAATTAAGAAAAGGTAACATCTAGAATGTTCATTTAACTTACGGAGGGCTGAAAGACCATTTTCAGTTATCCCCTACAAGGAAGTGTACAAATTAAAACGTATAGCACATACGTGGCAACCTACATCTATACTTCTCAGTCAGGAAGCTAATGACAGAATAGAGGTTTTTTTTGAGATACTGCAAATGCTCAAGAGAAAGATGAGTTAGAAATGTCACCTTGGCATTTTCCTCAAATAGGGAGTGCTTGAGAAGATAGGAATTTCTCATTAGTCTACTTCTACTGGTTATAGATGTAGCCATAAGAAAAGCAGCTGGAGCCTTGTGGATTAAGAATGCCAACCTTTCCAGCAACACTTTGAATTTGGAGATACTTTATCTACTTTTGGTCTGTAGAAAAAAGTTTGTGTAGGTCAGTTGTCTTTCCCTATCTGTAGTGTGTAAGAATAACAAAGCAGAAGGCCAACAGTAATTAAGTAGTCCAGAACACAGCATCCCTCATGCAGAGCCACAAGAAGGAAAGATGAAGTGTCAAGTCATCTAACAACACATTTTTTAGTGTTTCACCAACAAGCACAAATATTTTTGATAATTCAAATCTTGTCTGCAATTGCCTGTATATAAAATTACTCATTCCTGAAAGCAGGTATGCTATCCTATTTCAAATTTCTATAAGGAAATTTTACCAGACATTTATTTCATCTCTACCCCCACCCCAGTATTAATAATACAGTATTTAGCAGAGCAGTTGGCCATGTAGGAAGAGGATAATTTGCCAAAGGCTTGTAGGCAGAAGCAGGCTGTTTGGAGTCTGCCATCAACAAGGGACCAAATTATAGTCAACCTGTGTATTGTATAATATTTATGGCAGGGGTGAAAAAGAAATTGTTGGGTTCTAACATCTGACTCCCTCAACAAGACTGGTATGAATAAGGATTAAAAATCATTCTAAATATTATTAAAAACAAACAAAAATCTCATTAGATACCTCAGAAGAATCTTTTCTAATACTGTTTTGCATTGAAGTTGTATGGTTTTATTGGTCAATGAAATAAATGGGGGAAAACTAAGCCTAAATTTAAATACTGGAAATTGAAAACACAAAAAAAGGGAAAAATATAGAGTCAAAAGCCAGGTAAAAGAAGCCTGTAATGAAAGTTCAGACAAAGTAGTCCTTAGCATTCCCCAATGTAAGCCTATTCTAGCGCAACGTGCAAACCACACGGTAACTATATGATATGTTGAAAAAAAAAGTTTTGTTGGGTATCTAGACACAGATTAATTACCTAAACATAAATTATTCATTAGAATCATTTATTAAAACCTGATATTTCTACTTTTTTTTTAAAGGTTCAATGTGACTTACATGATGAACATTTTCAAGAAAGCTGGATTCAATATATAAGCTGAATGTTTGATATAATTTAAATGAAAAAGATCTTTAAAGTAAATTTACTTTTCCATATTTCTTTTTTATTACTACAGTTACCACTAAAATACGAGACAGATAAGAGAGAGTAAGAATATAATAGCGTCTAACTTTGGCTAGAACAAAACATTATAAAAATTTCAAATCTTTGTTGAGTTGATTAAACATCCACTATATAATTTCAATTTACCATGCTGTTTAGATGTCAAATGTATTCTAGACTTACCATTGCACTTTTTACCATGGGAACTTCTACTTATCTTGCAGTATAACATAATTTAACAAAATTATATGTTCTTCTGAATTGTCTAACAGAAAGATAGCTTAATATGAATATACCATTACCAATTAAATAGGCAACACAAGACTAAAACACCAGGTATTTCTTGATAATGAGGACACCCAAGAATTCTCCAGGTCATTTGTGACACAAAGTACTTTTCTTATCAAACAAACAGGGAATCTATTTCACTCAAATTGATTGACACTGCTCAAAGGGGAGATACTGACTTTTATTAGCCTCTTTTTGCTTTTAGCTTTTTCTTTCACTCTCAAAGTCTTCAAATAAATTGTTTCAATTGACACACAAGAAGAAATAAAACTCATTTGCCTTGTGACAGAGCCTTTCCTATAAACAGTATTCGCTGCAATCATAATGTGGAAACCCCAACAAAGAAATAATTCACATTGAAGTATTAATTTCACAGAGCCCAGAAAAATGAAAAAATACAAATTACAAATATAGAAAGAAACAGAGTGGAAAAACAAAGTGGTTAAATGGAGCCCTTTCTAGAGATCTACGAAGTTTTCAACACCATTTCCACTCTCCTCTTAACTTAGAAACAAAAATATGATATGGGTTTTTTTCTAAATAAGGTAGTTTAGTGGAGGTGTTATCAACATTAAAGAACTGAAGAAGTGACTTTCAAGTAGCTGTCCTTCTTAAGCTGCACTTGGCTTATTGTTTATCTCATTTTTATGGTGCAGTGTGCGTATGTGATTGGCAATGACAGCATCCTGTATGCTTTCTGACCATTTAGAATCACTTCTTTAAAATTTAAAAGGCTACAATGAAGGTTAAAGTTTAATCTTTTGTTATGGTAATTAAGTGTACCAAGTAGTTTAAAAACATATGCCAAATGTGTAGGGACAAGTTTTTTATACTCTTACTGATGGTAAAAACCATCTTTACTTCAGCAGTTTCTTCAATGACACTCTTTACCATGGGTGATGAACCTCAATATAAAAAAAAGCGTCTCAAATGAGTCTCTAAATGTGTGCAAATATTTTTTTCTGAAATACACAGAATTATGTGGGGTGTTTAGAATAAGATTTTTTGTTTAAGTACTTCTGTTTTTTCCTACACATATTAAACCCTATACCCTATGGTTTAGTAGGAATGAACATAATGATAGGAGACAAAACCCAAGACTAATTATCTTTTATTAATTAAAGCAAGCTGAAAAGGTCAGAACATGTCAGAAAGAAGCCTTGGGAGATATGTAACAGGAACAAGAAAGTGATGTATTTCTTGCTGGCTTTTTTGTATCAGTTTGAACTTTTTCCCTGTCACTGTAAACATCTCTGGTAAAACTGTGAGAATATGAATGACTGCAGAAGGGGTGAACTAGTGCTCTGATGGGTCCTGGGTAAAGAGCTTACATTCAGTTCCAGTTACCTTGTTTCCTAACATCTCCTGGAATGAGAAAGTTCCAAAAGAAAACCTGAGGAGAGAAAATGCATTTCAAGCCACAACAATCTTTTTATTTTAAAGTATGAGTAAAATCCCTTTTCTCTTTCTTTCTTTCTTTCTTGGCTGGAGAAATGGGAAGCATAACACTGAGATTTTGCTAAAAAAGTAGGTTCTGTGATACAAGAAATAATATCTGATGATTCCTATGCTGTCCTTTCAAACATTTCATGTTGAAGAATTACAATTTCCATCCTATACTAGAGAACGTTATTGTTTCTAGTAGTTAAATGCGGGCAAAATCCCCAAAATATGAAATTTATATACTCCCTTACAAAATAAGTGTTACTAATTGTAGCAGTCTTAATATCCATAGAAATCCTTTATGAATCTTACTGTATTCTCCTGTAACAATGCATTCTGTGGTCTAACTAGAGACTGAGGTATGTATTAGTAAGAACTCAAAAAATAAAAGAATCTGATTAAAGTGTTTCTCCTTCTATCAAAATATTGCATGAAATTGTCACTAGTCTGTTCTAACATAGGGAAAAAATGTCAAGCACTGCCTTCTTTCCTTTGAATTAATTTTTTATATTTTTGCATAAAAATATCTCTATCTTCTTTCTTAAAAGAGTAACTTCTACTTTTTATTACTAAATTATTTATAGAATTTAAAGCTAAACAACAGGGTTTAAAATGTTTGCCAGATACTGGCATAAGTGGTCAATTACAGTTATCTCTAAATTATGGTTTTTTTCAGCATTGGGAAGAGATGGAGCTTCTGTTTCATTGAATGTTAGAGCATTCTTCTTGGTGATTTCAGTCTGTTATCATCAGAGCACAATCAGGCTCCAAAAATATTATTGTACAACTTCCTTTGTAATATAATAAAGAACTTGCCACTGTAAAAGAGATAGAATGGTAAATATTAGAGTAAGAGACTGATATAATTCAGTATGATCCCAGGAACCAGGTAGCAATGGTAGTACCAATGCAAATATAAATTACAAGAACTAAGCTTTAGGTCAAGTCAAAGGAAGCAGTGCAGGCAGTGCTGTGCAGTTGCTTTAAGAGCATCTCTATGGATAGGTTAGGGTTTGTCTAAAACAAAGAGAACAGTTCCCACCAGGAGTTAGTTTTACTATTTATTTTTGTAAAACCTTGCCGTATTTCTCTTTCTGGCATTTCAGCTATCCTAGCCTTATGTCTTCCTCTTTCATACAACTCTTACTCTAAACGTCGAAAGTCAGGGCTGGGTCCACCTACTGTACTAGGGTAAGTTTTCCTTTGTCCTGACTCTTCTCCCCATGAGCTTTAAATCCAGTTCATGACAAAACCCAGTCTTACCAAAAATTGACACCAGTGTTGATTATCATCAACAGATGCATATTTTTTAAATGAGATCACAGAATTAGTTGGTACGTAAAAGATACATAAAAGGAGAAATAAAATTCAAAGTAAAGACAAGCAAATATTTTATGTCCTCCTTGTACTGCAAATAATAGTTTTGAATGAGGTTCTAGCCTATGAAATATCTGATTCAACAACCTTACCAATCAACACTGGTAATTCCTGATTTTTTTTGTCAAGATTCTTTGCCCTTCTCATTCCATGATCAGGAAAACTGATACTACAATGACAAGAAAGTCACAGTTTTAAAACTAACAGTTTATTGGTGACAGCCACAAAACTACTATGAAACAAAGGTTTGTTATTCAAACTTTATACTTATTTCTTTTCAGTATTAATTTGAGACCAACCTTATTTTAACTGTATAACTAAACCCCCACAATAGTAATTTCAAAATAAGAAGGTAATATTATTAGAAAAATATGCTTAGTTTTACACATTGTAAAGCTGTGTCTGTTCAACAGATAATAGAGTTTCTTGTGGATGTATAGAGCAGTTGACACAACTGACCTCTTCCAGAGCTGTCACAGCTTGCAATGTAAATATGCATGAGATCCACATTTTTAAGCTGATAAAAGGCAAATTCAACATATTTGAAAACTAGGGCTTGCTCAAAGGTAAGTGCTGAATCAATGAAAAGGCAAAGATCATCACAAAGAACAATGAGAACAGAAAATGCCTGGAATTTGTTAAGGGACAAACTTTTATGTAAAATGGGGGACAATATACTGGCAGTGGCTAATTATAAAAAGCCATAAAGAGCACAAGTTCCCATCTAATTTTATACATTCACAAAATATTCTCTCAGTAACTCAAAATCATTTTAGCACACCCCCCTTGTGCCTCTGCACAATAGATATGATGCTCCAGATCTGGAGGACCGGTCAGTGGGACGATGCGGATGGTGACCTTTCAACACCATCGGAGCCACCAAGATCAGAAAAACCTACCCCCCATATTACCACCAACTCCACAAGCAAAAAAGATGGTCATAGTTGTAGGAGACACCCTTCTGAGGGGAACAGAGGATCCAATATGCCAGGCTGACCCTCCTCGTAGAGAAGTCTGCTGCCACCAAGGAGCCCCAGTTAGAGATATCAGTAGGAAACTTCCTAGCATGGTAAAGCCCTTAGACTACTACCTGTTCCTGCTCTTCCATGTGGGTCATGACAAAGTTGCAGTATGTAGCCCAAAGGTGATTAAAAGAGACTTCAGGGCCTTGGAATGTTTAGAGGGAATCTGGAGCACAGGTTATCTTTTCCTCCCTCCTTCTGGTTGTAGGCAGTGACATTGGAAAGAAAAGGCGCCGCAATCTATTAACACATGGCTCCGTGGCTGGTGTCACCAACACAGTTTTGGGGTTTTTGACAATGGGATGGCCTACAGAGCACCCGGATTGCTGGCATCAAATGCAAGCCACCCTTCTCAAAGGGGAAAGAGGGTCTTTGCTCAGGAGCTTGCAGGGCTCATTGACAGGGCTTTAAACTAGAGGCAAAGGGGGACAGGGGACATATCAGGCTTGCCTGAGACAAGCTGTGGGATGATAAACAATGGTTAGAGGGACGGGCTGCTAGTATGAGCTCTCAACCTATTGCCCAGAGGTGTGCTGGGGACACTGCAGCAGAGTCAAAGTCTTGCGGAGATGAGCTGGGGGCTCCTGAGGTAGTAGGAGCCAACAAGGAAACTCCCATGAAACACCTCAAAGGAACTAAGGGGTGCTCTGCTAAGAAGGAGACACAGCCCGCAGCCTAGATGAAATGCCTCTACACTAACGCACGCAGCATGGGAAACAAACAGGAGGAGTTGGAAACTACCCTGCTGCTACAAAGCAACAACCTGATTGCCATTACTGAAACTTGGTTGGACGAATCCCATGACTGGAACGTGGCTATCGGTGTGAACAGCTACAGGCTGTTCAGAAAGGACAGGCGAGGAAGGAGGGGCGGAGGCGCTGCTCTCTACATCCAGAAATCGATAAGAGTGTGAAGAGCTGTCCCTGAAGAACAGCCATGAGCAGGTCAAAAGCTTATGGGTAAGAACCAGAGACAGAGGCAACAAAGGGAACCTTGTGGTTGGTCTCTACTACAGGCCACCGGGTCAAGGGGAGCCTACTGATGGAGCCGTCTTCCTCCAGCTGCAGGAGGCTTCGCACTCTACTTCTACTTCTTCTTCTTCTGCTACTGGGGGACTTCAACTACCCTGACATCTGCTGGAAAAGTAACACAGCGAGCTGTAGGCAAACCAGAAGAATCCTAGAATGTCTTGAGGATAACTTCTTGAGCTGGGGCATCCCTACCCGAGGGATTGTAATACCAGACCTGATGGTCACCAGTGCAAGTGAGCTCATCAGTGTCGTCAAGATTGGAGGCAGCCTGGGCTGCAGCAATCATGCATTGGTGGAGTTCACACTCCTGAGGGATAAGGGAAAAGCAAGGAGTATAGTCAGGACCCAAATTTATTTTAGGAAGGCAGACTTCCAGCTCTTTAAGGAGTTAGTCAGCAGGACCCTCTGGGAAAAAGGCCCTCAGGGGCAAGGGAGCAGAAGAGAGCTGGCAGAATTTTAAGGACGTGTTCCATAGGGTGCGAGAGCTCTCAGTTCCCAGGTGTAAGGAATCAGGCAGGGAATGGAAGAGACCAGCATGGCTGAGTTGAGACATGCTGATCAAACTAAAGAGCAAGAGTGAACTGCACAGGCAGTGGAAGCAGGGACGGGTATCCTGGGGAGAGCATAGGGACACTGCCTGTTTGTGTAGGGATGGGGTCAGGAGGGCCAAGGCACGACTGGAGCTGGATTTGGCAAAGGGATGCAAAGAATAACAAGAGGGCTCCTACAGGTACGTCAACCAGAAAAGGAAAGTCAAAGAAAGCGTACCCTCCCTGATGAACAGCAACGGTGGCCTAGTATCAACACACGAGGAGAAGGCTGAGGTACTCAGCAACTTTTTTGCCTCAGTCATTCCAAGCCAATGGAATGCAGGATGGAGACGAGGAGGGATAAGCCCCTCCCATTGTAAAAGAGATCAGGTTCATGACCACCTGTGGAACCTGGATATACACAAGTCTATGGGACCAGAGTCCTGAGGGAATTGGCTGAGGTAGTCGTTAAGCCACTCTCTATGATATTTGAGTAGTCATGGCAGACAGGTGAAGGCCCTGGGGATGGGAAGAGTGGAAACATTGTGCCCCTCTTGAGAAAGGGTAGAAAGGAGGACCTGGGAACTACCGTCCTGTCAGCCTCACCTCTGTGCCTGGGAAGATGATGGAACAGATCCTCCTAGAAGCTGTGCTAAGGCACATGGAGGACAGGGAGGTGATCCAAGGCAGCCAGCATGGCTCCACTGAGGGCAAGTTCTGACTGACCATCCTAGAGGCCTTCTATGGTGGAGTGACTACGTCGGTGGACAAAGGAAGAGCTATGCGTGTCATCTACCCCGACTGCTGTAAGGCCTTTGACATGGTCCCCCACAACATCCTTGTCTCTAAAGTGAGAAGATACAGATTTGATGGGTGGACTGCTCGGTGGATAAGGAACTGGCTGGATGGTCTCATCCAGAGGGTATTGGTCAATGGCTCAATGTCCAGATGGAGACCAGTGACGAGTGGTGTCCCTCAAGAGTCCGTACTGGGACCAGTACTGTTTAATATCTTCATCAGTGACGTAGACTGTGGGATCGAGTGCACCCTGTGAAAACCTCATAAGGTTCAACAAGGCCAAGTGCAAGGTCCTGCACCTGGGTTGGGGCTATTCTTGTCATCAATACAGGCTGGGGTATGAAGGGATTGAGAGCAGCCCTGTGGAGAAGGACTTGGGGGTACTGCTGGATGAAAAGCTGGACATGAGCCAACGTGTGCGCTTTGGGCCCAGAAGGCCAGCTGTATCCTGGGCTGCATCAAAAGAAGCGTGGCCAGCAGATCGAGGGATGTGATTCTGTGTCTCTACTCTGCTCTGGTGATACCCCACCTGGAGTCCTGTGTCCAGCTCTGGAGTCCTCATCACAAGAAGGACATTGAACTGTTGGAGCGGGTCCAGAGGAGGGCCACAGACATGGTCCGAGGGCTGGAACATTTCTCCTATGAGGACAGGCTGAGAGAGCTGTGGTTGTTCAGCCTGGAGAAAAGAAGGCTGTGGGGAGACCTCATTGCAGCCTTTCAGGGGGACTATAGGAAGGCTGAGGGCAATCTTTTTAGCAAGGCCTATTTTGACTGGACAAGGGGTAATGGTTTTAAACTAAAAAAGGGTAGATTTCAACCGGAAATAAGGAAAAAGTTTTTTACAGTGAGGATGGTGAAACACGGGAACAGGTTGCCCAGAGAGGTGGTGGAGGCCCCATCCCTAGAAACATTGAACGTGGCTCTGAGCAACGTGATCTAGTTGGAGATGTCCCTTCTCACTGCACGTGGGTTGGCCTTGATGACATCTAAAGGACCCTTCCAACCCAAACCATTCTATGATTCTATGATCAGTTCATAGAGAAAAGAAAAAAATAGCAAAGAATGAGGAAGGGGATTCAGTGATAGAAGAGAAGAAAACAAGTTGTTATGGAATGCTGTTCATAAATGTTGAGTTTTTTGCCATGGAGAAATTCATGAGACAAAATGATTATTTAAAGAAATGTATAACATAACAATACTAGAACCATGATACTGGATCAGAACATAAATCTTTCTTTGGTCAGTTGCAGATATGTAGGTAAATAATATAAGACACTGGGCAAGTATAAATTGATTCTTCCCTAGACTGCGTCTTAAAGTCTAAAAAATGGTGGTTTAAGTACTTGCTAGGGAGAAGAATAAGTATGTTTAAGACTTTCATGCAGTAAACTATATACCTGACATCATTCCTGTGCAAGATGCTGCTGGTTTTGTGATCTCAAACAATGGGGTGAAAGTGAGCAGGAAAAAGGGACAATGCAAATCTTTTCCTCTAACTTTCATTCCTTCTATACCTGCTATTTAAGAACTCAATTCTAAATCAGAAAGTGCAGCCAGCAACTGGCTGTTGGAGAAGGAACAAAGGTGATGTGCAAGTTTTGTTTAAGCAAGGATGGTGAAGATACGAGAAGAAACGAATTACCTTGGTGCCCATGATTCTATGGAACCCAGGAGCCATTGACCTGTTTCTTTCCGAACCAGTTCATCAGTCCAATTGCTTAATGAAAAATAAGCTTCTTTCTCACAGTACTTTTGATGTACATGTTTACATAACTTTGCTGAATCCATAACTACAGGAAGATGCTTCCTGAATTTCTGTCATACTGAATGAAACTCAAACTCAAATCTGGATTTGGCAGAACCCACACAATTAACACTATTTCTATCCATACGTTTTATGATAATTCTGCATGTGAAACTCTGTAAATTTTTCACTTGAATTTCATATTAGCAATTTAACCTTGTAGAAATCTGCTTTCTATTCTCAAAATACATATCCTTTATTGTAAAGTTAATGTGCTCATGATGTTTGCAGATCCAAGGTGTGGTACAATTTGGGAAAATCCAGAACAAAAAAGCCATAAGGGTGGCAGAATACCAGTTCCTATGGCTTAGTAAGACAGTTTTAGTAAGCAGATCTGTTACAGCCTGAAAACTGAAGACATGATAGCAGTCTTAATGCATGTGAAAATCTTCTGTTCTCAGTATGCATAGTGGAGAAGACAAAAAGTATCAGACTTAAAGCAAGAAAAAAATAGGTTAGACTTTAAGAAAGATTTTCTATCAGAAGGGCTTCTAAGAACTTAATAGGTTACTGAGCTAAACTAGAAACAAAAGACTGGCAGCCTTTAGGAACAAATTTCACAAAATCTGTCAGGAATGACCTTCTTAGGGTTGATAAAGATTAACTCAATGAAGTGGAAGGATACCCCTCCAACTGCTGTAACCCTGACTGTAGCTCATTATTTCATCTGGGAGTAGATTGCACATGCCTATTAAGCAACAGGAAAAAATGGTGTTAAGCATAGCTTGAAAGACATTAGTGCTTAAATGCTGCCAGACATTCACCTTTAACAAAAGAGAATGAATATATTTATACGGGGGTAACCTTTTTATCTCATTTTCATTAAAAAAATCAGTCTCTTTGAAAAGGAATTGCTATTTGTAAACAGACTGACCTGCTAGCAAAAGTTATGGAATGGAAGTTATAACTGTTGCACAAAGAAAGAAATCAAGTTACACTTGTGGAATAGTGGGGTGTCAGGGCTGTGCCTGTGTACACACCCAGCACACTCAGTCATCGGTTCCCTGAGTGCTTCAGGAACTTCACAATAGTCATCAGCAATGATGAGGCAAGGGACTGATGTGAGACAAGGTGGTTGACTGAGCTGCTATCTGGTTTCAAAACAATGCATTTGGCACATTGTCACAGGACCTCTTCAGGTGGGAATTTCAGACAGTCCTGGCATTATATCCTTCCTCCAAGAAGCTCCTGCTAGACCTGGACCAACTGATAGGGACGATTTGTATGGATAGAGGTACTGATAAACACCCTGAGTACAGTGTCAGGCAGCCACAGGGACTCTCACAGACAGGTCCACATCCACAATGCTAAGATATTTCTAAAGTCAGTAGAAATTTTTCCTGCAGATACAGAAATGTTCATTTAGGACAGTCTTTTGTATGTAGCTAATTGACATGTTTTTTATATAGTTTAAGAAATTAAATAGAAATGGATCATGTATAACCTGGAACGATCATGTAGGACCTCTGACCAGCTGGATTCTAAGATTCAGAAAAACTCAGGTTCGGGGAATCTCATTTGGTCAAACTAAAATTCTGGTTACAGGGACCCTTGAAATGGACTGTGCTCAGGGCAGCTGAATGTCCTATTCAGGAGATCAGATCCCCCATATGAGCATTACCTCCTGTAAAAGATCCCAATAAATTAAATTTCTTTCAGCAAACATTCTGTCAATGACTGTCAAGGTGACTGACCTGTTAATCTAAAATTTGCAGAAAAAATTGCAGGTTTTATTACAGTTTAGTTAAACCCTTCTGCCAATATTGTGATATAATGGGCAATGAAGAAGACAAAGTTCCTTCTCCAACAAACTTGCACATGCGAGCTATTTCTAAAAACAAGAATAAATCTTTTAGCAATGCTCTAGAAGACATTTTAAGTTGTCTTTAAATATGCCATCCACAAAAAAAAAAAAAAAAAAGAAATACAGAGCACTGTCACTTTTCAACAATATAGCTTGTTTGGTTTTTTTTTTTTTGAAAAGAAAAGCTTTCATCTTATAGCTTCAGCTTGTTGTCTAATTTATTTATTTTTTTGTGCTTTAAATGATTCATTCTTGAAAGTCTTCCCCCACTCAAGTAAAGGCAAGTGTAATTTGGCAGCAACACCTTTTGGTACTTCAGTTACAATAGGGAGCAGGGCAGTACTTGGCTGACATCAAATGCTGTCACACAACCATGATAAAAGAAATTGTCAGTTTGACAAAAAGCCTGGAAGGTCATAGTTTTGCTACCAAAAGAAGAAAGTAAATTTGTTTAGTCTGCAAAGCAAACCTTGAAACAAATCTGATACAGTACAAAATAATTGGCTCTGCTGACCTCGTACTTCTAGGATCAGATAAATTTATGTATACCAAATAATACAGCAATGAATGTAAATTCAACAGACAGCATCTATGAAAACACCCTTTAATAATCCCCGGCAATATATTAGACTATTTCATCCCCCTAAAAATTCAACAAACTACCTATGGAAATGAAAACCCACTCTTAGATACACTCATCCAAGCAACAAATGAAGAAATAATGCAAATGAGGTGTGGAAGGAACACGCCGTTAGTTACCTGCCACTAGCCATACACTACCATTCCTTTCTCTTGCTCTCTGGCTGTGTCGTTTTCATGAACACAAGCCCTTGGCAGTGTCA
Source organism: Phalacrocorax carbo (assembly GCF_963921805.1). Classification (NCBI taxonomy): domain Eukaryota; kingdom Metazoa; phylum Chordata; class Aves; order Suliformes; family Phalacrocoracidae; genus Phalacrocorax; species Phalacrocorax carbo. Next base: position 162,588,621 of record NC_087513.1, read on the forward strand.
CACCTTTATTACGTGTTTGCATTACATTTCAGCGTGCAGCTGAGCTGTGTGATGGCTGGCAGGAGGACACAAGTGCTCCCTCCAGCAGTAGGCATCTCCCTCCTTTCCTCCTCTCTGGTTCTGGAGCTTGGGGAGCTCTGTGGAGACATTCCGAGGACAAATGTAATCTCAGGGCCCCAAGAGCACCACCCAGACTCACCATCCCTGACAGGCCTCACCTGGGACCCCTTGACTAGGGTCCATAGACCCCATTTTGGTTCTCCTAGGCCCCATCCTGGCCCAAGGGGCTGTCTGTGCCCAGCCTGCCCTCTGTGCTGCCTCCAGCCAGTCCTAGGCCCGCTGCTGTGGGGAACTCATCTCCCTCATGGGCTCGCACCAAGCTCATCTCCAGCCTCATCTCTGGCACTGTCTTCCCCCATGGTGGGCCAGTGTCAGGGGTTGTTGGTGGCCCCGTTATTGGCCCCAACATTGCCCACTGAGCTCAGGTCCTGTGGAACGCCTGGCCAACCGTGGGGTCGCCACAGTGCTGAGGACATAAGCTGCTTGTGGACAAGCCAGTCCTTCTGGCTGCAAAGCTCAGGTTGGGACCATTTCCTAGGTCATCCTGGCTTTGTGCACTCTTCACAGAGAAATGCCAGGAGTGCCTGGAAAGGGAAGGGCTCCCTCTCCCCATGCTGTCTCCAGCACCCGCTGCTGCACAGGCAGGCTGCAGGCTGCTGAGGGCAGTCTATGGGAGATATATCATAGAATCAGAGAATGGTTTGGGTTTGAAGGCACCTTTGGAGGTCATCTAGTCCAACACCCTTGTAGTGAGCATTTTTGTGGCCCTCCTCTGGACCCGCTCCAACAGCTCCAAGTCCTTGTGCTGAGGGCTCATGGCACTTAGGGACAAAGTGTTTGCCTATCCATGTGTTATGGAAAGCCCAGTCCAGCCCCAGGCAGGGCTGTGCCACTGGGGACAGTGACCCCCTCTGATGGCTGTTTGGACACCCCCCATTCAAAGCTGCAGAAAGAACAAATGAGCTTCAAATCAAAATGCTATGGAAGAAAAGAACAAGATCACCCCTCTTTGTGCATCATAGTCCTGTTGAGGCTTTATATTTTATGGCATACTTTTAGTGTAAGTGTGTTTTCTTCCTTAAAGTGGCATGAACTGACAGACTGCTAGATTTAGTTTTGTACTGGTTTTGGCTGGGATAAAGTTAACTTTCTTCATATAGCTTGTATGGTGCTGTGTTTTCCATTTGTGCTGAAAACAGCGTTGATAACACACCCATGTTTTAGTTACTGCTGAGCAGGGCTTACACAGAGCCAGGGCCTTTTCTGCCTCTCACCCCACCCCACCAGCGAGCAGGCTGGGAGTGCACAAGAAGCTGGGAGGGGACACAGCTGACACAGCTGACCCCAACTGACCAAAGGGATATCCCACACCATCCAGCATCATGCTCAGCATATAGGGCTGGGAGAAGGAGGAAGTTGGGGACTTTTGGAGTGATGGCATGATGGAGCCCTGCTTTCCTGGGGATGGCTGAACACCTGCCTGCCAATGGGAAGGAGTGAATGAATACCTTGTTTTGTTTTGCTTGTGTGTGTGGCTTTTGTTTTATCTATTAAACTGTCTTTATCTCAACCCACGAGTTTTCTGCCTTTTACTCTTCTGATTCTCTCCCCCATCCTACTGAGGGGGAGTGAGTGAGTATGTTCTTACATAAAGTCTTTAAATGCTTAACTTTGAGCACAAGTAACCTCATAAAAATCAATGAGCTAAGCAGGTGTTTAAAATTAATCGTGTCAATAAATCTTCGGAGACTTGAGATCGTTAAATTATATGTACCAAAAGTATTATAGTAACTTTCAAGGAATTACAAGAATTTTTATTGACAAAAACAGGGCAAGACCAAACTACAAAGCACTTCTGTATTCATTACTGAATAATAAATTTGGATATTTACTTTTTCCTTAAAAGTCTAAACCCTAGGCCAAACCAAATGGAGCTTGTAATTTCTAGAAGGAAGAGCCCTAATTAAGAAGCGTATGTGGCAGACTCAGAAAGTCATAAATAACTTAAAAATAATTTGTGAGCACAATTTTCTTCCGAAGAATTTTAGGCTAGATTCAAAAACCTGTTACAATCATGAATTGCAACTTAGGCGAAATATAACACTTAAATATGTGATCCAGACTCCCTCATCTTACATTTTGTTTGAGTTTTTGCAGGTGCTTCAATTCCTACTGTATCAAATTACTTACATAGTTTGCACAAAAAAGCAACCAGATAAAAATAATAAATGGATTAAAAGAACCAGTCACAACACAGTACCTTTTCCTGCTCCTGGTATGCCCACAAGATCTTTTTACTATGTTACATGTATGCTTTCCTACTTTTCTCCCTGACCCAGACCTTCCTGTCATTCTTGGCTGTGCAATAAGGCCCAGCTTCAATCTGAGCTGTGCATCTCTCCCAGCCTGTATTCCAGCCAGAGAGGTAGGAATTGTATGTGTTTGGGCAGAAGGTGGCATTGGACCCAGACCTTTTGATCCCTCAGAAAGAGTTGTAATATAGGAGGTGAGAAGTGGAGGCAGTTTGCCTTGTGCACAGGGTCCTCCTCCTCTGTGGCTGTACAGTGAATGTAGAGAACCAGATATCAATATCTGAAGGGATGATCTGAAATACATCAGTACAGGTCAAACTGAGTTAAGATGACAGCTGCCCAAACTGATAGAAGACAAGCTAGCTTCAGTCTGAAAACCTTATAGTCTGCACTCTTGCAGGTGATAGCCACAATAGTGACCTATTAAGGTCAGTCTGGTTGATCTATGTACAGACACAGACTTGGAGTAATGTATATACCTAATTTTGGACTGGATCTGTCTAAAATCCTGACTCCTCAAAGTGAAGGTGGAGACCATTTGTCATGCCTATGCCCCTCAGTACTAGCAAGTCATTAGGTGCATTAGGTGCTAGAGTTAACTACTTACTATGAGTCTTCCTGGGCAAGGATTTTGGGAAACTTACCTGGTTTAATGGATTCCATTCCAGGATCTTAAATACTACATGTGGGTACACTATTTTGCTATACATAAACCCTCAGACCATCATTTTCTTATGACTTAAAAAATTGTATTTTCCCTGATCATACTGGGAATTAGAGATTTTTGCTGAGGCCACATATATAAGACCAAGTTTTCACTTCTTCATACATTGAAAATTCTTCTAAATAAACCACCCTAGAGCAAACGAACTTGATAGCCTGGTAATCAAAATTAGAAAGGGGAACAAGTCCTGAATTCTTAATGGGCTGCCAATCCTGGAAAGGTAATTTTTTCCTTTAAACTTGGACCATAACAACTATTATGGCAATGACCTTTAAGATTACTTTGTTATGACTTTGAGGATGGCAAGTCTTTCCTCTACTCCCCCAACTCCTCCTTTTATGGCAACAGACATGGTAATGCTGGCCTTAATCCCCCAAATAAATAAACAGGTCAGCCTTTGCTGTTAAGTAGTGTGGTGTTAATTCCCACAGCCAAGAGATAGACAGGTATGTTTGGAAAGTAACATTAGGAAAGTAATTTCAAAATCACAGAGTGCTATTTGTTCTTTTCCATTGTCAAGACAATCCTGATACTGTGAAGATGTTTGCTACTGCCCTGTTAATGTCTTTTTACAAAGAGCTGTCCATCCTCTTATCTTGCTCAATTTGGTGAAGGCATTCTTCTTCTTCACTGCAAGAATTGCATTATATACAGACCTTGTAAGTCAAAACAAAGTTCTTGGTACTTTTCTTCTACCTTTTCAGTGACTACTTGTCATAATCATACCCACATGGTTGTGCGCAAATCTAATATTAATTGACTGGAGCACTAGCATTATTTGACTGATGCATTTTCCATATAATTCATGGCCAGTTTCCTTGATGTTGTGTATATATATACCCATATGAAGAGCATAAAAAACACCTTCCATAATGTACTAAAAATTAGAGAAAACTCTTGAGACCAAGCTCCCTGTGACAGAACTTGGAGCTAAGCTTAAGTCTGTCAGGCACTTCAAGTTCCCATCTCCATAACATATTCCTTGCTGTATTAGACATATTTGCTTCTGGCATCTTATAAGCTGTTCATCTGGCATATTTATCCAAAATTATCTTGCTAGGTGGTCTGCCCTAGAGTCACAGGCCTAAAGTTTTTGGGTTGCACAAATCAGGGACTTGTGGTAACCAAACACTGGCCAAGCCTAAAAAAGTGGTGAGTCTCTGGATCTTGGGTAACTAGGCAAGAATGTAACCAAGAAAGGCTTCAGAGGATTATTATAAAATCCATAAAAGTAAATATTGTAATAAAATGTAGAAATAAAAATAAAACATTTTGGGCTCAGCAAATAGATTTTATGCTGAAAGCTGTCTCAGAAAGTATCCATTTAGTTTTGTTTATTATGGAAATCACCATGAAGCTCTATGCCTCCCAGTCATGGGATACATAGCAGATAAGTTTATGTATATGTATGCAGATGTATGATACTTGTATCCCTTTTATATATTGTATATTTTATATATTGTATATTTATATATTGTATACACTTTTATGACAATTTCCAGTGCCCTTTAATCTAACAGAACATGTCCCAAATATGGAGTGCTCAAAGTCAGTACGAGCACACACACATATGAAAAGGTGAATATAGGTAAAGGGTATGTTCAATCAGGAATAAAAATAACAAATAAATCAGAACTTTGAAACAGGTCTTGCAGATTTAGAAAAGATAATGAGGTCCCAATTGACAAAAGGCTTTGAGATGCTCAGCCCTATTTGGTTGAGACGCTTAGCCCTACTCATTAAGCCATTCATCCATGAGTTTAGTCCTGAAATTAGCACTTTCCTACATGGTTCATGATTCTAAAAGGGGTTGCATATTCTCAATAGGAGATTGCAAAGCACAGGAGGGATCTCTGGATTAAGCAGACGTTCTAAGGAAGTACATTATGACATAGAAATTTTTAATTGCTTATGGAACATTCTAGCCAATTATTACTCGATGATCAGCTCTAAGAATAACTGGCTGCAGTCTCTGACCCACTAGCTGAGTCTTACAGTTTGTGACAACATAGTCTACAGTGAATCAGTAGCAGGTAACTGTAGTGATTTAGTTTAAAAGGGTACCTGGATGGGAAAAAAAGGTTGGATTCACTCATCATGTTACAGCAGAAGCCCCCCACATTTACACTGGTTCAAATGAAGCTGGGAAAGGGTATCTAGCAATGGTGAAGGAAACAAGAACTCTGTAAGCTGCTGAGAAAAAGCAAGTGGAGTAAACACCTGATGCACTGAATGGTGAAATGCCTGCCTTAAAGATAACCTGCTAAAAAGGAGCATAAATGGTAGTGGATCCTATTGCTTCAGAGACTATTTTTCTCCCAATTGCTTAAAAGCAATGTACAAGAAACAGATCCCTACTTTAAGAAAAGAAAAAAAGATCGTGATTTAGGCTAATCTCTTAAATATTAATATTTGGGTTTGATGATATTGCTAGCTCTCTGTCAGAAATACTTGCCACAGACTTCATTAGAGAAAATTAAATCAGTGACCTCTTTATTCAGTTTTAGAAGGAAAGACAGGTCTACTTTATGATGTATTAATTTCTTTAAATTGCAGACTGCAGTCAGTTACACCAGCTTTTTGCTTGCCTATAGTGCTCTCTAGAAAATGTTTCAAACAGAAATGCCATTTATTTATATGATCATTATTAGGCCCTTCCTTTCTGCCTCTTTCAGGAAGGAAGTACAGTGAGTTTGCTCTCCATCTGTTTGGCACAACATAGAACATGTGGGAAATCTGCCAGCAATCAAGGGATTTCACGTTACTTGTGCCCCAGGACATATACTGATATACAGATCCAGAGAGGAAAGAGTTATATATTCTAAGACTTCCTATTAGTGCCCTACTACACGCTTATCCAATATTTTTTAAACCACAGTGTCAGCAAATTTGAAACATCAGATCTCAGCTGGTGAATCTGCTGCGTAGCCATTTAAAACACGCAATGGTAACAAGCACAAAAGCATAGATTCCACAATAAATATAGGCCGTTAACAGAGTATGTAACAGATTAATGCACAGAGTAAAAATCTTATCTGAGTTCATGTAAGAAAGAAAAGCAGATGATCCAGTTCATGTATCAGCTAAAATTCAAACTGATTCCCACTTTATCCATGTAAGTCCAGCCATGCATAATAAATCCTTCACAAACTGTAAAAGCATGTATAAGCTCACTTTAGTGAGAAGAATAGTATTTCTACTTGTCATCACAATAGAGGATCACTGTATACTAATTTTCTTCTTGAAGACTTTGCATATGAATTGCAGCCAAACCTCTGGATGCTTATAGTGAGTTACAATGACTGTAATGGGTAGAGAATTTTTAAAACAGTATGATTTGATTCTATAAACTAAATATCTTACATTCACTGAAATCTCTTCCAGTTCTACTAACAAATTAGAAAATTATTTTAAAGAATTATAATGGAAAGTTTTTTAAGATCTCAGATTTATTTTTTTCAGCATTATCCACAGCCTGCAAAACATTTTTACTAAACTGACATTTCCAAGATTTTGTGCAACAATTAGTAAACTGTTACCATAAACCATAATACAGATAGTATGTAACAAACCCCTCTTTTTTTCTTATTGTAACATCCTTCAGCTATAGAAATCAGTGTTTCCCTTTAGGGTGCTGTCCATGAGTTACATTTGAAACTTTACTGTGTGTTTATGTAAGGAGAAATATGAATAGAAAATGTTATTCCTCATTTAGTTCTTATGTCATGTAACCGTGATTTCTGTAACTCCTCCACATAGTCATTATGAAGTGCAAACTTAAGTGGTCTCTCTGCAGGGTAAGTACAGAACATGTAATACAATAATTAATGGAGTGTAGGTAGGTACTACAAATATAATCTTTTAACCATCTACTACTTCTGCAAAACGATTATGTGGTGAAATGGTTCCAAAAGCCAATGCTGTTTAGCATCTTCATCAATGACATAGTGGGATCCAGTGTGCCCTCAGCCAGTTTGCAGATGACACCAAGCTGAGTGGTGCAATTGACAGACCAGAAGGATGGGATGCCATTCAGAGGGACGTGAACAAGTTTGAGAAGCAGGCACATGTTAAACTCATGAGATTCAACAAGGTCAAGTCGTACACCTGGGTTGGGGTAACCCCTAAAATCAATACAGGCTGGGGGATGAAGGGGTTGAGAGCTTTGCAGAGAAGGACTTGGGGGTACTCGTGGATGAAAAATTTGACATAAGCCAGCAATGTGCGTTTGCAGCCCAGAAGGCCAACCGTATCCTGGGCTGCATCAAAAGCAGCGTGGTCAGCAGGTCGAGGGAGGTGATTCTGCCCCTCTACTCCGCTCTGGTGAGACCCCACCTGGAGTCCTCTGTCCAGCTCTGGAGCCCTCAGCCCAAGAAGTACATGGAACTGTTGGAGTGGGTCCAGAGGAGATCACAAAGATGGTCAGAGGGCTGGAGCACTTCTCCTATGAGGACAGGCTAGAGAGTTGTTGTTGTTTAGCCTGGAGAAGAGAAGGCAGCCTTTCAGTATTTAAAGGGGGACTATAGAAAGTATGGAAGCAACCTTTTTAGCAAGGGCCTGTTGTGACAGGACAAGGGGTAATGGTTTTAAACTAAAAGAGGGTAGATTTAGGCTAGATATAAGGAAGAAATGAGGATGGTGAGACCCTGGAACAGTTTGCCCCATCCCTAGAGACATTCAAGGTCAGGCTGGATGGGGCTCAGAGCAACCTCATCTAGTTGAAGTTGTTCCCGTTCTTTTCAGGGGGGTTGGCCTAGATGACATCTAAAGGTTCTTTCCAACCCAAAACATTCTCTGATTCTGTGATCACAGCAATGTAGCTTCCTTATCAGGACATGAAAAGAGTAAACTGTTCTGTCCATGTGCTTACTATTTCATGAAGAAACTTTCACGTATCTCTAGAAATGTGGGGTTTGAAGATTGGCACTCAAAGTTATGACCAGCAACTTTGAAGCCAAAACTATTATCTAGTAATAATATCAAGTTTGAGGTGATTATTGTTCATACAGCTCTCTCATTTTGATGTTCAGAAGAGAAAGGAGTTTCATAACACCATAAATTGCCTGTGAATATTTGTTTGCCCTTCTTATATGAAAGCACAGCTTGATCCAGTGAAGGATTCACATCACTTAGCTTTTGTCATGTGGAAAATACCACCATAAGGGAAAGGTAATGTAAATTTTAAGAAATAAGAAATTATTTGAACAAGTTTTCTCTTCAATTTGTATGAGGATTATTAGTCAGGCTAACCTGATTGTTTTCAGCAAATGTACAAGGATGAAATAGTACTAGTCTGACCACTCAAGAAGATGAGCTGGGTAAGGAACTACCAAACAAGATCAAAGCCATGAATGGATCTGTTACAAGCATCTGTTAGAAGTCCAGATTAATGTGCCTTCTGTTTTCTGTCTTTACTTTTCCTACCAGTAGACATCTGCTCCCACATAATATTTCCTTGCCAGCTGATTTTGCTGCACCCAGAACAGGCTTGCATACTTCCTTCCAAACCTTTGTAAATGACAGACTAGGTGACTGTAGAGCCTCCTATTCCAAAGAATAACTGCCTGCAAGACTTCTGAGAACAATCATGGGCAGCTTAAACACGACACTTCGGCACTATGAATGATCTTCCTGAATGATCTGCTTCTCACCCAACTATTAAATGCAGGTGCACCGAACTATACTTGTAGCTAGAATTATACAAGCAAAGTAAATTCATTATTAAAAGAATCGGTATAGTAATGGATTATATAGCTCAATTCTAGTGAAGAAAAATGTATACGTGGTATCTCCCAAATTAAGTTATTCAAATGTATGCACCCTTAAAGACAATCTACAAAATTATCTTACAATCTCTTCAGTATTTTGTGCCTGCAGACAACTATGACAATGTCACAGAGACTACAATGTAACTTAAAAGGCTATTTTCTGCCCCCTTTCTTCTGAATATTTCTGAAATTGTCATACACTTCTCCAGATACTAATAAAGCCCGTCATCCTTTATATACATTTCTATGGTACAGCTGGTCTATACATCTTTTTGCTTCTGTTCTGATATTAGATTGCTAGCACATCTGCAAAACATGTCTATAAACATTACAAAGAGTGTTAGAACAAAAGTAGATCCAGGAAAAATATATTACTTTACTTCACTAGATTGTTCTTATCGAAAACTATTTAAAGTGTTTCTTTGAACAAAGAAGGCTTACACCTTGTACTGGTTTTGGCTGGGATAGAGTTAACTTTCTTTATAGTAGCTGGCATGGGGATATATTTTGGATTTGTGCTGGAAACAATGTCGATAATGCAGGCAGGATTAAGATGGTTTTGTTATTGTTGAGCAGTACTTCCACAAACTCAAGGCCTTTTCTGCCTCTCACCCCACCCCACCAGCGAGCAGGCTGGGGGTACCCAAGAAGCTGGGAGGGGACACAGCTGACACAGCTGACCCCAACTGACCAAAGGGATATCCCACACTATCCAGCATCATGCTCAGCATATAGGGCTGGGAGAAGGAGGAAGTTGGGGACTTTTGGAGTGAAGGCGTGATGGATCCCTGCTTTCCTGGGGATGGCTGAACACCTGCCTGCCAATGGGAAGGAGTGAATGAATACCTTGTTCTGTTTTGCTTGTGTGCGCGGCTTTTGCTTTACTTCTTAAACTGTCTTTATCTCAACCCTTGATTTTTCTCACTTTTAGTCCTCTGGTTCTCTCCCCCATCCCACTGGACGGGGGAGTGAGCGAGTGCTGTGTGGGGCTCAGTTGCCATCTGGGCTTAAACCACAACACACCTTCACACAATTTCCAAGATTTTATAAGGAGCAAGTTATCCAACAGCAACAGACTAACAGTCCTGTGGCTGGGGCATATTTTAGCACGTAGAAGCTGTGAAAGCAGGCTTTGTCAAGATTTTTATCCACAGATCTCGAATACATTAGTCTATCATTTTTCTTCAGTTCCTTGGCTCTGTTCTGTCTCCTGTCTATCCTAAGAGCAGCTAAGAGAGTTCAGCTGCCTTCTGGCTCTTTTCTTGGCTTGTAATTGCACACTGCCCTCTGTGTCTTCTAATCTGTTTACTGATCGACAGTATGTGTTGGCATTTTGTGGCTTTTGGATGGGGTTTGTGAAAATATTTGCAAATATTCCTTCATCAGTGTTGCATAACCAACTGTATGAGGAACTATTTGCATTTACAGGCAGAAAAATGATTTAACTTGTAACATTTCCAGGTCTCCTGTTCTACATATTCATTAAGGCCATTAATCATTTCTCCTACCTCCCCTCTTTTTTATTAAAGGTCACGTTTGGTTTCACATCAAAAAAAGACCCTTTCTTAAATGTATATATATATTTACTTATATAAAATTTGTCAAAATCTGTTAGTAACATGTTTCATGTCATCAACTTCACTAGCAAAGACCAAGCAGTACTTATTTACCTTTCCACTCCTTCTCAGACCATAACCCTTTTAAGACTGATTTCATGGTCTGTGCGACCCAACTCACAGTAGTAGGAAAGAATGCCTAGAATAACCAGTAACAAGTATTTTACAAATCAGATGAAAAATTGGGTAAACATACAGATATAATTTCAGAATTTTTGGCAGCCTGAGAGATCCCTGAAATATATGCATTATGCTTATATTAGGAAAAAACTTTTCCATCAGGGTGAAGAAATTTCCAATTGATGTGTATTTGTTCATATACAGTATTAATACCTTCTCTTAGGTGTAATGTTTTATACTTTTATTTTTTCTATCTCCTTAGCTTGCATGCAATCTTCTTAACTGAAGAGTCTAATTCAGAATCTTAATCACCAAGGCTTTCCTCTATAGCCAGTCACCCCTCCAGGGAATAATTTAGCCCACCTAAAAGCTCTGGAGTGGTTTATCACTTCTAATTAACTACTGAGGTAGCTGAAAGAGGAAACTTTTCTAAATTGCATACACAGTACAAGGAGTAGCATGAATTCACGCTTTCATATTTAAAAGGAAAACATGAACCTGCTGTCTGCTCTGCTTGAGAGAGCTTTGTGGAACAATGTTCAACCTATATTTTTCCTTCTCAGTTGGAGAAAGGCAGCTTCCTGTTGTCAATAATCTTTCTCTTTATTCTTACTATAGTAACTGCATAAACATTGCTCACGATTCCAAACAGAACAATTCAGAGTATTTAAGTGAGACTTCCAAATCACCTTTTGGAGGCACTTCTTTCCTCTCCCATTGACTGGAGCTTACATATGCAAATCTTGTGACTGAGACCCCTGCAGTGAGATTCAACTTCTGACACCAAAATTTGAGTTTCTGAATCTAGCCCTGAATTCCTTCCCTGTTGTAGCAGAATATCAGCTTTATGCATTTATCTTTGTGTAGATACCTTCCAGATTTCTAGATGTCCAGATGTGTAGGTTTCCATTGGAAATGAGGCAAATGGGTTTCTAATAACCTCAAGTGAATGGACATGGTGCACATCTGCAGCAGGTACCTCATGTGCTTCAGGAACACTGACATGCAGCCTCACCACAAATAGGATATGCAGCCTTGCTATAAGGTCTTCTGGGTTTGGTGTACTTTTGCAGACACTAAATCTGATAGTGAAAGACACAGCAGTTCTACTGTGTTTCCATTTGCCAGTGTTGGCAGGACAGAGGTAGGTGCTGGAAGGTAACCTCTTTATATGGTATGAACACCAAGGGGTCCTTGTCTGCCTCAGACAGACACATTGCTGAAATATGGTTAACCGTTACTGTGCTTTAGAAACTCTCACACTGAAAATTACTCTGTCATTTGACATGTCTTTAAACTTAGTTGTGTTGTTTCTGAACACAAAGTTACAATGTCAAATTTATTGTATGCTCAGAAGTCTCTTTTAAATGTAAAATGATAAATTGGAAAATGGGATCTTAGAATATATACAGTAAATTATTAGGTGCCCTGGGCTGGGCTGAGCAAGCTAGCTTATGTGAAATAAGAATATGTTTTCTATGGTTCCTATCAAAAAAATAAAGTAATAAAGCATCAGTATTTTTCAAATTAGTAGACATTTAACCTCTTTCTACCATTTTTTTGAGCCTTGTGTTACAGCTTTTCTCAATTCTAAGCAGGACTGGAAGCAAGAAGTTGCACTAGAAGTTTCACAAGCAAGACAGTTGTCATGAGGTCAACTATGCAATCTCAAAGGACTGGGTTTTCACATGTGCTTAGAACTGTCAACTAGGTAAAATCTCCAGTGTCCCTCATCCCATCACTTTCTTTGGGCATTATGTGCACTGAAGACCAAGGAAAAGCTTCCCGTTTCAATTAAGGGAATAAACGGGGGGGGAAAAGGTGCTTCTGCCTTTGAAAATACAGCCAAAGAAACTTAAAAAAATTGCTGCTCTCTTTAAAGTCTGGCCTACTGGGCCTTTTGCAATTTTATGATAAAGATAGTTGCTAGGTTTTTATATTGCTAGTAAGGAAATATATTAAAAATTAACCCAGTGTAAAGAACACGGTTTCTAATGATGAAGTTGGCCATTATCACTTTTTTATCCTTGAGAAATGGCTCATAGATGGTGCTAACTACAGTCAATTGCTACCCACTATCTTGTGCTGGCAGATAGCCACTCTGCTCTGGAGGGCACTTGCACGGAGCAGAATTATTTTTAGTTGCAGATACTTGGAGCTTCAAGTCATTACTATGAATCATGTGACATTAAACACCTGCGGCACACTGCCACCTCTGACAAACTCTTTACTGTGACCCATGAGTATATGCACAATTAATATCAGATTGTACATCATTAAATTTTCCAGTCTGACTTATGAATGAGTTCTGCCCTACAGGCACGGAAAGAAGAAACAACAATGATCCTGCTTACCAACCCAGGAACAGCTAACCTACTTTTGATATATATTCCCCCTAGACTTATAAAAAGACTATTAATTACATTGATAATATATCACCACACTTTTTTTTCTCCAATAGGGATTTCAGTAAAAACTTAGAGCTATTTTTATCAAATATTACTTCTTCCATCATTGATTGAAATTTATGTAATTTACTTAACATATGCCATGGTAATATTTTCAAAACGAAGTAACTTTGAAGTAGGCATTGAATGGAATCTACTTAATATTCCATGAGAGTATACTGCAGCATAAACCTAATTCTCTCAATAAGATGACTTTTCAAATATAAAAAGGTAGAAAAATTGGACCTTTTTACTTAGTATAAAAAAGAACTTGCAGTTCAGGTGCCCTGGCAAAGTAATTGTGCTGAACAATAAAGACTGATGGAAAACTAAAGTTTACTTGAGAGTAGGTGGCTTCCAGAGGGGGTGCTCTCAGTGGCAGTGGTGATGCTACGTGTTTGCATATTCAGTCTCTCTCAGAATTGGTGAGTGCTACTATTAATTCTCATATTTTGGCACATGTTCAAGAGAACTAATTTAATTGCCTTCTCATCCATCTGCAGACAGAATTCAAAATATTCTTCTTGGTTTTCATATTACCTTATAATTTTCTCTTTTGTTTCTCTAAAATCAGACCTAGCTGTCCAGTCTGCATCTGCACTATTTCCACAAGATTGTGATCTCAACTTCCTTTTTATTCACCCCATGAAGGCATGTGGAGATTTTCTCTGGATTTAAAAGTAACTGTGTGTGGCTCTAGACAATGACTACAGGATCAATATTCTTTTTTTTCTCTCTCTCTTTTTTTAAGATAAAATAACTCCTGTATTACTTGAAACAAATTTTCTGTAATTTTAAAATTACTTTTTCCAGAGCAGAATATTACAAATAGAAGTGTGAAGATTTTATAGGATTATCTTTTGTAAAAGTAATTTAGATATTTCCCACACGAAAATAATTTTTAATTATATCAGAACACACTATGAGAACCTGAACAGGCAGACACATACATAAGCAAAGATTATTTTTTTTTTGTCAGATGAAGATATCAAAATCTTTCAGGGAAGGAAAGGAATTAGTTAGAATTATAGTGATAATCTGTGAGTGGGATACAGTGTGTAGCTTTTTCACTTAAAAAATATCTTGGTGAATACAGATTCCTGTATTAAGAGTAATATTCAATATAATTATTGCAAATAAATGTAACATGCACTACATGTAAATTAAAGCCCTTCTTTCATATCTCTTATTATTAAACAGCTATTGAGTACCACCAAAGTTATGCAAATTCCACCAATAGTAGAACTCTAATCTTAATTTAATTTCTGTGATTTCAAGTGAGTATATTAATGTTTATATAAAAACAATGTGTATCCATGCAGAATCAGACGTTTTGGATGTTTCTACAGTATATCCATTCTACTTGACTAACATCAATATAAGACATGAAACAAACACTTGGTTTGCTTACAGACGACATACAGTGTGGACTGATGCAGCACAAGCCTTCTGCTGCCATGATTCAGAGTGTCAGGCTGTTACTCTTTCCCTTTGACACTTACATGAAGCTAGGTGCAGGCATGAAACTAATCAAGTGCTATGTGATGTTTCAAAAAAAAGGGGGTTTTTAGGATTATTTTATACTTTCTTGAATCAGTTCTCATGGTTTGTGACAGAAGCAGGGCAGCAAAAGTGCTAGTTATGATCATTAAAATAACTACATGTATTGTCTCTTGCGTCTAAGGTGAGAACTGTTCTGTGCCATTTTTCCATCTAAATAGTACGTAGAAATAGTTAACATAGGATGAGGCTGCTTTTTATCCCCTCCACACCAGGGAAAGAAAATGCTGCTCCCTTTAACCTTTGTTACAGGAATTTTGTGTATTTTTTAAAACACTAATATTGTTGCATGTAAATTACCAGCAGTTGAATTTTCAAAGCACACAAAATAAGACTTGAAAGGGTTTCTTCAAAACAGACATGAACAGGAGTTGTGTATGGGCCAAGTGTGCGCCATATGCACCAGGTAGGATATCACCCAGTGTGAACAGGCCTGGATGTAACTCTGCTTCTTGGCACCAACTTTGCAGTGATGCCTGTTGAGGTCATTTCTGTCCATTTGATAACTGGGAGAGGGCAGCTTCCCTTCAAATCAGGGAGCAGAGTTAATGAAGTTTATTGCAAAGATATCAGAGACAGCTTGGCCATGGGAGGAAATAAAACGTTAAGTCATTTCTGATATGACTCAGTTTTTGGGTAATTGGTGGTTACCCTCTAAACTACCTGGCACTCGTAAGGCAATATATTCTAAATTTCTGGCAGCTGTTATCATGCTAATGGTTAAGGTTGGCATAAATTATACTTACCTGAGCCAATCTATTACATGCTCCTCTTAAATACTTCAGCTGAATGGTTCATGTTTTTGTTACTATTTGCTGTGGATTGCCACTTTTTCTTTATTGCTGTGCTCCAATACAGATGCATTTTGTTTTAATTAAGTCATTACTGCTGTCTTGTAGATTCGCTTAGCACATTCAATGTTTAGCTGTTATCTACATCTGTAATCTTCATCTCTATAATTAATGTTATTTTAAAGTTATTTTAATGTGAAATCAGTTTGAGACAGACTTCCTTTAGCTGCTAATATAAGCTTTAAAGAGATAAAGCTCCAAAGGCCAGAAATGGCTTTGATCTTCAAGGCTTATTAATGAAAGCAACACACTTAGAGCTGTGCTTACATATTCACATACTTTCAGATAATCCGAATTGATTCCCAAGGCTGTACAAATTTGCATGAGTGGTCCAAATTTCCAAAAGATCACAATAAACTGGCAACATGATGGAATAACTTGAACTTAAAGTGACACATGAGGGATGGCGCTGATGTTTAATAATTTGCAACAACACTTTTTCATTTTTTAACCAATCAAATGAATGACACTGTCACTCCAATGAATGAAATTAAATTGTCACTCCAGTCTTCAAAAAGGGAAAGAAGGAGGATCCGGGAAACTATAGGCCAGTCAGCCTCACCTCCATCCCTGGAAAGGTGATGGAGCAGTTCATCCTGGAGGTCATCTCCAGGCATGTAGAGGAAAAGAATGTTATCAGAAAGAGTCAGCATGGATTCACCAAGGGGAGATCATGCTTGACCAACCTGATAGCCTTCTGTGATATCATGACTGGCTGGGTCAAGGAAGGGAGAGCAGTGGAGGTTGCCTATCTTGACTTCAGTAAGGCACTCAACACTGTCTCCCATAACATCATCACAGACAAGCTAAGGAAGTGTGGGCTGGATGAACGAACAGTGAGGTGGATTGAGAACTGGCTCAACAACAGAACTCAGAGGGTCGTGATCAATGGAGCAGAGTCTGGATGGAGGCCTGTCACTAGTGGTGTTCCCCAGGGGTCTGTGCTGGGTCCAGTCCTGTTTAGCATATTCAGTGATGACTTGGACAATGGGATAGAGTGTAACCTCAGCAAGTTTGCTGATGATACCAAGCTGGGAGGAGCGGCCAATACACCAGAAGGCTGTGGTGCCATCCAGTGAGACCTGGACAGGCTGGAGAGCCTGTTCCAAGGGCAACCTGATGAAATTCAACAAAAGCAAGTGTAAGGTCCTGCACCTGGGGAGGAACAACCCCATGCACCAGTACAGGCTGGGGGCTGACCTACTGGAAAGAGGCTCTCTTGAGAAGGACCTGTGAGTGCTGGTGGGCAGCAAGCTGGCCCTGAGCCAGCACTGTGCCCTTGTGGCCTAGAAGGCCAACGGTATCCTGGGGTGCATTAAAAGGAGGGTGGCCAGCAGATCAAGGGAGGTTATCCGCCCCCTCTACTCTGCCCTAGTGAGACCACATTTGGAGTGCTGTGTCCAGTTTTAGGCTCCCCAGTTCAAGAAGGACTTGGAACTGCTTGAGCAAGTCCAGCGGAGAGCTACCAAGATGATCAGGGGACTGGAGCATCTCCCTTATGAGGAAAGGCTGAGAGATTTGGGTTTGTTCAGCCTGGAGAAGAGAAGACTAAGGGGGGATCTTATCAGTGCTTATAAATATCTAAAGGGTGGGTGTCAAGAGGATGAGACCAGACTCTTTTCAGTGGTGCCCAGTGACAGGACAAAGGGCAATGGGCACAAGTTGGAACACAGGAAGTTCCAGCTGAACATGAGAAAAATCTTCTTTCCTGTGGGGGTGCCAGAGCAGTGGCACAGGCTGCCCAGGGAGGTTGTGGTTTCTTCTTCCCTGGAGACATTCAATACCTGCCTGGATGTGTTCCTGTGCCTCCTGCTCTGGGTGCCCCTGCTCAAGCAGTGGTGTTGGACAAGATGATCTCCAGAGATGCTTTCCAACACCCTACAATTCTGTAATTCCATGAAACATGGGCAGGCAAGCTTAGATTTGGAAACAGTAAAATAGAGCATAGAGACAATTAACTAACACAGGATCTGCAGAAAAAATAGAAAAGATAACTTCTGATTTTGAAAAGGAACTTTTTTCTCCATAACTTATTCGAAACTGCGCTGCTTCACATAACC
Organism: Phalacrocorax carbo; assembly: GCF_963921805.1. Classification (NCBI taxonomy): domain Eukaryota; kingdom Metazoa; phylum Chordata; class Aves; order Suliformes; family Phalacrocoracidae; genus Phalacrocorax; species Phalacrocorax carbo. The sequence continues at coordinate 162,606,139 of NC_087513.1, forward strand.
ACCAAGCCATTTTCTTCATTCTATTATATCTGATTCACACTTAATTTGTAACTAAGCAGCTGAAATTTGCTCATGGATAATGTATGTAGAAAAAGGCAAGAAATGGAATGAACTGTGCATGTTTTTACTGCCACAGGCAGAAATGATGCAAAAAGGTCCCCACCTTTTGCGACTAGTTCTTTTGACTCATTTATGATTCTTCACAACAGTCATTTTCACTTTCATTTACTTAGCACCATATGACTGGGAATCTTTTCCACCCCTCTGAGCTGCTGTAAATTTTGTCTTAAAATATTCCATGGCCCCCTTACCTTTTGATTAGATTAACTGTAAACCAGATTGAGCATTAAACTTGGTATATAACAACTGAATTCATTATGTATGTTATGTTGCAATACGATTTCAGTTGATTTTATACTGTATCTGTCCTAGAAACTTGAATCAGATTTTTCTCTTCCATTTCTAATATGAAGCTGTCTATTAATAAATAAGAGAAGACAAAAATACAGCAGCTTAAGATCACACATCGTAGCTCTTTGCAAGCAATGTATTATTTTTGAAAGAACAGAAAGGTGTCTTATATTATACAAGGCTGCTTTTTCTTTCCTGCTGGCAAATGGTGGAGTTTACACTAAATTGGAACCCCCTGTAAGTAAAAGCCCTTGAACACAGAAGCGTAGAGTGTTTTCTTCTGAGATTAAAGGAGGCATTTTCTAGGCCACTACACAACCAGATACTAATACACATTTATTTAAAAGCTTTATATTTCTGTCTGCTCTTTTCATCATTCTTTCTTTCATATAAATTTCACTCTGAAATTTAAATATTATGAAAAAATAGACAACAGTTTTTAATATATCAGTGAAGGTGAAACTGTTCTGAGTTAGAATGGAAAAGTAATCTTTGAAAAAATATAAACCTTCTTATTCAGTACTATGAAAAAGAATGTGATTCTAAAAATTGATTAGACTGAATTTACAGTTGATTGTAAAACTAAATGTTAAATTCACTAGATCGATAATTTACAAAACTAAAACCACAAAAGTTATTATGAGTTGTATCTCTATAGATGTTTTCAACAGATTATGTAAATTATATATTTGGATTTTTAATGACCTCTTTACCAATACACAATGAAGGAAGACTGTCTCTACAATGCAACAAAATAGTACCTTTGCACCACTTAATGTCTCTGTCAAGCTTTCAAAATAACAGCTAAGTAATGCAAAAGCTTTTGCAATTGTTCTCTATGTAATAATGAAGAAATATTGCCATTTGTTACTCAAATAGGTTGCAATAATAATATATTCCTTTGGCAAACAAAAAAACCCAGATATCCTACATTCCTTCAAAAGAAATCAAACTGAGATTTAAGTTTGACTGAAGTGCGCTATTGAAAGAAACTTCAACAATTTTTGTTATCACAAAAGCAATTTACCAGCATGAGAGACTAGTTCATTGTATTAATCAGTAATATCCATGTAACTGCTCGGTGCTATTACTGAACTGTTTTCATTTTGAGGTTTTATAGTAAGAAGCAGCAAGTGTTTTGAAAGTTAGGTGGCTCAGTTTTCTTGACATACATTCAGATGGATAGACCTATTTTAGTCTATCTGAACAGGAAACCAGGTCACTCAGTATAGAATGGTCAATAAAAATGGTGAAATAGGTTTTCTCCCAAGGACTGATAGCTGGATAATTTGAGAAAAGGATGGAGAAGGATCACGAAATACCTCTGGATCGATGGCTATTAATTTAAGAGCTGCACATTTCCTGGAATGAAACAGTTGATGTTGTTATGTGGAACAATTACCATTTTCAATTAGCTGACATTTCACATAGCTTTGAGAGGAATGGAAGACAATAACCCTCAACACCTAATCTCAGCTCTGCTGTTAGGCGAGCCCTTTGTCAATAGTTTTGTGGTATTATTTCACAGGCAAACCCAATACACTGTGATCACTTACTTTCTTCATCTTCAAATACTGTGAACTACACAGACACGGTTCAGGCAGAGTTCAGGTGCAATGAGTGCTATGACAACTACAGTCTTTCATGCTAATGTGTGTGAATATATATGTGTATATAGCTATATATGTAAAAATACATGCGTGTGTAAATATCTATATTTGTGTTGGTTTTTCACCATGGATTAATCTTTCTGGTACTTTTCTCTCTGTGACATTTTATTAACATGAGCAGCTCAGTGAGCTTTTATGGTTGTTACCGTATGTCACAATAAAATGGTAAAATAAATATCAGTGATACAGCAAGCTATCTCATTAGAATTAAAATAAGTCATCTGCTCATCAACGCTATGTTTTACATCCTGCTCTATAAACTACCACTTAATTTCCTTAAATCACTAAATATATCAGAAATGGGATATTTCAATGAAATTGTCTCAGATGGCTTTCTTTTTCTTTTATTTACATGGATTGTAGATTAAAAAGCAAAACCAAAACAAAACCAAATTTGTGGTCCAAACTGTAAAAAGTATAGAAAGATACATTAGAGGTTGAAAGCAAACTGTACAAAAATATCAATTACACTGTCAAAATTATACTAGTAATGGGTCACCTAATACTGTTATCATATAAAATTATTCTGTACATACATCAATGGAATACAAAACTATTGGTCATTCAAAGATTTATGTATTCAGTAATTCCAGTGTGTTCACTTTAAGCCTTTAATAAAGTTTAATAGTTTGGTATAATCTCTGCCACAATTTTCCCCCAAAACTGTGACTGGATGAGACGTGATCAACTGTTTTAGATCAAAGCTTTCAGACAGAGAGCAAAGCAGCACTGTGCAAAGCATTCACACAGCTGATGGCTCTCACCCCAAAAGGGTCTCTTGAGCAGCAACTGCAGCCCGACCCAAATCCAGGACCATTGTTTCTTTGCTTTGAGAAAACATAGGGAAGATTTGGGTACTAAGGCTGAATTAGGTACCTTAGTCAGAGATATACAGAAAACTTACTGTCTGCTTTCCATGTCCAACTGGTGCCAACTTCATTTGGCAGCAAAAGTGAGCATCAGGCATTTAAATAAATAAGCTCCATAATGACTGAGAGGAGAGGTGCCCTCATGCGAACCAAGATGATGTTCAGGCCCAAAGTATGGGTAGAGAACTAAGTCTCTGAAGGGACATAATCCACTTAGCATGCTCTGAAAAGGCTTAAGCAAATCTGACAGCACAGAGTTCAGCAGAATGCAGAGACTTCTCATTTAAAAACTTAAGGCGGGGGAAAGAAGAGAAATCATCAGTCTTTCAGATGATAAAATAGACTAAAAGTAGTCCCTGGCAAGAGGAAAACCAAAGCTAAATTCTTAGCCTCATAAAATCATAGAATCACAGAATGGTTTGGGTTGGAAAGAAGCTTTACAGGTCATCAAGGCCAACCCCCCTACAGTGTGCAGGGACATCTCCAACTAGATCACGTTGCTCAGAGCCCTGTCCAACCTGACCTTAAATGTTTCTTGGGATGGGGCCTTCAGTACCTCTCTGGGCCACCTGTTCGACTGTTTCATCATACTCACAGTAAAAATCTTTTTCCTAAAATCCAGTCTAAATCTACCCTCCTTTAGTTTAAAACCATTACCCGTTGTTCTGTCACAACAGGCCTTGCCAAAGAGATTGCCCTCAGCCTTCCTATAGTCCCCCTGAAAGGCTGCAATGAGGTCTCCCCACAGCCTTCTTTTCTCCAGGCTGAACAACCACAGCTCTCTCAGCCTGTCCTCATAGGAGAAATGTTCCAGCCCTCGGACCATGTCTGTGGCCCTCCTCTGGACCCGCTCCAACAGTTCAATGTCCTTCTTGTGATGAGGACTCCAGAGCTGGACACAGGACTCCAGGTGGGGTATCACCAGAGCAGAGTAGAGACACAGAATCACATCCCTCGATCTGCTGGCCACGCTTCTTTTGATGCAGCCCAGGATACAGCTGGCCTTCTGGGCCCAAAGCGCACACGTTGGCTCATGTCCAGCTTTTCATCCAGCAGTACCCCCAAGTCCTTCTCCACAGGGCTGCTCTCAATCCCTTCATACCCCAGCCTGTATTGATGACAAGAATAGCCCCAACCCAGGTGCAGGACCTTGCACTTGGCCTTGTTGAACCTTATGAGGTTTTCACAGGGTGCACTCGATCCCACAGTCTACGTCACTGATGAAGATATTAAACAGTACTGGTCCCAGTACGGACTCTTGAGGGACACCACTCGTCACTGGTCTCCATCTGGACATTGAGCCATTGACCAATACCCTCTGGATGAGACCATCCAGCCAGTTCCTTATCCACCGAGCAGTCCACCCATCAAATCTGTATCTTCTCACTTTAGAGACAAGGATGTTGTGGGGGACCATGTCAAAGGCCTTACAGCAGTCGGGGTAGATGACACGCATAGCTCTTCCTTTGTCCACCGACGTAGTCACTCCACCATAGAAGGCCTCTAGGATGGTCAGTCAGAACTTGCCCTCAGTGGAGCCATGCTGGCTGCCTTGGATCACCTCCCTGTCCTCCATGTGCCTTAGCACAGCTTCTAGGAGGATCTGTTCCATCATCTTCCCAGGCACAGAGGTGAGGCTGACAGGACGGTAGTTCCCAGGTCCTCCTTTCTACCCTTTCTCAAGAGGGGCACAATGTTTCCACTCTTCCCATCCCCAGGGCCTTCACCTGTCTGCCATGACTACTCAAATATCATAGAGAGTGGCTTAACGACTACCTCAGCCAATTCCCTCAGGACTCTGGTCCCATAGACTTGTGTATATCCAGGTTCCACAGGTGGTCATGAACCTGATCTCTTTTACAATGGGAGGGGCTTATCCCTCCTCGTCTCCATCCTGCATTCCATTGGCTTGGAATGACTGAGGCAAAAAAGTTGCTGAGTACCTCAGCCTTCTCCTCGTGTGTTGATACTAGGCCACCGTTGCTGTTCATCAGGGAGGGTACGCTTTCTTTGACTTTCCTTTTCTGGTTGACGTACCTGTAGGAGCCCTCTTGTTATTCTTTGCATCCCTTTGCCAAATCCAGCTCCAGTCGTGCCTTGGCCCTCCTGACCCCATCCCTACACAAACAGGCAGTGTCCCTATGCTCTCCCCAGGATACCCGTCCCTGCTTCCACTGCCTGTGCAGTTCACTCTTGCTCTTTAGTTTGATCAGCATGTCTCAACTCAGCCATGCTGGTCTCTTCCATTCCCTGCCTGATTCCTTACACCTGGGAACTGAGAGCTCTCGCACCCTATGGAACACGTCCTTAAAATTCTGCCAGCTCTCTTCTGCTCCCTTGCCCCTGAGGGCCTTTTTCCCAGAGGGTCCTGCTGACTAACTCCTTAAAGAGCTGGAAGTCTGCCTTCCTAAAATAAATTTGGGTCCTGACTATACTCCTTGCTTTTCCCTTATCCCTCAGGAGTGTGAACTCCACCAATGCATGATTGCTGCAGCCCAGGCTGCCTCCAATCTTGACGACACTGATGAGCTCACTTGCACTGGTGACCATCAGGTCTGGTATTACAATCCCTCGGGTAGGGATGCCCCAGCTCAAGAAGTTATCCTCAAGACATTCTAGGATTCTTCTGGTTTGCCTACAGCTCGCTGTGTTACTTTTCCAGCAGATGTCAGGGTAGTTGAAGTCCCCCAGTAGCAGAAGAAGAAGAAGTAGAAGTAGAGTGCGAAGCCTCCTGCAGCTGGAGGAAGACGGCTCCATCAGTAGGCTCCCCTTGACCCGGTGGCCTGTAGTAGAGACCAACCACAAGGTTCCCTTTGTTGCCTCTGTCTCTGGTTCTTACCCATAAGCTTTTGACCTGCTCATGGCTGTTCTTCAGGGACAGCTCTTCACACTCTTATCGATTTCTGGATGTAGAGAGCAGCGCCTCCGCCCCTCCTTCCTCGCCTGTCCTTTCTGAACAGCCTGTAGCTGTTCACACCGATAGCCACGTTCCAGTCATGGGATTCGTCCAACCAAGTTTCAGTAATGGCAATCAGGTTGTTGCTTTGTAGCAGCAGGGTAGTTTCCAACTCCTCCTGTTTGTTTCCCATGCTGCGTGCGTTAGTGTAGAGGCATTTCATCTAGGCTGCGGGCTGTGTCTCCTTCTTAGCAGAGCACCCCTTAGTTCCTTTGAGGTGTTTCATGGGAGTTTCCTTGTTGGCTCCTACTACCTCAGGAGCCCCCAGCTCATCTCCGCAAGACTTTGACTCTGCTGCAGTGTCCCCAGCACACCTCTGGGCAATAGGTTGAGAGCTCATACTAGCAGCCCGTCCCTCTAACCATTGTTTATCATCCCACAGCTTGTCTCAGGCAAGCCTGATATGTCCCCTGTCCCCCTTTGCCTCTAGTTTAAAGCCCTGTCAATGAGCCCTGCAAGCTCCTGAGCAAAGACCCTCTTTCCCCTTTGAGAAGGGTGGCTTGCATTTGATGCCAGCAATCCGGGTGCTCTGTAGGCCATCCCATTGTCAAAAACCCCAAAACTGTGTTGGTGACACCAGCCACGGAGCCATGTGTTAATAGATTGCGGTGACTGTTCCTTCGAACATCACTGCATAAATAGAATAGTGCCCTTTTTAGCTAAATTTAGATCCCCACAAAATCAAAAATTTCAAGCAGAGACAGTAAAAATCAGGAAGTAAAAGCCTGATGCAGGCTATGAGTCCACAGCTTTCAGCTGTTATAATTTTGCACTAATCCAAATCTCAGCTGTGGGTTGATGCATCTTTCTTGATATTCAGTTCAGTTATTGTCAGTTCCTCCTGAGAGCCAAATTGTGATTTTTGTGGCATTGAACACAAAAAAGGTGAATGTAGGGCCCAGCAAATCCCAAAGCCAGCTCAGGAAAGGAGTTGGAACACATCAATGAATGAATCAGTAGAGCATATGACTGCAGCAGCCAGTATTTACATCGATATAGGTTGCTGTGGAAACACAGGTTTAGTAATGTAATATTTAAGTAACTCATCTACAGAAATCCAGCACTGTATTAAATTCCTTGTGCTTTCAGTTAGTTCTGTTTTTTTTCAAATGACTGTTTAGAATAAAAAGGATAAACAGTCCAAGGACTGAGCCAAGAACATAGAGTCATTCTTGCTTTTTAGTTTCAGTCACTTTAAGAAGCAGTATAGGCTTTCATTATTGAGGTTAAAGCATTTTTAAACATATGAAAATTCTTTTTTATAACTTGAAGAAAGGTTACAACTAATGTGATTTTTTAAAAATTAAAAATATGAGGAATGGTATATAATTTTTTTGATCAAAATAAAAGTTTAAATGTTTAATAAATTTATCTGAAGTGAGCCTTAACATAGAAAAAACCATAACCCAATAATTTATTATATATTATAAAATTATAAAAAACTTAGCTGGGCTGTGAAATTACAAAATAGGATGATTCCAAATTTGCAGCTTCTGAACAGAGTTCTGGATAATTCAGGAATCTGAATGCAAGTTTTGACTGCTGTTGTGGTTTAGCTGGCAACTCAGCCCCACACAGCTGCTCACTCCCCAAGCGGTGGGACAGGGCAGAGAATCAGAAGGGTAACGCTCGTGGGTTGAGATAAGAACAGTTTAATAATTAAAATAAAACAACAACAACAAAAATGCAATAGAAAGGAAAACAATGAGAGGCGCGAAACCCGGGGCGGGCAGCGAAAGGGAATGAACCAGCAAAACAAACAACACGTGACGCAGCCGCTCACCGCTCATCGCCCACCGACCCGATGCTGCCAGTCCCTGAGCCACAACAACCCCTGTGCACCCACTGCCCCGGTTAATGCACTGGCCGTGGCGTCACATGGTATGGAACGAACACCCCATTGGCCAGTCGGGGTCAGCTGCCCTGGCTGTGGCCCCGCCCCTCCCGGCCTCCTGCCCACGCGGCAGAGCGCGGGGAGCTGGAAAGGTCCCTCACTGCTACAGGCGCTACAGTGAAGATAGTTAACTCTTTCTCAGCCCAAACCAGCACATTCTCCACCCCTTATTCCATACCATTTACACCATGCCCAGGTCCCATATGATGCAATACAACCGTACCAACCACCACCCCTCCCCTTCCCATCCTTTAACATAATACACAGACATCATTCCCTTAGTTTATGGACCTTCCCTGTGAAATGTCCATTAAAATGTCCATTGAGTTCACCCAGTCCATGATTCTGGGCTCCATCTGTTGTATCAGTCTTTCAGGGCAGGAGAGATGGTGTGTGTGGTGTTGGGTTGCTGCATGCTGAGTCAGTCATCGTTCCAACACTCCTGCACTTTGCTTGTTTCATCAAAGTTCATCTTCCATGGATTGGGAGGTTTGTACTATGATCATTGGTACAACACAGAGGTGACACACAATATTATATAGCAGTTTGAACTGTGCCATTCATTTCATTGGTTGTTTTTGCCCAAAATCGAATCCCCTTGAGGCTCACATCAGACTTCTCCATCCTCCCACATCACCCACCAAGTCCACCCAGGTCCTCAAGCAAAAGCAATCCCACAAAGGGGTTTGCCTTTCCCCAAGGCAGGAAGAACCCAGACTGTTTTGCCCAACATACTTTTTGTGTGCACTACAGGGACTCTATCCCCTTCCACAGTATTTCTGACTGGGCAGGGCCAGCTCGCCTGGCAGATCCCCTCGTGTTGACTAACCACATGGCTTTTGCTAAATGTGTATCCCAGTGCTTGAATGTTCCACCCCCCATTGCTCCCAGTGTAGTTTTTAACAGTCCATTGTATCTTTCGATTTTCCCAGAGGCTGGTGCGTGATAGGGGATGTGATACACCCACTCAATGCCATGCTCTTTGGCCCAGGTGTCTATGAGGTTGTTTCGGAAATGAGTCCCATTGTCTGACTCAATTCTCCCTGGGGTGCCATGTCGCCACAGGACTTGTTTTTCGAGACCCAGGATAGTGTTCCGGGCAGTGGCGTGGGGGGCAGGATATATTTCCAGCCAGCCAGTCATTTTTCTACCATTGTAAGCACATGGCGCTTGCCTTGACGGGTCTGTGGGAGTGTGATATAGTCAGTTTGTCAGGCCTCCCCATATTTATATTTCAGCCATCGTCCCCCATGCCACAGAGGCTTTACCTGCTTCGCTTGCTTGATTGCAGCGCACGTTTCACATTCGTGAATAGCCTGTGCAATAACATCCATGGTCAAGTCCACCCCTTGATCACAAGCCCACTGTATGTTGCATCTCTCCCTTGATGGCATGAGGTGTCATGGGTCCACTGAGCTAGAAATAGTTCACCCTGAGCCACTTCAGTCTTGGCAGCCTGATCTACCTGCTGGTTGTTTCGATGTTCTTCAGTGGCCCAAATCTTGGGGACGTGAGCATCCACATGCTGTACCTTTACAACCAGGTTCTCTACCCGGGCAGCAATATCTTGCCACAGTGCGGCAGCCCAGATGGGTTTGCCTCTGCGCTGCCAGTTGCTTTGCTTCCACTGCTGTGACCACCCCCACAGGGCATTTGCCACCATCCAGGAGTCAGTATAGAGATAGAGCACTGGCCACTTTTCCCGTTCAGCAATGTCTAAGGCCAGCTGGATGGCCTTTACCTCTGCAAACTGTCTCGATTCACCTTCTCCTTCAGCAGTTTCTGCTACTTGTCGTGTAGGAGTCCATACAGCAGCCTTCCATCTCCGGTGCTTTCCCACAAGGCAACAGGACCCATCAGTGAACAGAGAACATTGCTTCTCCTTTTCTGGCAGTTTGTTATAGAGTGGGGCTTCTTCAGCACGTGTCACCTCCTCCTCTGGTGATGATCCAAAATCTTTGCCTTCTGGCCAGTCCATGATCACTTCCAAGATTCCTGGGCAACTGGGGTTTCCTACTCGAGCCCGTTGGGTGATCAGTGCAACCCATTTACTCCACGTAGCATCAGTTGCATGGTGTGTAGAGGGGATGTTTCCTTTGAACATCCAGCCCAGCACTGGCAGTCGGGGTGCCAGGAGCAACTGTGCCTCAGTACCAACCACTTCTGAAGCAGCTCGGACCCCTTCATATGCTGCCAATATCTCTTTTTCAGTTGGAGTATAGCGGGCTTCGGACCCTCTGTATCCCCGACTCCAAAACCCTAGGGGTCGACCTCGGGTCTCCCCATATGCTTTCTGCCAGAGGCTCCAGGTAGGGCCATTCTCCCCGGCTGCAATGTGGAGCACATTTTTTACATCTTGTCCTGCCCGGACTGGCCCAAGAGCTACTGCATGAACTATTTCCTTTTTAATCTGTTCAAAGACTTGTCATTGCTCAGGGCCCCATTTGAAATCACTGGTCATGGCATCACATGGTGTCACATGGTATGGAATGAATATCCCATTGGCCAGTAGGGGCCAGCTGTCTTGGCTGTGGCCCCGTGACAGGGCATGGGAAGCTGGAAATGTCCCTCACTACTACATGTGCTACAGTGAAGAGAATTAACCCTTTCTCAGCCAAAACCACCACAACTACCAAGAGATAAGCAATTTTTTTCTGTGATGTAACTAAACAACTTAGAAGTCTTTTTAATATATTGGGCTCACCTATAACTTGTAAAAACATTGACTCTTCGTGCACTGTACAAATCATAATTGGTGAAGAATTTCATCAGGAAATGAATAAAATAAAAAGGTTTAAGACCATTACTTCCCTAAGAGGGGGAAATGCTTTGAGTTTTAATGTATTTCCCTGTGTCAGATCAAATTATCTTCCTAATGACAGATTTTAGTTTCTCCAAAAAATACCCTGCAAATATTGTTAATTTCTTTACATTGTAAAATAGATTTTACAAGCAACTCTTAGACACAGAATTGTCAGAAAGTATTGCAAGAATTTGTTTTACACTGGGTTTAGTGCTTGAAGGAAATTTTGTAATTAATAAACTAATTTTCATGTAAATCCATTAACTAGCATTGTCTTAAGTTTTAAACATCGAAATCAATTGTAAAATACTACTTATTGAACAGTAATATAATAACATTTTTTCTATACTATAGAAATTCCTATATTACATTATTTTTTATTTTATCAAAGTGTGTTAAATTGTATTCTAAGCAATGGTACTAACATGTCAGAAATATGTTCTTCACAGATGCAGTCTCTCATCCTCTCTTTAAGGAGAACACATATGTTGCTCCATTTTGAATGTTTCTAGTTTTGTTTTGCTCTAAAATCAGCAGTAGAACACACTTTTTTACTGGAGAAGTCATGCTGGAAGGCAGGTGACTTTTGTTTTCAGGAAGGGGTGATAGGGTTTGTGATGACTCCTAGCTCCACTAGGTGTTCATTCCAGAATATCTAGAAGTTTTATTCCCAGAAGAAATTTTTTGCCTTTAAGAAAGGTTTCTGAGTGCCAGAATCATGGAAATATCAGCCCTGGTTTTCAGTCTGGAACTCAGGTATCATTGGTTTGGTCTATTGAACAGATCTTGAATATCATTCAATATTTGTAACAGAAAGTGGTTTCTGGAAGTAAGACGTCTTAGATAGCCTGTGATCCATGTATGGTGCATGTGTCCATGTAACAAAGTCGCCACACTATGCAGTTAATGAAAAAGAATAATGATCTTAAGACTGTTGGCTTATCTCACAATGGATGGAGTGTTGATCTTGGTAATTTGAGAAAATTTATAGGCTTTCATAGTAAAATCAGGATGTCAGATGCCTGAAAATTTGAAGACCTCTCTTCAGAAGTTAAGACAGCATCTAAGCTGTGGCATAATAAATATTGAGAAATAAACTGAATGCCAATCTGTTCCTGCATATTTACCTTCATCCTAGCACTTCCATATTTCATGTTCTATTTCTCCTCTAAATTTGAGAAAGAAAAATAAAGACTGTAGCAAACTGCTAGAGGACCCTTTGATTTCAAATGTGCAGCACAACATCTCCCTACATGCCACTCTGTTTTCTTAGTTATTGCTGGTCTTCTGACCCTCCAGATTTGCATAATGACAGAAATCCAACTGGCCAATGGAAGGGAAATGGGGGAATACTCTTTGAGAACTCTTTGAGTTCTGTGGAAACTCTACTAGACAGAGTTATTTGTTTCTTGTTAAGGAACTTCTTTAAATAACCTATACTTCAGTTACTTGGTAAAATGGCAAAGCAGCATCATTTATAGAATTGTCAGATTCTTGCATTAGAAATGCTGTTATGCAATTACAGTAAAATTATTCCTAATTCAAAATACATTAATATCAAATGTAAATAAAAGCAATTATCCACAACATCTAAAATACATCAGTGTGGCAAATATAAATGGAAAGCATACATTAAAAAATGGAAAAGCAATAAAATTGGCCTCTGTACACTCTGTCTCCCCCTTACACATCTGACTTTCTGCCAGTTTTCATGGCTTTGAGGTATTCCCGCTTTCTACACACTTCATATTAACTATAGATTAGTTTTTCTTGCTGAATTGTGGTAACCAATCTCCCTTTTGAAATTCTCCAAGGGTTCAGACAAATTTAATCTTTCTTCTTGAGACCTTTATTGCATTCTTATCCAGGTGACAACTTGCTTACTCTTCGTAATCGAAGTAAGCATTATTTCTCTTGCTTAGGGATATGTCTTTATTAGATCAGATAACATCTGTAATGCAGTGACTAATTAACATTTCCTCAATGAGTTGTAAAAAATCTCAATTCTTTCTTTCTTCTTTGCCATTGAAAACTAAATTCCACAAAATAAGTTGGTACAAGTCAAGTCTATGATTTCAAGTGCATCTGACCCAGGTACATGTGTTATCAGTGCCAAAAGAGGAAGCCTTGTTTGTTCTTCTTGAAGCCAGCTCCTTCCTTTTCTCTGGTCCTCACCTTTCCCTCTCCCATTCTGCTCTCTCCCCCTTGTTTCCTGCCAAACAATATTTTTCCTTGTTTTAGCTTTCATAGACCCTTGTCACACCCTTCACAGAGCTGATTCAACTCACTAAAATTGTAGGAAATTTCTGGAATAGTTTTAGAAAACTAGATCAAGTCTTAATGTGGCCAAATGAGAAAGTGAATGTAATGAGAGAGGAAGGGAAGAGCAAAACCTCTTTTTCATGGCTCCAGTTAACCAGGCATTCTTGCTAAAAATCAGGAGAATCAGGTCTCTGTGTTAAATGAAATCAGACTTCAAAATCACACCTTTACTGAAATAAGAAGTTTCAACTTGTCCTCCTTGCCTTGCCTTGCCTTGCCTTTCCTTGCCTTTCCTTGCCTTTCCTTGCCTTACCTTGCCTTGCCTCGCCTCGCCCCTCCCCTCCCCTCCCCTCCCTTCCTTCTCCATTTCAGCTGCTGCATCTGACCCTTTTTGGACTCCTCTGTGAATTGGTTCAGCACACTAAATAAACAGAAAACTAAACTGTAAAGTAAAAAATTTATTGTTTTCAGCTGAATTAGTAATTTTGATCGAATTCTGGCAGAGGCTGGAATTATTTGGCATGGAGGAAGAGGTGAAACTGCACAGTCAGAAGAGGAAGTAGAAGGTCAGAGGAACAAGGAAAGAGAGAGGAGGAACAAGATGCCCTGCTGTTGACAGCAGCAAGTCGTTAGATTGGCCCATTGAAGCAAAGCTTTATTTTGCCTATTTCATGGGTAAATGGCTCTTGCACTGAATCTTACTTTCTGTACCATCTGGACATTAACAATATACATCGTATAAACATGTAAGTAGGATAATCATATGTAACATGGGTGGCTCTTGCTTAGGATCACCCACAACCAGTTTGAGGTAATTGTTCCTCATTGTCCATCTTCTAAGTTTGCTTAACTATGGGTGGGATTTGCCTTGCTTTAATTTATGTGTCCACAGTGTAGGTGTCTACATGTAGTAGTGCGCTCAGTTCAGCCAACTAATCGTAGGTATCTAGTGCATTTTGAAGTGATATATTGTGGCTGAGTTATGCACAGACATCACATATGACATAGGACCTACAGGTGTTGTGCCCATAAACTAAGGCACTAAAAATGGTACTAGAGACTTACACTTAAACAGCTGAATCTCGTCTGCTACACCCTGATATGAAAACTTTCTTGAAGAATATAAATCTAATCCTGGATCCTCGTTTTAGAAATTCCTATCGTATAGGCCCATCTTTTTCTATTAGAAATATTATTCTATTTTCTTCTATATTCTATCATCCTATTGTATAGGCCCAGTCTTCTATTCCTTATAAACAGGACTGAACTAAACAGCAAAGGAGGGATAGAGGTGCCAGATAGCCCTGATTCTGGAACATGCTTTTTTTCAACTAGTTGAGAAAATTTTAGCTAGGGACATGTATTTATGAACACAAAGATACCCACAATATACATTACATGAAAATATACTGTGTGCCAAATCATAATTCAGAATCTGGCCCACTGTACTAATTCAGCTATTGCTATCGCCAGTCAGTCAAGGGAGGTGATTGTCCTGCTCTACTCTGTGCTGGTGCGGCCTCACCTCGAGTGCTGTGTGCAGTTTTGGGCACCACAGTATATTAAGGATATAAAGCTACTAGACATTGTCCAGAGAAGGGCCACAAAGTTGGTGAACGGTTTAGAGGGGAAGCCGTATGATGAGCAGGTAAAGTCACTTGGTTTGTTCAGCCTGGAGAAGAGGAGACTGAGGGGACACCTCATCGCGGTTTGCAGCTTCCTCACAAGGGGAGGAGGAGGAAGGGCAGGCGCTGATCTCTTCTCTCTGGGGACCAGTGATAGGACCTGAGGGAATGGCAGGGAGATGTGCCAGGGGAGGTTTAGGTTGGATATTAGGAAAAGGTTCTTCACCCAGAGGGTGGTGGAGCACTGGAACAGGCTCACCAGAGAGGCAGTCACAGCACCAAGCCTGATGCTATTCAAGAAGCACTTGGACAATGACCTCAGAGACATGGTGTGAACGTGGGGTTGTCCTGTGCAGGGACAGGAGTTGGACTTGATGGTCCTTGTGGATCCCTTCCAACTCAGGACAGTCTATGATTCTATGATTCTAGGTCTTGATCTGACATACATGCATTTGTGCATTTATACGGAACATGAATAGTTACATGCTTGAAGCTAATAGTCTGTAAAATATGGCAAGACTGAGATCTTAGGAAATAGGCACACCATCTCGGAATCTGTTCTGTTGAAATCTAAATTAGGAAAAGGGAACTACTAGACTGAAGTATAGCTCTAAATAGCCACATTTTATATAAATGCCATGTTAAATGATGGGTTCAAAGTTCTTTGTGATATTCTAAAATTTAACTCCTCTTAGCATTGAGTACCAGTGTAAATTCCACATGAGACAAAAACAGTCACTTATTCCATGTCTTAATATAAATTTTAATTTCACGTGTTCTGTAATTTTGTGAAGTAAGCTTAAAAGCTAATACATTTTCAAATTTTCTCCCTATTTTAAAAGGCATGAATCAGTTTCTTAAGAAGTTAGGCATCCACTCATGAGCTGGTTTGTCAGGAGAGTCTGATGTTCTTTGAAAGTCATCACTTTTGTGAGGACGAATAATAATCTGTCTTCCTACTATGATATTCAAATTCCTCCTTATTTCTCTAACTGAACAGTCTTTTAACATTCTAATTTTTTGGATTAATGCTTCTTTGAAATATTTCCTCTTTATTGAGACTCATAATCTGAGTCTTTTGTAAAATTGATGGTTAAAGACTATATATTGCCATTAATGTAATGTCACAAAGGTCCTGATTCTATCAGAAATCCCTCATGGAGTTTACATAGTCACAAATGTTCTGCATTATTTAATTGCCTTTTCTCAAAGTTATTCTGCAAGATTTTTACAGGCACAGATGTTATCTTTTGTAAGTATACATTTCGGGCTAAATCTTCCATTGGGGCCAAATCAACCAAAAGGTTATTACATGGTGAGAAAGGAAACATTTCCAAGGCTCTAAATAATGGTATAGTTAATCTGAACATCAACAGAACTGAATGTTGTATACACAATGGTTCCAATAAAAATGTGGAGGCAATTTTTTAGTATCAGGAGCAGTTACCTTTAGCTGCATGAACTTCTCTAAGATGATGTAGTTGTACTGTTGGAACAGAGCCATATCTAATGTTACAAATGCACTCCAGGTGTTAGAGGGAAAATTCATTTCAGGAATTTACCCAGAACTACTAGAAACAAGAGGAGATGGATAATTTCCTGAGTTACTTGGACAGATGTTTAGGTCTGGCTGTTCTGGAAGCTTGCAAATTTCATTCTTGCCACCACAAAGGATATATTCACAAGGGTACAAAAAGAATTACCAGCCAACAACTAGGCAAAATTGATTTATCAGGTCAGTGTTCCACACTGAGAATTTAGAGAAAAAATGGGTGGATCTAATGTCTAGGACCCTGTACAGTGAGATCAGCCACTACGAAGTGGCTCCTCACTGCAAAATTACTTGGAGAAAAAAAAATTACAAACTTGATCCAAAACCAAAAAGAGTCCCATCTATTGTTTTAATACACTTGTGAGCTGGGGAAACGGACCCTTTCCTCACTTTTGTAAGACCGCAGTGGGCATTTTGGAAAACAAGATGCACTATTTGCAGAATAAAATGATGCAAGTCAAGACTTGTTTTAGCAATCTACAGGTGGGTGGGAGGTGGCAAAATACATCGCAGAGTAAATATTAATTGATCATCAGCTGCTCCGTATGGCACATTGTATTACAGAAATAGGCAACCTGTGGCAATAACAGCCTCAAATCTACGGAGTAGTTCCAGTTCATAATAGTTATTAAAATACAATAGGCAGAGAAATTACGTAGGGTTCAGCTTATTGTACAAGTATATACATATAAGGCATGCTATCGTAGAAACAGACTGGCATGGCAACTGTAATTTAATGCAAGTCTTGGTACCCTTACAAGTAACTGAGCCTTTCAAGAAACCATCCAAAAGGACCCTATATATAAAAAGCCACTGTTCTCTCATCAAACCCACAACTGGCTGCCAAACTGACACCCTTATTCACATTTTCAGAGGACAAAACATCCTACATACTGTGATAATGTAAATTATAGTTAAAGCTGTACTTTATATGAGCCTCCTGTTCTCACTCGTATGTAATAGTCTTATTTTTTTTTCCTCAGTGGCTGAGACTTTTCATATCAGTCTCTTGATATTGGAAATACAACCAGTCAAGGAATTTAATACCTAAAATCAACATCTCATATTTTAGGCAGTCAGCCACTGGGATAGAATCCAGAACCCTGCACTAGGCAGTAAACTCCCTCTGTGGTGTATTGAGAGAGTAAGACCGTAGCTAATAGAAATCTTAGAGATAATTGAGTCCAAAACTGAAGTCCAAAAATGTATCTAAAACATTTCTGACATGAAAAACTATTTACTAAATAACTTCCCACTTCACTGAATTTCCTAAAGACTTGGAGTTATGCTTCTGAACATGCCCTGAGCTGCCCCAATTTAAAAGTCTCAATATTTATTTCCCATCTAAATGGGTTCTATTTAGATGTAACAATGGGGAGCAGAGTACTGCCTAACTTGTGCCTTGATTTTAGGGACCTAATGAAACATCAAGTTTTTACATTCCTTGCACAATCAGCATAATGGCTTCCCTTTAAAGCTTCCAGAGGGAGGTTTTATTTTCCTAACTTAGATTTCTAAAATTAAGTGGACTGGATCTCATTGTGGGGGTGACTATCAATCATCCTCTATTTACAAATATCTATTTTATCAGGAGATTAATTATGCCTTAGACCAGCCTATTTCTTCCTGTTGACTGCAAAAAGAACTTCAGGTAACTGACTTTGATGTGGACACCTTCACTATGAATTTGGCCAATTAATATCACCTTACATATTATTCTGCCTCTCTTTCTTAAGAATGCCTAACACACATCGGTAACACTCATCTTCCTGCAGCTGTTGGCATTTTCTTTTAACAGGAAAGGTAGAAAGAGTGTTTTACTCATTAATTATTAGCATTATAACTTGCTATATCTATAATATGTTCCAGATGAAGTCCCTAACTGTAATATTGAATCTCTTTGGCCAAGCCAACATTTCATTCTGTGTTATATCTTAAAGAGGATGGCTGGGGAGTGTCCCACGATCAATTGGAGGTCAGGGCAGGTCATGTAGGAAGTTGGAGACACAAGTTTCTACATCCTGAAGACAGTGCTGAAGCAGGAAGCTCTCCTTTCCTCTTTCCTAATTACTCTGACTGCCAGGGTACTATATAAACACCTGGCCACCTTTAGGGGCAAAAAAAAGCAGGAACTGTAACATTTTGTGCAACTTGATCCTGCCAGTCTTCATTAGGCATTCTCAGCATACACAACATGCAAGATATTTGAGTGGCTTAACCTCTCCCTGGATTCTGAAGCAGAGCAAAGAAGTAATGAGTTTGTTTTCAAATTTAGATAATTCAGATAACATCAGTACAGGCCTGCACTGAGTCTAATCCTAGCTTCTTGTAACCTAACTGAAAGCTTTATTTATGGTTGAGATTCTGTACTGAGATACATTTTATGGTTATTTCTAATAAAAACTATGGCTTTTTAGGCAGTGATAATATTTGATTTGCCTCCAAAGGTGATGCAGTCTGGCAGTGTTTATGGATGGGGTACACATAGAACTTTATTTATTGTACATATTTGTGATTGCAAATTTTATCCAAAATATCATCTCTTTCTGAGATCCGTCTTTAAAAAAGCTTCCACATGCTTTCCACTCACTATCAATAAGTGAGTCTAAACAAAAATATTGAGGGAAATATTATACAAAAGGTAATAGGAATTAATTTTCAGACATGAGTATCACTGACAGAACAGTTTAAAAAGCTGGAAACATTTATAGCTTTTGTTGGGGGACCCATTAGCAAGGCCAAAAAAAATAATATCCCATGAACCGCATTGGAATTTATTGAGGCTTAACTATACTTGACCTTAGTACCACACAAGTTGTGTGAATTCATTAAGAAAACAATACAAAAGAAGCTGGACAGTTACATATTATAATTCTAGGTTGAGAAGCTTCCTCTAAAATATATGGCCTTGGCACATTCTTTCTACTCTTGGCAACAAACATTATCATCATAGGGGCTCTCTATCAAATTGGTTAGGATTTCAATTTACCATACTTTCCCTAACTCAGCTTTTGTACTGCCCTTTGAGGGAAATGAATCCATCATGACCTATGCAAACACATTTTCTGTCTCTTCCTCAAGGTTAACTCCACAAAAATTTAGTGTGAACTGGGCTGTGACAATGTATTGCCTAGTCCAGATAAAGAAGCATTTTCCATGTTTTCACATGAATTGACACATTTCCTTTCCATTTTCACTTTCTTAATTTGTTGGGAAAGGACTTTAATGGTTTTCTGAGGAGAAAATAAAATAGCTTTCCTGCCATAGACTTTAACTCTTTTTTTCCCTAAGCAGAAAGAGCAACATTAACATTGAAAACAATATTAAAGCACTTTAGTGCAACATTTAATGTTAGGCATTTCACTACCTTGTTTTCCACTAAAATTAATGAGGATTTGGAAATGTTTGTTAGATTAGGAGAATGAAGAACACTTTTCACATCTCACTTTTGAACTCATGTTATTCTCCCACTTCCTATTCTGCTTTAAATTACATGGACCCAATCCTGGTTGTAGGCTCAGATAATCCTGTCAAAAACTCTCTTTGATAGTAATAAAACCTAACTACATTTACCAGAAAGAGAGTTAAATATGAGGACTAGAGCCAAAGCAGCAACATTCGTAAGTGGAATTCCTGGTGTGTACCTTCTCAGAAAGATTACTCCTAGTCTTTTGCCCACAAGCATTTAAAAGTTTTTGTCATGAGTAATTTCTAGAGTTGGATTACAATGGCAAGAGGCTCGTATTTGATTTGATACCACTTTGTTCATCTATCTTCTTGACAATTCTTGTCAAAAAAATAAATAAATAAAAGTCCTGTATTGACACAAGGAATACTTCTGGGAAATTCTTGTTTCATTGGTAGGCCTTTATAATAACCATAGGAGATCACTGTATCTTCAGCAATGTCAACATCTGTAAACTCTGTCCATCTTGCATGGAATTGCAGTACTCTAGCACTTGTCTTTCCCAGAAGCATTCACTACTGTTTATCTGAGTATTTGATTTAGAAATCACAGCTGTCCTTTTACATAGAAAGATCTGCATCTAAGTAATAAATGGTAAAATCAAGTAAATATCCACAATATGCACTCCGTCACTACAGTCAATATAATAAGCATCTGTAATTTAAGTATTATCAAGTGTTTCTTTTGTAGTCTATGTGTTACAAAGCCTAAAATCAATTTTATCTATTGATGAGACAGAAGAATTTAATCTGAACCATTTCACAGAATATGATTTTTCGAGTTTATTTTTTTAAATAAGTGTAATTAAAATCAACACTTCCTGCAAGAACTTTCTGTGCCACAGATAACTATATACCCATGCTTTTATCATACAGTAAGGTGGCTGAATTTGAATGTTTCATTGACTTGCATTTCTTTGTATTGCTCAGTTGTATGAACAGTTTTCTGGTTGGAGTTATATGGAGTTTTTTGGTTATAGAAGATTTTAGACCTACACGTGGAGTTTTCAACCCAACAAATATCAGGGTTACTAGTTGAAAGAAGGTAATCATTTGATCACAGTGACACGTATTGTGTTTTTCTCATTCATCATCGAGCTTTGCAGGCTGTGCTCATATAGAAACTGGGTTCATGCAGTTATGTGGTACACATGTGTGTGCAGTGCTTTTAATTGTGTTGTCTGAAGTAAATTTTTAATCCAATCCTAGTTTCAACAAAAAGTGATGACAAAAATTACAAAAAAAGGTGTTGTTTACATGTTTTGTGAAAGTAGCAAATGGAGAGGGGAGGAAGAGCCTGCAGCCTGCAGCTGCACTGTCTGATAGAGAAGCTTGAGGCATGCACAAATACCTTATTCATGAGTTCACACTTTAGGATGTAACTCAGTTGGCCTTTGATGCACCCTGGCACATACCCCTGGAATTCTGATTCCCTGGTCATTCATGATGGAAGCTTTTTGGGATGTGTAACAAGATTTCATCTGTGTGGATAACAAAGTAAAGAAAAGACATGGCCCTAATAGAGGCAGTTGAGGAACCCAGGTCTGCAATCTTGGAAGCCCTCCTGGTTGCTGCACCAGATGTCATCTAGACACAGCCAGACACACCTTGTAAATACTTCAGCCAACAATGGAAACTTCAGTCAGAAACTGTAATCAACCACAAGACACAGAACTGTAGGAAGCAGGCATCATTGTTTCTGATGCTTGTGGGAAAAAAAAATAAATTGCCTGTATTTTCTTTGTGAGAAGTTTGGTATCTTTGCTTTTACAGAAATGTGGGTTAATTTCCCTCTGCGCTTTTCAGGTCTTTGTCATGCAAAAGGAACAACTTTACTTCCAATGCATATCAGGCATCATTATGTTAGGAGTATATCTTTGCTAAAAATGTGGCTCCGTGCTACACCTTTTGCAAAAAATATTTACCCTTCTCAAACATTCAGTCATTAAAACAGGCTCTGTTCACTGCCTTTTATAGCAATAAGCTTAAGCAAGTGTCTCCCCAAAGCTTTATATATAACTTACATATAATGTGAAGAAACATTTTAATTCTCATCAGGATCCTTTGTTTTTACCTCTTTAAAGAAATACCAGGTTTCTATTCCTGTGCTAAAACAGTTATGACAGTTAAGAAGCTTGATTGTTAACATCATTGTTATAAAAAACAAAGGCAGCTGTTTTTCTCTGTAGTAGATACAACACAAGATTGTAACAGATATAGACCAAATTAACTCCATCAATGGTGTCTATATTCTTTAGACCATACACAAAACATTTTTTACTTCCTGGGCTTTATGTAGATATTTATTTTGTTTAGAGCTGAATCATTTTCTAACAAACTGACATTCTATTTATTACTTTGCATGACCACCACCAATGCAGTATTTCTGTGTTTCACAAACATTAGTCCATTTATTATTACAAAATCCCCTGGAGACAGGAAAGTATCATTCCCATTTCTACAGATGTGGCTGAAGACCACACAGTTAAGGCTACATCAGACCCTGGAACTGAACCAAAGACTCTAAGACCCAGCACAATGCCTTCCTGGTAAGACTATCCTTATAAATTTCCTTGTAGACTCCTTTTTTAGATGCCATTTCAAGCAACACTCTACAGCATGAAGTGATAATTACGTAATCTTATTTACAGTTCATCAAAAGTTTCCACAAATTGAAACACAAGACATTTTCTTTAGTTTAAAGGAAGACAATGTTAGATGTTTTCATCTTTCCTTAGAGATTAAGTCCAAGTAAAAATACATCCAGTATTGCTGGGTGCTATTAACGCAGCATAGCTGATCATCTGGTGTGTAGCACAGTATGACTTCGACTAGAAAGAGAGAACATTTTAACAGACGGGCTCTTTGGTATAGCCATCAATGCTCTTACTTGTCAAAAGCTTTCATACCTGTCTTCTTGTGGTTGTATTTAATCCAAGAATTTATGTTGCCAGACTGTTAGAGAAGGTCCTTGTTAAGGAAAAGGAACATAAGAAATCACACCTGCAATATAATCTTTTGTTATTTTCGTCCGTATTTAAAGTTTATGTGTTTTTTAATGGAAGGGTTATATCTTTAACTATAAGGAATTTGCCGGGTATTAGCTATCTAGTAATTAAATGTTCAAGTCTGAACAAGTTGATAATGTTCCCTTTTACAGTTAAGAAGAAGAATCTGTAGTAGATTGTTCATCTGATTCACCTTGGAATTAAATTTATTCTGGAAATGGCTGTAGCTTTCTACTGAGCAAATGAAGATATTTTTGAGGACTCAGATTTTGACATCTAACTTTTGGATACCTAAATTAGGACAGTTATTTCTATCACCATCTGCAAAAACAGTTATGTCTGATCTGACAGCAACATCCTCATGTTTTTCCACTTCACTTCTATTTTGCAGAGCAATATGTATCTTGGTACTGAATAGAAATACAGTTTTTGAACTATACTCTTGGTAGCACAAAAGCTCTTTACTTCAGAGAAAAAAACTAAAGACGGTTTTTAGCTTTCTTAACTTTTTTATACATTGTGTAAAAATGCTTTAAGTATTTCTTCTGTTTATAAATTGAGAAATAACATTCTTTTTATTCTGTCCAAAAGACTATACTGCTTCACTAAATAGCTTTAAGAAAGATGGTCCTCCAAACTGCATCTATCATACAATGTAGATAACTTCATAGTTCACATACATTTCAACAAAAACTAAAAAAAAGAAACGATTTAAAAATGCACTTTCAGAGTTTCTAGATTTCATTATCTTTCTGTGAGAATAAGAAACACTTTGTATTTCATGACGTGGGTCCATCAGCAGGCAATATTGAAAAAATGCTTTCCATGGTGAGCCGCTAAGACCACGGGGACGCTTCACTGTGTTAAGATGCAGGATGAGCAGAAGTAA
The DNA here is from genome assembly GCF_963921805.1 of Phalacrocorax carbo. Classification (NCBI taxonomy): domain Eukaryota; kingdom Metazoa; phylum Chordata; class Aves; order Suliformes; family Phalacrocoracidae; genus Phalacrocorax; species Phalacrocorax carbo. The sequence continues at coordinate 162,629,543 of NC_087513.1, forward strand.
GTCATCCAAGGAGTTACGGCTTATAAATCAATTTTTTTCTGGACCCCCCCTGAATTTGTCAGTAATTCTTGATAGAGAGTGGTTTTTAGAAAATTGTCAATGGGACTGGGTTGTATTTGTAGTTTAGAGTAAGTCTAAGGGATGATCAGAGCACTACCAAGGCAATTTAAATAAATGCATTTTATTTGCAAAGCGATAGACCAGTAACAAACCCACATATGGTAACTGTGTTTTAAGGAACAGTAGTAATCAGAAGACATAACTGAATTGTATTAACAAAACAGTTAGCAGTAATCTGACCACAGCCTAAGCTGGAGAAGCCTGTACATTAGGATGTAAACTGGAAATTCAGTCCCATATGTTTTTTTCAGGGCATTGCCACAGGAATAACCAAATATCTATGACAGTCCTTGAGCAGTACATTTTCAGTGGTGTAAAGTGGTCTGTACGTTGGACTCCCAAGACTGAATAATATAAACAGAAAACATCCATCAGTTGTCAGTCTCACTTTTTTTTGGCTCATTCTGGGCCTGTGCAGTTACCAAAATACTCCAGTGGGAGGAACAAGAGGGAAAAATATAAAGGGAATAGTTTTGTCTCTTTAAGGAAAATCTGAGTATAATTACTCCCACTGTTCACAGGCATTATATGAAGCTGTGGCACGTATTTCACCTTGCTACTTTGTACTGTAAAACTGATTTGTTCTTAGACTACTACATGTGGATAGAATGCTGCCTTTCAGCTACTACAGGAAAAATATTTATTTTGGGACAAAAGCCTGACCATAATGCTGAATAATCAGCTCGTTGATGGATATTTCCTTTACTAAGGTACTGCTGGGGTACCACATACCCTATCAGTAATACATCTGGTATTACCTTACATTAGTATTCAGATATACTTAGTTTACTGTCTGATCAGCTTTTAAGATGTTGTATAGAAAGTCTGAATTGTATTTTCAAGCTTTCCATATATTTACTATATGATTATACCTGTTTTCAACATTGGAAGTTTGGTTAGTTTAATAACTTATTTAACTACCACTTTTAGTTTTTTCATATAACTCACCAGTTCTTAGAAACCAGTACATAATGTAAGTACTTTTCAGATGTAATTAAAAATAGTACTGCATCTGATAAAAGCCAGCTTCTTCCAGCTATCACCTTTTTTATATGTGCCATGAGTACACCTGTCTAAACTGATTTTATAATCACAGAATCACAGAATGACAGGTTGGAAGGGACCTTAGGGTTCATCTAGTCCAACCTTTCTAGGAACAGCGCAGTCTAGACAAGATGGCCCAGCACCCTGTCCAGACGACTCTTGAAAATGTCCAATGTGGCTGAGTCAACCACTTCCCTGGGGAGATTATTCCAATGGGTGACTGTCCTCACTGTGAAAAATTTCCCTCTGGTGTCCAATCAGAATCTCCCCAAGAGCAACTTGTGTCCCTTCCCCCTTGTCCTCTCCATGTGACTCCGTGTAAAAACGGAGTCTCCATCTTCTTTGTAGCTACCCCTTAACTACTGGTACATGGTGATGAGATCCCCTCTGAGCCTCCTTTTCTCAAGGCTGAACAAACCCAGTTCTCCCAGCCTATCCTCATATGGAAGGCTTCCCAATCCTTTGATCATCTTGGTGGCCCTTCTCTGGACCCCTTCCAGCCTGTCCACATCCTTTTTGTATAGCGGGGACCAGAACTGCACACAGTACTCCAGGTGTGGCCTGACAAGTGCTGAGTAGAGTGGGATGATGACTCCTTTCTCTCTGCTGGTGATGCCCTTTTTGGTGCAACCCAGCATCCTGTTGGCCTCCTTGGCCGCAGCAGCACACTGTTCGCTCATGTTGAGCTTTCTGTCCACCAGGACCCCCAGGTCCCTTTCCACAGAGCTGCGCTCCAGCCAGGTGGATCCCAGCCTGTGCTGCACTCCTGGATTATGTTTTCCCAGGTGCAAGAACTTACGCTTGTCCTTGTTGAACTTCATAAGGTTCTTGTTGGCCCACTCTTCCAGCCTATCCAGATCTCCCTGCAGAGCAGCTCTCCCTTCTGGAGTGTCTACTTCCCCACTCAACTTGGTGTCATCAGCAAACTTCATCAGGCTGCTCGGATCAACATTATCCAGATGACTTATGAAGGTGTTGAATAACATTTTGCCCAGTATCAATCCCTGGGGGACTCCACTTGTGACAGGTTGCCACTTGGAAAAAGAGTTATTTACCACCACCCTTTGGGTGCGGCCTGTCAGCCAGTTCCCCACCCACTGCACAGACCACTTGTCCAGGCCATAACGCATTAATTTCTCCAGGAGGAGGCTGTGAGGGACAGTATCAAAGGCCTTGGAGAAGTCCAGCTAGACAATGTCCACCCCTTGCCCCATGTCAACCAGGCAAGTCACTTTGTCGTAGAAGGCCATCTGTAAGAATACCATATAAATGGTATTCTTATTTGTGTTATGCTCTCTTGGTGTCATTACCAAGTAAATTATGAAATTAGTTGATTGAATAGTGATTGGGTAACAGATTTCTAGTTTCCAATAAAGATTTTTGAGTAGGTTTAAAAAAAAAATAAATGTACTTCTTATTTTAAATTAAATTCTAAAAATTATATTAGGGTGCATTCTCAAAATGCATCCTTTTTTGACTATTAAAAAAAAACTTAATTGACTGCAAAAGCAGGGCATCAAAACATTTCAAAATATGTGCTGTCGGCTGTAAGGATTGTATCTTCAAAGGCTTAGTATTTTTCAGGTGCCTAAATACTATCAAGTAATACTTTACCCTGGTGTACCTGCAACCTTGATTTTTTATGTAATAGATGTTCATTCACCAGCACTCTTAACCCATCTATGTTAAGGAACTTTATAGATCTGTTGCATTTCGGAGCCACATAACTCTAAGGCACTTTAGCTCTCTGTTAATGTATTTTATCTCTTTGCAAGATGTGTCATAAGGCAAAGCTCCATAAAAGAAGGTGACTATGCAATTCCCAGGGATTTCAAGGGCATTTAGGGTACTAAATAATTTCATGCATCTGGGCCTTATTTGGTAAAGCATTTAGGGATGTACTGAAATATTCTGCTGAATCAACACCTAAAGTCTGAGTTTCTCCCATTATTTTGCCACTTAATTATCATAGGAAAGAATAAGTAAGGTGATTCCAACTTTAAGCAAACTTAATCCTCTTTTTGTCAAATAAGGATAGCACAGAGGAGATTGAGCTCCTGAAGTAACTGGTCACTCAAATGTCAAAAATTAGGTAGGAAGAAGTGGCTCTCATGAACGTCAAACAATAAGGATCTGCTATGTTTGGTATGCTTTTAAGTAACCCCTTCATCATCAGAAATAGGTAATTTTGTTTTGACAAACGCAAGTAAGTGACCCTCACCCTTTTTTTTCTTTCTTTGTACAAAGCAAAGCTATCCATTTAAGTAAGGAAGCAAAGAAGCAAAAATCACTTAGATATGTTCAGTTTCCATAATGAAAAAATTTAGTTTAGGCAATTTCTTTCCAGAATAATTTGACTTTAAACGGGCTTAATATTAGTAGATTCACTTTGAATAGGTGAATATAACATAACCTTCTCTGCTAAGAGATGTCTTATTTAACAGATTCATTTATCCTCCCCAATTTCCTCCACCTACAGAGTAATGAGTACCAGATTATTTTTTTCCACAGCATAGCTGTAATTATTTTCATTCACATTTTACTAACAATATAGTTTTTTGATGTAGCCTCCAAAGAACAACCTTGGCAGTTTATCTAGGAAAGTCAGTTTACATGACTCATGAAAATAATCTTAGTTATTTAAAATTTAACCCTTCACTCTGAAAGCTTTAATTGCTGTAAACAGTACACATTAAGAACATTTTAGCATAATCCATGTTAATTGAAATTCTGACAAGGCAAGGACTGCAGACATACTGGAAAACTATAAAATAAATATTAAGGTTTACTGTCTTCTCAGAACAAGAAATCAAAGAAGCTTTTACAAAAGATTAAAATGATCATTATTTGGTTCAAAACACAACATTACACTCAGCAAAGGTTTTATCTTACAGCATCTGAACTGTGACGAAATCATTGTGGTACTATTAACATCAATATTTATTATGCTACACTTCTAAGTAAGCGGTAATTTTTCTATATGCTTATTATGATCATAAGATTTTAAAGGATCTTATGGATGGCTGAATTCAGTCCCTTTATGTTGTAGGTACCCCCATCAAAAAGTTGTCAGGACTTACATGACAATGTATTAGATTTCCAGTTGCTACTCTTCTATTGCAAGGATATACTGGAGTTTTCTTACATGTGACTGACAAACTGTCTCCTAAAATTCCAGACTGAATTTATGCATGACCAGTGACAACTGCTTGTTCTCATTCAACACTAGCCTTTAGCTTAACATCTTCCTCTCCCCCCAGTGTTTATTCCCCTGATGTCTTTGTAATGTAACTGTATCTCTTCTCCTAACCTCAATTTTGGTAGGCTAAGTAAATTAAATTCTTTTACTCTCCTCTTATAAAATAAAATGTTCTTCATTCTCCTGGTTGTTTTAAGAGCCATTTTTGTGTCTGTTCCTTCTTAAATTAACCTTTTCTGAATGTGAATGACCAGAAGTACACACAGGACTCTAGATGATGTCTTATGAGTACGTAAGACATCTAGATGATGTCTTATGAGTGCACTTTGCTTTCCATCAGGTGCATCACATTGGTCATATGTCTCAGATTAATCACCATAACAAAACTTTGTCTGATTTTTTCATTTCCAGCTGATAAAGTCTTAGTTTATAGCAGAACATCTTCCTTGTAGATATGTCTTTGTTTTGTGTTCAACATCATTAGGTTTCATGACTTTGTCACTGCTCCAGTCCTCAAGGACAGTGATATTCCTATTGTCTTATATATAAATGGTGCTTCCAGCTTAGCCAACAGTGAATTTCTTCAGAGTTTTCCTGTATCATGTGTTTAAATTCTTACAGAAAATATTAAGTAAGATTAGTCCCAAGGGTAATCCAAGAAACCCCACTGCTAATTTTCTAGCTCTGTGTTTCTCCTGATGGACCAGTTGCTATCACTCATTTTCTCAGCTCTTCATTAATTTTAAAATACCTGAATTAATCCCCATTTTTCCACCTTGAGATATGAAATCTCACATGGCAACAATAAAATGTGTTGCTGGAATTCAGACGATAAAGTTTGCTGTATTTTCTGGTTCTGGAGAGTCAGCTGATATAAAAAGAAAAATATTAGATTATCCTGGAATTATTTATATTTGTAAACCAATGCAGAATTTTATCTTATTTTATATTTATTTTCTAGTTCTTTGATTATTCTTTTCTTCCCAATGTAATCTATATCTTATAGAGGACAGTCTAGTGAGATTGCCTGGATTTATTTTCTGACTTCTTAAAAGTTTGCTATTCTTCAGATGTCTGATCAAACTCCAGATTTTAAAATAATTATATTCAAACTGCATTTGGTTTCAAATGTCAGTTGTTTTAGAATAGTCAGTAAGATACAATTCAGTTTTCTAGAGAAAATTGAATTTTAGTGCCTTGCACATTTTTAGTTTTATTTCTGTGTTAGCAGTGGTAATTTTCATTTCTATACATATATTCCTCTTAACTTTCCTGCCTTTGTCTCCACACCTAGCATCAATTCCTTGGTGAGAACTGTGACATATCTGAGGTAGAAATAAATGGACACTGATTTCCAGGTTACACAGCATGTATCAGATGCAAGTCACCATAATAATAAGTAAAAGAAAACTACATACGTGAAAAGTGGAGAATCCTGAAGGACTTAGGACACTGACCTAAGGGAGACCATGGTGGAAGGAAGAAAACATCAGGAAAGAATGCATGAAGAAACACGCATATAGGAAAGAAGAAAATTATTTGGCTGGTATAAAGGCGAACATAGAAATTTGTTTGGGTGGTACAAGGAGGAGTGATTTTCAGGCATTAAGAAAATTCTTGTAAAACCCTATTTCTAGATTTGACCTTGCACACTGCAAATAGCCGTATAGTGATGAGTACTCACTTTAGATGAGACACTTTAAAAACAAATGACAGAAATAGCATCAAATAAATTACTCCCAAAAGGGGGATAAAGTCCCCATTGTTAGCATCTAACAAGAATAACACATGTAAACTACTTTCACATTTTACTTTCTTTAATCCTTATCAATATCTGACACATTGTGTCCTCTGAACAACGGCTTGAAAAATTCTTTGTGTTTTAAATATTTATCCTGAGGTGTTTTTATTTCAGAAGTTGAATGGTTATCATACACTGCAGGTGTTTTATTTGCTTGCTTGCTTTTTTTTTGTCTAGTAATAATATTGTGCAATTATATCCTGTACAGTGTGTGCTTCCTTGTAGATTACCAGTTACATGACTTTTTTTCTAAGTATCAAACAACAGCCATTCAACTTTGTAGATTTTCAGAGAGCATGTTTGTACCTGGGCTAGGTCCCTACAGAGAATACAGGACACATTTTTGAGCTGCATTTTTCTGACACATCCCAGAGACCCTGTTTAGGATAAAACAGAATTTTTTTTGTATCTTTCTATTGCCTATACAGCCTACAAGGGTGATTTGGTCCCATATTTTCATCACCCTTTTTAAAGTATAAATGTACAGGGTTTTTGATTTACTCAGGACGTTCAGTGCAACCTCAGTGGTGTTGAGCTGACAAAATCTAGGTGTCTACTTTAGGATGCACCAAATAACTTCTACATCTGCCCATACTTTAGGCTGAGTTGTGTAGGTATTTATAATCTGGAAAGGAAGCTAACCCTAAATGACTACTGTGGGCATGTCTAATCCAATAAGGTGCCTTCATGTAGAATTGCATCTTTGTTTTGTGTAATATAAAATCTTGTCCAGTCATGTTCATGTCAATTTGTTGCAGAAAGAGCAAGATGGAAGCAGAAAATGAAATTTTATTATCAGCAAGTTAAAGTGTGTGGAGTGCCTATGACAAACTGTTAGGGTCAGTGTCAAGTCCGAATTACAAGGTCTGATATTTATTTTTATTCTCTGAATTGACTAATGTGAACTGTATATTTGGATTGACAAAAATGAAGCTCACAGGATCACTGAATCACAGAATCAAAGAATCACAGAATGGTTGAGGCTGGAAGGGACATCAGGAGGTCATCTGGCCCAACCCCTCTGCTCAAGCAGGGCCCAGGACCATGTTCAAATGGTTTTTTTGGAAGAATCATAGAAATATAAGAACCGTTTTTAATAGTTTTATAGTGTTCTGACTGAATTAAAAACATACTCTAAGTTGGCATTTTGAATTAACCTTTTGGATTTTGTATTCTTGATTGAAATTATTTTTTATTATTTTATATAAATCAGGCAATTTGTTAAAGCTTGTGGACATGTTCTGGGTGTAAATGAATGACTTAAAAAGGAAGATCAGTTAGAATATCAAGAAGAAATGAAGGCCAACTACAGAGAAATGACAAAAAAGCTTTCTGAAATAATGCATGAAGAAGTACGTACTGGAATTAAATTATACATACCAGCATTCAGAATGAAGTTGTAATGTGAAACCACTAGGAGAACTGTGTGTAATGCTTTACATAAAAGGATTGGGGTTTTTTGTGGGGGGTCCTTTGGGTTTTTTTTTCTACTGGAGTATGAGCATATCATGGAATTAATGGAAGTTCATAATTTTGTTTTTGTTTGTGAATTTTCTGCAGATGCTGTAGTAGAATCGTAGAATGGTTTGGGTTGGAAGGGGCCTTTAAAGGTCATCTACTCCAATCACCCTGCAATGAGCAGGGACATCTTCAACTAGATCAGGTTGCTCAGAGCCCTGTCCAACCTCACCTTGAATCTTTCCAGAGATGGAGCATCAACCACCTCTCTGGGCAACCTGTTCCAGTAAATCTACCCTCTTTTAGTTTAAAACCATTACCCTGTCCTATCGCTACAGGCACTATTAAAAAGTTTGTCCCCATCTTTCTTAGAAGTCCCTTTAAATATTGAAAGGCTGCAATAAGGTCCCAGTTCCCCCTCAACACCAAGCCTTCTTCAGGCTGAAAAACCTCAACTTTCTCAGCCTTGCTATATAGGAGAGGTGTTCCTTCCCTATGATCATTTTGTGGCCCTCCTCTGGACTTGCTTCAACAGGTCCATGCCTTTCCTCTGTGGAGGACTCCAGAGCTGGAAGATCATGAACAGATCCTCCTAGAATCTGTGTTAAGCACATGGAGGACAGGGAGGGCCATGAAAGTGATCAGAGGGCTAGAACACCTCTCCTATGAAGAAAGGCTGAGAGTTGGAGTTATTCAGCCTCGAGAGGAGAAGGCTCTGGGGACACCTTATTGCAGCCTTTCAGTTCTTAAAGGGGTACTATAGGAAAGATGGAGACAGACATTTTAGCAAGGTCTGGTGCAATAGGACAAGGAGTAATGGTTTTAAAGTAAAAGAGGGTAGATTTAGACTGGATATAATTTTTTAAAATGAGGGTGGTGAAACACTGGAACAGGTTGTCCAGAGAGGTGGTCAATGCCCCATCCATGGAAAGATTCAACATCAACCTGGATGGGACTCTGAGCAACCTGATCTAGTTGAAGTTGTCCCTGCTTATTGCAGGCAGCATGGCCTAGATGACCTTTAAAGGTCTCTTCCAACTCAAACTATTCCATAATTTCATGAGTCTATGATTTAATGATTCTATGATCTTCCCAGTCACAGATGTGAGGCTGACAGGTTGGTAGTTCCCAGGGCCCTCCTTTCTAGCCTTTTTAAAAATTGATGCAATAACTCCCTTTTCCCATCACCATGGACTTCAGCTGACTGCCATGACTTTTCAAATGTCACGGAGAGTGGTTTGACAACTACATCAGTCATTCCCTCAGGACTCTAGGATGCACCGTATAGAATCACAGAATCACAGAATCATTTATGTTGGAAAAGACCCTTAAGATCATCAAGTGCCACTGTAAAATCTTGTCCAGTCCTATAGGCTTATGTTTGTTTAGGTTGCTCAGGTGGTCTCAAACCTGATCTTCTCTTACAGTAGGAGGGACTTTGCTCCCCCAGTCACTGCCTTGAGGTCATGGTAGCCCAGGATATCGTTAGTCTTCTTTGTGGCAAGGCTACCTTGCTGGCTCATGTTCAACAAGTTCCTCAGTCACATTAGTGAAATTAGGTATTTTAAACAGAGGGATCAGATGTTGATAATAGGCATGGATGCAGGCGCAATCAATGGGATACTAGCTAGATGAAGTCAGTAAAGGAGGTGAAGAAGACGAGTAAGATAAGTAGGCTGGCAATGAGTAGGAGAACTGGAAGAGATGGTATGATTTCTCTGAAGGTTAGAATGGGGATGTGGCAAGACTAGTTAAAATTTTGGAAAGCTGATAAAGGATATGGGGACTCTTAGAGGGAGAAAGAAGCTCTAAGGTGTCAGCATATTTTGGGGTATGTGAGAGTTGAAATAGGGCATTGCAATGGTAAGTGTAGATCCTGCTATATGTGTGCTTCTGGGGACTCCAGAGCATTGGGAACATTCATCTCCTTCAGCTTATCTGTCCTCAAAACCCCTTTCACCAGGTGCTATAGGTATTGGAATGACTCCCTGTCTTGTTACTGGAGGACTGCTTCATCCCATACACCCTTTAATAAGCAATTTCCTTTCCCTTCTGTCTCCTTCCATGCTACATCTATGTGAGCTACTTGGACGGGAGAGAGGCAATTATCACCAGGGCACTTAAAGGACAAATAATGGAAAGGAAAGAAGTTCTATTAAGTTAAATAAACGTCAAAGGGCCTGAAAAGTGGGGCCTTCAGCTTGATGGGTTATCTCTTGCAGTAGTATTTGTCATTCTGTTTGCCCAAGTTCTCCCTCAGCACTGAAGCAAAAGACCAAGTTAGCAAGAGCTAAAAATCAGCTGTTAATTTTTGTGGTGGTAGGCAAATGTGCTCTGGCAGCAAAAACCTGGGACAGTAGTGGGATTCTGGGTAGCACAGCTGATCTCCAAGTCCTCGGAAAATAACAGTAGGCAATCTTAATTTTTATTTTAGTACTGTCTTTTTTCCACTGCTATGACCAGGCTCTGGGGAATGAAGCATAAAATAACACAAAAAAAGAATCCAGACTCATATTCTGGAATTGCTTTCTACTGTTTTAGATTTCTTCAGAAAAAAATAAAAACAACCAAATATTATAAGAACTTTCAATATTATTTTTAGAGCATAATCTCCTCATGCATTCGACTCCCAAGCTATCAATAATAAAAAGTAATTAAACAGCAGCATGGCTATTTTATCTCTGATTATCAGAGGGATATATTTATTTGGGATTGATTTATTCAAGAGCTGTCTTTCACACTCAGCATTCTTACTTCTACTCTCCACAGCATGGATTCTTCATATAAAACCTTATTGTAGTATACTTTAGCCTGATGTAATCTAGTAATTCTCAATCTCTGGTTTTGTCTGGGCTCCTGAAGATGGTATTTTCAAGTCAAGGGCCGGGCTATCTTAACTTAAAGTTATATGCATGTTTTTTAACGACAATTACAAGGTTAAGATCAGAAATACAACCAAATATTTCTGAACTCCTAGAAACAACAGCCAAAGCAACATTAGTAGAGTATAAATTAAGACCTCTGACTCCAAGTTGATTTGGCTTTTTTTGATTTTCCTTTGTTCTGTTTCATTTTATTTTCCAGTACAAGAAGATTTCTACTAGGACAAAGACATTTAATAATAGTAAAACAGAAATTCTCACCAAAGGCCATGGAATTTTAACCTATAAAGGGATTAAATAAGGATAGCATTTGGCTCTATTGGACACAGGAACCTTGAAGTGTGAATTAATAAAAAAATAGATAGATGATACAGTATATGATAGATGAGAGCTACTGAGAATGAAACAGTGTCTTGGAAGATAAGATTAATAAAAAATAATACTTATTTAAAACAAAGTATATTGTACACTTCAAAAAATATCAAATTATTTCATTTCTTTTGATTTGGGTCTAAGTACATTCATTCTTTCTTGAGAGATGAGATAGCCTTTTTGAAACAGAGCATGTTTGCGCTGAAAATAATTTCATGGTTGTAGAAAAGTAAAATAACTACAGTGCTCCTAGAACCAATTCCTCAAGGATCATGACAAACTATTTTATCAGTTCCTTGGGAATTGAGGAAAAAGAAAGAAACAATGAAATATGCGTTTTGATACTTTCTGGTATCAGAAGTGGCACATTCTAAAAGATAGATAAAATACATTTTGGATATGGCTAAGAAGTGGATTATGGCTAAGAAGTGCCAACAAAAACTGCCCTAATATAGGACCAACATAAAGAGAACTCCTATATGCTCATGTTTGGCGCACTCGGGCACAGCTTTAGCCAGAATAAATATGTTTTTTTCAGAAGTAGTAAGTTGTCAAAAAACAATCATGAAGAATAGCTAAATGTATATGGTACCTAAACGACAACCAGACAACTCTCCAACCTTTTAAATATTTACAGAACATTTTGTTTGGAAAACCAATAACACTTTACCAGACTGTATAAAAATGTAAATAATAAATGAGAGAAATACACATATAAGGAAGCTTATAGCAGCTAAAATTCTGCAAGACCCACATGGGCTATCAGGATGTTTCCCCACCACTAAAAATTATTGCTCTCCTCTACTTCGTGTTTAGCTAATGGAAGGTTTTTTTCCCTGATAGAAAAATAAAACTGTCTTCAATCTATTTTAATAAATACAATTCCCTTGACCTCTAGTGTTTCAGGAGGGAGCAACTGTATTGATTTCAGAAACTGAATTAATCACAACAATTTATACGCATACCTATCCTTTAGTGCATTTCAGAACAACACTGCCATTCTTGGTTCGGTGTGTTTGCAATGTCCCCTGTCCCTTATGTTAAGCTTCACTACAGGAAGTATGTAGCAAGGGACTGACAAAAAATATTTCATGTTGCTTAGGTAGTACTTGCTGTTCAGCAGTTGCTTTATTTGGTAGCTCACTGTCAGGATGTTGATTATAAAATGCATATCCTGCTTGAAATATGTGTTGTTTCATCCAGAAACATATACCAAGTTAACCTTTCAGTTTTAGTGCTTTTACAAGCAAGTTTAAATGTGAAAAGATACTCAGATAACAGACATTGATAATGTGTTTTTCTTGCCAGTAAATGTATCTAGTGTATTCTAGATTTTTTCCATTATGAAGAGATATGAGTGAAAGCATAGCATAGCATAGCATAGCATAGCATAGACTAGACTAGACTAGACTAGACTAGACTAGACTAGACTAGACTAGACTAGAATAGAATAGAATAGAATAGAATAGAATAGAATGGAATTTCAGTTGGAAGGGACCTACAACTATCATCTAGCCATACTGCCTGACCATTTCAGGGCTGACCAGAAGATAAAGCACATTGGTAAGGGCATTGTCCAAATGCCTCTTAAACACAGACAGGCTTGGGGCATCGACCGCCTCTCTAGGAAGCCTCTTCCAGTGTTTAACTACACTCTTGGTAAAGAAATGCTTCCTAATGTCCAGTCTAAACCTCCCCTGGAGCAGCTTTGAACCATTCCCACACGTCCTATCACTGGATCCCAGGGAGAAGAGCTCAGCACTTCCCCTCCTCAGGAAGCTGCAGAGAACAATGAGGTCACCCCTCAGCCTCCTTCTTTTCCAAATTAGACAAGCTCAAAGTCCTCAACTGCTATTAATGTAGCCTGAGGGTATTATGGAGAAAAACACAACCTTTCACATACTTCCTGTCATCCCATGTTCAAAGCTGAATAAACAAATTACTTGATTTTAGCTGACATAAATAGTTGTTTTAATATTTAAATAATTGTGGGTTTGGGTTGTTTCTTTTTTATGTTTTTACTCTTTCTCTGCCTGGAGCGATCATAAACATTTTCTGTAATGATCAGTTAGAACTCTGGGTAAATTACAATACACTTTGATGCAACTGGGTAATTTAAGCTTGCAGTAGATCCAGAAAGTTCATTAACAGTCATGTATTTTGTGAAAGGGACAGAAGCCTTCTCAGATTTTCAGTCTTTCTCATTCTCTCCTTTTATTGGTTCATTGTGTACAAACGCATATATTCTAATGCCCTTTACTTGGTTTTATGACCTTCTGTCACTAGTGACACTCATCATCTCATATGTTTGTAAGTCAATGCCCATCAAAATCTCATCTGTATTCCTGGCCTTTCCAAAACTTTAGGCCTTCTTTTCAGTGCTTGTCTATTTTCCAAACAGCTTGCAATTTAATAGAGGAGGATTGTTTTTCCCTTAGACATTGCTTGAATCCATTATTTTTGAGCTCCTTAATCTGTGCCTTTTGACTTAGAAGTGCTGCTTCAAGTATTTAAATCCCTGTGGAAGAGGCTGCTTTGTACCATTTATCACTTTTCTAAAGAGATTTAATACTGGTCCCTAAAATCATGTTATAACTTTGCCATTTTTGGAGTGAAAGGAATCAAAAATCTCACAGCATTTGGCCACAGCCAAGAATAAATCATTAAAATTCTGCACTGAGCTAAGATCAAACTCCATACACTAGTCATGAATAGATACTGTTTGGTACAACAGGCACCTTTGGAAGAATCACGACTACTGTGAAATGCTGTCAAAACATTTACATATCCCTGTCTGGTGCTGAATCCCACACAATAAGAATTATATTTCACTAGGCACTAGATCCAGATTCATTTTTCCTAGTTCTAGATATATGATTCAGGTGATGGTTTGAGAAGATAAGTTATCCGAATTATCTTTAGAGAGGCACTCTTTATGAAAATGAACACCCTTCCAAAGGGTTCAGAAGTACAAGGAATGTACAGATATGCATCGGTTGCTTCCATATAGTAGCTCAAGAGAGATGAGATGAAGCTGTACTCAGTATCATGATGCACAGAGACATAGACTTATATTAAAATACAGATTAATTTCTAATGTAGCTTCTAAAAATTACTTTTGTACTAAAAAATTTAAAGTAACATGTAAATGTAAGCAATGATATTGTGAAGTGAGGAAGCCAAACAGGTATTAGACTGGTATACAAAAATATAAGATATTCCAACTCTAAGATGAAGTATTTAAGTAGATATTTAATCAGAGCAGTTAACCAGTAATGACACCAATTAATCAAGACATGAAAGCACATTCACCTTGTAACCCCTCCCCCACACCAAACCGTCTACGTTTTGAAAGAGATTGATTGTGTTTGTAAAAAAGCGAACACTGTAATTTCATTATTATAAGACAATGTCAAACAGCTTGTAAATTCTGTACCAGAATTACAGTCCTCACTCAGACTAAAGTCTTGAACAGTCAGTAGACATTTTGCTAGATAAGGAGTACAGGATTGGGCACTACTTGAACAAATAAGAGCTACAAATTATCTTAGAAGGATAGGAAGAGAAAAACATATTTTTCCCCAAAGAAAAAGAAAAGTAATGGTCTTAAAATTTCCTTTTTCAAATATTATAAAAACAGACCACATAAAACTTGAACATATGAATTTGTCAAGTTACAGATTTTGTCCTGATACTCATTTTTACATAGATAATTAAAAGGTGTTTTACGGCAAGGTAAGAACTGTTCTAAGCCAAAAACATTATGAGATGGAGAAAGTTGAAGTTCTACAAAAACAAAAGAACGGTTGACTTTACTAATGAGTCAGCTAAGAAAATAGACATACCTGTAGAAAATACAACAGCACCGCGTGTCTCGGGCAGAAAGTATTAAGCCATGTTAGTAAGAAACATAACTCTTAAATTTCAGTTTATTGCTACAGTGACTGGTTGGCTGATGCTATTTAAGAATTTTCTCCACTATACAAGATAATTATATCAGGATTATATATTTGCACATATCTGTCTTGTTACAGAAAAACTGTGATGACAGCTTGGCTCTTTCCTCAGTGTTTTAATATTTTTATAACCCTTATGATCACAGTGTAGTCCTGTGATGCCAGCAAGAACAAGCTTCACAAGGAGATCAATTGCTTTGAACTTAAACTGCATTCAGCACCTCAAAATATCAGTAATTTCATCATTGGTCTGTATTCTTAAGAAATTAATGAAGCAAGAGAACTCAAGCACTATATATTTCCAACAAATATGAAGGGCCCTTAGTTAATAATTATGATTAATATTTACAATCATTATGGCTTAAATTTCCAAAATATTTTAAGAAATCTGAGAGCCATGATTTTTCAGATGTTTAACCGAACACCTCTAGAAAGTACATATTCAAAAACTGCCCACAATCACATTCTAAAAATACCTTTTATATCTTCATTGTAGAAAAAGCCTATTATTTAAAGAAGAATGGAGCCCTATATGAGAAAAGACTGAAAATGGCCTCTCAAACTCTGCATTTTTTGTTTTGATATGGCATGTGGTATAGGAGATCATCACTGATCAGGGCTAATGATCAGAAGGAATGCTAAAACCTTTTTCCCACCAGTAAATAGACCACCAGTGAATTTTGAATTCTCAGCTCACATATGAGAAACAGACATAAATGACTATGTTCCCTTGATGGCCTTCCTGCTTTCATGTTTAATGCCTTCTTCACCTCTACCTTTAACACCAGTCATTGGCCCTGGGATCCTTGGACCCCTGTGTTGGACAGTGACTGGGGAGATGATGAACTCCCAGCCAACCTTGAACTTGTTTGAGACTTACTGCTCCAGCTAGATGTGGATAAATCCATGGGAACCAATGGGATTCACCCCAGGGTATTGAAAGACCTGGCCAATGTCCTTGCAGAGCCTTTCTCCATTATTTTTCAACGGTCTTGGTTGTCTGGAGAGGTCCCTGTTGAATGGAAGCTGGCAAATGTCCCAGTTTTCAAGAAGGGTAAGAAGGAAGTCCATGGTAATTACAGGCCTGTCAGTCTCACTTCAGTGCCTGGTAAAATTATGGAGAAGGTTATTCTGGGAGTTACTGAAAAACACGTGAGAAATAACAGAGTCACTGGTCATAGCCAGCATGGGTTCACAAGGGGAAAGTCCCACTTAACTAACTGACTTAATTTCGTTTTATGACAAGGTCACCCATCTAATTGACCAAGGGAAGCCAGTAGATGTGGTTTGGGGTTTTAACAAATATTTTGATACCGTCTGTCACAGTATCCTTTTGGGCAAAATGTCCAGCACACAGCTAGACAAGTGGATAATGTGTTGCGTAAGCAATTGGCTGATGGATTGGGCTCAAAAGGGTATAGTAAATGGGGTTACATCACATTGGTGGCCAGTCACCAGTGGGGTTCCAAAGGGTTCAATTTTAGGGCCAGTTCTCATCAATGTTTTTATAAATGATCTGGATGCAGGAATCAAATGTACATGAAGTGGTTTAGCCCCAGCTAAAACCATGACGGTACAGTAAGTAAGTTGGCTGATGATGCTAAACTAGGAGGAGCTGTGGACTTCCTCGAGGGTAGAGAGGCCTTACAGAGAGACCTGAATAGACTAGAGAGCTGGGCAATCACCAACCGCATGAAATTTAACAAGAACAAGTGCTGGATTCTCCACCTGGGATGGGGTAATCCTGATTGTACATGCAAACTGAGGGATGAGAGGCCAGAGAGCAGCCCCATGGAAAGATATCTGGGGGGGTTGGGCTCATGGCAAGTTGAATATGAGTCAACAGGGTGTTCTGGCAGCAAAAAGGGCCAACCAAGTCCTGGCGTTCATCAAGCACAGCATAGCTAGCCAGTCGAGGGAGTTGATTGTCCCACTCTGCACTGCACTGGTGTGGCCCTACCTCGAGTAGTGTGTGCAGTTTTGGGCACCTCAGTACAAGGCCATCAGACTATTAGAGGGTGTCCAGAGGAGGATGACAAAGATCGTGAAAGGTCTTGAAGGCAAGACTTAGGAGGAGTGGCTGAGGTCACTTGGTTTGTTCACCTTGGAGAATAGAATGCTGAGGGATGACCTCATTGCAGTCTACAACTCTTCAAGTGGGGCAGAAAAGGCGGAGATGCTGATCTCCTCTCTCTGGTCACCGGTGATAGGGCATGAGGAAATGGAATGAAACTGCATCCAGGGAAGTTCAGATGGGACATTAGGAAAAGCTTCTTCATTGAGAGGGTGGTTGGTCACTGAAACAGCCTCCCCAGGGAAGTGGTCATGACACCAAGCCGTTCAGAATTAAAGGAGTGTCTTGACGATGCTCTTAGTCATATGATTTAGATTTAGGTAGTCTTATGAGGAGCAGGGAGTTGGACTCAGTCCTCCTGGGTCCCTTCCAACTTGAGATATTCAATGATTCTATGGCCTGACTTTGAACAATTTTAGTTTCTAATTTTTCTGGGGAATGAAATGTGTTTCTTATTCCATCTAGCCAAACAGGTGCTATTGCACACTGCAAAACTAATTGATGATAGCTAAGGATGCAGAATCAACCCTTGAATACAGGAAGACATAGAGTAAGCTCTAAAACTGCCTCAGAAAAAACTTAGGAAAGACACTGAGCAGGCAGAGTGGCTCTCTCAACCCTTAAAACAACTGGACTGCTACTAAATTTAAGATTAGTTGAAGTCTAATAGCTTTTGGCAAGAAGCTTGACATATTCCTCAGCAATTACTGTAATTTAATTGTAGTTATCTTACAGTATTAAAGTGTAGTAGGCAATTTCCTGTAATAAGCTTGATTAAGATACCTCTCATACATCTACCATCAGTTTTAAGTCTGCTTTAGAAGAAGATGAATCATGCCCCATAGAACCTGTTTCTTTTCATTGCCTATAAAGCGTGTCCAGATGATTAGCTCATAGGTAAAAGACTACTTTGTAGACACATATATTTGGCCAGCTGAAGATTATCCTTCATGTCTACTATACATGTTTGGACAGGAATGATTCTCAGATTTTGTACTTATATTTTGCCTTTTTTTCCATGTAAGAAAGATCAGTGTTACACTGCAATATGATTTCCTGAAATAGAAGTTTCTCTATTTACAAACATATAGCTTCAAGCCCCAGCAAACACAAGGTATAAAAGCAATCTCAAACAACAAAGAAAGAAACACAAAGTTGAGGTGTGAGTCACACGGCATACGCAGGTAGTAGTAGGAGACACAAGGTCATATCAGAGAAGTAAAAGATCTCTTCCATGCATTAGGTGCTTGAGCTCTTGGTTTATCCATCATGTTTCCAAAGAGTAAATTATTGTATCAGCTTAAGCACAGAACCATTAGATAAGTCCTAAGCAATTTATCTAAATATCCCAAGTCTTCAGAGGCTAGACCTTTTTAGTGGTAGTAAAGTACTATGTCGTGTAACATCTGATTGAAAGTCAGATCTTTCTAGTGACTTTAATTATTAGCTGAAGCACAGCAAAATTCCAGTCTTGACAACACCAAAGTGTAATATTTTTTAATATAAAATCATCTATGTAGAAAGTTTAATGAATGTGAGGTTTTATGTTCTTACAAATCCCTCATCTGCTTATCAGTCACAGTTATCAGTTAGGGGCTATATAGTAAGCAGAATCTCTTTGTTGAGGTTATTCTTGACACTTGTGTTGATGCTTTTTTTAGCTCTGTGAGTTGTAAATCATTAGACAGCCTTATTTAGAAATGTCCAGGCTCTTTGTTATTTAGGTCTTAAGATGAGTATCTTAAGGTGCTCTCTTTTCATTGATTTAGACTGAATGAAAAAGCTGTGTATTGAATATTTGAAAAACATTTCCTGTATTAAACCAACCATGAGTACAGGAAGCAGACTTTTGTTAAAATTCTCTCAGGTTTTAATATCCTTGAGCCTGAAGCTGAAACGTGACTTTGTTAAAGGTCAGTTTCCTGTCCATCAACTTGGGAAGTTACCTGGAGATTCCTGAGTTTCTATTTGTCTTGTTTCTCACATTGTTATCAACTTTATCAATTTTCTAACTATTACAATTTTGTTTCACATTTTCTTTCTGAAGGGATAATCCTTTGACAAAAGTGTTGATATCCATAATATGTGGAATGAGGACACACAAATGAAGCAAAGGTTGGGTTTGGTGCTTATATTTTTTGTACTTCACATTCATGACGATGAAGGTGACACCAAACTGAGTGGTGCAGTTGACACACCAGAAGGATGGGATGTCATGCAGAGAGACCTAGACAAGCTGGAGAGGTGGGCCTATGAGGACCTCATGAGGTTCAACAAAGCCAGGTGCAAGGTCCTGCACCTGGGTCAGGGCAACCCCCAATATCAATACAGGCTAGGGATAAAGAGATTGAGAGCAGCCATGCAGAGAAGGACTTGGGGGTAGTGGTGGATGAAAAGCTGGACATGAGTCAACAATGTGCCTTGCAGCCCAGAAGGCCAACCATGTCCTCAGCTGAATCAACAGAAGCATGGCCAGCAGGTCAAGGGAAGTGATTCTGCCTCTCTACTCTGCTCTGGTGAGACCCCACCTGGAGTCCTGTGTCTAGCTCTGGAGTCCTCAGCACAAAAAGAACATGGACCTGTTGAAGCAGGTCCAGAGGAGGGCCATAAAAATGGTCAGAGGGCTGGAACACCTCTCCAGTGAGGAAACGCTGAGAGAGTTGGGTTTGTTCAGCCTGGAGAAGAGAAGGCTGCGAGGAGACCTTAATGTAGCCTTACAGTACTTAAAGGGGTACTACAGGAAGGGTGAGGGCAATCTCTTTGGCAATGCCTGTTGTGACAAGGCAGGGGGTAATGGTTTAAATGTAAAAGAGGGTAGATTTAGACTGGATATAAGGGAAAAAATTTTTATGATGAGGGTGGTAAAACAGTGGAACAGGTTGCCCAGAGAGGTGGTAGATGCCCCATCCCTAGAAACATTGAAGGTGGGGTTGGACGGGGCTCTGAGCAACCTGATCTAGTTGAAGCTGTCCCTGCTCAGTGCAGAGGGGTTGGACTAGATGACCTGTAAAGATCCCTTCCAACCCAAACCATTTTATGATTCTATGATTCTAAGGTTGAAACACCAAAAGGCTGGAAGTATGCACTGTTGTTATTAGAGAAATGTAGCACATGAGAATCAGTGAAGTAAAAGAACTAATAGGTACTTACAGGTAATAATTCACAACCTAATATGGTTCAGATGGTTCAGATATCCATCACAAATGACCTTACTCTAGTTAGTAATGCTAGTTGCTTACTTTGGGTGTTTAACCCACATGGCACACTGTTTTCTCTCTGATAATGACTCAGTCTTCTGTAGAAATAAAATGATCTGACAAAGCCCTGAAATAATTCTGGCACAGCTACTCCAGAACTATACTGGGAACTTTTCTGTTCCAGCATGAATCTGAGAGAAAATCATAAAAGAAGAAAAAAATCTAAATTAAAACATTAAACACTAGTAATTTTTCTTTCAGCAATTAAAGCTGGCCCTTTAGGTCTTCTGTTACTGTTACAAGTTTGGCCTACCAAGGCTTTGACAACATAGAACTATGCATTACTTGTGTAAATGGTAAAATCTAGGCTGAGGCCTCTTTGGAGCTTGCTAAGAAGCTAAGGAAAGTAATCTTTTACAAAGTAACTACTTTATTAACTAAAATAATTTTATTACTTGGGTAGCTATGTTAGGAAGACTTATATTTATCACTTGAGTCTTTAAAGCTGATTGTTTATAGCATGCTTGCATCACAAATGAAAGCATGAACTACAAAACATCTGTCATAAGATACTTGAAAAAGAAGAGCAAAGGAATTAACTTTAAGGCAAACATAGCATGTTTTTCCTCTGGGAAGTAATTGCTTTTACTATAGGTCAGCCACACATTTCATCTCAGATATGCTTCTGCTAAAAGAAGAAAAATATCAGTTTCAATTTAGCTCTCACAAGCCTGTCTGCAGTATGGCAGAATATGTTGCGTATAGTGTAAGTTCAAATCAGTAGTGGTCTTGCTTTATGTTGCTTTGTGGCTCTACAAAGAAATAGAATCAGAATTTTAGAAATTCAGACCAATTCAAGTCTCCAGGTTCCCTATTCTCCCAGTTTCTCTCTGAGCCCAGAACTCAAAGAGGACTTTATTACATGAAGAATTCAGGACTGAAATTTTCTTAATTTTATGATCTATGGTTGATTTGTAATAAAGATAAAAATGGAAGGGAAGGGAAGGGAAGGGAAAGAATGCAGTATATATTTATCCAGTATGGGTGAATATAACATATTTATAGCAGATATATATATGAGGAAAATGTTGTAATTTATACAAGGAATTCACAGAGAATAAGCAAGAAAAATTAAAAGAAATAGAAACATGATGACAGAATCTTTGAAAGTTTAAGATTACTTTGTGTGGCATTTAAATAAAAAGACATTTTAAATGAGGACTCTTACACCCACTGCTAATTGAATTCTTAAGTATATAACACCCCAGCATTATGAGCTATATTTCTGTATTTGGTGACATGATAATTTTTCCTGCCTGATTATAATAAATTTGTACTTTTATACAGGGAAAGTAACAGGTGGTAAAAGACCCTTTTATATAGGAAGCAGAAACATAATTTTTACTGTGTAGGTATTTAGCTATTATTAAGGGAAATGGTAGATTCTCCACTGCATGAAGTCTTCACATTACAACTTCAAGCCTTCTTGGAATTTACGCTTCAGTCAAACACAGTTAAGAGTTAATATGTTAATTACTGTTAGTATTTAGTAGTTAATTTGCATTATATGTATGAGAGTAATGAACAGTTACGCCCTTCTATTTTCAGTGCCACTTGGGATTTTAGAGGGATCTATTTTAGTCTTCTTCCATCTCTCCTCATTTTCTGGTGTATTTACTGATTGCCTGTGGAGAAGGCACACCATACCCTTGATTGCCTACCTGCCTTTACGAACTTTATCTAGACCTTTTGCAATGGGAAGGTGGGGAGAAGTTTCCTAACTACACTCAGTGACCTGCTGGGTTTACAGAATACATTTAAGGATATTTTCTGCTTTCTTTGCCTTTCACTTCCTAGTTATTCTTAGTATTGGGATTACTTTCACATTCATTGCCATGGAGCACTGCTGGTTTTACAGAACTACTTAGCAAAATCTTCAGATCTAATTCCTGAGTAATATTACCGGTCACTTAAGTGCTGTGTGGTCCTTTTGCATCTCTCAGCCGTAAGAATCACTTTGCATTATTAATAAATGTGTTCACTTCAATACTGATGCTTTTCTCCAAAACTTTATTAATATGCTGAACAGCATGAGCTATCTACCCACAAATCCATAATGACCTCCTTGTCTTGAAGACCTAATCATCTGTTCCCTACAGTTTTTATTTTTGTTCTAGTAACTTCATTCCCAGAGTTTTTACACATCCTTAGTGGGGACTTGGTCAACTGTTTTTGAAAATCCAAGAGCACTCTAATTGACATTGTGAGTCATGGGTTCCCTTTACAAAAGGCAATTCAGCTCTTTCTCAGTGTATCACATTAGTTTGCATGCTAGTTAATCCATTCTTTTTTCCTTAACAAACATGTTAGGCTTTTTTGTCTGTAGATCTCCCTGTTTCCTTTAAAGCTCTCTTTACAAATTGACATTTGCCACCTTTATGGCAGCATCTTGGCCACTGCCAGGATAGTTTCAAGTAAAAGTGTCCATGCCTATTTTATCCCTGAAATGCTTTAAAACTCTTAGGTGACCTCCATGTGGTCCTGGTAATTCACTATAGTTCTTTTTGTCAATCTGTTCTGCAATGTCTTCCAGCAATATTTTCCAGTTTGAAACACAATCTTTAATGCTTATCACATCGCATTTGGGACTCCCTCCAAGCTTATCCATGTGGACAAAGGATTGAAAAAAAATTCATACTGTTTTATGCTGTAGCCATGGATTGTTTGAGTGCTTCGTTATACTTTACTTGTATATTGATCCTAAATTAATTCAGATGTAATTAGAATGGCCAGAATTTATTTGCAAGTGAATTTCATAACGGGTTTAGAAAAGATTAAAAAAATATATGAAAATGAGGGTCAGAATTGTTATTTTACAAATGAAATGTAGGGTACTGGCATACTGTGATAACGTAATTGTTTCTATAAGGCATGTACTTGTTTCACCATCAAAGTTGAAAATGGGACATTTTCTATTGAACTATATGTAATACCTCACATTGACAGTTAACATTGCAGTCCAATACACACAAACTAGCATTTTGTTATTCAAAGACTTCTGGCAGAGAAGAAGAAAATGTATATCTCAGTATTTCACACCCATCCCTAAAGAACATACCAACCCAAAATCAGTTGTCCAAAATGCATTTTTAATGCACATTCCAGGAGATGAAAATTCACCAGAGTATTCAAAGAAAATAAAACATCAGAGCAAGCCCTCTGGCTTTTTGACCCACATTCAGTCCTGTCTAGTGTAAACAAAACTTGATATAGGTCAAAACGTTGAAAATTCTATTCTGAGTAAGCTTCAGTGGGTAAACAGGATGCTTGCTTTGAATATTTTTGTTATTTTTCCCTTGTGTAGTATACTCTCTAAACATGTACATATACATAGTTTTTGGGTTTTTTTAAATGTAAAATGGATATTTTTATTTCAGCTAAAAGTTGTTCTGGTGTTCTTTTAACACTCAGGCTTTTCAAGCTTATAGTAAGAACCTCCTCTCTTCTCTTTATTATTGTAAAAAGGGCTTTTCTAGTCATTTTACCCCGTCACATTGTGAGCAAAGCTGAGACTAGATTCCAGCAACAGATGTGTGTCAGGTCTTTTATCTTGCCAGGGTAACATGAATATCTCTGCACAAATAGGTCAAACGTTGTTATTTTCAATAATGTATAGGAAAAAAAGAACAAGCAGTCTCCAGTGAACTTGTATATGCATAAGTTAATTTTCAGAAGCACTAGCCCTAAGAATTGCAGTTTGACAGGCCTACTTATTTGAATGAAGTAAATATTTATTTATCAAAGATGAATTGTGAATATGTGAGTCCTGGCAATGGATGTGTAACAATTGAAAAACAATTTTCCACAGGATATTTTTCACTGCATTCAGACTAATGAGCATCTTCACAGAAATATTTCTTTTTACCTGTGGCAGTAGAAAAGAAATGGTAAAAATAGAGCTTGCATTGTATTTTGAAAGTACTATTTGTGACTACAATACAAGACCGTCTTTAATTACAGATATATGACACAGATACATGAGGCTTTTTAATTTAAATGAGATTTTAAAGATGTTACTGGAAGTCAAGTCAATTGATTTAAAACAATTCTAATTAAAATTTGATTGGTTATGGTATGTCATTGGGAATTCAATTCTTCATCTTCATGATTTTTCCTCAGAGATTACAATAATTCTGCTATGTATCATTATAACTTTGAACACTGCTGCAGTTTGATGAGATCAAACAGAATGATACAGAATAAACAGCACAATCTGAGATATGATGTGGCTCAATAAAACAGCAAAATATTTACCTAACTTTCAAATTATTTGAAAAGTGAATGAGAAAAATTGTTTGGAAAGCTCTCAATTGGTTCTTCAAGATTTTTTTTAAAAGCACTGATACATTTTTAAAGCATTCCACTTTTTTTTACACACAGAGAAAAAAATCTAAAGACTAAATATTTTTTCTTAAAATTCCCTAGAACTGTAGAAGCAGGTTTTACCTTGACAGATGCATGTTTTGCAAACACATACATTACTTTGAAGCATGAAAACTACTCCGCTAGTACTTTAAACAAACAATTTGTAGTGAGCCAATATTTGAGGTTCAACCCACCAAATCTTGGACAATTAATTAATTGGCCTACCTTTCTTTAGTGACCAGAGAGACTTAGACCTTTTGCCTTCATCTGAATGTCAAGGACAAAGCCCTGAGCTGTCTGGCCTTGTGGCTGGCCCAGCTTTGACAGAAGGTTGGACTGGAGAGCTACTGAGGTCTTTCTAAACTGAACCATTCTAT
Source organism: Phalacrocorax carbo (assembly GCF_963921805.1). Classification (NCBI taxonomy): domain Eukaryota; kingdom Metazoa; phylum Chordata; class Aves; order Suliformes; family Phalacrocoracidae; genus Phalacrocorax; species Phalacrocorax carbo. Next base: position 162,654,448 of record NC_087513.1, read on the forward strand.
GATTCTGATAGAAGAATGATAGCCAAACCACATTTTGTGAGGTTCCATTTTCCACTATGGTATTTATTATGCTTCTGCTTAGGTTTTTCACCCTGAAGATGGTCCTGTTGCAGCACAGCCACATGATTATCAGTGTGAAAGGTGGCTCATTTAAAACTAGTGTTATCACACCATATGTTGTCACAGCAATGAGTATAATGGAAACAAACACTGAGAACAGAATGGAAGGGGTTTGGGCTGAAACAGCTTTTAAACCATCACACATTTGGAACATACTGAAAATTATCACAAGCAGAGGTTTTGAGTGCGTTTTTCTCATCTACATATTGCACAGCTGAAATTGCCCTTAATTTTGAAAAGTTTTGCTCCTTAAATACTGAAATCAAGGTAAATATCCTAGACAATATTTATGAAGTAATTAAAAATATTTAGTTCACTGCCTAGTAATATGACACTCAGTTTTTAACAAATGTACAGCTATTCTGCTGCTACCTACTAACACCTATTACTTCGGTTCTCTGAAAAGACATTAAAATCTTAAGATGCCTGTTTAAATGAATGCCTGTGTACAAAACTGTGTGGTGTGCTATATGACAATTTTTTTCCATGCTAGGCAATAATTCATTGTGTTTATTCATTTTAGACAGCTGCATCTGAAGGAAATGAGTGATAAACAAATAATGTGAAGAGGACGTGATAGCTGTCATGGTCCTCTAGAAAATATGCTTTAATCACAGATTTGTGCAATGGTTATAGTTTATAAGTTCATAAAATGAAAGTAAAATATGCTAAAACAGAATAAAATGCTGTTATATAAGACAATATACATTGCAATTTACATTTTTAAGTAAAAAAGCAAATGTGATCGGTTCTGTCAATTTTGGTCTTAGATAGGGGTGGGTGTGTGTACTTGCATGTGTGTGACAGTGCCTGAAATAACAGTAGCAAACCTATTGAAATCTTGAATCACAGATGTGCATACATGCCATGGTATCTTCATGCACAAAATTTTTGGGAATTATGCATGCATATAAAGAAGAACATATATTTCTTTATGTATCAGGAGTATAACGTTTTCAGCCTGCATTGAGTTGTAAGGTTGTTGTTAACCTAAAAATTGCATGTCTATTTAATGCTTTTTTGTAATCTATTCATTTAAGAGCTCATCCAAGAAGCTCTGTGTGTGTATGTATCAACAAATATTATATAGTGGAAGCACAATGTCAGAAAAATTCATTTGAATAAACTGTAAGAAACATATGTTAGTACTTTAAATAAATAATAAGAACACCTTAACTTACTATTGAATTTTTACACAGACTGAATATTGAAAACAAAAGACAATTTTTTTATTTTGACCACTATTCTTTAGTTCTTCCCACTGTGCTTCATAAGGAATCATGCAAAACACAGGACAGAAAGTAAGTTTTTGCCTTCATTAAACTTTACTAAGTTTAGTGAATTTGGTATATCTGTTAGCTCTTTCCAAATATTTTTCTTCATTGCTTTCCATTATACATAAAAAACTGAGTGGCTAGCATAAATAAATGTGGGAGTAGATGCTCTTCTTACAGATAGGTGGTAAGATCTTGTATGTTGTTATAAAGACAAAGCAGAATGTCCAGATAAAAGTCGAGAAGCCTGCTGTTGCTTGAGAAATTGCAGTTGCATAAAATTTGTTTAGTGGTGTGATTCAGTGAGGATTTTCACAGGTGATTTACCAATAATATAGTGTGCATACACAAAGAGCATATCTAAATTTTGGTAGTTTGTTTCGGTTTGGTTTGGTTTGTTGTTTTTTTTCCCCCCAGCAGGTTCTGCTGTGGCTTAGTGGCTTAGTCCATATTACAAAGTTTGGTATTTTTAATGCAGAGTACTGAAATCCAGTACAGTCAGAGTATTAACTGAGAATGCAAAGTCACAGCGCCCTTCGCCTTGCAGTGGCAAGCCCTGGCTGGGATCCAGTGCTGCTGGATGTTCTTTGGAGTGCCGATGTGCGTGCAACGTGGTGGACCGTGGGACGGGAGTGAGCAACCAGGAAGACTAGGGGAAGCCTGTCTATTTTCTTTTGATACAGCTATTGGTTTAAATGGATTATCCATTTAAATGGATTGTGAGTTTAAAACTAAGTTTCTGAACACTCCTGCTATTTTCAGGAGGAAGAAACAGCACTTCCAGATGTGTCAGGCCCCTTATAGTCTAGAGGTATATAAATTCTTCATTGATTGGGGGGCAAATAGGTTCCCATCTCTGCACTTCAATTAAGTACTGAGGTTAGCTGAGATGAAATTGAGACTATGTAACTGACATAATTTTACTCTTGAATGCCTAATTTTTTCTTTTTCTCTGAAGAAAGGAGAGATAAATTGTTGATAGGCATAAATAGTAGTCCCTTCTATTACAATGTAGTACAAATATTATTATATATTATATATAATACAATACTAGATTTTAACTGTCTTTGATCCATACAAATATATTCTAATTTATTTCTAAAAGTCTTTTAACTTGGAAAATAACATTTCTATAAGTGATAGGTGGGTAATTCAAAATATTCCTCATTATTTGCAGTCACTCAACCTTTGCCTTAGTTCTGAGCTACAGAGGCTGTGTTTATGTCAGCAACTTACATCATGCACTGTATATCATATAATTACATGTATAGCATATAATTACAAATTATGAAGTTACCATATTAATAACTTTAACAATTTTTTAATATTATCTGGTGCTGAATGAGCATTAACCGTAAAGGATGCTCCAGCTGTCTATGGCCCCCTTTTTGCTTTAACAAAATAGAATAATCTGAAGAAAAACATACTATGTTGTACTATGTAATAGCATTCTAAAGAAGTTTGAAACACAGGGTAGGAATTTTCCCAAAGGTATATGAAGCCCATATCTGAGGTTCACTATGGTTAATGATAAAGGAAAATTCAAAGAATTCCAAAGTTTATTGCTCTTGGCATCTGAAAATTCTCCAACTTCCTCCCAAAAATTACAGCATAAGGTTAGGAGAAAAAAACTTTCTTTTCCCATCTACTCAGAGAACCACCCACTTCAAGCTGTGCCAAAGAGAAACATTACAATTCTTTTGGTCTTTTCAGAATTCCATTTCCTCCAAAACTTTACACACAGATTCTTCCCCAGTCTCCCCAGTGAGATACTCAGCTTCCTTCTCACTCAAGCCTTCCTTATCAGAGCAGACATTAAACCTCAGTTGTTTTCCCCTAAGACAGAGGAGAAAAAACCATACTTCTTTCCCTGAATGGGTGATGGAGAGAAGAAAAGCTATTTTTAAAAAAAATGTAAACCATAAAATTTGTTAAAAATGAAAATAATACAAATAATAACTTATGTCCAACCCCTTCAGTATCAGTAGTGGCACAAATCATCAGTGCCACAGACACACTTAACTGTATTGGTATTTGATTTTTGTGGCTGACTGCCTTGATAATAACACTTGGGATTAGTTGAAATGCTGTATGCTGGTGAAAGCAGATATATTCACTAGAAGGCTGTCTGTACGGTGAGCAGATTATGGTTACTACTTTTAAGTAACCTGAAGTTTTCTGAAACTCCCTTTCTCCTCTTCCCCCAGATTTTAAAATAAACAAATAAATTCTGTCTCTGAAGTTTATACTGTCATGCACAGTACTATTAAGCAAGAGGATGAGGCAGAGCAGGGGTGACTACAGTGGAAATTTTACAGGTGTTACAGAAATGAGAGTCTATCATGCCAGTTCATTTAAGCTCTATTTATGCTCAAAGTACTTACCAAGAAACTAAAAGTGAACAAGCCCTGCAGGCCCTGTTCAACAGCATTAGCAATAAACCGGTCCCCACTGTGTCACTTAAAAGTTCTAATACCATGCGGGAGTTATGGAGAAAGTTTGTCTCTACTATGGTTATATCAGACTGATTTTCTCCCCCTCATCACATGAAGTCTCCATTTTTTTTCATGCATAATTGGCACACATCGTGGATGTGTCTCTTATCTGCACAATTATCTACCTACACTGCTTTTCAATTAAAGGATCACAGTACACATTGCGATAGCATATTCTTGAAAGGCCACAGTTTCTGTATGCAAGCTAAGAGTTTTGCTATCAGAAAAAGGGTATGCACTGATTTTTACCTGACATTTAGTCTTTGGTATAGCTCAGCATGTACAAGAAATATGAAAGAAGAAATCCTCAGTCTCTTTCGCTGACAAATATTTAATAGAACAGCAGTAGCTGTAAGTGTTGGTGGCCTTAGCTCTGAATTGAAATGTCAGTAGTAGCACTATAATGCAGCATCTCTCTGTTCACACACTTCAGAGAATGAAATCTGAGTGCTATCCTTATAACAAGACACTTTAACATTTATCAGTGCACACAGGGACACACGGAAGAAACTAGTGGCATAAAAATGTTTGAATTATTGCAAGAGGTTTTGTGATATATTATTGGCTACATTTTCAAAGGTCAAAAAGTTATGCATAGTGAATATGGAACTACAGACTCTAAAGTACTACTTGTTACCCAAATAGAGTATTTCAGGAAAAAAAAAAAAAGCTGACATATTTTTGTAAATCTAGCAAAATAAAGCATTCTAAACAAGCAGAAGTTGTTTTAGTACCATCTTGCTTTTTGCATGTATCTTCATCTTGAAAGTGAGTCACATAGTCCCATTTTTCTCTACAATGTCCAGATCAGGAGTTAATTCCTGTTGATTTCTCCTGTCTAAACAGACCAAGAATGCAGGATTTTACCCACAACCCAGTACATCAAAGCCGAGTCTGTGAACAGACTCCATATGCCAAAGGGAGGCATGTCTAGGAGCCCATCCATTTTGTCAATTAGGTAATAAAAGAGACATGATCGCTGTCTTCCATGCTCTTGTCACTGTTTCCACAACCAAGCTACACGGTAATTTTCTTGCCCAGTCCACTCTTGTGTATATGCAATTATTAACTTAGTTTCTGCTTTTCTTTAAAAAAACAATCATTGTGCAATTTCATTGTTTCCCTGTACATTCAACACACACTTATGTGTTTATTGCTTGCTTCAGTTTCTGTTATCTAATCTATCATACTTTTTCACTTTTCACCTGAGCTTTAACATTTCCTCTGCTTCACCTCACCAGTAAAAGCCTCTTCTTAATTTCTGGGCAACCTGGGTCAAAATTTTGTGCCCTTTTCAATAAATTCATTTCATTTTTCCTGTTGTCTTCTCTAGTGCATTATTTAATAATTCACATACACATGTCTTAATTAGGTCTGGATGCTTTTAGAACTCAAAGGGCTAAAGGGGTGTCTGGATGTTGATATCACCGTACCCATGTACAGACTGGACTACTATGTGACAAAAATATTTAGGCCCCTACTGTCTCTCCCCTACTTGGTTTATTTGTTCTTGAAGATATGAGTTAATTCTGCTATGGCCACTCTTCTATGCAGTTCTTTATTCAGCTGTGTTATTATGATAATTTAATAACTGAGTTTATTTCCTCTGCTTACTTCCTCACCCCTGATAAAATTTCCTGTTATTACATTCTCCTGCCTATACATTTAGTGTGGACTTTCTCTAGGAAAAGGTCATGAACCAGTCCAGCACATTTTAGTTTCCTGTTATAACCCCTTCACCTATTACCAATGTCAATGCTTCTCATCTGCCTTTTTAAAGAGGTTTTGTTTTGTTCAGCTGCATTGAAGTAACAGCTTTCAATGCACTATTAAACTAAGGGCAGATGCTTTGGATATTCTTCCATTTTGAATCTTAGCAGTAAAATCTATTTAGATTTTAAGATTCTAGATTAGACTACTGTCTCTACTCTGTGACCCAGAAAACAGACATTGCTTATGTTCATAAAATATAAGTGGTTATCATGTCATTCTCTGCATTTTTTTCTCCAATTTATTATGCTGTATATATTATATTGTCATATATCAGTGAGCAATGAAGAAAGAGAGTGCTGTAAGTTTCTCCTTGTAGAGGCCTTAACAAAGTAGATTTCAAATATTACAGGTAATTCCAGGTGTTACTTCCTTAAAACTAGTATTAAATAATAAAAAACAATACAAAGCCTATTCTTTGGCCCAGATGAACAGTGATTATGTACAAGGTTAGAATCCGTTCTGTGCTGTCAACATCTAAGTGCCTGGAGGTTGACTATATGCAAACTCTCCATGCATCTATCACAGTCAAAGGATATCTGAGGATCTATTCTGTTTCTTAAATATAACATCTGGTGTGATTTTACATGCTTGGCCATCACCACAGCTTCTTTTTCATGTCTATTATGTGGCACTGAACCATAAAACCTAGGCTCATTGGCTCAATGGATTCCAAAGACTCCAGATTCAGATGACCTATTTTAGGAATGGAGGAGTAGCTCTCCAAACTGTGCTATGCCTATCTGGTAATATTTTCTTAGGCCTTACAAAAAAAAAAAACAAAAACCAAACAAAACCCTAGGAAGAGGGGGATTGGGTAAGGAGAACAGAGTGTGATAGATATGACGGCAGAGGTATGGCATGCTTATACCCTTCTGGAGACCCAGCAGGGTCTAGGCAGGATACCTTAATGCATCTCAGATGGAACATTTAGGTAACTAAATCTCACCCTACACTGTTAATCTTCATTGAATACAGCAGCATGGGGTGAGCTGGCCCCAGCCAGCAGCTTCCTTAGCCCTCTGTCCCCAGCAGAATGGGAAGGAGAATCAGATGAGCAAAAGAGAGGAAAATTCATGGGTTGAGATAAAGACAGTTTAATAAGTGAAAGAAAGAAAGAAAAAAACCCTAGGAGATACAAAGGGAGTCACTCAGCACCTCCTACCAACAGACTAATGCCAAGCCAATCTCTGAGTAACTACTACTTTGGAACGACTACCCCCAGCTCTTATTGCCAAGCATCATGTCATACGGTATGAGATATCCCTTTGGACAGTTGGGGTCAGCTGTCCCAGCTGTGTCCCCTCCCAACTTCTTGCCCACCCCCAGCCTGCTCGCTGGGGGGGCAGAGTGAGAAACAGCCTTGGAGCTCTTCAGGCACTGTTCACTAAAACATCGGTGCGTTACAAACACTGGTTTAGTCACAAATATAAAACACAGCACCATATGGGCTGCTATGAAGAAAATTAACTCCATCCCAGCCAGACCCAGTACACAGAAGCTCAGACAAATCTTGATCTCCAAAATCTGGAGTTAAATCCTAACCACGTAATCTTCCCCCTCCTTCCCCTCCTCCCCAGCTTTTACTAAGTAAGAAATTTTACTGATTTTTGATACAGGCAAGTGAACTGTAGACCTTTTCAGAAAAAAAGCTGGTAGTGTGTACTCTGTTAGAAGGCAAGATGTATCGCTAATGCTTTTCCAATCCATATCAAATGCAGTCTACATAAAATATGCCTTTTACTGGTGCATTCACCAGAAAAATTTTTAAAAAATGGGAAGAGTAGAGAGAGAAATTAATGTTAAGGTGTCTTAGCAGTGATCTCTTCTGATTAATTTAAGACATACATATAAGCAGAGGTAAAATTATAAGATTAAAAAGAATGAGTAAATTAGCCAAGTGAGCTGGGGAAGAGAGAAAGAGAAGAAAGCTGCACCTGCCAGACACATCATCAGTTTCTGATGATTACAATGAAAGAATAACGATCAATACTACATTTTAAAAGAGAAATCAGTTCTTTTAATTTCAGGTCATTGTCAGAGTGTGGCTATGGTGGTCTGAATTACATAATTCCTCCCATTGCAAACAGGATTGACATAACTGGGAAGAAAAGGAGTTAGATTCTCAGGAGAGAAATATACCATTATTGGAAAACTTCAGATCCTTCTGTGCCTTTTTCTGTACTTTAAGAACTCTGAATTTTATCCCAGAGCTAAGATTATGGCTAGATTGACAAATGGTACCAAAGTAATCTGTTCTCCTGACAAAAAATGATTGCAATAAGAAAAGAGAAAACCACAACCTTTATTGCCCTTGTGACTATACTACCATGAGTACTATATTCAAAAGGAAGCTTTGTTAAAAAGACCTGTTATAAAGACCATAATAAGAATGAAAAATGATAAGGAATCAACCAATTTATCTAGCAACCTTTATATCCTTGTCTCACGGTGCTTTTCTTTTACTCTGAACATGGGATTTTCATGACACTACTCCAAGTTATCTTGCTCTTTTGTCTGGTTAAAGATGAGAGACAAGAACTTGTTGAGCAAATCTATGCTGCTCCACTTCAAGAGTGGATGAGGGGGAAAAAACCAGCACACACTTTGCAGAGCCATTAATCAACATTTAGTCTGAGACGTTCTAGGAGATTTGAAAACTGAGCAAGAATAGTGAAGGGAAGAGGCAGAGGGGGAAAGGAAAGTAATTATTTATATAACTGAGTAAAATATGAACACATTTATTGGTTTCTTTCATCTCCAGTAAACCTTGTATGTTACTGATCTTTGGTGGGGCTTATCTTAGCTAACCTTATCTGTCTAAAAAGTCAGTCAATGTGTTACCATTTGCCTTAGGTTCTTTAGAGACTCAGTAGGAAAAACAGATGTTTCCAGCTGAACAACACTAATTCTAACTCTGTCTGTAGTATATGGCTACCGATATAATTCACACAATTAGTGCTTTCAGAGTGTAGCTTCCATTTCCATCTCTTCCATGTGCCTTTCGTGTTTGCTTCCTTAGTAAGCACCCCCCCAACATCCAGGAATTATTTAAATTAAATAATTATTTATACTTTATTTATAAATGTCATGGTTTTGCATCCCAATTTCCTGGTGAAGGTAGCCGTGTGGTTCTAGCTCACAGTCTATCTCACAGCTTAGTTCTGTGACAAAACTCTCAGATGTGTGTCTACAGCAAATGTGATTAATGATCAGTTAGCAAAAGTAGCCGGGTCAGTGAACTTGAGTTTTTTTCCCAAATGTCACTTTTAAATATGATAAATATAAATTTAATATAACAACATAACTAGGTTTAATTGTTCATTTTAAAGGTGTATTTACATATTTCAATATTATCACTGCTACATGGAGAACTGTTAAGGTATAAAATTCTTATTTCCAGTTAAAAGTACATGATAAAAAATAAACATGTAATTTACAGGACAAGTTGTCCCAGAAGCAATCTGCACAAAATAAATACTCAAAGGTATATAAATGGAGCAATAAAGAGGCCTGGGTCATGAAACTATAGCTTTTGCTATTTTTTGATATGTCTCAGGAAATAACTGGTGCCTGTAAATTTTTAAGAGTGGTATAAAACTGTTGTGGCAAGTTGAGAAATTTGAAATCAAAAGGAATCGGACAGTATTAAGTATCTGTGATACAATATAATTTGCAGTTAAATATAATATTTTTGAAAATAAAAGTTTCTGCTTCTTAGCAAGGATTTTATAGTCAGATCTTAACAGAAAGATGCCAACTGCATCTTTTCACCTGATGAAATTGGCAAAAGACATACATTTTAATCATCACCAGAACTCTAACGAAAACATTTGTTGATAGGCATTAATTTTTTTACCATTCACCTTTTTTTGCAAAATACAGTCTGTGAGTCCATTTTGACTCCCACTTGTCATGTGGTCACCCACATAATCTTTCCATCTACAGGTAACAACAAGGTTGCATATAGGTTTTAGATACTGACCATAATCCAGGCTTATTTCACCTTGACTGAAATTAATCACAAATATATTTAGCTGCTGAAGAATTAATAACCTACTTTAAACCTATAATTTGTTTTTTCTCTTTTACAGAAAAGCAGAGAAGTACCTCCAGATGGTCATTCATCCCATCTGAAGATAAACATCTAAAAGAGTTGGGAGGAATCACCCTCTGAAACAGTCTATTTCTTCCCTGTGACTACAGAGCAAGCCTATGAGACTGAAAGAAATAGAAACAGACACTGAAAGGAATTCTACCCATTGACATCTGAGAGTAAGAGTACCAGCTAACTCAAGGAGTAACATCCTGAAATACCTAAGCAGCACAAAATGGGATTTATGTCTAAGTTTAACCATCTGTTGTAAACTAGCCATCCAGGTTTGCTCTGTAGACAAAGCCAATAACACTTAAGGTGGCTCATTTCTGAGGTGGTGTTTCATGATGTGAACATACTAAAACCAATTTTGGTCTCCAAGTAATTTTGAAATATGGGTATATACAATCATACTGCTGTGGCCTTAACACCTAGAAGATTGCTTCATCTTCCAGAATGCACAGCTGACATCTAACAAATATCAATGGTAAAATGTTCTTGGCATGAATTAATTTTCTTCTTCCCCAAGTCAGTAACAATCTGTGCTTTTCTCCTTTGGCTTTGAGGAAAAGTAAGCATTATTAGTGGTGCAGTATTCCAGGGAATCTGCAACACTTAATACCTACACTGAAGTCACCTTTCAGTTCCTTAAACAACATTAAACCAATTCCCCTTTATTACAATTTTTAAAAAGAACAGTGAAAAATTAACCAGTCATAATATTCTAGGGTAAAATAGGTCTAGGTCTAGGTATAGCTGTAGGCATAGGCATAGGTGTAGATGTAGGCACGTAAGGCTTTTCATTGTATGACTCATATTTAAGTACTTAATTTTATACACACACACTCAGTATTCAAGTCCCAGTACAGTATTATCTTAAACTGAGCGCTGAATATAAAAAGGTTGTCCAAGTGAATACCTTCTGTACTAGATTCCTGAATACAAAGACTGTCATTAAAACACCTCTCATCACCACCCAATCTCTAAGAAATTTAAACTTTCTTTTTATTCTTCTGAGCAGTTTCAAAAAAAACCCAAAAGACCATCTGCCCAATAAGTTAACATAACCAAGACTGATTCCTTTTTTAACTCACATTAGCTAATCTAATTTCTTCAAATAGTCAGCTGAGTGTAATACAAAAAGAAATCTCAAAATTGTACACTTTTATATAAGCAGGGTTCTTTACTGATGGAAAATCATTCTACTTAATGAAAGATTATCTATTTATAATTCCAGGAAGTATAACAAAATATCAAGAACAACAAATTAGACTAAATGCTATATATTTAATCATCCTGCTTAGGAAAATACCTAGACAAGATGAGAAAGCATGAAGTCAATATTTGTATGTCGGCTATGCAGAACCACTCCAATCAAGAGAAACATAGCTAGGTAAAAATAAAACCAGTTGAAACTTATATAGTGTGGCATCTGTCTAGAAGCTAAGCTACATGGCCATGTAAAAAGGGACAGCATTCATAATATTAATGAAAATTAAATTTTTATACTACTTTCCCTGGTCTGAACCACTCTGCACACAGGAATCTGGGAAAAGCATTTTCATGTGAAGGTCAATTTCTATTGATTTTACCCAGCTCACTGAAGCCCCTGCATTGCCTGCACAGTAAAAGATATCCAGGTTTGGCCCAATGTTTCTGGCTGAGAACTGAATTGCGGCTGAGACAGAGTTATTGGTAAGCACCAGAGAAGTGTCTGAACCCATTTCTTCACCTTTTTCTAACTCAGTGACAACGAAGTATTCAGATCATCTGATAATCTGATTATCTCTGTACAAAACCAGATAAAATTGTGTAGGTTGTTTTTCAGTTTTCATTTTCAGAGTTGATTTTAAGGAAATCTCAGAAACATCATTTGAATTCTGCTGAAATATCTGAAATTAAGGAACAGTAAGATTTTTACTGGATTTTGATATATGTTAATATTTCATTATAATTAGTCATTGTTTTATGCAAACACATAATCTATTTTTCATGGCAATATATCCGGTCAGCAGATATCTCAAAATTTAATTTTAATAAGTGAAGTTTGTGTTGAATACTGTGCAGTAATTAAATATTAGTCTACTTAGGGCTTCTGTGTGAAAAACATTGTTAAAGGAAAATTTGAGATCTAAGAAAAGGAAATAAGTGAAATTAATATATGCAGCACTTGAGCACTTAGAACATTAATTGGTTATAACTAAAGCTGCTATGCTGTGTCGATAACATATAAACATCAACAGCACTTCTAAGGAAATGCCTGTAAATTAAGATCTATGGATTAATGTGTATCCATGGAGCTTTAGTGTCAGAAAAGTGCCCAGCTTATCACACAGCAGGGCTACCAGAGAAACAAGCTTTTTCTCATATCAAAAAATAGAAAACAAGGACAATAACATTAAGAAACTTCTATCTGCAATCAGAAATAAGCAAACAAATGGAAAAAAAAGCCTTTTGCGGTTTAGTTTGAGAAGGCAAATCTCACAGCAGTAGCGAAACAAAAAGTGCTGCTTTTCCTATGGCAGAGAATTTGACGTGATCTTCAGAGCTGCATCACCAATTAGCTACCTTCCATGGCTCCTGGGCTGAAGAGGCAGACATATTGATAAAAATGTTAGTAAAGCATCAATTGGCAAAGGATTTCTGAGTGGTATTTCAAGGAGGGGGAGGTGGGAAGAGAAAGGAGCTTCCTACTAGACCATCATTTTACTGAAATAAATAAATATTTTCTCCTTCACTCCTTCATAGATAAGCCAAAAAGAAGAGTTTACAAAAATAAAATCTATTCATTAAGTTTTATATGCAAAATCTTATAGGAGATACGTAACAGGGAAGACATTTTAACCAGTTTTTTGTAGGTTTTGCACTTCAAAAAGTTAAAAACTGTAGCATAGTTTTAAAGATTAGTTCCAAGTGATTAAACTTTGGGAAAAATGTAATGTGACTTTTTCCATTGCTCTGACTTCAGACACAGAAGCCACATACAAAATGTAAGCCAGCCTTCTGATAAAGTCAGACTCTGCAGCCTTATAGCCTCAAAATGTGGTCATATTGCTAGCAGCTCTCAAGACTTCCGGGGCTTTGTGTGGGGTATTCTTGGTCTGCTTGGAGAACAACTAGAGATGACTACTGCCCAAATTGTTTTAGCTTTATACAATTGTGTGGTCCGGCACTTTTTTTATAATAATGTTTGTATATTTCTGTAACTAACCAATTGTAAAAAGTAGTATTTATTCTCTGTAGTTGTAACACCACGAACTTCAAGAGTAGTAAGTCAACAACCCCCAGTAACAGCTGGTCCCGCCTGAGTTACGGATCCTGCCTACTATGACACCTTTCTAACTTCTTGCATAGCATCTTGTTGTGTTGAGGACAGGAAATAAGGTAAATCTCCTGGCCTCTTTTGAATGGACTGTTGCTGAGATACTTCTGATAGGGAACTTCTGGACATACTGGCTGGGGGTACTTTAAGTGTCCCCTGAGAACAAAGCAGTATTTACTCCTAGATGTTTGTTTAGGCAACACAAATTCAACAAGCACTAATAGTGCTGGTAATACAGGCTACAGGGAAATCATTCCCGTTACTACTTTAATTTTCAGTGTGTTAAGTACCTGTCATTTGTTAGGTACTTTAACAAAGTTCCCGATTACAGAGCTAATGAACTCACCTCAGTTTGTGTAAACTTTTGGTGCTAAGCTCCCCGATAACAAGAGAGAGAGAATTCAGAGACCAATTAATCCAGTCCCAAGATTTGTCCATTCTTCTAATTGTTTATACATTAAGGCTACACAAGTAGCTGAGAAATGGCTGGCTGTCCTTGACATTACTGAAGTAAGATGTATTAAATCCATAACAAAGAACATTTAACATTCAGCTTCCCTCTTCATACATGTCAGGTGTTTCAATGTGCTTTTGAGTACCACTGTATGCATTTTATTTGAGTGTTTAAAAAAACCCAACCAAAACACCAAACCAAATAGCTTTTGCAAAGCTGGCCAACTGTTAATTTCATTAGCTGTATCACAGTATCAGTGTCAGCTGTGTCCTCACCTCTGTAGACAGAGAGCAGAACATAGCCTTTAGCTCACAGATATTTTAGCATTTTTTTATTAGTATTTTCCTAGACTTGGATAGTGAGTTTGCAGAAAGGCTTCTTTCTTATACGATTTTTTTTTTTTCACAGAACTACTTCTGATGTTCTGGAACAAACTGTTTTGCAGTTCTAATGCTGTGCTGTAAGCACTTGAATTTATAGGAGGCAATGTGACATGAAACTCATTTCTGTATATATTATATCCATAAATTCACACTTGAGTAAAAATATGCCTGAGTTACAAAGTTTAAATCAGAATCTTTATCCTCCCCATGTTCAAAAGGTTCTGATATAATCTTTCAGGGCAGTCTCATCTCTGACCTTAATAACAGTACGATCGATCTGGAAGCATTAAGCAAGCTGAAATTGCTTTACATGAAAGAGTGAAAAAAAATAATTAGCAGAGCTAGTCAGAATCTATTATCTGTCAATCATCTACTAGGAAGTAGGAAGTCAAATTCATAGTATTACTAGAGTGAAATTATATATAAATAATAGTAAAATGTCCTGTCTATAAACTTAAGATATAGAAGAAAAACTATGTAATGTTCAAAAAAATTTCTGATAAATGTTCATAAAATCATCAGCTTTCAAATTTAGGAACTTTCCAATTCTGATTTATAATTTCTAAGTACCAAACATAATTTCTGCATATGGAGCTTTTTTACTATTTCTGCAAAACTTCATGCTGTTGTCATATGACTGATAATTAATTTGTTCAACAAAAGCATAATACGAATTTTTAAGAGAAAAAAAATCAGACAGCATGATGGAAGCTTATTAACAGAAAGTAATAATAAATATGAGAAACACACTAGCAACAGAAATGGGGAAGATTTAGTCTGCAGAATAAAAAGCTGTGCATGCACTATTTCATTTTTTATTTTTGGGTAGTATATTCAAAGAGACTTTAAAAACAGGAAAATACTATAAGACAATTTTCCTCTCATTACTTTGACCCACTGAACTCCAAGTGTACTTCTTCTTTTTAATATTTTTTTTTTCTGGATATGTATAAGCAAAGATTTAATTTTATAAAGCTGGATAGACAACAGTTTTAAAAAGTCAATACATTCTTATATTTAATTTCATATTCTGATGGATTTATATCAGAACCCTTCACTGTACAAAAAAAGAATGCTTGCCTGACTTAAAAATATTTGCTACATTATCAAGAAAATGCTAAAAATACAAAAAAGTTAGATATTTTACACACTATATTCTATTTATTCCATTCCCTTTTTCCCTCACTGATGTTTTTATTTTTTAAAAGTTGTTATTTACTTGGTTTAGAAAAATTATTTTTAATAGTAATAAGCTGCAGCAAATATATAAATTTCAGTTAATATAACATGTCCTTGGTAAGCTTTTCCTGGTTTACCAACATATTTTTTAAAGTGTTAAAAATCACAGATTAACAAAGGAGAGCACTTTGAAGTAGATTCTGGTTTTGAAAATGCATATATAAAATAAACATGGAATCAAAATGCACTGTTACAAAATAATATTGCTATTCTTTGGGGTTCCAGTGATTTCCCCAGAGATAAGAAAATAATTGTGTGTGTCTTCATTTTATTACCTCACCTGTTTCTTCCTCATTTCATTCTATTTCTTTTCTTTTTTTTTTATTATGCTGTAGAAAAAAGTAATCCCCTTTGTATTATGTGTCCAGAACATTTACAGATGCGTTCAGAACTCTTTTTACAGCACCTTAAGGATCAGACAGTGTTTTATATCTGCTATTTTAAAAACAATTCTTTCAATATCTGGCAGATATTCTGCTGATCAGATTCAAACAAGATGAATAAAGGTATTCCCTCTGTTGCAATGACTTACAGGTTTTATGCCTAACTCAATAAACTCAGAATATATCCTGTATGTTATTAGGCATCGGTGAGCTGTATGACATGAAGCGTTTTCTCCTACCTAGTTTTATATTATCCAGTTTAGAGAAAAGAAAAGTTCTATTTTACAATTCTGGTGATCTTTACTTTATCTAACTAAATAGTGTACTCAAAAAGTATAATGCTGGAAAATTTGGAGACCTACTTTTAAAGACTTAGAGTATATATCTATAAGAGTAAGTAAAATGGGAAAGAGGGCTGACATACCAGTAATGCTTTTTTTTTTCCCATATATCACTCTACAGTGGGTACTAAACCAAATCACAGAATGTCATTTTAATTCCAAATTTAGCCCCCATTAAAAACCTGCTCAGAAAGTAATATTTAGTGCTAACTCAATATCTAAGTCAATTCACCTTGGCACATTTTTAATGGAACTCTGTTCACTAAGCATATGGATCAAGGCAATTAACTTATTCAACATTGCCTATGAAATACTTGCTACTACTCCTGAGAAGTGCACTTCAACAAAAATCTGGCATCTATATAAGTGCCTGGATGTCTGTACTTCAGTTACTGAATATATAAAGTCTCCAAAGTTGATTACTGGGTTCTTCATCAGTGCAATGGTAAACAAATCAACTTAAGTTCAATAAACTCACTACTTTCCTATTTCAGACAGAGCAATGAAGTCAGTAAGAATTATAGGCTGGTAAACGCTACCTCAGTCCCTGGAAGGTGGTAGAACAACTAATCCTGTAAACCATTTCCAGGCATAGGAAGGACAAGAAAGTCATCAGAGGTAGTCAGCATGGATTCACAAAGGGAAAATCATGCTTGACCAATCTGATAACCTTCTATGATGAAACGACTAGCTTTGTAGATGAGGGGAAAGCAGTAGATATCTGCCTTGGCTTTAGTAAGGCTTTTGATACTGTTCCCATAAGATTCTCATAGACAAGCTGATGAAGTATGGGCTGGATGAGCAGACAGTGAGGTGGACTGAAAAGTGACTGACAGATGCTTCTGGAGGGTGGTGATCATGGTACAAAATCTAGATGGAGGCTGGTAACCGGCTGTGTACCCAAGGACTCAATACAGGGTCCAATCCCCTTCAACATCTTCATTAAAAAGTGGGGTAAGTTTGCTGTTGATTCAAAATTGGAAGGAGTAACTGATACACCAGCGGGCTGTGTTTCCATCC
Source organism: Phalacrocorax carbo (assembly GCF_963921805.1). Classification (NCBI taxonomy): domain Eukaryota; kingdom Metazoa; phylum Chordata; class Aves; order Suliformes; family Phalacrocoracidae; genus Phalacrocorax; species Phalacrocorax carbo. The sequence continues at coordinate 162,671,345 of NC_087513.1, forward strand.
AGAGGGACTTCAACAGGCTGCAGCAATGGGCCATGGAACATCTCCTGAAGTTCAACAAAGGGAAGTAAAAAATCCTGCACCTGAGGAAGAACAACCACATGTACCAATAAGTGCTTGGGGCTGACCAAGTGGCATTGCAAAAAAGGACCCAGGGGTTCTGATGGACACCATGTTGAACATGAGCCACCAATGTGTCCTTGTGGCAAAGACGACTGACAGTATCCTGGACTGCAGCAAAGGGCCACAAAGATGATGAAGGACCTGCATCATTTTTCCTGTGAGGAAAGGCTGAGATATCTGGGACTGTTCAGCCCAGAGAATAAAAGGCTCAGGGGGAAATCTCATCAATATGTACATATACATAAGGAAAAGTGCAAAGAAGCCAGAGCCAAGCTCTTTTCAATGGTTACCAGTGACATGACAAAAGAAAATGGGCACAAAATGAAGCACAGGATGTGTACTCTGAACATCAGGAAACACTTTTCTACTGTGAGGGCAACTGATGCTGGCATAGGTTTCCAGAAGGTTATGGGGATCCTTGGGTATGATGGGTATACCCAAAAGCTGTCTGAAGACAGTCCTGGGGAACAGGATCTAGGCAGCCCTGCTTGAGCAGAGGGGTTGAAGAGAGGACCACCAGAGGTGCATTTGGAAGTCTTCTCATTCAGGTCTGTCCATTTTTACAATTAGATTTTATCAGAAGTCAGATAGTCTTCCTACTCCTTCCAGTTGAGGGTTAGCAGAAAAAATCTGACTTCTAGCATATCCTTCAACTGCAATTTTTCCTTCTCAGTCTTTCACTGTGAGATGAGAGGTGACGAGATACTGTAAAGACCTGAAGGATAGATCACCATTAGCTTTTTTTTTTTTTAAAAACACACCCAGAATACACTTTTGAAGGGAATTTTCTAGTCATCCTCTTTTACTTGGCTTTAGTTCAGTTAGGTGAAATTAGACTGGAAGAGTCACTCCAGGAGTACACCTAATGCACTCCAACTAATTGTCATTCAGTCCACAGGACCAGACTGGAGCTAGACTGCATTAAACCCCCTTGATTATGTATAGTGTTGGTCCTCCAAAACAAATATTTTTCTCTTCAGATCTCCTCATACCAGGCAACACTACTTGCTTTGTAGCAAAGTAGTATTCCACAAAGGTCAGAAGAGCAGTTGCTGCCTGGTTCAGAGGAAAGGTTATGCAGGTCATGACTCTCAATCATCTGTGAATAAAATGGCAGACAATTCACTCATTTTATAAGAGCTCCTAAAGAATCATCTTATATTACAGTTCAAGAAATGGAGGTTAAAACTCTCTTTCCTTTCACATAAATTTACATTCCTAAAAACTGCTGACCTGGACCATATTTCACGGAGAGTCCTACAGGCAGTGGCAGCATGTTCTCCCATTACTGGCCTCTTGGATCACCCAAGGATTCTACTTCTCCTAAACCACAATAATCCAAAATATCTTCTAATCCAATTTTAATTATTCTGTAAATAATTATATTTTTCTCTTGGAAACAGATGATGAGATTATCATGCATCTGCTTATTTTTGTATATGATATTCTTACCTGTACCTACTACTTGACTGTACACTTGAACCCATCTGTGAAAATATAGTGATCTAATTTACACAAAAGAACCATTTATTTCAGTCTCCTTAAAATAAACATTACATGAAGATCCCTGGTGTTTTCCCACTGAGAAACTTATCTCATTTATGACATATGCTGTTTCTGTATGATAAGGTACTCTATACAAGATGGATTAAAGCTGAAATAATAATGAATTACAGACTGCTGGATTTAAAAAGCATAACTTTGTTAAGCAAGACTTCTACATGTAATTGTACATACTCTACATAGTCACATGGTGGTAGCACTGGTGGCCTTCTTCACAGGTATCAGTGAAACAGTATTTTATGTCTACATTAATTTAAGAATCTGAAGACCTTAACTACCAAAATTCCACAAATTCATGTTGTTGTAAACCTCTTCCATTAGTCATATTTAACAGCATTATTATATGACCAGCATTCTTAAGTACACATATATACATATATGTACATACATGCACAGATATACAAATATGTCTAAAAATAACTCCATGGATTGTAACTAAATGGTTTACTTGAATATTTTATGATTATTTTTATATACTTCCTGGGTGTCTGGTATTTAGGTATATGTTCAAATTTACCATTTGACCTGAATGTTATTGGTCAATATACTCAATAACTATTTTGTAGAAATATGCTGTTAATTTTCCAATTTTGTTCTAAAAAGATAACTTCCCTTTCCCTTTGTACTTGCAGTCTAGTGTTACCATAAATTTTGCTTTACTTTCAGTTTAGAACTAAAACTACACTGAACACTGTTTTCGAGCATTTTGCCTTCCGTTATTTAATCCCTTTAAGTATTTTGTCAGAGAACTCCCACCAAATAAATAAATAAATAAAATATCATACTGAAGTTCTTGTATTACAGTACTTCCCTGTTTATGAAGTTAGGCTTCCTGCCTCCAAAAAAAGGACTATATAGTTCCTTTTATTTAAAAAAAAAAAATGTATTTCACTATTCTTGGTAACTAAATTGCACATAATATACTTTTCATTCATAAGAAGATTACTTTCTAGGAACAAGTAACTGTAGCAAATACTTGATATGTGTTCAACCCCCTAGGCGTTCCTGTTGTTATTCACAAAAATCAGAGGAGAAATGCATCTTATTATATGGTAAGAGATGCATGATCTTAGCACTCTATTAAATCCTCATCATTGTCACAAGCTTGTTCATTCCACTGAAAGACAGTACATGACTTTGCAAGTTTTCCTCTGTGTGCAATAAGGGGGAATCTATCACACAGCGAAAGCTTTTGCTAAATCTCAACAGAAAATCCCAGAACTAACTCCAACAAATTTGCAAAAGAATAATACATAAAAAATGAGTTTCTGAATCTGCTTTTTGTCTTGTCGTTGTTCTACTCCCTTAAGCAATGACTAGTGGCATCACATCTTATTTTGAAACTCCAGTGGAAAAGATTCACCCACATTCCCCTGTGCATTGTTTTTTCATCTCAATGATCCTTTTCCCAGTCTTTCGGATGGCCCTGGAGACCTGAGAAAAATGTAGCTTTTGAAGAGGTTGAGTAGATCAGGTTACAAAGTATACTACTTCTCCTTCCACAGCCACTGAACAGTAATACATGTGTGCCAACATTTTTTGTCTTACTGAAAAGTAGTGCCCAAAATGGCTGACTGATGTTATGGTTTGGTAAATTTCTGTCACCAAAAAAACTCAATCTCAAAACCCCTAAAAGACTTGAAAAAAGCCTTTGGACTGAATCTGGCAGTGGTGATGTGCTTCATGCTGGTAGTAAGGAAGCCCAGCTGGGAGGGGTTCTTCAGGGATTCCTCAGGGACTGGCAGAGGCCCTGTTTCCAGTTCCAGAAAGAAAATGGGAGTAGTGAGCTGTGCCCTCCCAAAGACTGAGTCACACTTAGTCTCATGCTTAGTCATAATGTAGGACTTGAGCAATTTCATTACCTGTGTAAAAGAGCTTAGCAGGACACTTATAAGTGGAACACTAAATGCATTAAGCACTGTCAACCAAGAAAATGGGTACTACAAGATATTAGCTGTCAAATGCAATGGGCCATGGAAGCTGCATGATGACTGCCTAGACTTCAGGAGAGTTTTCAGGATTGCTTCTATTGGTGGTGCATATAACAAAGGGAGACTAAAGAACTAGGGGATCTGCTGCAGGACCGAAGACGAGAAAGGGAGATGGCAAATAGACTGGCAGTCTTCCTCTCTTCTTCTTCTTACCATGCTTAGGATTATAAACAGAAGATTGCTGCAAAGCTTTCCATCATCTTTGTGGCTACAGCCAATCTGTGATTTTCATCAGGTACTTCAACAGTTAAAGAGCATAAATTTAAAAAAATAAAAAAGAAGTTCATTTTACCTCTACAGTTTCACAGTATCAAAAAAACCCCCTTTCAATTCCACTCAAAATTACCATTTTAAAAACCAAAATGTGCAGGTGATGGGCTCTTTTTAACCTTAAAGATTTGAAATATTCATTGATGCATAAGTCAAAAGACCCTGAGGTTACCACAATAAAAAAAGGAATGAAATAGCAAAGAGAATTCTTCAGGGCAATGCTTTCTGCATGAAATAGTTTACATGTTTCCTTAGGTATTTTATTTTGGCAGGTAGGACAAGTTGTACAAGTAAAGTAAGAAGTGTGATTTTACAAATTGTCTCTAATTGTAAAGCTTAGAAAAAGACTCATTGCCTGTCTCTTTGCATAGAAAGCAATTACTATTTTTACCTTGGCAACTTTCTCTTGCTGTGCTTGGTAATGTATTACATGTATTTATCCCTCTGGAGTTCAGCCTAAGATGTACTGCATTCTTTAGCCTAGTATTATGCTGAAGCGTACTGGATGTTAATGAGATGTGTTATCATCATTCATCCAGACAGAGCTGATCACTGCAATGCCTAAATTGTTCTGTCTTTGCACTATGTTTTTATCTTTTTATTTTTCATTAACATTATCCAAAAGTGTCAAAGAGGTATCATGGTCATAAATTCACGACTCTGAATTATTTTAGGGGTTTACAGGCTGATCTTTTCTTTAACATTAAAATTATATAAAATGCAGAAAGGAATAGTGGTGAAAACATTAGATCTTGTCCAGCACAGCTAAAAGTCCTAATTAACAGCTGCAGAAACATGTTACTTCATGAAAATTTCCCCAGGGTTCTGTGAATCTGAACTTCCTGGATGCAAAGAAGTTTGACTTCAATAGGAAATAGAGAGGCAGCTCCCACCCATTCCACCCTAACCTTTATCAGGGGTTGCTGATTCAGTCCTGACTTAGGCTAAGGAGAGCCAAAACACAGGTCTCTGCTCATGAAAAACTGACCTATCCAGAAAGCAGCTGAACAACGTTTTGGCAGACTCAGGGCCATAAAGCTGCCTTATGAAAGATGAAAAAGTGTAGAATCAGGACTGGTAACAGGCAGCGTAGCTGTCTGACTATAGCAGTGAGTTTCACAAACTTGCAGTTGCAAGTTCAGAGGCTAAATCCAAGTGAGCCACCACTTCAGAAATACCCCTCTCTTCTATCCCATGTGCATCCATCTCTGTCCTATGAGGGCTGTAATGCCACTCCATTTCTCTGGTTACATTCAATATGTTGAACTTAATGTAAGGTTGCAAGTTAATTTTAAAATTTTCACAACCAGAGACAGATGCCAGCATCTTACTTGGACTTCAATATTATGAAAGGAAGGGAATCAGAAGGAGCAGAAAAGGAATTTATATTCTTGTGAGACAGTCTAGACATGACAGGTCTGATTCTCTTAGAGATATTCAAATGGGGTAAATAGGGCTTCAATATAGTTGAGAATTAAGGCATACATAGAAAAATCGTTTTGATCACTGCCCAACTTTAGAAATTACTTTGAGACTCTTCCTTCCAACAGGTAATTATCATAAATATTTTTAAGGTATAATGATACCTGACTCAAGAGGCATACTGTGTGCTTCACTTCTCATTTGCTAAAACCATGATAACAGCCCAGACCTCTTAGCCTACTTAACAGCTACTCTGGCTTGAAGTTTGGTAGCATGATGCACAGGAAAAAAGTTAGGAATATAGTTTAATAAGAACACAGACTTTTTAAAGTCAGGGCTTGGCCAGAAAAGAGTATCAATCAGCAGCTTGTTTCCATGCACCTGGTCACCTTTATCCTCTCTCCTCCCACATCTGTTGTCCTCAGTCTACCTTGACCTCTCCTTCACCTTACCTTCCCCTAAGCATCCCGTAATAACTTTTGTTCAATCCAACAAGGCCTTCCAAATATCACAGGATAAGTTTGCCTTTTCCTATGAGACCCATTGTGTTCACGCTTCTCCCTTTTTACCAGTTACAAAGTTGTGGTTGAACCTCCTCAAGGCTTTGGGTGAGTCCTGCAAAGGCCCATCAGGCAGTGATCTGAGAGCTCTGGTCTTTGCTAGTGTCTCTGTTATACCCTGGTTCTTAAAGTCAGTGTATCTGGCTGCTTAACTTGCTAATTCTCATGCCTACTGCCCTGGTTTTTTATACTGAGAAGCCATTCACAAGCTAACCTCACAAACCAGATATCCTTATATTGCACATACTCTCACACTCTGAAGCTGCAGACCTCTCTTCCCACCTGTTCAGACTGGATCATTACTCAAATCATATACCACAGGGCAGTGTTCAAAGACAAATCCAATTTAAATAAAACCAAGCTAAGAGAATTAGTGAAATAAACAACACTGCCCACAGGTCCCAAACCCATACAATGTGGGAAACAAACCACAGAAGGATCCCCAGAAGTGAGTCCCAATTAATTTTTTAATATCTAAACAGTTTACAGTTTTGAGAAGAAAAAGTTTTGACTGCTTTGTCAATGACCATTTGGCTAACAAACCTATGTAGCAGGTCACAAATAAACTTTTCCGTCTCGTTAATAAAGACAACTATTACTTCACTTATAACTTGTTTTTTATTGAATATTTATTTTTAGTGTGTGAGTATCAGTTTTGTGTAGAATTTTAGCAGTAGTGGAAATCAAATACTATTCCATTCAGACTTTTGGAAGACCATAAGGTTTCTAAAAGGAAGAAGCTAAAGTCAAAGACCTGGGAGATCTCCCTGTTATTAAATATATATGTAAATACAAACGTTCTTGTGTAAGAGCATCTAGCTAAACACAGAAGTGCAGAACTGACTCTTGGGAGCCCTCTGTTACTATAAAGCTGAAAAAGGCAAATATTGTGTTTTCTCCCATGAGAGAGTCATTTATGAGATGCCAAAAGCATAACACACAAAATGATTATTTCTACAGCAGAGCATGTGTAGGAGCAGAGAAAGAGAGAGCACCACTTAATGGTACTTCACTAGATTAATTCTCCCACAAAGTAAGGTTCTAAGAAAAAATATATAGGACCGAACAGAAAAAAACAAAGTGAAAAAGTAAAAAGGGTTGCATACTGTAGACTAGTGAAAAAAAAAATCCTGAAAGTTGTAAGAATTAACCATATAAAGAAGAATAGTAAATAACCAGAAAAGAGAGGCACGGTGTATTATAATCCTAATAATTATTATTCATCCTAACAAGCAAGGAAGGGCTGGTTGAGGATGCGAGAGTTGGGGGTTGCCTCGGCTGCAGTGACCACGAGATGGTCGAGTTTAGGCTACTGCAAGGTAGAAGCAGGGCTACGAGTCTGGTTACAACCTTGGACTTCAAGAGGGCCAACTTTGGCCTCTTCAAAGACCTGCTAGAGGAATCCCATGGGCTAGGGCTCTGGAAGGCAGGGGGGTCCAAGAGAGCTGGACAGTATTCAAGGACCACTTCCTCCAAGCTCAGGATTGGTGCATCCCCAGGAGGAAGAAGTCAGGCAGAGGAGCCAGGAGACCCGCATGGATGAGCAAAGAGCTTCTAGAGAAACTCAAATGGAAGAGGGAGGTTCACAGTATGTGGAAAAAGGGACTGGCCACTTTGGAGGAACACAGGAATGTTGTCAGGGTATGGAAAGACGCGATGAGGAAGGCCAAGGCCCACTTGGAATTAAATCTGGCAAGGCATGTCGAAGATAACAAGAAGGGCTTGTTTAAATAAATCAGCAGTAGAAGGAAGACTGGGGATACAGTGGGCCCGCTGCTGAACGGGGAAGGGGCCCTGGCGACGCAGGATGAAGAGAGGGTGGAGTTACTGAATGCCTTCTTTGCCTCAGCCTTTACTGCTAAGGCTGGCCCTCAGGCATCTCAGCCCCCAGAGAAGAGAGGACAAACTGGGACAAAGGAAGTCTTACCATCAGTTGAGAAGGATTGGGTCAGAGAACACCTAGGCAAACGGGATCCTCACAAATCCATGGGCCCCAATGGGATAAACCCGCAAGTGCTGAGGGAGCTGGCGGATGTTCTTGCTGAGCCACTCTCCATCACCTTTGAAAGGTCGTGGAGGACAGGAGAGGTGCCCGAGGACTTGAGGAAAGCAAGGGACCTCCGTCCCTGGAAAGGCGATGGAGCAGTTCATCCTGGAGGTCATCTCCAGGCATGTAGAGGACAAGGTTATCAGAAAGAGTCAGCATGGATTCACCAAGGGGAGATCATGCTTGACCAACCTGATAGCCTTCTGTGATGTCATGACTGGCTGGGTCAATGAAGGGAGAGCAGTGGATGTTGCCTATCTTAACTTCAGTAAGGCATTTGACACTGTCTCCCATAGCATCCTCATAGGAAAGCTAAGGAAGTGTGGGTTGGATGAGAGGACAGTGAGGTGGATTGAGAACTGGCTCAACAACAGAGCTCAGAGGGTCCTGATCAACGGGCAGAGTCTGGATGGAGGCCTGTCACTAGTGGTGTTCCCCAGGGGTCTGTGCTGGTTCCTGTCCTGTTCAACATATTCATCAATGACCTGGACAATGGGATAGAGTGTAACCTCAGCAAGTTTGCTGATGATAGAGAACTGGGAGGAGTGGCTGATATGCTGGAAGGTTGTGCTGACATCCAGTGAGACCTGGACAGGCTGGAGAGCCTGTTCCAAGGACAACATGAAGAAATTAAACAAGAGCAAATGTAAGGTTCTGCACCTGGGGAGGAACAACCCCATGCACCAGTACAGGTTAGGGGCTGGACTACTGGAAAGCAGCTCTGCTGAGAAGGACCTGGGAGTGCTGGTGGGCAGCAAGCTGGCCCTGAGCCAGCACTGTGCCCTTGTGGCCAAGAAAGCCAAAGGTATCCTGTGCTGCATCAAAAGGATTGTGGCCAGCAGGTCAAGGGAGGTTATCCTCCCCCTCTACTCTGCCCCAGTGAGACCACATTTGGAGTGCTGTGTCCAGTTTTGGGCCCCCCAGTTTAAGAAGGACCTGGAACTGCTTGAGCAAGTCCAGCTGAGAGCTACCAAGACGATCAGGGTACTGGAGCATCTCCCTTATGAGGAAAGGCTGAGAGACCTGGTTTTGTTCAGCCTGGAGAAGAGAAGACTGAGGGGGGAGCTTATCAATGCTTATAAATATCTAAAGGGTGGGTGTCAGGACGATGGGACTGGACTCTTCAGTGGTGCCCAAAGACAGGACAAGGGGCAATGGGCACAAGTTGGAACACAGGAAGTTCCACCTGAATATGAGAAAAACACTTCTTTGCTGTGAGGGTGCCAGAGCAGTGGAAGAGGCTGCCCAGGGAGGTTGTGGAGTCTCCTTCCCTGGAGACATTCAAAACATGCCTGGATCCGGTCCTGTGTCCCCTGCTCTAGGTGTGCCTGCTGAAGCAGTGGGGCTGGACAAGATGATCTCCAGAGGTCCCTTCCAACCCCTGCCATTCTGTGATTCTGTGATTATAGCTATGTCTATAAATGTCTGTGGCCCTTAGACAGAGGGACATGGGCTGGCTTGTGTCCAAACTGCTCAAGCTAGCCCCTGCAGCTAGGCTTATCTACAGAGAGCCAACGAAGATGCCCAAAATAACACCATAAATCTAAGAATTCAGCAATGAAGATGATCAGGGGTTCATCTCTTAATACTGCCTCCTTAGTTTTGGAGGCTCTTTATTAGTTAGGATGAGTCTAAAATGTTTATCTAAAAAGATAAAGAAACAAAAAGATGGTATAGGAAAAGAAAATGTCTTTTAAAGCAACCGCACTTCTCATGAATCTTACCCATTCCATCAGAGTCTGAAATTTAAATTTCCTGTCTTAAAATGAAGAAGAGAGATAACAAAAAGGGACAGCAAAAGACACAAATAGAATACTACAAATGCCAGATACATTTTTTTCACAATATGGAACGGAACTTCCAAAACATATTCTGTCTTTAAATATGTTGACCCCGTGGAAAGTGCTGTTTGTTTTTAGCAAAGGTGTAGCAGCACTGCCTAGTTTTTCTGCTAAAGTTGCAAATGCAGAGGTATGCTCTGCCACAATTCTTTATTAAAGCTGGTTAAAAATGCAATATTTCAGTTTCTTTTAATAAAACAGGAAGTTTTCAAAATGTCAGGAAGCAATTCTGGTTTTCAAGCAGTAACTCATATTTTAAGCCATTAGAGATTACTATCTCTTACTATTTTTTAAGTAACTCAGTTGCTCCATGTAGCATACGTATAATAAGTTGTAGATCTGTTGATTTATAATTATTTTGACAATCAGGCTATGACTTCTACCTGCATTATCAATTTTTATGTCTAATAAACAATTTCTACAGCTATGCAAAATGTTAAATATTACTAAAAAGTAGTACAAAAATGATATTTACTTCTCCAAAATAAAAACAAGATTGCACCACAGTGGCTGGAAAGCTGCCCGGCAGAGAAGGACCTGGGGGTGTTGGTTGACAGCTGGCTGAATATGAGCCAGCAGTGTGCCCAGGTGGCCAAGAAGGCCAACAGCATCCTGGCTTGTATCAGGAATAGTGTGGCCAGCAGGAGCAGGGCAGTGATGGTGCCCCTGTACTTGGCACTGGTGAGGCCACACCTTGAACACTGTGTTCAGTTTTGGGCCCCTCAGTACAAGAAGGACATTGAGTTGCTGGAGCGTGTCCAGAGAAGGGCAACAGAGCTGATGAAGGGTCTGGAGAGCAGGTCTGATGAGAAGTGGCTGAGTCTGGAGGAGGCTGAGGGGAGACCTTATCTCTCTCTACAGCTACCTGAAAGGAGGTTGTAGCGAGGTGGGTTGTTGGTCTCGTCTCCCAGGTTACTAGCAACGCAATGAGAGGAAATGGCCTCAAGCTGCATCAGGGGAGGTTTAGATTGGATATTAGGAAAAATTTCTTTACCGAAAGAGTGGTCAAGCATTGGAAGAGGGTGCCCAGAGAGGGGGTGGAGTCACCATCCCTGGAGGTGTTCAAAAAACACAAAGACATGGCACTTCGGGGCATGGTTTAGGAGACATGGGGGTGCTGGGTTGATGGTTGGACTTGATGATCCTAGAGGTCTTTTCCAACCTTAATGATTCTATGATTCTATTATTAAAAACTCCCTAATATTGCGTATGTTTATCTATATTATTGTGGAGTTAGCTCAAATTTCTTAGATCCAGTTTCTCTGAAATAACAGTTTCATTTTCCTGTTTAAAATGTGCATCATTGTGTGGGAGGAAGCTAATGTGGAAAGACAGAGCAGTACCTCCCTGCTGCACATTAACCTTGACTTGCTTACCATCCTAAAGTTGTAGGAAGATAATCTGAATAACACTAGATCAAGTTACAATTTTGCAAAATGGGCAGAAAGTACAAATGCTATAGCTGTATTGCAATTTATAATACTTATCAGATATATGGTAGTCTTATGTAGTTCAAATACATAGTCACGGAATTTTAAAATGTCACATGGGTTTCCCAGTAAATAAATGTAATTCAATAAATGCTGTTCTTCTGAAATAAGAGACACTGTCCTTTCACTGGGTTGCAGACTTCTGTTCCAGTTCTGTGAATTAAGCTGAGCAGAATACCTGGTCAGTAAATTATGCTTCATTGTTTCACTTCCTACTAAATATTGAAGTTAAATATAAAGAGTACTACTTAATTTTAAAATGTTTTATAGACAAGGGTAATAATAAAAATTAGTACCCTAAACCACTATCAAACTCAACACAATATTAATGAAAGTACACAGGAAATGAAAAGGCACAGGAAATGGCATTATGGGGAAAATACTGATTTGAAAGAGTACAGTGGAACTAACAAAAAATGTGGTTTCAAGAAATACCTGTTGCACTAGAGGATTCAGTAGGAAATTATAGTGAGCTTTGAGCAATTTATTACTGTAAAAGAAAAATAGGCACTTGAGTACTTTAATAGCTATTTTCCAGATTTTTTTTTCTTTGAATAATCCTTCTGTCTTTCTCTGTTTTTAAAAATGGTGAAACTAAGAAATATGCTTACTTATTTCAGAAGATCCTTATTGTAACTACAAATATTTTAAGCAGGCATATTTCACTAATTTCAGCCCTTTGTGATTAAATATTTCAAGTCATATTACTTATATGTAATTATAATTTAGTTGGGTGTGGACTGTAAGCTATGTGGTGATAAAACAAACACCCACAAACCATATTTGCTCTCCATCTCCAGTCAGTAGTAATCTACTAGAAGGGATTTCAGTGTCATTTAGTGCACAGTTGCTCATATGGTGTTATACTAATAAAAACAAAATAGAAAATGGTCACCAGAAATCACCATGTATTGCCACAGATTTATTGTGAGTGTATGAGCTACACTGCAATAGCAGAGGGGATAGCTGTGTCTTAGTGTTAACTCAGCTAACAATAAAACAGCTTGGGTACTGATAGCAAGATAGCAAGGAAGGCATGGAGCCCTTTGTGAGCTCAAGTATTATGACTTTCAGGTGGCTTTTAAGACCACATATCCTGACTTAAGGTGTTCCCTTATATGAGGTCATAGAGTTGTAAAATCATAGAAACCATAGAAATGGTTTGGGGCAGAAGGGACCTTCAAAGACCATCTAGTCCAACCACCATGTCCCAGCCGCAGCCAGGGACATCTTTCACTAGATCAGGTTGCTCAAAGCCCCATCCAACCTGACCTTGAACACTTCCAGGGATGGAGCATCCACTTCTTCTCTGGGCAACATGTTCCAGTGTCTCACCACCCTCACAGTACAGAATTTCTTCCTAATATCTAATTTAAGTGTATCCTCTCTCGGTTTAAAACTGTTACCACTTGTCCTGTCAGTACAGACACTGGGAAAAAGTCTTTTACCACCTTTCTTATAAGCCCCCTTTATATATTGAAATGTTGCAATCAGGTGCTCCAGGAGCCTTCTCCTCTCCAGGTTGAACAACGCCAAAAATCAATTAAAATCAATTTTGGCTGGTTTGAGGCTTGTGCGTGTGTAAGTGGCAGTCTCTAGAGCAACTAGTTATTTGATGTGGGCCAAACATTTAAAAGCATCTGTCTAATGCGCTGGCTTCGGGCTAATCTGGCTGCTGATCACATACAATTATTTGGTGAATGACTGCATGAGGAGGCCTATCCTCTGATTAAAGGGAGATTCAAGACAATGTGGTTTTTTATGTGTCAAGGGTCAATATATATGAAAAAGTTTCTTACAGCACTCAGGCTGGAACTCATTACAATCCTAATAAAACACTTATGAAGGGAAAAATATATCTATTCAAGTAAAGAGTACATTTCCACTGTTCTTTTCAATAACTAAACTAATACAAGCAATACAATATAAAGGTAATATGGAAGAAATACTAAAGAAATAAAATTAGATAGGAAAAACATATTTACAAAATTTACCTGTATTCCAGGAAGCATATCCACAGAGATTTAGGGCAACCGAAATGTGCCATATTAGTTAGTGTTCATATTTAAGCCAATTTAAGCATTTTTGTTTTCCGTATATCAAGTGTATTTCCTTTTCTATAGAAAAAGAATATGCTAAATTGTTCACTGTATTAGAAAATAAGGTCTTTAAAAGCTTTTTTCCTGTCAGCAGCTTGGAGACAGAAAATAATAACATGACATATCAGCCTTGCCTCATACCTGGAAGGCATTGCTTTGAGTCCCAGCAAGGAAAAGTCTGAATGATTCTGACTCTAATCTAGGTGTAATCAAGTTCATTCACTCTGTGCAGCCTTGTCTTGGAGGAATGTTTTTCTGCTGTGGAGCAGAATGCAGCTAATTAGATTGGAATGAAATCTGTGTGTTTTCATCTACTAGAGAAGAACTGTAACTCAAATTGATATGAGAGAAACTGGCAGGTTAAGTAAAATGAAGCAGGTGTAGCTCTCTGGGCCCGGCAGCAGAACATTAAGAGGCAGCTAGGTTTACTTTTTAACACATGGTTGTTCATTGTAGAAAGGCTAATCCCTAATATCTCATTTTGTAACTAGATATGTTCCAAACATGAGAAAGTTGTTATTTTAATGCTAAACAAGCATTGTAGATTTATATGTGTTCCTGGGTTTTTAAAAAGTAGGAAAATAAGGAGAATCTTTATGAGTTATATGCAGGACATTGATAATTGTTATGACATCTATAAAGATGTGGAAAGATTGATAAATGAGAAGAGACACTCATTTATTTACAATGACAATTTAAGAGTACCATTAATGGCTGTCCTGCATTGTTAACTAAGGAAATAAGGTCTTTGATTTATTTACTGTGTATTTGGTCTTAACTCACAGGGTAACTTCATCTCATGTAAAAGAAATTGTGATGTAAGACATTTTTCATTCTTTTCCCCACATTTAATGTGCTATTTCATTATTTGGAACATAAAATACACACATTTTTTACCTTTGTGTTTCATATTTTCTGTGTCCAAGCTAACAAATGAGAAACGTTCTTCTCCTTTGTTCTTCCACAACTGTTCAGTATGAAGCCCAATTTCATGAACTTCAACAATGTCCAAAATCTAAGGATTTTGGTTGAGTTTCTGGAACTTCGTTACAAGATTAATTTTTGCTCTTTTTGGCAAGGTACATTTATCTGCAAGTAGAAGTAAACCTATTATGAAAGTCATGGCCTGTTATATTAAGAGTTCTGATGAGGAAAGAAAGCTATAATAAAGCTTAACAAGTTAAAATATTGGTTTAAAATGCCCTCTCAGTATGAGGAGAGAATAAAAGCAGAAGAAATTAAACATTTAAGTTTTTCAAAGTTAGAATAAGTATTGAAGGAAAAAAACTGAATTTATGGTAAAACCATATATGCTAAGATACAATATATATGAATGAAAAATAACACATGAATTTGCAATGCAGTATCACAAGAAATGGCTACCTTGTGTGCAGTATTGAAAAGTAGATTGGTAAAATATTGGGGAAATTGAATCAATACCAATATTTCATTGGTAAATGAGGGATTAATTGCATGTCTTTTCCCTCTCTTACTTCTGCAGTCTAACTGCACACAGAGAAAGTCAGAAACTAAGTTTAAGCCAGTCAAAATAAGACATTATAACCAAATCTTTTTCAACCATTTTTTTCATGTGCTGGTGAACTATGAAGTTCAGTGACCATTGATTACAGGAAGATGTCTGCCTAACTAAATTGCTTTGGACCATTTATTTTTACTGCAGTAACTAAGAAAAAAAAAAACTAAAAATATTAAGAAGTTATTAAATTATGTCTCTTGGCGTTCAGTAAACTCTAAGTATGACATGAAAATCAAGGTTTTATGAAACTTTTGCAATATATGTTCTGTTGTAAATTGTTCAGTCCTGTTTCTCACAGAAAGATAAACAGACAGTGGTCAGTATAAGAAGCATTGTAATAATGATCTAGCTGGGAATACCTGGCAAACTTACTTCTAGTTGGAAAATTATGAGTTTCCTAGACCTGGGAGCAAAGTCTAGTTAAAATTAATGAAGGCAGAATAGGGAGAGCAAAAGAGTGAGGCTAGCACGTTCTCCTGAGAGCTGGAAGAGGTGGCTCTTGGACCTTTGGTCTCTCATGTCTCCAGCGCCTGCTGTGCAAACAAGGGTGCTTCCAGCACTGTTTGCCTCACCTACTCTTTTGAGAGTCTTTTTAAAAACAAAATATTGCTCTCCTCCTCCGAAAGGGCTAAAATGCTTACACTAAGGCAAGGAATAAGGGTTATATATGATTTGCTGACTCAGGTCCCTGAAAAGGAACGGCAAACACTTCTGTCACCCTCCTCACAATTTCTAATACGCTAGTTTCGGCAGCTCACTGTTCTGTGCTGGATAGTGTTAATATTATTTTAACAACTTCCAGAGGCACAGGCTACTCTGCAGCTGCTGCACCCTTCTGGTCTGCACGTGTGGGTAAAAGCAATCTATCTATTCAGCTTTGGTCCAGAACAGGCACATACCATTAAAAGAAAGAGATGTGAAGCCCAGATATAGTGTAAATGACCCTTTCTAAGGCAATTACTGATGGCTATTCCCAGAAAGTTCCTGTAGTGGTGATAACGCATCTCTAAACTGTGGGAAGGCCCTGTTGGGTTATAAAATGGGACTTTAAGGAGCACTACTTTTTCTTAAAAAGTCTTAAACACTAACTACTTTATAGTAGAAGTTAAAAAACATTCCTTAAACTTCTAAACCAAAGTATTCTTAAATGTTCTGAAAGTTATGAAAAAATGTTTTTATTTATCTTACAAAATTCTAGAGCAAGAAAACAAGTTTTATTTGAAAACTCTGTTTCCTCTTGCAACACACTTTTCAATAAGCTTCCTGTCTACTAGGCAATATCGGTTGCCCATTAGCAAGCATTTTACAATAAACTGAGCTGCACTTGAAAACTGAGCTGGATTTGAAACTAGAGAAGTGAGAGTACTGCATTCAGTGTGCAGTAAATAGAAAGGAATATTGCTGTGTTTTCTGTGGGAAGACATTAAGACAACTTACAATTCTTTTCCCAAAACTAGTAAGGGAATGCAAATAGCTCAACTCATCTCAGCAAGGACAAATCAGATTGTTCATCCTTCTCAAATCATTTTACATATGTTTGCATTTATCCTGGAATACTGATAGTCTACGATTAATTCAGAACAAGAAATTTAAACCATAATGGTCATTTTTAATAGAAGCTTGCAAGAAATTTTATTTAAAGGCTGCTGGCCAAAGGCAACACTGCTGTTATATTCCAATTCAGTTTGTTTCTGTCTCTCTGGATTAATTTGGTTTTGATTAATTCTGATATGGATTAACGAAAGCACTTGAAAAATTAAATTACAAAACATATCGCAAACCCCTTCTGTCATAGTCCTTCTTCTTCTATCACTTAAACTTTCTCAGATCTAGAGAGAGTGCAAAGGGGGATGAATGTTGCCTTTTGGAACCTGGAATACATTTGGCTTGCATTCAGTCTGAAGGCCTAATAAAGATTTCAGTTCTGAAACTGTTCCAAAATGTTGAGAATTTGTAACTGCATCGGTCTTGAAAGTATTATTATATTGACAACTGAATAATGTTGATCCAAGTTAGATTTCAGACCACTTTTACATTGGGGAAAATCTACAGATATTAAACATAATTATATTAAATATATTTATATATAATATATTAAATATATTAATATTAATATATATATTAAAAAAATAAGCACATCATTAGATGTCTCCATAGGCTCATTTAATGGAATTAAACTATTCCACGTTGAAAAAATGTTAAATAGTATCAATCACTAGAGAAAAAGAAAAAAAAAAAAATTGCTTCATAGTTTAAACTTGCAAGCAGAGAACCCACAACATTTTGTTATCAATTCATGGATGTGCTCAATGTTTACATAATGATTCCTCTCCAGAGATGAAAGAATATATGTATAATAAATAAATTGTGACCTTCCTGCAAAACAACTTTACCTTTAAAGATGAATCATGTAGGTTGATGTTTGGCTGCATCCAATAGATTAATATTTATTAAGCTGACAAAAAGTCAATCCCACCATAACTTGTTCTGTACCAGAAAGCAACAATAAAATAAATAAAACAAATTAAAAAAGACAGTCAATTCAAGCTTTCTGTAAATGTCATTGTACATTTTAATAGGAAAAAAGTCTTCATAGACTGTAATGAATAAGCTGTATATAAAATGAAAAAGCCTATAAATATTGTTATCATGTACTGGTTTAGGAGTTCACTAATTTGCAAGTTCAATGATCATTTGAAATCAAGCAGGTCAAGTGTCTTCAATAGCCAACAATGCCTGACAGGAATATGATTTCTAAAATTCCCAAAGCAGTACTGGGGGGATGGGAAATCATATAGTCATCACTACTAAACACGCATTTAGAAATAACTGATAATAAAGGGCAGCTAATATAATTTGCCATGACAGTAAGTTACTGGGTATTTACAAGGGTATATGAGATAAATAACATTTGACAGAAAACAAAACCATCATGGAAGCATTCACAAAGACAAAAATATAGAAATTTATGTGCTAAGAGAGGTACCCCAGAAATGCAGAAAACAGGACAGTTTGGACTCTGAAAATGAAAAATGCCATACAGATTTACACAAGGATTGCTTTATCATATTTTGAGTGCTCTGAGTTGAATGTGAATATATACCTAATATATTTCCAGCAGCTCAGTTATTTTAACTGAATGCACACATGTAGCGCAAATAGAAACTGTTATATGACATGGTCATCTAATTATCCAGTGTATCATATTAATGGGTTCTGAATGACAGAAAATACAAAACTGAAAGCTACTCCTTAGGCTAGAGTCACATATTATGAAGGCATTAAAATTAAACAAATGATAGCAGGAATCAGGCACTGACATTCAGATTCCACTTTAACTCTTCCTAAAACTATAATCTGAAACTAATCCTCTGTGCCTGGTCTTGAAATACCAGTGTTTTCACAACCCAGCCCTCTTGGAGTTGTTTGCTTCTAATGAGACGAGTAACACGAGCCGTTCACAGAGATCATGAGAGCTGAGCTTTTCCATTTGGTAACTTTAATGCACCATCTAAATGCACCTTGGTGCACATTGGTGTTCCAGGGGGTTCAGAGAGAAGGGAGAGAGAAGTATTTCCCAATTCATTATGATTAAGCGCTCCGTAAATCTTTTCTGTTCACAGAGCGTGGGCATTTTTAGAGTTTGAGCTAAAGTGATAAACACTGTCCCAAATACGCTATTTCATAACTGCTGTTTAAACTTTACTTTTTCAAGACTGCTTTTTTGGTGCTGACTTTTAAACAGCTTATGTGTTAGAGATATATCCTTATATGGTGACTAGTACATTAAACAGAGATTAATAAATTTTCAGGCAAAACCACAGTGCAACGGAGTGATATCTGACTTGCTAACAGAACAATACAGGACATATTATACAAGATAAATAGGAGGAAGCCCACCAAGCCAAATGGCACTTACACCAAAATCCTGCAAAGGCTCCTGTGGGAAGTGATAAATCCTCTGGCCTTTATATAGCTGACAAAAAAGGGCCAAACTGAAATATTTCAAACAATTAAACAAACAGCTGTTAATTGTTGATACAATATTATAAAGTTGTATTAGGAATGAGATCTACTAGAAGAGGAAAGACTATAGGGGGACTAGAAAAAAACTGTTCTAATAGAATTTTTGTGACAGTGCCTCAAAAGAGAGATTAATCTACAAGTACCATAATAGGTATAAGTCACCTTATTTTATTAAACACTTTGATACAGTGTCCAATCAAAAGTTTGAAAGTTTAAGCAGCATTGCCAGTGTGTAGATCTGAATACAAACCTGTTTGATTGGAACTCTGGAAAAAGAAGATAAATTCTTTTCATATTGGAATGAGTGTAACTAATACTAACCCTTTGTAAACTTAATAAAAACACAACACATTTGTGATAGCAATTAAGCGCTGTGTATCTGATCTGGTTCTCTGTCACACTTGAACAACAGAGGTTGAAATGTGTACACGTGGCCCCCCAGCATTTCTCTGTGTGTTCACCTTCTCTCTGTAACACATTGAGGTTGTGAGGCTGAAATATATTCTTTAAAGTACATCTTTACTATAGCTTTAAATTTTCATTCTATAGCTGGAGTCGATTAAAAAGCCATTATCAGTGGCTTATTGGAAACATGAGTACATACCAGTTTTCTTCTTCTTTTCATCTGATCTGTCTAAATAAGTAGATAACACATCAAGAAGACAACTGGGTACCATATGTATGCAAAGCTTTGCCCATAGGGAAATATTTGGTTAAGTTTCTCAGCAATCATTCTTAGGATTGAAGACGTTAAACATTTGATTAAATGACCTTGGCACAAAGACCAGGACTGTACTCATGAGATCTGCTGATGACATTCTCATCAGTAAGGAGAAGCATTGGGATATCCCACAGGAATAACCGGATGTTTCTGGTGACTGAATAACAGTAACTGCATGAAAATCCTCAATAGTATGGACTGATTGAAATACTTAGGGACTGAAAAGAATCATTAAAGAAATATTACATGTATTAGCTAATTGCAAGATGACTATGAACCATCAAGTTAAGGTGGTGGTGGAGAATAGCAAGTATTATTCTAGATGCATCACATGAAGTATTTTTAGTATAGCTCTACAGGGCTTCTGTAAAACCACATTTTGAAATATAAAAATTATTACTTCTGATTGAGCTTAGTACAGAGAAGGTACTTGGCTGAGGAGGGAATTAAAGAACTTATTTTACGTAAAGAGATAAAAAGAGTTTGACCTCCTTAGTTAGGTGAACTACAGGCTTATATATCATTATTTTCCATAAACTCATCTAGAAGGTAAAAAGCAACTACAGGCAAAAAAATCTACTTAAGCTAAAAAGAGTTTTCTTAGAAGGACAGATGGTTAGTAACTGACAATTAGCTGGGAATCAAACACTTCTAGCAAAGCAAAAATTTCTGGTACAATCTTCCAATATAGGTGGCGGATTCGAACTCACATTACAAAACCAATGCATGGTGAGTGGAATAGAAGATAGCCTTTGACTGCCCCCAGTGGCCCTTATTGATTCCCTTCTTACACATTAAGGGGTAAATAGACAGAAACTCATTCTGATTACAGCAGGCATGGCACAGCTCACCTACGCACAGCGAAATCCTCCTCCCTTCTCCCAAAAATACTTACATGCAAGTTGCCTGTTCAGAGTTAACCTGCATTTATGCTAACATGCAAAGCATGCCCAGAGTATTGTTTCAGGCCAAAATTTTGCTTCCTCATGCTAGTCATTCAGTATCATGGACAGTCAAGTGACAGCACCCTGGCCTGAGTTTTGTTTTCATTTAGTGTAATAACATAGAAATAACAAGCTAACACTGCAACACAAAAAGGAGCTGCTAGTCCATCTCAATGTAGCGGCTGTAAGACAACACTCTATGTCTGTTGGGAAATTCATTAAACCTTTTCAGTTAAGCAAGAAACATACAGGCTTTAAACCTAAAGCAAACCAAGCAAAAACTAAGTTAACATTTGCATATATAAACCACCAAAATTACAGATCCATACCTTCAAAGTATCTTTATTAGACACATGATTCAATAACAGTGAATCCACACCACGGTGATCTAACATTATGTCACTGCATGTTTCTTGAATGTGTTACATAGACATTTGACCTATGCTCTTCAGTAGTCATTACATGAAGTTTATCATGTGTAGAGTTTCTTTCGTTAGTTAAAATAATGTGAAGTACACACTTCCAGATTTGTTTATGGAAATTTACTGTCATGGTCCCTACTTCTAGTGTCTCTTTGGCATAGGAAGTAGGTCTTTGAAATTGTTTCCCTAACATTTTAGGGGTGGTGTTGGGGAAAATATGTGTGTTTACATATATCATTTAGATCAGCAAGGGCTTTCAGACTGATAGAAAAGCCTGGTTTTTAAAACCAGTGATAAATTAGAATACAGTGTTATTTTGCACAATAAAAGTATTTTCTTTCTTTTTGCTCATGGACTAAAATATTGTTAACAATAAGAATATTATCTGTGGTAGGAAAAGTAATATTATTAAGCTGACTTTCATAAACATGAATGCTAATTATAGCTGTTAATCCAATGAGACACATTTCAGAGGTGTGGATAATCACCACAAATTTCACCTTTCTGTGAATACATAATGAAGCATCAGAGACTTATTTCTAAGTTTATCAACTTCTGTCAAAATATTTTCATTACATCAAACATTGATTAAGCTGAACTTAAGCCTACCATGCAGTAGATGGCTTTGAAGTGCTGATAGGCATCACTTATTTTTGCAGAGACCTCTATTACAGTGTGTGAAAAGAAAAGAAGGCAATATTGCTAACTTGCATAACGTACCTGGAGAAAGTTTTTGTGCTTTTTGTTAATTTAAATCTGGAGACTGGGAAGCAGTAAAGCACAAGCAATTGAGATGATTATGATTAACACTTTTGATGCTTGCGGTACTGACTAATGAAGAACACCTGTTAAAAAACTGGGTAAGTCTTTTCATGCTTTTGGGATCTTGTGTGTGGGGACAAGAGCTGGCATGTATACATACACTGTATATACAGCACAATGTGTATACAGTGTACATACACATACAGTGATCCAGGGGAATGCTTCCCTTTAAAAAGAAAGTTTTATATATTGCAGACATAGACAAATTATATCATAGTAATCTAGTCTTGAAGCACACATATATAGCACATATATATTTATATTTTTTGTGTGTGTGTGTGTGTCTTTCTGTTTTCAAAAGAATTTTTTAACGTTTATTTCAGTAACTTCAGATTTATGAAGAACAAACATTATACTGCTCCATGAGCAGCATACTGAATTCTTCTTTCAACCATCAGTTATATGAAGTGAAGGCATTTTTTAACCTCTGTGCCATAGCATGTACATTTCTGTCACAGCAATTTCTTCTTATTCATTTACTGAATAAAATGTTTAAATACATACATTCCAACATGTTGTGCTGTATCTTTGTTCGTTTTTTGAGGAAATCAATGAATATGGAAGAAATCTCAGTACTCTGCTGTGCTATACATGTATCCCATCTTTCTAATTTTACACTACTCAGTTTACAGTAGATTTCACTATTATATTCAGTATAAATGAAAAACCCAAAGCACACAAAAATACTACTCAATATTTCATTAATGCCTAAAGAACTTCCTGTCTTCAAATACAATAAATCTTTAGGAAGAAAACAGAAGAACAATACTTCAGTCTGTAGGAGGATCCTGTGGTAAATTAAGCTCATTTCTCAGAGTGCCTAAAGACCCTCTTCTTTCACTAATGCCAGTAGCAGTTCAGAGCACTGCATCTTGCAGGAACCATTGCTGCAGTGTTTATTAAAAGCCTTTTCAACACAGTATTGTGCTCTGAGGAGTCTTACAGCTCTCAGTACTGTCAAGAAAAAACTGAGGTTCTCAAAATAAAGCCTTTAATAATTATTGCCTCATGTGTTATTTTTTACTTTGAATAAAACTACTGATTTCTAGCCCTGCCCTGCCACTATCCTGCTGAACAGCCACATCACCACTTTATAACTACAGAAGTTTTCTAGTACTTGGTTCTCATCAGGTTCGCACTGTAGTCCAGCCACTGGAACTCTTACAGTCCAGCTCAACTGGCACGGACAAACACAAAGGTAACTCTGAGAAATACAGTTCCTATAACTGGAGAGCTGACACGCCAGGTTAACAGTCCAACAATGTTAAGGAAGTGCCATTTTGCAGCTTCCAAGGAGGAGTCATCAGATCAAACATATATCCAAGCTAACTCCAAAGGCTCATTCCACATAAAATGGAGAGAAATAGGCTCACCTAGGAAATTATTCACCTCAGTTCCAGGGACTCAATTAAATTGCCTAAACATGTCTAGTGACATCTGGGCTGGTCTAGGATATCCCACATAGCTTTCTGCAAAAATCTGTTGCAGAACCTATAATATCTGGGGTTTTTTCAAACATCAGGAAAGCAGTTTCAAACATCTGCTGATCCCCAAGTTCTGGATGTCTTAGAGCATCTCAAATGAATTTAAGCCCTTGAATTTAGGCAGCTGAGTTCAGCCCTAGATGTTTATATCAGAATGAGATGTGCCCTAGGAATGCCTATTTCTTTCCTTACCAAAGATATTAGAGAGTAATTAGATCAGATACAGATGACTGCAGTTAAACAAGACGAATACCACTCTCAGTGGTAGGTAGATACTGCTTTGAAAAATACCAACCACGAAAGGTTTAGCAACACTTCTATTATTACTCTCGTACCCTACCTGCAGCTATGCTGTAGCGACCGTAACTGCAGAACTTCCAGGTCTTTATACTAGGGAAATCATGGGGTGTCTGAATAAACTGGACTGGGGACAGTTTGCCTCTGATAAGGTATATTTAATGATAATCGTACTGTAAGGTGTGTAATTACTATGCTTTGTTCTGTCTTAAGGAAAGGTTTTATTAAGCAAACTATATTTGCAGATATGCAAAAGTGGACTAGACAATTTACTAGCAATAACAAAGCTACAGAAATTTCAGTCAGAACATCCCTTTTTCTTTTTCACCCCTTCCATACCTTTTTAATTTAACTGTAAATCAGCAGTAAATACAATGCTCCTCACTATTGCTTTGAATCAGAATTGTATTGTAATGCAATTGTCAACAGCAATAGACAGGAGAAAAAAAAAAAGCAAATTAATTCAAAAAGACACAGTTTAATGGAGCTAATTATGATGCTTATAGATAATGGTTGAATTTTTGGATTTCTACTATTTTTATATATTTATATATAAAAATGTATAAAGGGCCTTTGGTGTCTAGGAAAATGTAGAGGGTGACCTGGAGTGTTACGTTTACCAGGTCTGTTTGTGCAACTGTACGATACAGGAACCCATAACAGATGCCCTTCAGGAACTGATGTGTGCCATTTGAGCACTGTAATGGAGTTCCACAATCTGTCTTATGTTTTGGGGATGTAATTTCAGGTTAAGAAGTTTGAATGGCAGAACAGATTACTGGAGAGGTCATGTCTGCTCCATAAAATATTGATACAGCTGCAAGAGAGAGGGTTGTTCAAACTGAACAGAGCCTTTAAAGTAGCAAGCCTCCTGTTTGGCAGGACAGTTTCTGGAGCTCCCGAACTGTTGCACATAATCCACAAAGACAAAATCAAGAGACTTTCAAAGGAAATTTCCATAGAATATTTATTTCCTTGGACTTTTTGGAGATGGGGCACCAATGAATAAAGACTATAAATGCCTTCTTTTTTTATTTTATTTTTAAAATATTTTAATTATGTCCCTAATGTGGAGAGGTTGCAACCACACTCTTACATGCTAACCTTGGCTCAAGTTTTGCTGATGAATTGCTTGCTTGTTTCTATCTTCAGACCTGCCAGTCACGATCTTGAATAAACAAGTTTATATTTTTATGTAAATCTAAAAACACAATGTAGAACTAAAATTAATCAAATAATTTCCTTTAGTAAGTCAATAATACACTATTTTACTAGGATTCACACTGCAATTAAAATGCTGAAAGCCTCCTGAGCAGTAAAATGGATTTTTTTTTTTTTCACTGAGATCCAGTACCTTAGAGGATAATGTCTGTTAACAAAAAAAAGGGAGATAATTAAAATCTTTACAAAGCATCTGTCATCCAGCTATACTGATTAGGGTTTATAAAAGACCACAGATTATAAGAATATTAAAAAAAATCAGAAGTTCCCACACCAAAATAAAACAGAAACTTCAGAGAAAAAAATAGACAATGTTCTAACCTTTACATAAATGCACAGATGTACTGAACAAAAAAAATATCCCCTAACTTTGAGTTCAATTTTGATGTGTAAACAAAACAATCACCATGTAGCATTTGCCGAGAAAAATCAGAATGATGAGATACAGTGTGGATCACAGATTATTGCACTTTAATTTCTAAATGAGCTTAGACATCTGTGAAATTAAAACCCCAGGGCGGACAATTTATGTGACACTATGTTGAAAAAGGAACAAAGCTTTGAGATGCAAATTCCAGCTTTCCATTGCGTCAGAGCAGGTAACCTTGCAAACAACCTTCACACAGACCAGTCTTCTCCACTTTGACTGATGTCTCCCATATGTATCTATTTCTCCTCTCCGTTTTCCAATCAAGTTGACAGCAATTCCCAGTTCATTTTCTAAAGAGACTGATAAAAGCCAGGCTGGACCTGTACCTGTTATTAACCTCTCTTGTACCATTATTACTTATTTTCCTCCTTTGAGATAAGCACTTACATTACACTTGCTGATCTTTGCATGTGATGTGTTATTACATAAAACTGGTACTGCAAATGTCAGCCTATTACTGGGTCATTAAAGTCAGGTCATGATATTTGAAAATTTGATGTTCTTAACCTTTTCAGGATTTAACCAACATATAGTGTGGGTTTATTTGTCTTTGTTTCTTGTTTTTGTCATAGTTGTTGCTGTTGCTTACATTAATTATTCATGAATACAAGGGCATATATGGTGCTATAAAAAGCCATGAAATCTGATTTATTCATGTTATTAAACAAACTATGATTTAATCATTAACAGTATTTATGTAATTGTTTTTACTGGCCAGTTTGAGACTTCTTCTTTATTTCAAAGGAATAATTTTGAACTCTGTTTATGCACAAATAATTATTCAAATATCTTCCATATATATACTACAGGATGAGATAGGACGAGATAGGAAATGGCCTCAGGTTGCTCCAGGGGAGGTTTAGCCTGGATATTAGGAAATACTTCTTCACTGAAAGGATTATCAACATTGGAACAGACTGCCCAGGGAAGTGGTTGAGTCACTCTACCTGGAGGTATTTTGTAGATAAGGTGCTTAGTGGTGGACTTGGCAGTGTTAGGTTAATGGTTAGTCATAATGACCTCAATGAACTTTTCCAACTTAAATGATTCTACGGTTCTGTGATTCCATGACTCTATGAAACACAAATAGAAATGCCAATGTTTTTTCTATATGGAAATAGGGTTTTCCTGCCTACCAGTAGCATTACTGAATCTTCTTTGCTATTATGTACACCTTTATATTTCTACAAAACAAGGCTAAATAATTTTAAGCTAAGCAGAAAATGGATATTTCTCATTTTCAATTACAAATGAAAATATTTGATAAAATGTATATATGACAATGGGCGACCATGATATTTTGCAGATAGGAATTAACTGCAAATCTCAGCTAGTAACCGAAACCTATTATGTGTCAGAGACACATCCTAAGATGCCAAAAATTGTGATACTTTTTTATATAACTGCAGTCCCCAAAGACAAATGTCTCAAAAGTTCATTAGTTTTTGCAAGACTAGCATCACTTTGTGCCAACAGCTGGGAAAAAAATTAATAGAAGATGGAGTTCAAATACTTGCCATGTTTGATTTGAAATGGAAACAAAATTCTTCTGGGAAGCCATTCAGAACAGAGTTTATGAACTCAGACTCCATCTTCCACTAACATACTCAAAGTCAGATTCTCTAAATAAATCAATCCCAAAATATTGTTTTTTAATTTCTTGACTTGTCTACATACCACAGGAGTGTATGGTTTCTGCAGACAACATACTAAATCAAGTTTCAGGTGTCTTCTTTTGAGTGTCACATTGAAATTATTCTTACATAAACAACATACAGAAAATGCTTTCTAAATGTATACCTAAAATATGTTAATTTATAGGCATATATTTTAATTCATTTGTTCAATATACTTGATAAAAAAGAGGTCATTTATAAAGTCTTCTATGAGAACCTTCTTTGGTTGCACGTATAATGATTTTTGGGAATTTACTGAAGAACCCTGTGTATATATATTTTTACTAGATTTTTATAGATGCTTTTATAGAGGAATAATACCAATGATATGTTGGCCATCTGCTGTCCAGCTTTAAGAAGTGAATTGTCATTCCTCAACACTAAGAAGATATCACTCTTTTCCTGTATATCCTTCATGGACAAATGCTCTTGAAAACTTAAAATAATTCCCAATGGTACAAGTCATTTTTTACAGTGATAATTTTCAAACTCACTTAAATCATGCAGCTGACAATACTGTACTATAGAAAAAGGTTTGCGTATCTTTTTCACACTGCTGAAAACCGCTACTGGAACAAAATCGTCACAGATGTAACAATATAAAAGGGCAGCTTTACAAACTAATAGTTAAAACAATCCAGCAATTCTTAAACTCAAAACATGAACTGCACAAAATTGTCATATTACTATAGCAATCACTTCATTTATGAGAAAAATAGCATGCAGCTATCATAACTTGTAAGCAAAATAAGCTGTAAAAAAAAAAATCACAATTAATGACTCGAGCAGTCAGGAAGATCTAAGCTCCAAAACTGATTTATTAAATTGATTATTAAAGTGAATGGGCACCGTGTGAGTGCCTAATTCAGTGTATGACTACTATTCTAATACTAATACTGAGTATGAATACTTTTGTAGAAAGCTTTTGCTTCATGTTAGTGCAATAAGCTCTTGCCTCAGTTGCTGGATGTGACACAACCAACCAGGAACAGTGAGATATGAATCAGAGGGTCATTCACACAGTGAAATATATTACTCTTCCTGGTAGAACTGGGATGGAGATGTTGTCTCCAAAATGCAAGCAGTATGGCTCTTCATAGAAGGCAGAGTATGCCTTCACTCATTTTTCTGGGGCATTTTCTATCGTAAGCTTCTTTTGCCTTTTGTTATTGTGTTATTTCTAATGAAATCCAATGTCAGTGGAGCACTAATTTGAGAGAGACTGATATTTGAACTGTTGGGGGTTTTTTCTTTAAGGAATCCTCATCATTTTTGTGTTGGTTTTAGACCTGTGGACCAATGCTATATAGATCACTGGTGGCTTAATCCCAGCCATCTACGAAAACCTTTAGACCTTTGAATTTTTTTTAAAGATAGTGTGTGTCTTCACTTTACCTTTACTAGGATAAGGTGGCATAATCTGCTTTTACTTCTGAAATAAACATCTCTCCAGAGTTTTGACCCTTTCCTCAGGGAATTATTCCCCTGCCACACTTGAGGAATAAATTGTCTAAATGAACTTTTTAATAACTTTTTACACAGTATTTAATTGTGGACTAGCCTAGCAGGCAGCCTCAGCAGGTGCATTTCTATCAAAAATAATTTCACTGCATCTTCTATATAATTGAATTGACTAAGTTCTGCTGCATCATGATGTTTTCTCTCATTATAATGACAACTGTGATATATTGCAAGTTAGTTGCTTGAGTAGAAGAAAAAAGTTAGAAGCAAAAATATACATTCCAGCCATAATTCTTCGAACCAAGCATCTGAGGGGTAAAAAACCAAACAGCAAATCATTAACCCCAAGATAACTGGCAAATAATTTGAACAATTGAATATTTTTTTCCAAGAAGTACCTAGACTGTTTTTGGAACATTCACCATATTATGAGTCAAAATTCTTTTAATGTTATTACCCACCCTCAAAATATTATACCTTGTGGGAAAAGAAAAAAATACTAATAACTTAAAAAACCTCATAGTGTTCTTCAGCTTCTCAGCAGTGAAATGAGCTCTGAAGTTCTACCTGGTAATGTAAATGCGTTTTTCTTTCACTTTTCTCACCAGGAACACCCATTTAAAAACATTCAGTTAATATAAGCAGAAAATATCATATGAATCATCTGAGTGTCATACTGTAAATGCAATTTGCAGCCATTTAAAAAGTGCCCTAAGAATAACTTACTCTTCAAAATAGGGAGCTTATTCACTAAAAAAAAAAACAAACCCAACCCCAAAAAGAGTAAAATAACTGTGTGTCTACATCTGTTTTCAAAAAAGTACAAGGAATGATTTACTGTCATTGAGAACAGTGACTATTGAATTAAGGCAGCTCCCTATAGTATCAAAATTATAAGTAGCTTTTATACTCAGCTGTACTGCAGTGTGTTCAATTTTCTAATAATCTTAAATAACCTTCCTCAAATAGGACTTATACTTCCATAATTGTGATTTCTTAATCTGAATATTTCTTTTTCTGTTTGTAAGCATATGTGGCACAAGATATATACAGTTACTAAAACTACTGAGCTACTGAGTAACTAGTTCAATTGCCATTACCAGTTCTCAGAGATTTCACCTGAACTAAGAAATTGGTATTGTTCCAAACATCTTTTTAATGCTTATCAGAAGAAGCACTTGTATGATTATATTACACCCCCCCTAAAACATGTTGCCTTTGTCAAAATCTTTTAGATACATGGAACTACTTTTTTTCACTGCTCAGTGCAGTACTTTTCAGAAACAGAAAATGATGAGGTTAGACACTTAAAGAAAAAACTGCAGTCTTTGCAGAAAGGTAGGCCCAAAGAAGGAAAATGTAAATTAGTAATGTGCGTCTTATGTGAGGCCGTTCGCATACCCATTGAGGGGAGGGGCTTCTTTTATAGCCTTTCATATGAGTGACATACAGACCATATGAACTGCTCAGGTGTCAACAGGTCAACACCCTGCTCCCAATGGCCGGGTGCTCCTCTTTACCTCTAATGTCAGCTAAAGGTTCAGGCAAATGATGGTGGAAGGCTAGAGAAACCTCTCAGGAAATAAAAAAGTATGCCTGTAGGGAGGTTGCTGCCCCAAGGATAATTCATCAGATTTACTGCTTGTTCACTGCACAGACTGAATTGTTTTAGAAAAGATGACAAGCAGGAATAGGCTTCAACATTTAGGCTATAACACTGGCTTTAGTGGCAAAGCCCACTGCAAGCTGGAGAGTAGGCTAAGCCCTTGACCTCCACTGATTTTGATAAAAGTTTATAAACCTTAACTTATATGCAGGCAAAAGCAGAGTGTCATCTGAGAAGCCAGGAGCATCCAAAAACTTCTGGACCAGCGAAACGAGATACTCCAAGAATCTCAACTGAATTTCAAAATGCATTAAATACTGTAATTACAGCAACTGAACCATGTCATAACAGTCTCTAGTTGAGTTAGGAATAACTGGTATGGTCAGTGGATCCCCAGAACCCAGTTCAGCTGCCCACACACAGACACTATGTGTGGGCACTACCTGATTATCTTGGGACAACTGAATCAAGGCCCTACATTTAGTTGCCTCATTGTGGGTGTCTACAGTCTGGCGTTTTACTTGTGGCACAACTTAATTAATTACTTGACGGATAACTGATCTTACTTTCAGAAAACATGAATTCTGGCTAATCATTCTTAGAATTGATTCAAAAGAAAATTGGAATACTATAGAAAAGAGGAAGGGAGTTGTAATAAAGGAAATGTATTAACAACAGTGTTTTCAAAAGTTTCATTAATTATTTCTTCAGGTAGGTAGCCATTTGTTTCCAAGCATATATGAAATGTTTTCACAGATTTGTGGAACGAGGATGCATAGGAACCAGTGCAAACCTCAGGCTGTTATTCACAGGTGTCATTGTTCATATTTTACAGACAGAACAATTTACAGAAGTTGCCCATCAGCGCTTACTCTAGCAGAATGTTAATGCACTCAAGAAACAGAAGAATATGTTTAAGGGATAACACAACTCTGAATTAATAAAGTTTTGGTAGAAACTTTAACATTATACATAAAATTTACTATAATCAGATAAAATCTAGAACAATTCAAAAACTCTATTTTCTAATGTTGGACTGGGTATTAATGTAGTAGCAAATTAGCTATCAGATTCTGAAGCTCTTCTGGTATGTGTTATTATTGCGGAATCTTGTAAGGGAAATTATTGTTCCTTCATTTTTGTCTTTGCCACTAACACGCTTCCTATCTCTATTTCCAGATATTACCACAAAGAAATTGGTATAACCTTCATGAATGTTCAAAATAATTTGCATTAATTCATATTAATTCTTCAGCACCACATATTAAATAATCTAAATTTAAAAAGAAACTTTTATTTAAAGGCAGATTTTATCTAGTATCTTGGCACCTAATTTTGATTCTTAGATAATAAAGAAATATATCTGAAATGTATCTGCTAGTGTCATATCATCTTGGAGTATTTTACCTCAAAAATGCATGACCATCCACCACTTTTCTTGAAAGTATTTACATAGTAGCAATCCTATTTCAGATATGCTTTTACCTACATTTCATGCAATTTCTAGTTCCATATTTGATGAGGATTTCCAGAGTTGAAAACTCACTGCAAAACAGCAATTCCACTCTACGTGAAAATCTGAATTCACTTAAGAGTGTAAGTTTTACCTGTCCTGAAACTTACTCAAGACCTAAGGAAGTGAAAAGAATTATGGGAATTTGTTTGGCTCTTAAGGGACCTAAATATCATGATCTTAAATTGGAAATGGGTTTATGTAAAATTCAGTAGAGTCGAGTCCAAGAGTTCACCTTCATCTAACCTCTCAGACAATGAGTATGTGGTTCATCTGATCTACAGCACAGGTGTCCGCATCTGCTTTTATGTGCTGCATTCGGGAGCTTTTGGATGATCAAGACAAAGAAGTCATCCTAGGAACAGAAACAAAACCCTAGCCTTTCCTTCTCCCATGGGAACACTTACTTTATCCAGCTGAACTATCAGGACTTCTGTTTCTTGTTTTCAGTTTTACCCCCTCTGCCTAACATCTCTGGCTGTGCAACGGTGTGACTTTAGCAGAAAGACACCATATGCCTGTGTAGTCGGTAGCTTGAGAACTGTCAGACTCTCAGAAGGATGCAAGCTTGAACCCGCTGGGGACAGGAAGAATATTTCAGTCCTGAAGCTCTATTCCACCACTCACATAGCAACTCTTTGCTGAGAAAATTTTGGCATCTCAGCATACTTTATAATGTCTCCTAAAATGCAAATTATGTCATAAAAAGTGAGATGCTGATGAAACTCCCTGAGTGGAGATAGGAACAAGCTGATCTATGTGACCCTTTCAACCTATCTTAAAAGCTGATGTGCCATTTCTTTTCATGTTGTGCCACAGACCAGATGTGCGTTGATATACAACATGTTCAAACAGCTAATTAATATTTAAAAGTCATTCTGGTATAATCTTTATAAACATACATTTGGTATACACAACATCCTGTCAAATACAGTTTAAAAAAAAAATCCAGCTAAGTGGTTGCACATGACACAAATCCTTCTGGCTTTATTGAAGAGAACACAAAATTTTTCCATCATTTTTGCTATTTCCTCCTTCAGAAAATTAGATTCACTTTCAAGCATTTAAATACAGTGAAAACATATTTTGAATTAACAACCTTTTAAAACATATCAGTTGCATCTATTTTCTTTTAAAAAAATAAGTTTATTCTTCAAAGTCAAAAGTCATGCATAAAAACTTTCTTAGAATAGTTTCAGTGGCTTAATTTCTATATAATTTTAAACATTAAACAAACTCTTCCACTCAAGAAAAGGAATGCAGTAATAATTAATCTTTGTAAAAACAAAGATTAAAACAAAATTATATCTTCAATTCTGAAATAGTGTTTAGTTTGAATAAATATTTAACATTTATATAATTATATTTTCAATAAATGCATTGAGGAATTTATAAATTTATAACCTTATACCAATTTTATTAATACTTATTCAGAAATCAATTAAATTTCATTTTATTTTGGTATTGACACAAAAATTGGGCCATCTGCAATGAAGTTTTTAAATAGCTTAGTGACAGACAAAATTTACAGAACAGAACCATTCAGCTGCCATACATTTTCAAAACAGAAATCTTTAATCATGGCTGCAGCTATGATACAGAAGCACAGAGCATCGAGGAACTAGGCATGACTTTCTCTGAAGCTGAAGCTGATATTGTTTTTATCTGAAATTGCAAAAGGGTAGGCAATACCATAATGTTCAGTGGTTGGCTGCCATTCTATCTTTACCAGTTCTTTGAGTTTTAACAGTTCACTGAGTGGAAGAATGCAGATGTTCAATAACATCTTAACTTTTATAGCCTGCATCTTCAGGAGTTTTTCTGCAACACTGTGTACAGTACAGCCACAATCAAAGAAGATCAACCATAACAGTTCCTTTTTAATTAATTAGCTAACCTTGAATATGACAAGCCATTTACTCCCTTGTAACTTTCCTCGACAGTTACATTCAAAATTTCAGAATACATAATAAATATCTATATGCCTATATATATAAGCATAATCACAAATAACTTTTTGAGCAGTAACTAGTTTGAGAAAACATTTTCTTTATCCAAAAGTACCAATTAGTAATAATAGTAAGTTATAAAATCTGAAAGATAAGTCACCTATTAGCTTTAAATTAAATTAGGATATATCGTGGAGCTGCACATACGAAGAACATACTTTGTAATGAACAGATCAATGGTATGGTAAATAGGGGGTGATCTGACTATATTAATCATAAATTGATCTCTCTTATTCAGGTTATGAATACTGGCATTATAGCTGAGTGGAGGCATAGCTGAATAATTTTGTAAGGTAAATGTTTTCTACAAAAGATGGTCCAAAAGACCATACTAAGTAGGGTGAACAGAAAACAAATATAAATCCAAGATAATGGTAAACAGTTGTATTTTAACAACACATTCTAATAACAAATCCATACTTTGCTAGAGAATTTAATAGTACAGTAGTAATACTTGACATGTTTTACGAAAATACTCATGTCAAGTAGCGATGTACAGTATATTTTGCAGGAGAAAAACTAAGAGTACAAGTAATTTGCCCCATATCACACAATATGTAGGAATTTTAGATATTTGTCTTTCTCTTAAGTTGTTAAATAGATCAGATGAATCATTCCCTAAATTGCTTATTTATGTCTATAGATTACAAAATAGTCTAGTTTATTTAAAATATAGATATTCTATATTGCAGGCAGTAGCTTAGAGAATTAAAGTACAATCAGTTTTCTCAGGTATTGGGTCTTCTTTAGACAAAGCTTCCTGTTTTACTTTGGTTAGAGTTAGCTGTGCAATCAGATATTCCCTAAGAAGGTCTTGAAACCAAACATGTATCCTCCTTGGCATAATTTCAGTACTTTCCAAAGCCCTGCTTGAAGTTGGTCATCTGATTTATAGTTCTGTAAAGGTACTAAGATCTATGCTGCTGAGTGTTTTTCTAAGTGTATTTCAAAACCAGTTTCTTCTTACCCAAAATATACTGTATCTAAGCAACTTTGGGTGACTTCTAATTTTAATAAAGAAGTGGTTATGTATTGCACACAATGGTCAGCACCAACATGTTAATTCATTACGAATCACATAGTATTGCTGACTTCCAGACATGTATTCAGTTATATTATCATCCATTAAATATTTGATAAAGTCACTACCACAGACATTTCATTATTTATGTAGTCACAGTTTAAAATATTTTTTAGGATGCGGTAGACATCCTGCCAATCATGCTTTTTTGACTAATTTTTTATTGTCTTTTAAAACTCATAGACTATACTTCATATCCCAGATTACTGATTGCTCATTCATATGAGCTTCATATTCTACAGTTTGTATCTTTGTTTTTATCAGTGAGGAAGGAAAGGAAGGGGGACAACTGCTGACATACATCAGCCTAAGGATTTGGTTTTTTCCACCCCCCCCCAATGCATTAGTTGGAAGACTTCCAACAAAAAAAGAGAGGACAATATTTATCCCCACGTAAAGAGAAAAAAAAATATTTTTGATACATACACACATGTGGACACATCCAGACTGAATGCACTATATAAATATGGGTGAAGCAAACAGCACCAGTAAACAAAATTCTCTTAAGTGACACAACTCTATTTTCTTACTGGCCTCAGGAACCTCAGGTACTGAATGGCTCTAAACTATAAATAAAGCAAAAATGTTGATTCATGTCTTTTGTAGAAAATACATCATAAAGGAACAGATGTTGACATTCAATAGACTCTTCTCTCTGAATCTGTTGTTACAGCAATGTAAAGTATAGCATTAGATCATGGACTATTTCAAGAGCAGTCTTTCACAGGAGATCACTTGTGTTTATTAAGGACATTGACATTGTTCTCAAAATACGGTTTGCTCCACTAAATCATGATTTAAGTAGTTTTGTCACTGAAATAACTATGTGTTTTCTGTAGTGAACAGTCATGTATTGCTGGATTGTTATGTTGAAAAGTAAAACCTTTTATCCTTGATGCACTGGCATTTCAGAGAAACATGAACTCTGTTTCTTGTATGAAGTTTCTAAAGCCCTTCCCTGTGGAAGACAGGTTGTACATAAACATAAGATACAGTATTATCAAAGAGGAGAATTTTTCCTTTATTCATATTCAGCTCATATTTCTGGGGGAAATCACGATTCCCACTGAAGTAAATGGGAACATTGCCATTGACTTCATTAGAGCTGGAATTTGTCTCCTCTTATCTTCAAGAATCTCAGAAGGTTCTTGTGCCTTTTTCTCAGACTCCTACTTTACTTATTGCTTATTGTCCTTCCTTTAAAAATTGCACTTCAGGTAGAGAGAAGGCAGTGTATCAGCAAACTCATTTTGCATTTTCATCAAGCACTAAACCACAAAGGCACCTGGTAATGTCACTGCTTGTCTGTATCCCATGTAACTTTCAAGTTCCTGACTTCAGCAACTTACAGCCTTTAGCTAGCATTTGAGTTAAAACCTATTCTTTGATTTTATGTCTAAATTGCTCCTTTGAAGAAAGAACTGGCTCACTCTATTCTGATTAAAAACAGGTGGAAAAGCAGTCTCATTTTTTTATGTCATCACTTTGAAAATGCTTCATGTCAGCAACTATGGCCATATTACATTGTAGACATTTCTGTGATAGTTACCTGTACAGTCCATGGCAGAAGCAGGTATTAGTAGTGTCCAATTCATTTTCAGTAGATGTCTAAACTGATTCACAAGAGTTAAGTGTCAGACAGAATGAGGTGAAAGTGAGGAATGGTGGTATACACCAAATAGTAGAGCAGGGATGTGGTTTGCTCTGTCCTGTTACTCTGGAGCTTCTGTAACAGTCACTTGCAGATCTGTAGCTTACTCGGAAGAAAAGTTTTAAGTATGCTTGTATAATTATGAAGGGCATCCTCAGAATATCTGGAATGTGTCATATATACTAATGTGACAAGATTAGCTATCACATTACCAAGAGATGTGCAATAGGTAGGCTCATGGCAGAGCTCAGCCAGAGCTCCATTCTCTTTTGTATCCTCACTTTTCCAAGATCACTGTAGCTAAATATAATATGAAGTCAAGTTTCATATTAAATTTTAGTTAAGCTGTTGGCATCTAATTTCATGTTATAAAAGGTCCTGAGATAGTTCAGATGAAGGTCCTGGAGAGGTCAGACCTGACAATTTACTGTATGTATGTGGTAACTGGGGAAAGCCTATGAGTGATAGGGACTGATGGACCTTTAATACTGAAGAGGAAAGCATCTATGTTCCTCTGTCACCAGACACATGCTGGATGCCTGGCTTTGGTAGTCAGATACTCTGAAGCTTAACTTACAACGAATTATAACGTGAGATATTATTTAAGGAACAAATGTTGAATGGTATAGGTAATGAACTTCCAACTCCAAAAAACATGAACTACTTCAACCTCTTCCATTACAGATGAAATTACTGCTGTTTTAAAGCAAAGAACAAATTTCTTTTTAATTTCTTGCAGCCCATGAATTCTACCTGAGTTATTAATATTTGCCCTTTTTCTGTTAGAGCAAGTACCTCCAATTAGCATTTGAGTTGCTTTAACAAAATCCATGGTAAAAGTAGTATGAAGTAATGAACAAACTGACTTAGATGAAATGCACACTGAAAGAAAATGCTGCATAAAATATAAGCTTGATATCCTTCCTTCCATTAAGTGGTCTACTATGTTTTGCAATATCAATAAACTAAGAGTATGTGAGTAAATCCCTTGCTCTAGTGTACTATTCTACTAGATAAACATGAAAATTTGGATTTGTCTTCAAAATATTGTAAACAGACATGTAACTGTTATAAAGAGATTAATGAGAGTAATTTTTAATAGATGTGTATTTTTTAAAAAAGCCAAATTTTGCAGGATGAACTGTTTCTAAATTCTACCCATCATCCATTTATTTTCATTCTTTTTTTTTCACTACCACTTTTTCCTCCTAATACTGCCATAATGTTCAATATCTTCATACTAAATGTTTTCCCCATTTAGTTTGTTTTCCCCAAAGAAGCAATAGTCTTTCAGTTCTAAATTCTGTAACATCTTGATTCAGTTTATCTGTTCACTCTCACCTCGAGTCATCTCAGGTCACTACTGCTCACTTGCCCAGCTGGCCTACACTGAGTATGAGGTGCTGCAAAAGCCTTACCCACCTTTCTGGTTATGCTTTACTGCTGGATGAAACACGGGTATACATGGTCCATTTTCTAACTCAGGCCAAATAAATGGCCTAACTGGGCCATGTCCACACTATACTTGATCCTGCCTGTCTTATGCGGCCCCTTCAGATTTATCATGTAATTAGAACTTTCTACATGATTCTTTTTCTGTTTTTTTTTTTTTTTTTTTTTTGTGTGTGTGTGTGTGTTAAAATGGACAGAAATAATTTGAGGCCTATGCCGAAGCCTATGAGCACAGCTTTCTCATAGCCTAAAACTGAGGAGGTAGGTGAATGCCTGTAGGGACATTTGAAGGTGCAAAGCCCACAGGCACAACACTGAACATCTGGGTAGGTTGCATCGCAGGCAGGAGCTAGACTTTCCTCTACTCTCCACTGCTCACATTGACCAAGGGAGGCCTAGCACAGCCCCTGCCCAAACTGTGCCTGAATGGGGTGCTGGAGAGTACAGCAACTGCTTGTTTCCCAGGCCTTTTTTAGAAACATAGATATACTCCCAGAACCCATATAACTTCAGAGCTTATATCTGTGTTTAGGGAGAATAACCTGAGGTTCTCTCTTTTAAGATGTTCCAGAGTTTTTCCCAACAGCTACGTCAGTTGCAAGATTAAATGTCTGTCCCACAGGAGAAAAAGAAAAGACAACTCTTGAAAACATAGGAAGACTGTCAGGAACTGTCAGCTTTCTTGCTGCTTTGCGCTTTCTTGCTGCTTTGCAATTCTCTGAAAGTTACTGGCTCTAAAAGGAGCTCGAAGTCTGCCTATAAGATAAGGTTTAACTCATTGTTCCATTCAGGCAAAGTACAATTTGTTCAACTTTATAAATCATAAGACAACACATGCCTTTTAGGTCTTCCTACTCAAAAAAATCACTTAAGCATTTTCAGATACAAATTAAGGAAAAGTAGTGTAAAATATAAATAACCATAATCTACAAAATATCTCATTACAAAGCAGAGGTCTCCCCCAATTTCATGTTTAAATTGCATAAATTGTTGATCCTCTACGCTCCAAATTATTAGAATATCCCAAGATTCATCTGGCATTGCTAACATACGAAAAGTATAGAGATGTCACTTCCATAGCTGAAGTCAAGTCACCTCTACTACTAAATAAAAAATTTTAATACAAAATTTTTTATGCTGGGCTGTATGTGGCTTAATCACAAATCACAACAAAATGTCACAGCTATCTTTTTTTCAAGTAAACTGAGATAAACCAGGTTGATGTTAAGTACTTCCATAAATCTCTTGGAAGCATCATGGTTACTGATTTTCATGTTTTTTCAAGAACAGACATTAATGGTGGTGCAGTTTTATTAAGGACTATAAAGCACATACATAAACCTTTAAATACAGATCGTAATCTGAAATTTCACTAGCCTACCTCATTCCTCTAGCACACTAATCTGTGCCAAAATAGCCATTAGCACCTGATAAACAAGTCAGCCTGCAGAACTGGAGCTGAAAATGATATGAAATCATACTAGTGAAGACATCGTTTAATGCTGGCATATGCACAATCTGGTATGCTGGTTTTGCTTGTTCTTTAAACAAAATCATCACATCACAGGTGGACAGAAATATGCACCAAGATTTTTGTCACATTTAATCTCAGCTGCCTCTTTTTCTTTTCTAGCTTTTGCTTATCTAGCTTCTATTTTCCACTATTCAAGTGCTACCTTACTAATTTAACTGAAATGTGCAAAAAGATTTAGTGTGATGGAAAAGAAATCCTTCTGATTTCAACTTGCACAACATATCTGTTTTATTAATATGTGAGCAGTTATCAGAAGATATATATTCATCATTAATTCAGGAACGTATAAATGTATACGAATCATGGAGAGAGGAAGGGATATAGTTCCCATTTCCACATTTTCAATATAGATAATACTTTACCAGATTTTATAAATCTAAGCTGTTCCATGTTTTATTTCTGCTCAACTGATCATATTTTCCTGGAATTAAGTTTTTATTTATATGTGAATCTCATGGCAAGTTTTGTTAACTTAAGAAAATATGAGTTGCCATATACCTTCATAAACAGAACTAGTCACACTTTTATTCGCTTTTATTAGTTTGCAGCATCAACACAGAGCAGATTATTTTCGAAAGGTACAGTTTCATACTGCCAAAGAAGCTCCAGAGAAGAATATATTCAAAACTTAAGTTGATTTCATGAGGAGCCATTCTTTGAAAGAAGTTTGATTATACACGGCCAACTGCAAAGTCAAGACTACAATCTAGAAAATGCTGGGGCCCTTTTATAACCATTTTAAATATTTTTTAAAAAAATAGTATAACCAGAAAAAGATGCATGTCTTATAGTAATAATCATATTGAAAATTATAGTAACATGCATACTGAACTATCTTCCCTTCACCTGTTTCCTTCTCTGTTGCTTTATATTTTTATTTGCAATATAGTAAACATTGAACTCAACTTCTGTATATTCTGGAAGTTACAGACAGTTGCTTAATGCACTACCAAGATAGATGAAAGTATATGCATTTGAAATGGATATTTCTAACAACTATACTAGCGTTTCAATGATCTCACCTGCATATAACTATTCAGAAAGCAACAACTGATAAACAAAACATAGCTTCAGTGGTGTTTGGATTGATAAATATTCTAATCTGTTTCTCACAAGTAAATAGTGATAAATATAGAATAGAATCATTAAGGTTGGAAAAGACCTTTAGGATCATCAAGTCCAACTGTCAACCCAACACTATCATGTCTCCCAAACCATGCCCTGAAGTATTAATACAATTTAGCATTCTAAGTTGTTAATTTCAATTTCTTTTCCAGTATGCACAGTAATATTTTATTATTTTAGCTTCTTGCACAACATAATTTTGGTTAATCACAGCAACATAATTCAAGCTTGAATGAAGAAGATATGATATGCCTTATCATTCCTCATAATACCTTATCATTTACATAAATTTCTAAGTTGCTTAAAACAATCATGGAAGAGTTATGGTTTTTTATATTTTTAAGTAATCATAAAATTAGAGTACAGAAATGAGAATGTTTAAAGCTTAAGGATAATTATATTTGTTATGCTGGCTGCATTAATATAGAAGTACCATGAAAAATCACAAGTAATACAGTTTTAAACATTCACAATACATATGAATTAAACAGAAGCAAGACAATTTAACAGACTATTCAGTAAAACATCCTTACAGAAAAGGCATATTCACATCATACCATTATCACAGAAAATAAACTATACACCAGATTCTGAAAATTTTAGTGTTGCCAGTTAATGAAAAGATACGAATTAGTGTGCCAAGTCTTCTACAATTTAGATGAATTAACTTAAAAATCAGTGATGAAAACTAATGTAATAAACTTGCAATATAGTGGGAAATAGCTTTTTCTAACCAGAGATTTTATAAATTAGCATTTTCTGAACATTTAACAAAAGAGTGTTTAGGAAGTTTAAAGATGTATATGTAACACTAAACAAAATGTTGATATTAGTTCAAAGAGACAAATTACCAATTTTTAATTTCAGAAATGAAGTTTTAGGCATTACAACATATTGGGAGTTAATGAAAGGCCAAATAATTGAAAATTTTAAAAATAGCATTTTTTACTGAGCCTCTGGAAGTGATATCAAGAACAATGAGGTATACAATAAGTTAGTGTTAATAACATGCATTTGTCATGATGTTGGCACATTTTAACTTTACAAAGCTAGGAATTCAGAATTCTCTATATATAACCTAGGTGTTCCAAAAACATAGGTTTACATTCAGTGTTAGTTTAAATACTTGGCCCTTACTCTCCTCTCCTTACTTGGATGAAGTGCCCTGTGTTCACCTGGAAAAGTTATTACTGTGACTTCATGGAAAAAATAAAATTTATATGGTTTTCATTTCACATGAGTCAGGTTCCCAATCTTGATCTCTGCACAGCTGCACAAATGCCCCTGCTAGCACAGAACTGATGCAGGGGCTGGAGGAGGTAGCTGGGGTAGGACAGAGGTTCACAGGATGAAAGAGACACCAAAAGTCTTAAGATATGTTAAATACATACAGACATGCACTGTCAGCTTTCCTACACTTTCCTTCTCAAAGTGTACATTTAATGTAGGCAAATAGGGTAAAAGGCAAGCAATAAATAATCTGAAAGTCTCACCATTTATATGAACTAAGAATTTTACTTCTAAGAAGCACATCAGAGAAATCAAAGGAATGTTTTCAGGTATATCTACCAGCAGGAATAAGAATAAAATATGTTTCTTTTCTTATTATTTAATATCATAACAGAGGCTGTGCCTTTTTTTCTCTCTCTTTTTCAGCCTAACAATGGAGCTCATTTTGCTGTTTCTTCCCAGAAAGTATCAAAAAAGAAGACAGTAACATTTTCCTCAGTTTATTGCAATGTTGCTTGGGGAACTAACCATGAGCCTTCTATTTAGACCCACATCTCACATCTCTACTATGAAAGTCTGGTGTGCTTTGCATGAAGATATGTTACAGAGATGCCTTTTCCTCCATGATGTTATGAGCTTCTACTAAGATGTAATCAGTTAAATTGCCATTTTTTTGTTCCTGGTCCCTGTACTAATAGAAAAAGCTACCTGTATGCCAAGCAACATGAAATACACTATGGTTTAGGGCTTCAGTTTACATTTCCAATGCCTAATAAAGAAGAAACTAAGAGGGAGGGTAGCAAGGCACAAAAGGAACAACATGCTCTTTCCAGACGTCAGAGGTCCCAGTCAGTTTGCACCTGGATTTTGGGAAGCTGGAACTCTTCTAAATCTTAGGTCAGAGAAAAAATCTAGGACAGACTGAAACATTCTTCTGACCATCTTTCTTCTGTTGCTATAACAGTCCTTTGGTTCAGACACTCAAATGGTAGATGTCATATTAATGTTATATATGTGAAAAGTAACGTGGTGTGGAAGGCAAGGGGACTCTTAAATTACACATAGGAAATGTTTACTTTTTTTTTTTTCCTGAAAGAATAAATGTTAAGAAATTGCCCTAAAAATCTACATTATAAAAGCTATGTGGCACAGCATAGCAAGTTTCCACCTTATAAGCATTTCCACAGGATCCCAGCACATTAAAGCTCATTCAAGCACATAGGACAAAAATTAAGGTTCACCTCTATTATTTCCTAACTTCCAGGTGCTTGATTTTGCAAATCTAAATTAAATTATTTTAATTTCTTTTTTATGTACAATGTATTATAAAGGAAGTAGCTGGATCAGAAAGGAGTTAATAACTACATCATTGCAACTTGTTTGCTCCTGGGCACTCTTCACATGTAAAAATGGAAGTAGTTTAATTCTTTTTTTCATTACTGCAGCAGGGACAGCTCACCCTACTGCTGAATGAAGCCCACTATTAATGAACAGCTTAATTGATCAAATTATCATGAACGCATTCAAAAATCTTTAAATTTTAATGATATAACTTTTCCGGTTTTAGTTATCTTATATTGCTAATACTTGAAGGATTAATTTTTTTAAAACTTCTCCAGATAACAGTTAGAAGCTTTCTTTTCTCTCCCCTTCACTTCAAATAAAAAGTGATTTTCTCATATATCCTCCGCAGAGAGAAACTAAGAAAACTCCGAAACTCTGTGAGATCTGAAATAAAATCAACAATGGTAATGAGTGGGCTTTTTCAGTGGTAGACTAGCAAGCTATATAGACACATCCAGGGCAGTTAGCTGGTTCTCTGACAGAAAATGCAATAATCACATGACTTCTGGATGAATGCTGATCCAGCACAAGTGAACCATTAAGAGAAATAAAGTCTTCACTAGACTCATGTTCAGCATATTGACCTCAGTTTGCTCCCTCAATTACCTGAATGCAAGACAGGCACTCACAGTCCACAGAAAGAAAAAAACCCACTGCCAGTAGTAAGATGGACTCCCGTCTTACCATGGATATATCAAGAAGGAAACTTTCTGTCCTTACCAAGTAAGATAGTACCAAACAAGTCTGAAACAACTACTCTTTGGAAACACAGTAGGTCTCAAAGTGAGTCTTTGCTTTTAGATTATCAGCCACATACAAACTAATTCATAACTTACAAAACAGTTCTAATTAAAGACATTATATCTACCTACAAACCTATCTGTCTTATTTGATTGTGACAAAACCACACCTACAGAAGTAAGTTTTCATTGAATTAAGTCTGGATGACAACACTTAAGTAGGTTATCATCTTGGCCCAGGATATTTTGTGGAAAAAATAATCTGGAAGAGTTATTCAGAAACACTGCTGTTTTCCTTTTCTTCCACCCACCCCTTCATCCACCCAATCTGATCAAGTAACAATTGGGTTACTTTTATTCTTCCCTATGTTCGGAGGAAAGCTGCAGGATCTGCCTGAAGTCTGGATGCCCTGGGAGCAAAAGTAAGAATATGCAATGACCAATCTATGGTCAATTACACTTATTCCTTTAAAAGGTGGGGTACAAGTAATATATATGAAGACTATGTATAATTAAATCAAAGGTCTTCAGAAGAACATATGTGATTTAATTTAAATTGGTTTAATTTAGTGAAAACC
Organism: Phalacrocorax carbo; assembly: GCF_963921805.1. Lineage (NCBI taxonomy): Eukaryota > Metazoa > Chordata > Aves > Suliformes > Phalacrocoracidae > Phalacrocorax > Phalacrocorax carbo. The sequence goes on from NC_087513.1 coordinate 162,715,652, forward strand.
TAGTTTGAAGGCCCTATGACTGAAAATGACAAAATTGGAAAATATAGTTCATAGGAAGGAAAAAAACAGATAGGTAAAGCCAGCACTGCAGTGCTCTATCACTCTTCAGAAATGTGGGCACAGGGCTGCCTTAAACTGACCTCTTTCAATTCTGCAGCCAAAAATTCTTACCAAGCTCTCTTAATTTTGGGGAATGAGAAGGTCAGATTCTGAGCTCCATTCTAATAATTTCACAGGCACTTATACTGTTTTTTCATGGTTATTTTTAACCTTCTAACTTGCTGGCCTTCTGGTCTTTCTTTAAACTCTGCTGCTCTGTCTTCTACTAATGACTTCAGCTGTTATTTGTGAAAGGAAATAAGGTAGGATTAGATTAATAGATATTAAGGCTTCGACAAGAAAGCCTCTGAAATGAAAAATTAAAGTATGATAGTCTAGAAATTCAAGGACTGAAAATGAAGATAACCATTGTTTCTAATCAAGTTTCATATTTAAGAAGAGCTCGCAATCTCTGTTATGTGTTTAAAACTGACAGAGAGGTAAGTTCTACAGGGCTATCAGGGGAAACTTCTCACATTGGAGTAGTGCAACACAGGAATGTATATATAGGTAAAGTGTAATTCTGCACACATTTCCATAGAGACAGATAAATATGAGGTACAGTCCACAAGGTATTCTTGAGGGGAATCACTGTAGTGATTTAAAAATAACTAGACACTGCACTGAGGAAAACTAGAAGCAAGGACTCAGGCCTGAAAGAGGAAGGTAGATTCTATGGCTTTTGAAACCAAGATGCCAGATGAATTAAATGAACATTTAACACATTTGTTTCCCTCAGGAAGCCCACAGAACTTCACAACATCAGAAAAAGAAAAAAAAAATTCAAAAGTAATGACTCCTGCTTTTCTGTCCCTTCTGCTTTTTTTATGTCTCCTCTTCATTATGTCCGGCATTTACGAGATAGAAGTGAAAATGTGTTCTGCAATTTAACTGGTGAAATAAGGTCATTACCTGAGGATATCTTCCTTTCTGTACATCATATGTAAATTTACTGATGTCCTAAAACTAGAAAATGTGTTAGAAAGCAGAATTTCTTCATTGAGGTTTATTTGGTTCTAAAAAGGAACATAATCAATGGATACTCTAGAAGATCATGAACTAGTGTCTTCATTTCAAAGGTACTGTGGCTAAAAAGAATGATAAATGACTACTACATTAGGAATCTATTCCTATACTGCCAAAAATGGCTTTCTGCTATCATGGAAAATTTATAAAATGTGAGACTGCTACTTGCCTACCTCCTCAAAAGAAAAAAGATGAGCTCTTGATGAGTAGCAAACAACAAGTATTCCCCTAGTTCAAAATTTACAAGTATTTCTACTCAACTTGCACCATGCTCTGTGTGGAGAATTAGCTTTCGACCTACATACATATTAACCGTACACCACCAGGAAACTCCTAATACCATATTGAAATTTACTGGTTAGGGACTCAACAGGTTTTAAGGGTTTAAGGTTTCAAATAAGCCTGATCTAGATGTATTGACAAACAGAATCTGCTGATAATCAACACATGAGCTGCTCCAGATTGTGGAGGTGCTTCAAAGACATCTTTAAGGAATAAATGAAGGAAACAAAAATTCTCTTATTTTTTCACTGTCTTGGAAATGACTGAGATGTCTCTTTTCCCTTCAAATTTCCACACATAGGAAAAATAAACTTTAATCAGGGAAGTAAAATCTTTGGCAAAGCTATAAGCAGGTAAGACCAGTGATTTATAACAGAAATTACTACATAATCTTGATTACCTACAATTTGCCAAAGGGAAAACTATGGAGATTTGTAAATACCTGAGGTTAATAAACTGCCTTCCTCCTCTTCCCCCAATATGTTCTGAATTAAAAGTATATATTAGAAGCCACAAATTGTTTCAAAAGTTAAAAACAGCAATCATAACTTGTTTGTATAGGACAGATTTTTCATTTTGAGTAACACCTTCCACTGCAAATTCTTAAAATGATTTCCATGGGTTTATGGTGGATTAACTGACTGTTCAGGATAAGACTGGCAGAATTAGGTCCTAAGAGATTTCCTGTGCTATGCTGTGATCCCTAAAGAGGAGTAGGAATTACACTACTAAAATTATTAAACAGGATTTATAATTTAATATATACTTTATGAAACATTCCCACATTGGCATGGGGACAGATAAGACGACTTAGAAATACATACATTTCTCATGTCTAATTCATTTGATACTTTCAGCTTGATCCTTGTCAAAGGTATTGCTGTTTAATTTTATTTTTAAATCCAAGTATAATTATTTCCATTACTGGAATATATTAAAATTATCAGCTCATACAATAAACCCATTTACAGACAGGTTGGGTTTTTAGATTACTTGTTTTCATTCCCTTTTTTTTGGGGGGGGGAAGTTGTTGTTGCCAGGGGGGACAAGGGAGAAAATAAAACCATGGACCATGTGATGGGGAAAAGTAGAAACGGGAAAATTACACTGTGATTTATTTCAGGAAAAGAAAATATAACTCCTCATCATACACTGAAAATGAGACATTTGAGACACTGAACAAAGTGAATTTGCTTAATACATCACATCGATAGAGAAATACCAAATAAAATAACTTGATACCCCATCCGCTGTAAATATTTTCGGTGTTCAGTGACTTTAATTTCCTTTTATCTTACCTGCTTCTGTGGTACACAATTTCTTACTGAAATATTACAGTATTCAAAAATTATTCAAAACGCTTTCTGTAAGACTTTTTAGGAGAACAAGTAGAGCATTGTAAGTGTGTATCAAGAGCACTGTAGGGACCTCTGAAACTATAAATACCCTATGAAATTGTCTGTGGTCCTGATTTAATTCATATTTCTTCATGATTATAGTTAAAAAAAACAGAACAAAATACACCTTGTAACCTGAGATATCTGCAAACAGCAAGTCTATGAACATCGCTGACCTAAAAATTCCTTATTCTTGTCTTCTCTTACTTCTTCTTTGTTACTGATTTTATTTTGCTTTGTTTTGGGGTTTTTCTTGATGCTGTTTAAATTAGCCTATTAGTATCTGGGAGTCTATGGCTTTTGTCTCTGGTTACATCTGATATAATCTATAAAAACATGCATAATCTATAACAACATACTAAAACACATTTAAATGTGAGATGGTGTTGAAGGGCAGCATTTCTGGAACCACTGTAAACTGGAGGGCGTTATTGTGATCAGTGGTGTGACTGAAGAAGTGGAATCTGTGCTTGTTAGGAGCGAGAAGACTGGCACGTTTAAGGGAAGATGCTTCTTCAATAAATAAAATGATAATGAAGAAGCACAAAGATGCCTAACTAGGGAAAGCTAACCTCAAATCACTCGCTTTTACTTCAATTTCCTTTATTCACCTTGGTGCAGATTTGTTTTCCAAGAAGTCACAATAATTATATCAAACGGAAGGAGATTTGTATAATACAGATAGAAAACATGATGTATGAAATAATTTCCTTTTGCACAAGAAGAAAGTGTTCAGAAAAACCCAAGAGTTAGTGCAGCACCCAGGTAGTAATATAGGTAAAATATTGCCTATAATCACAAGTGTATGCCACCTGGTATGTGTTCAGAATCACTGTTACTGCATGCAAATCAGTTGTTATCATATAAACACAATCTTGAGTATGCAATTTCCTCATCTGCATAGACAAACTGGGGTCTCAAACGTACAAAGCAATTTTTTTTTCAAAATGCAAACCAGACTCTCACACCTGCTTTTGCATCTCCTTTCTAAGAGCTCTTCCATCTCATGTAGCTTCTACTGATTTTGCTTCCTACTTTCCATTAAGGATTTCTTGAGGCAAGTAGGATACAATGTGGCTATGAGATCTTTCAGAGGTACTAGCCAGGTCCCAGGCTATGGGAGTTCTTTCCCCAGGCTGCCCTGTTCCCAGGACTTAGTCCATGTCCTTCTGCATCTCCAAGGCATGTGATTCTCTCATCCTCTCCTGAAATCCACTTCCTCCCAGAAGCCTACTCTTTTCCAAAACCTGCCCAATAGATGATACTGACATTTTTCGGTTCAGTTTCCCAGTACAGAGCTGCTCAAATGGGGTGGACACAGAGGCGATGTCTTGATTCAAGCTGTTCTACTCAGGGAAATGAGAAGGAAGAATAGGCTGGATCAAAGACCTATTGGAAGGATTTCTGAAAGCCATACAGGGCTGAGAAACTGATCATAGTAGCATCAACCAGTCACCAATCCTCCCATGTGTTTAACTGTTTACGCAGAAGGTGTATGTCTTTTTTTTTGGACTGCAAATGCTTTGTCCTCCTTCCCTTGGACAAAGTCATCAAAATAGGCACAGGATTATTGCTACCTTAATCTAGGTCTATCTTGTCTCTATAAGCATGACCATGTTATGCCTCAAATATGGTGGCCCTGACTGCACAAGTAAAGGTTTCCCACAGCAGTAAAAGAGGGGTTTTTTTTAAGGTTAATTAATCTCTTTCTGAGGCAGCAATACAAAGAAAAAGAGCTGATAGTTATTCCACTGAAATATGTGCTTACCCAGAAAAAAAGCTGTTATTCTTTCTGTATTCTATTATTATGCTTTTTCTTTTGAAATTAAGTTAAACAAACTATACCTAAAATAGTTTTGCATAGGTTAATGAACTACAAACAAGTGCAAAGTGGCCCAAGTTGTACTTTTATATATTATTATTTCAGTAATAAAATTTAAATCCTGGCAAGGGGAAGGATGAGTAAAGGCAAAAATTATCTTTGGAGAAATAACGCAGAAGTTGGGGGAAAAAGTAAATTTTAAAATCAGCGAGAAAAGTCATTAAGCAGATGTTAGTTGCCTATATCTTATATGTACCATTTTCGACATACCTATGTCTTTGCGTTACTCTGATCATCAGTGTCCCTTGGTCTGTACTTTGAAATATGAAGTGAGAAACAGTAATGAAGTATTACTGAGAGGAATGCTTTGTACCATACCTGTGTTTGATTATATATATCACAACAAGCTCAAATCATCTGCCAGCAGTGAGGTTTCCCAGACCCAGCGCTTTCAGGAATAGAGACAAGGAAAAATTACAGGAAATCAGTTTTGGTTTTCTTTCCAAGACTGATTAATAAGATATCCAAAATCTCCCAGCCAGTATCAAGCAGATTTGCATCTTTATGGCTCATTTCCCTTCATCTTACTTGCCTTCTCCCACTAAAACACCTGACTGACCACACAGTTCCCTCCAGAATTATGTTGGCACCATTCTCATTTTTCTTTTCTTTGTAATTTTAGTTTTATTTGCCTTTAGAATATCTATTTTGAATCAGTACAGACTGATTATTATAATGACATGCCTTCCAGAAACCAGAAGAAAACCAGCAAAATATGTGTTATAGAAAAGCAGTCAGAGTAGTTAGGACAAAACTAGGATTGGAAACAACTGCAGTGTATAGTTAGTATGTACTACATTGTAAAATCCAAACAAGTTATTAACTCTGTATCTTAATAAAGTAATTAATTTAATTCTGAAGTACTATGCATGGGTAGTGATGGGATAGGATAGCCTCTTGTATTTAGGCATTGAGAATACAAACCACTGCCTCTGTGTTATGTAGCTTCACCCTTGTCCATATTGAAAAATCACTCAAGTTTTGATAATACGTCATCCAGGATGATATACATGCATGTCGCATATTAAAGATGTCTTTCCTACCATGACAACATGCCTTAAGTTAGCCAAGTTATCATCTATAAAAAGTTTTCTTTCTTATGTCCCATAAAGGCAAGAACTACAGACACACATGTGGTATTTTGACCAAGTAAGCAGATGTAAAGACTTCTAAGAAATCTCATCATATAGGATCTCAATTTACTTATGGTCAAAATATTAAAGAAGGTTAATGATTAGAAAAAATCAGGAAACAATATAAGGAAGGTAATAATTTAAGCAAAGGTGTGGTTGCAGTTTGCAAGAGCACTACATTCATAGCCTTGGCCCACAGTGCTTGGTCTGCTACATTTACATATATCTTAGGAATTCCTTTACAGGATTTTCATAATGAATAAAAATATAATGAAATTGTTCACACTGCTGTAGTTACCATTGCACCAGCAGTTTTACTGTAACCCTTGGTTTCACAGGTTCATAGCTCTATGGTAAACATGTCCTTCAGGCTGAAGCTTGGCATACCAAAAAGCAATCTTGAAAACAGTGATTCAAATATCAAGAAAATGTGTTCATTCAGTTTCAAGTTTTGAAAGGAAAGGAGTTCAGATAAGTATGGTAGTCTAAAAATTATTTTACTCTTTGAAAAATAAGAAATATGTTAAGCTTTAGTGTGCCTTATTATGGTTGTCCTGGTTTTTAATGAAAACAAGTTCATCATGGCCGACTGAGAGTATTTAAATTTTTTCAGAAGTATTTTAAGTTTTCCATAGTCTTCTACACAGGTTCACAACTTTGTGCCAGCGAATATTCTGCAGTGATTTTTAGCCTATTAATAAATGCCCATGTATACAAAGGGTATTTTGTCAAGGTTGACCAAAACAGCTCTAAATCTGTATTGTATCTTTTGTTCAGTTACCCATAAAAAAAGCTGAATAACATTAAAAGCAGAGATAAAGACGTAATGCTTTATAGAAGGAATAATATGCTCTCAACATTAATACTATTTTTTGCTGTATTGATCATCACTGAGCTGCTAAAGCTTCATCATATAATAACTGTACCATATACCAAAACACAGATGAGAATTCAACATAAATAAAGTCAGTAATTACTTTAAAAGGAGTTAGATACAGCTTTGAACAGTCACTGACTCCAAGGATTGGATGCCTTTACTGCACTAGAAGGCTTCCAGTGGGCAGGAGGTGAAGAAAAAGGGTCTGGTCACATTCCGTACTCTCTGACAATTATTAAGGGACCTTTTCTGTGGCAAAGAACACAATTTGCCAGAATATAATGCATAGTAACTTCTCTGTCGTGGCCAGTAACACTGGGGAGTTTCTTTCAAAGCAATGCACTTCTGTCCCCTTGTTAATGTAAAAACCCAGTGAGTTTGTGGCTTTTATTTAAGTACTTGCTACCACAGACCTACGTTTGCTGCAGGACATCAGATGAGCTTCAAGCTTCTTTTGCCTGCAGTTCAAATTCCTATATCCTGTATGGAGGACAGTCTCATTTCTGTTGAGATGCCATATCACAATACACTAATATTTTAAGCTTCTCTCAAGTGTTGAAGAAGGGACATTGCTTGGAGTAATTCTTAATATCATGCTACTTTATAAATTTCCATTTGAAGTATTGCATTAAACTAGCTGTTCAAAAATCACCCAAAAGGCAGGCCACAAGACACTCTTTCTGCTAGCGGTACAGACAAAAAAAAAAAGTTTTAAAATACAAAGTTGAATGGAGACTGGCAGGATAAATGTCATATTTTTAAGGTGAATGTCATTTCCTTTGCTACTAACATCATTAAATTTCTAAGGCTGAGAAAAGAAAAGGTAATTTAATTTTCACCATTTGTGTTGTCCATTGGCAAAGGTCAGTCTCTTCACAGCGCAGTCTCTACCTGCATCTGATAGTATGTGAATCAACTCACAAACAACTGCACCAAAAGAAACTTAGAAAAATAGCATTACAAAAAAATTGAATTACACAATATATAGGTGACAGGAGAGATGCAGTTTGTGAAGCATTGAGCTCTGGAGTGATACTAAGCAAGCATACTGTGTTCAGGGCACATATCCATGAGGAACCAGCAGAGTTATGTATTGAGTAATAACAAAATAAGGGAAATTGCCCAATTTTCCATCTCAGCAGAGCTACTACAGTAAAAAACCTACTACAGCAGCAGAACTCTTCCTTTTTCCCAGAGCAGCTGAAGGTCTCCAGACAGTTTAGAAATCCTAGATTAATGATTATCAGTTCACCCTAGACTATCTTTCTCTGGTTACAACAAATGCATTTGGGGCTGAAAGGAATCTTGTTGTGATCTGGCTACTTATCATTATTAGTGTTACAGTATGTAGATGATACTAACAATTCCAAGGAAACAGTTCACTTTGTTGTTCAGGGCTTAAGTAGTAACCCTGAAAATAGCAACTAAAATCTGTTATAGCAACTGCTGTGTATTGTGCCTCAGATCATTGTCCAGAAGTGTCAAGCTACTATACTGTTAAATATTGCTTTCTCCACTGAAGAGTTAAGGCAATCACTACAAGTAGCAGGAAAGATGACAGCACAACAAGACAGTTGTGAGAGCTCTTGGCAGCAGGTGCACTTGGCTACAAGATGGAAAGTACAAATATAGAGAGACCAATGCTGATCGAGTGCGGCAAGATTACGCAAGCAAGGCACAGACACATCAAAGTTGTTTACAAATTCGTTGCAAAGCCTAGCTGGCTCCAGCAAAGGCCAGAGGCACCAGAATAGAGCAAATCCTAATATAAGAATACAGAAAAGAAGCACTACATTAAGCAGGTGGCAAGCTAAAACTCTTGTGCCCCATATAGTTTCTCGACTTTTCTGCAGGGCAATAATGCTTCTATTAATAAATATATCTACTATAGGACACTATTGGAGACTATGGGCATTTCAGTTCAGTTGAACAGGCCCTTAGATTAATATACTTAAAATGTGATCAGATTTTTAAAACTTTATTAAATATTATCAGATTCTCCTTAAATTAATATACAGAAAACTGGTGAGCTAGAAAAGGTTTTGAGAATAGCAATACAGGTGAAATCACATCAACAAATCCAAACAGAGTTTCATGAAGAAACACTGAAATTCCAAATGAAAAATAACATATTTAAGTTTATGGTCTTTTTGTCTTACAGGTGACTAGAAAATATTTTGAATAAAGAAACAAGATACCTAGGTTAATTGTTGGCTAGAGTTAAAAACAACAGTGCTTTGCTCCACAATAGACTGAGCAAATCCATAATCTCCGCTCTGCATGTTCATCACACAAAAACTAGCCAGCGTCCTGTGGGCTACAGGTCACTGAAGCTGTTCTAACCCATAACGATGCTACAGACTTGCTCAGAAGAGATGAAGGGCTTCTTGCCTTTATTCATTTGATAGGATCATTGAAAAATCTGCAACAAGTCCTAGGGAGGTGGGTCTAGAGGAGTTCTATTAAGTGCTTGGGTGTTAAAGGGCACCTCAGTCAATACCTCACTTTAAAACAGAATACTGGAGGAAGGAGCCAAGGCAGACTTAGAACAATATCCTCATAGCAATGGCTTATGCAAAAGTAAGTTGCATCCGCCCAGAACAAGACACCATGGCAAATCTTTCCAAATACAATAAAAATTAAGCTTTTATGCAGAAAATCATTCTGTTCCTAAACATAGAGTCCAACTGCTGATATCTATAAATGTTCTTTGTCTCATAATCTCATAGTATGAAATTATGGTCTGAGATTTTGCTTTTAGGTAGAGATTTCAACAGGAAAGAAATTTCTAAGTAGAAAAATAATATATGGTTGCTTTGCAAAACAATACAAATATTTTTTGACACGTTAGAAGTTCATAATGTTTATGTAACTAAAGAAACAGTTTCAGTACAGGTTAAGCTTTGCATTCAACAAAAATGAAGTTAAAGAAAGCATGAAAGTAAATTAAATCCTATGGAAAAATAAATACATTTTAAAAGACTATTTCTTTCATAGTTCAATTAATTCATGTTACTCACAGAAGGCATCTTTCTTTTCACTGTCTTCATTGGGCATCCTAACTCTTAAGTAGAGACAGATGTTTTCTTTGAGAAATTATTTTGGATAGTAAAGAGTCTGCAGGTAATTGACAGGTCAAGTCTGCAGGAGCCCCTCAGAGGTTGAAAACATTCTTCTGCATTTGTAATATTAATGCCTAGTTTATCCTTGCAAAGAAGCAAAGACTATGTTTCCTGTTTAAGTTAGAAATCTCTTTTTCAATCAATTATGTGAGCACTTTGAGTTCTGAGCACAGACTGGCATTGTCCAGGATAAGAAATGGACCAGACTGTCTTTGACTTATTAGGTCCCTGTAATAGTCATATTTAGTGGAACAGACAGAACGTATGCATCTTCAGACTGAGAAACCAATCATGAAAAATTGTACTAGGATTATGAAGAAAATGACGTGCAGTAATTATACTACATGAAACAGTCTCAAGATATTTTTACTTATGTTCTTAGAATTTTCTTCATGAATGTACTAAAGACTCAGCTCTCCAGTGTTGCTAAGAAAATTTACATAAACAGTGAGTTCTCAAAGGACTTTTCAGGTGTTAGTAATGAAAACTTGGCAAGCATGCCCACTACCAGAGTTTAGTAAAATAAAGACAAAGAGTTGGTTTTTTTTAAAAAAGAAAACTGAAATGTCATGTGCATAGTAATGTAATGCACTGCATGCAGGGTATTAAAGCAATTATTTTTAAAAAACAAGAATTGTCTTTGACCAAAAAGCATATGTTATTATTAACTGTATTGGCTTCACTGACCCAATAGACAGTGCATTAAAATCAGGTAGTTTTATCAATATCAACTCCTTTGACAAAAAAAAAAAAAAAAAAAAAAAAGTAGTAATATGTATTGCTAACCTCATCATACATTTGGAAGTCCAAATCTTCCAGGTCTTTTCTAAAAATGCATTTCTGTCTTACATATTGCATTTATCAGTCAAATTCAACCTTTTTAATGGTTAAAATTTTATTAGATTCCTTTGGTTCATCAGAAATTAAAATATATTATTTCCAGTGCTTTCTATTATTTTGCTGTACAGTACCTGTTAATTCACAAAAAAAGTTTTCAGAAATAAATTAGACTCCTTTCCTGAAAAGTAAATAAAGGCACATAATTGTCTCTGAGGATGTAGTCTGTAAGAATCCTAACTTCCATGAAGAAAACCAAAAACTTGGGCTTTTAGGAATCAAGAGAAGTTTGGTTAAAGTGCCTAAGTTATATTTTGAAAATCAGGTTTATTCCTGAAACTGGATTTGCATCTGAATATATTTAGATAACTTTTAGTTATCTGAGTGATCTAGAATCTCCCTCATCATCATAGAAATATAGCTACATATGGAGAAAAATTCGACCCAGTTTTCTTAATTACATAACTTTTGATCAACAAAACTTTATTTGGAGTTATCCAATTTTCTGGGCAGAATATAAAGTGAACATAGATTACTCTATATTTAGGACATAACTTTTAAAGTGAGACAAATCCCACTTTGTATCACTTATATTCATTGTTTGAACATGAATAGAATAATAAAAATATTCGTACATCTTTCATACTTGAACTGAAGGTTGATTATACGTACACTGTCTAATGACAGAATTTGGACCATATATTTCAGTTAAATATTTGGAAAAAAGATTAATATGAAGGTTGGTATATGAAAAAAATAAATTCATCTCTGAGCATAAATACTTTGGACTGTTTATAGTGTGATTCATTGCAACTTTGGATGTTATTTTTACAACACAGGGAAAAGGTCTTTCTCTATACTGTAGGCATTCATAAGGGCATAGTATCTTAAAGTGACTGGCTACACAGAGTTAAACTCGAGAGTGATATAGCACAAGGCCTTATTTACTTAGTAAGCCAAATGAAAACTGCAAGGAAATAATCTTTTCCCTGTACCCAATGACATAGCATAACACTAGGTAGGATCTTAAGTCACTTTTTAATAACTCATGCTTCATTATTGTTACAAAAAATCATGCAGTAAGAATGTGTTGAGGTCATGCAAAGCAGGTCAGAACTTTTCTTGTAGGACAAAGTAGGAGATAAAAAATATGTTTAGAAATGTCATTGGATAGGATTTTGGAGATTAAATGTGTAATATTTATAAATAGAGTGAATAGGTATAAATATCTGTCAATGTATATATGGTGGGTTGACCCCAGCCAACAGCCAAACACCCTCCAAGCCCCTCACTCACTTCCTTCTCCCATGGGATGGACAGAAAGTAAAAGGAAGGGAAGAAAGTTCAGGGTTCAAGGCAATGACAATATATAACACCGGTTTCTTTGAACACAGTGTCTGGACAAGTCTACATGAATATCTAGTCAGTAAACCCATCTTTTTCTTACTTCAAGTTCTAGGCAATCCACTCATTATTGACAGAAACAGCAGCAACTAAAATCTGGAAAAGCCATCAGTAAGACTAATATAATACAGCTGCAAATACTAAGCCATTTAACAGCCAGAAATCTCTGTTCTAGGATGGAATTATTTTTATTTTATTAAAAAATATTTATTTTACATGAAAAGTAGATTTTCAAATATATTTCTGTTATTTTGGTTTCTTTGCAAGTTAATGGTGCTTTAAGAGGTTGTCAAAATTTTTAAAAATGTAACCAGTTTGTTCAAAGACAAGGATTTAGAAAAGATTCCTGACAGATATTAAGCAACAACTAGAAAACTCTCTATAATAGAATTTAATACAGTTGTTGTACCAGTGATTGAATAACCTATTAATTTACCCTTTTAAAGGATAAAAGGAAAGAAAAGAATTTTACAAGCTGAACACTATTAGATATTAAATGTAGCACATTAAGTGGAGATGTCCCCTTTCAGACTCCAAAATGCTCTATGGCAAATGCTCCATTTCATCCATATTTAAATTATACGGGTTCATAGCAACCTCAGAAAAATCAGAATTAAGGGGTTTTTTTAATGTTTGCAAAATACAGGTCATATCAGGATCCATAAGTCTACTAAGCCTCAGATCAGCATGACTCCAAACTTTGTAAGTGAAAATATATAATTCTGTCACTGACTTCAGTTTGTCATATATTTCTAAGTCTATTACATAATATTCCCTTTTGCACTAGCACCTGTAGCTAATACATATTATGCTATACTCCAGGCAAAATGGAAACAAACCCCAAAAAAATAACTCTTTCTTCAAAAAACCTACAAAAATTTTTTTGAGTTTTGTCTTTAGATTTAAGAATGAAACATAGAAATTATGTCTTGTACAAAAAAAGTACTGTTTGTCACATCACATTTCTATAATGTAATCCACAGTATCTAAAAACAGAAGAAAAACCCTGTAAATAAAGATATGATTTTCCCATTTATGATTTTGTGTTCCTGATAGCCAAATACAAAGTACTTATATGCTTAAATTCATATTTATTTATAGACATTTATGTACTTGTTTACATATTTTATAATTTGAAATAATTTATTTAATCATTATTTCCTTTCCCATTATCTTCTGATGTAATTCTTATGCTCAATTTAAAAAAAAGAAAGGAAAAGAAAGATAAGTATGTGATGCTTTTCAAGTTATAAAGTATAATAGGACTATTCTGTCTGATTACAATTTTGAAAAGTAATTATGTTTCTTTTCAAATAATATGAGTTGTTTCATATCCATATGACTTTCATAAGTCCTTTCAGATTATCCAGGCTCAAGTAATTGTTTCATTCTAAAAATAAATTTTCGTAATTCTTGATATGGTTGTCAACATATATGTTTTTATCCTCTGGAGTTTGATTACTTGAGAAAAATATGTTAGTGTCACTGTAGAGTTTGGGATATAATTCGGGACTTCAATAACTTCATTGATTTGAAAGCCTTTCTCTGTGGTAGGGATAAATAATAAAATTTCTGTAGGGATAAAGCTATACAGAAATATATAAAAATAAGATAAATTTAATTCATTTTTACCTATGCAATTGCTTATATTTAGGAGATTTCTGCTGCCTCTCAGACTGGTCTATCTGTCTAGCACTCTTTGGCCTTGGTCATGGACAAGAGGATTTTACCATCATACAAACATGTATTCCATCCCACATCTAAAATACATTATTCAAGACTGTATTTCTTTAATTATGTAGGTTGGACAAGTACATACCACATTCATTTAACGGATTTGGTTGCATTTGGTTTTGAGTAGGAAACTCATTGACAGAAACAGTTATTTCACTGAAATAAAAAAATGTGTGGCCTTAGTATTGCCTTATATCCGTATTTCCTTATATCCATTTTACCCATTCTCATTTCTAATTGTCTCATGTGAATGACATTTTTTCTCTAATCATCTTTCTGCTATGGGAGAGTTTAAAAACATATGGGTGCCTTCTGTTTGGAAGCTGAACTGTATACTGGGTTTCTTAGGGTCCCATGAAGAGATGATGGATAGGATGCCTTAGTACACTTCAAGTATTTTTATTTTAAGCATTGCATATGTACACTGGGGATAAATATAATTTTATCTTCAACTGAGAGAACTGTACTAAACACATACTTCTATTGAAAAGTTCTCTTTAATGACAACCCAGCTTTTGGAGCAAAATTACAAGCTGTGCATTCAAGCCTTTAGCCAAGCTAGATAAAGATCATCAGAGGCACAGGTTCTGGCACTTAAGATATAAGATGTAATTCTTTGACCTTGGTTTGTAGCGAATTAAAAATTCCAGTGCACGCATCCTTCTTCCATGAGGAGAGAAGGGGAAAACACACATGATGTGACAGATTATTAGTCACGTTGCTTAAGGTAACTCGTGACCATGTGGTGATAACCATGATACAGAAACCTTTGTAGAAGATAAAATTATAACAAGTTCTCCTTTCAGCTAGTAGAACAGAATTATATTTATCTGGTTTTACTGTAATTTCCTCTTATATAGCTTCTTCAGACACCGTGCATTCCTAGATGATCAAAACTAATCTAGATACTTTTTACAGTACAGAAAAGCAGTTCTTATTTTCAGTCTTTAACTGCCTTCCCTTATAAAATACATTCCTGTTCAGTGTGGGTCTATTTCACTTTAAAATACAAATAATTTTCTTATTTTTGTCATAAGGCATCGTACCTATTATTTTTGTGCATTTAACTAAGCTATATAAAGCAAAAGAAGGATGCGTGCAATTAGTCAGTGTATGCTATTGCATATATGGTACAAAAACACTACTATAAATTAGACATAAATTTCAATGTAAAGAATAAAATAATTTCAATAAATACAGTTTATTCAATTAACTCTTTAGTAGTTTAGTTATTTACATTTTTATTGAGCCTTATTATTAAAAAATCCAAACCTGGTGACTGGAATGAATTTAGCAGAGAAATCAATATTTGATATTCAATGTGCTAAAAAAAATTAATTTGGTTGCTTTTTACACAAATACATGTACTCAAACCAAACAAGCTAACTATGTTCATTCTCCATACTGTATTGCTGACAGCCAAATACTCCACTAATAAAAGAGGAACTGGTCATTTTTACAAAAACAGAGTCAGGCCTCTGACTGCTTTTTTGCTCTTCGTAGCCTCAAGAAAATACAAAAAAAAGCAGCAGCAATCAATTTGCTGTTTCTTTGGATCTTGAACTCTTGTCGGAAACCTGTTATTTTGTTTATACAGATTAAGAGAAGGAGGAGAGCAGATGTGTGTGTTCCATGGTCACTGAATTCATCAATATGATCAATACAATTTAACTTTTTAAACCAATATTTAGTGAAGCTGGAGATGGTCTCTCTGGCTTAGGAATGGGGCTTGTTGCCCACATACGAATGCACGGTAATACCACAGTATGTAGTATCACCTTCATCCTTTCTTGCCCTTCGTCTCACTCATTATAGAAGAAAGCTTGGGAATGGGAATAAATATCATAAGTGTTATGACAAGGACTGTATCTCTCTATGATCCCAAAGTCTGAAATCTGTTTAAAATATTAGGGTAGCTAAAGTTGTGTCAGGTGTCTCTATTTATCACAGTTTGTGGGTATCTGTTGCCCTGTTAAAGGCAGAGCTCTATGAGTCATGGGATTACAGGAAAATGTCCTTTAATTCATTTTTAGCATTGCTTATATTTGTGCAAAAATTTGGAAAATTTTACAGCTTAAAACAATAAAAGGGGAATAAAAAGAAACAAAATATATTAAAATACTCAGGAGGAAATTCAAACCTATTAGAAATTCGATTTTTGAGCTGTTAATTTTTGTAATGGGTATTCAGTGAAACCTTGTTAAAGCAGCATGAGGGACTCCTTGTTCAAAAAAAAAAGGAAAGGAGAGCTAGTAGATTGCTTCAGATAGATGAGTGAAACTGAAACGTTCTGTGCTAAAAACAGTCAAAGAGCATGGTAGAAAACAAAGGCTATGGTGAAAAAAACACTGCTAATACACTCCAGAAAAAAAAGCCAAAGGATAGAGTACTTCTAAGCCAGACATTCTGAATTATGAACAAAACAAACAAACAAATCTGCTACTTAACTTCTTACTATAATCAGGAAATCAATAAGACAAGTACTTCCATTAATCAAATAAATCTGTTGATTTCAGTATCAGTTTATCTTCCTTGTGAAAATAAACTAACACAAAGACTCACTGAAGACTGAAGACTCACTAAATACGTAGGTGACAGTAAGAAATGAAGCACAGATAATATAAGGAAAATTGACATGTCAAAGATTGCAAGACAAATTTTCCAGTTTTCCATGGTAAGAGAAAAATAAAAGATCCACATTATAAGCAAGAATAGATAACTGGAGAATGGTTTTTTTCATATTTTAATATGAGAATAGCCATTCTCAATACTGAGGATCACATGACCTTACTAATTGCTAAATCTGCTAGCATACTAAATATACTATTCAATCACTTCATTGATATTTACAATTTTTAAATTTGCTTTAGTTAATTCATGGATTACGAAGACTAGATACAATCTAAATACATGCTAATGGGATATCTTTCAATGAAAAGAAAAATTCCAAGGAAAAAAACATTCTTCCTGAATATGGAAACTTTTGTAACCAATAGTAAAAAAAAAATCAGAAGTAACACAGTCTGAAAATACTGTATAGTTTCCTCCATAATGCCATGAGATGCTGACCACACACAACCTTAATAAAATATGCTATATGCCTCTTTGTAGGATTATTATACTGATGTGTTGAAACATCCTTCTTCAGAGAGTATAATATGCTAATTCTTCAGTAGGTGTCCTGTACATAGACTACTGGTTCAGTTGTAGAATGTCTCACTATGTGGCTTTTGTGAATTAAAAAGATGAAAAAAAAAATAATGTGCAGAAAAAACTATTCACTTTTCTTAGTCTTTGCCTTTGGAAATGGTGATTAGATTGATGTAATCATTTGTTTAAAAACTGAACACCTGGAAGTTAAAGAGATTGCAATGATAATCTGTTTCTTATTTCCTACGTCTGTATTACCTTTCACGAGGTAATAGGTATACATTGGAATAAGAAACAAAAAAGGCTTGATAAAATAAGGCAACTTTTTTTTATTTTCTTAGTTTTAGCCACCTTAACCTCACCACTTGCGTCTTCAGATGTTCTACTTTCAATCTCAGTTTTTACTTCTTTTTTTTTTCCCAGTGACCTGTAAAATTTTTCAGAATCAGACTGTGTGAGAGGAAACACTGCTACTTGAACTGCAAAATGAACTAAAAGCACATTCACGCTCTCTTTCTTTTTGCAATTTCTGTTGTCATTTAATAAAATATTAGCAAAATGTAGATAATTTCATAAAAAGGAATATTCAGAAGTGGTCCATAAAAGTGTTCAGTTTTAATTACTCTCAATATTTTCTCACAATATTTACTAGTTCTGTTTTCCAAAATGAGAAAAGACTGAGAAATGGGCACAGCTGTGACTAAACGCTTCATTACAGATGATTTTGGATCCATTATACTTTTTAATAGGTAAGCATAAAGATGATACAAATGCAGTAAAAGTAGAAATAAGCAGTTTATCATTGCAAAAATTATGTGCACAGTGACATAATATCCAGTGGCCATATCGCTTGCCCTACCTATGAGTCATCAGAAAATTCTCTATTGCATGCTAAATGACTCAGCCACATAGCACTCTGACTCATAGGTACCTAGTATTTGGTGCTTCTAAATAATATATGGATCACTGAACACCCATAAACATAAAACCCATGGGCTATGATAGAAATTGTGTTAGGTGTTTGCTAGTATTAAAATTAATTTTGGAGGTCCTATTTTATTTCCAAATATATCTTTATTCAGACATTTTTAGCTGTATATAAGGTAGATATATTTTGAATAAATCTTATTTTCCAGATAAAGTCATTGTAGTTACTGGTAAGAAGACCCTACATTTGAAACAGATGGGCTACAAGATTTATTTACTTTACCTTCTTTGCCAAAATGCAAAGAAGTTTTGTGCATTAAAAAATGTTTAATTATATAAATATAACTTAAGAATGTACGTGTATTCTATAGCCTTAGCTTTAGGATATGTGCTTTGTAGTCACAAAACCAAAAGATGCAAAGATGAGATGTTATGGAGAAGCAATGAAAAAAAGTTACCATGACAGTAAGCAAAGCAAAAAGTCTCAATGTATAATCACTGTATAACATTTTTATGGTCAGTCTAGTAAGAAGGCTAAGGTTCAGTCCGCAGGACTGCCATCATGTAATATCATTTGCTTTTATTAGACCAATTTCATAAGTGTATTCAAGTCATTTGACTGTTCCAGCAAAAACATTTGATATAAGAATATTTAATCAAAATTTTAATAGGCATATAATACGTGAATTGCAGTTGTGCCTCGTGGTAATCAACTGTTCAATATTCTGTCACTGGATTAAGTATACTTTCTGGTTCCTCCTTACATACTCTTTCACTACTTTGAAAGAAAGGACAGAGTGATTGGCTAGTGTTTCATGACGATAGCTAAGAAGGCATAAATTTCCGTGATGTAAAAGACATCCCCAGTTTCCCTAGCACCTGGCAGTGCTCTATGTGACACAGAGACCAGGCTTTTATTCTACATGGTAACTTCTGAATTCTGATGACAAATTCTGTTATTGCAACTAAAGAGTTGAAAGGTAGTTCTAACAATAGAGCTACTAAGCACACCTAACAAGCTGAATAGATGTGGTGGATGTGGAAACACCATCACTTTTGACTAGTGGATGAAGTGAAGGAAGTGGACATAGGGTTTTGTTTTGGTTTGTTTTTTTTTTATTTTAGCAAAGATTTTGGTACTGCCTCTCACAGTATCCTTCTGGATACAATGTCCAGCATACAGCTAGACATGCACACAATATGATGGGTGAACAAGTGGCTGAAGGGTCGGGCTCAAAGAGTTGCAGTAAATGGGGTAACGCCTGGCTGTCAGCCAGTCACTAGTGGTATTCCCCAGGGCTCAATTTTAGGGCCAGGTCTCTTCAATGTTTTTATCAATGACCTGGGCACAAGAATTGAGTGCACGCTAAGTAAGTTTGCTGATGATGCTAAATTAGGAGGAGCCATTGATTCCCTCAAGGGCAGAGAGGCCTTACAGAGAGATGTTGATAGATTGGAGTGCTCGACAATCAACAACTGCATGAAATTTAAAAAGGAGAAATGCCAAATTCTGCACCTGGGATGGTGTATTCCTGGATGGATATATAGATTCAGTGAGAAGAGGCTGGAGTGCAGCCCTGAAGACAGGGATCTGGCAATTTTAGTTGATGGTAAGCTCAATATGAGTCCACAATGTGCCCTGGCAGCCAAAAAGGTCAATCATATCCTGAGGTGACTTAAACGCAGTGTAGCTAAAGAAGTGATTGTCCCACTGTACTAAGCATTGCTGCAGCCTCACCTAAAGTACTGTGTGCAGTTTTGGGCTCCAGAATATATGAAGGATATAAAAATATTAGAATATGTCTGTAGGAGGGCAACAAAGACAGTGAAAGGACTAGAGGGCATGAGGATACTAGATTTGTTCAGCTTAGAGAAGAGGACACTGAGGGGTGACCTTGGTGCTATCTACAACTTCCTCATGATGGGGAGCAGAGAGGGAGGTGCTGATCTCTGCTTTCTGGTGTCCAGCAACAGGATGCAAGGGACTAGCTTAAAACTGCACTGGGGAAGTTCAAATTGGATATTAGGAAAAAGCTCTTCACTGAGAGGGTGTTCAAGCACTGGAACAAGCTCCCCAGGGAAGTGGTCATGGTCTCAGGACTGTCGGTGTTTAAGAAGCATTTGGACAATGCTCTTAGAGGTATGGATTAAGTTCTAGGATGTCCTGTGTGGAGTCAGGAGTTGGGCATCCTCATGGGTCCCTTCCAACTCAGGATACTTTACGATCCTATGACTGACTTAAAAAACATTCCTTTTTCCCCCAACCCCACACAGAGTTAAGTTGGGCCTCCTTCTACTCAGGCAGAAGTATCATAAACTCTAAACATCAGCTGATAAACCTGCTTGACCTCAAGACATGACATCTGTATGTAATAACTGAATTTTTTTTCACTACTAATACATGGCATAGAATTTGCATTGTACATTGCTTGTGGTTAATAATTGTTTTTCCACATTTCATAGAAGAAAACCCTGCACAACTTGAATTTCAATAATGCATTCTGGTCATCTGTTTGGTGACATTCACATTAGACAGTACATTGCAGTGTCCTACTAGAAAGCATACGTGCACACATGCTTGCTCCCTGATGTAGGCACCACCCCATCTCTGAGGACAAACTTTAAATTAATAGAGAGCTTGTTCAAAGGAAGTGCTTTTAAAGTGCTTCCTCCTATTGTATTTCTTTATAGATTATCAATTTGAGCTTTTCTGACCATCAGTAGCGCTCCACAGTAACCTTCCTCCCTTTTCTCCTCTGTCACCAGCAAGTAGCATAGCTGTCAAGAGGTAAAATGTTCAAAATGTTAATAAAATAAAATAAAATAAAATAAAATAAAATAAAATAAAATAAAATAAAATAAAATAAAATATCTTTTTAGATAGATCTTTTGGGGAAGTATTTTTTGGCTGCCCTGTTTCTTTATTGCCTGGGGAAAAGCCTAGTTTCTAAAGCTGGTGATGGACTGCTCACTGCCAGCATTTTCTTAAAGAAAAAGAAAGAAGAAAAAAGAACCATGACACTGCAGTAGATAGATGATATCAAACCTCTCTGCGATTAACTGGATGTAGAGCAAAATGAAATAGTAACCTAAGGAGACTATTCTTTTAAGTGATTTATATAGTATGTTAAACAGTGGGGAAATCCTTTCTAGAAAAACCCTTTGGAGAAAGAACCTGTGCTCATACTGATGTTCGTTACAGCCTTGTAGTGCATAAATATCCAAGCTGGCAAATACTGTGTTAGGATATCAGTTAATTAATTTATGCCATAAAATAACTATTTCATTTAATTCCCAGTATCTAGAAGTTTTTTCTTCTTCTTTGTAAAAATCAAAAATACTGCAGAATCTCATTCTCTTTTCAAATTAAGACCTTGTATTTTTTAGGATGCTCTCAGTAATACCTGCTCAGGAACAATCAATCAGATGCTATACCTGATAATATTCATAGCCTTCTCCCCTGCCATCAGTCTTTGCTGTTTGTCAGCGAGTGCTGCAGTGGCATCTTCTGGCATACAGAAGAATTAATTGCCTTCTCATTGTGAAAGTACACTGCTGTTAAAAGCGTAAGTTAAGAAACCAGCTTAAAGAACTGAAATAAAAATCACCTGCTGTTCTTCAACTGTTCTGTTCAGACCAGTTGGAACAGTAGTGAATGATGAGAAATTAAAATCTAGTTCGTTGGTAAGTGGCCATTTGGGCATGAGAGTTTATGTGTGAGGCAACTGCTTCTAGGGCTATTAGTATCCTAAATAATGACTTATAATTGTATCAGTTGACGTAAGATGACAAATGGTAGTTAATTAGAAGGAGGAGAAACAAAAAAGGAGGAAAAAAGGTGATAGGACTGACTAGAAAAGAAAACAAAACCCTGACTATTCTCTTTCTGAATCCATCTCTCTAAACTCTCTATTTTACATTCTGTGACTTACATTTCATAGAATTGCTGCACAATAAAATAATTTAAAGTTTATGGCTCTGGTAATAATAAGAGTTGTTAAGGAACTTAATATTATATTTTATATTTTGCTAGAAAACTACTTCATAATTTCCTAAAAATGTTACTGGGTTCACAGGTTTTATCGCAATCTCTTTAATTACATATTATATTTTCCTTTCTGTGGTATTTGCTATGGTGTTATACATCGCACATCTTGCTCAGCACATTCAAAGAAGTAAATCTTGAGAAGCAGAAGCAACAACTTCCTCAGTCCACTGACGAGGGCCTTAAAGCACAATCACTGGCAGCTCAGCCCTGGGCCGTTGTCGCTCAGCACGGGTCATGAGAAGTTACCATTTATTTCCAACATCTATTGATATTTTTCCCTTTCTGTGGAAGTTGTTAACAAATCCATCAATCATTGGACCATTTTTTCACAATTCGAAGCTACTAGGATTTTTGGCAGTCGGTGACTGCCTCAAAAGAACTAGTCCTGAATCTGTCAAAACTACTTGGCATAGGAATGGGAGCAGCTGAAGTCCTGATTGTACATAAGCAGATCTACAAGCAAAATATTCTCTCTGATTTTTACTTTTAAAAATCTGATTAAATTAAAATAAGAACTCTTAGAGCAATACACTTGTTAACTTACTGCAGAGAGAGATGTAAAAGAACTAACAGTTTTTGACATCTGACAGGCTAAACCTTTCAAATTTTGCCCTTTCCATAGTGTGAATACAGCAACAGACTCTCAGTTGAGCTCACAGGGCTGTCCAGAAGGCTTACTCATGAATAGGGCTGGATTAAACAAGTGATTAAACTGAGCTGATTAATTCCTCAACCTGTCCACTTGGCTTCCAAAAGTGATTCCCCCTTGATAAGGACAGAGGAGTCCCCTGTGGTACCCGACACACCTTGCCTAGTGTGCTCTTGCACTGGGTTTATATGGCCAAGCGCTGGCAGCTGGGGGCTGCAGGGGCAGCCCTCATGAGGAGTGGCCGGGGCTGCCTCATGCTGGACACAGCTGGTTCCAGCCACCTCCAACAGACCCACTGTAGGGCACAGCTGAGCCCTGTCAGTCAGGATGGTGCTTCAGGAAAAAATGCACTTAAGAAAAGGCAAAATGCTGCCTGGCAATGTGAGGTGTGTGTGGGGAAAGAAAAAAGGGAAACAACCCTGTAAATGCCAGAGTGAGAGAAGAAGGAGGGAGCAGAGATGCTCCAGGCACCAGAGCAGAAACTCCGCTGCGGCCCATGCAGGGTACTGTACTGGTGCTGATAGCCCACTGCAGCCTGTGGTGGACCCCATGCTGGAGTAGGTGGATGTGCCCTGAAGGAACCTGCAGCCTGTAGAGAGGAGCCTGTGCTGCAGCAATCTTATCGTGAAGGCCTGCAGCACATGGAGAGGATCCATGTTGGAGCAGGGAAGAAAATGTGAGCAGGAAGGCTGAGCAGAAAGGAGCTGTTATGAACTGACTGCAACTCCCATTCCCTGTTGCCCTTGTACCACTTGGTGGCATGAGGAGGTAAAGATGCTGGGAATGAAGCAAAGATGCTGGAAATGAAGCAGTGAGGTTGAGTGCTGATTGGAGGAAGGTGTTTTTAGTTTTGTATTTGTTTCTTACCATCCTACTTCATTTTAATTGGCAATAAATTACTTTTCCCCGAGTACTTTTTTTCTTGTGATGGTAATTCGGAAGTGATCTATCTCCCTGTTTTTATCTTGACACACAAAATTTTTCATCTTATCATATTTTTTTATCATTTGTTGAGGAGAGTGAGTGAGACAGCAGCTGGGTGGGTATCTGGCAACCAGCCAAATCAACACACCACACTTATATTCAAATACAGAAGAAACATTCAGTTTACCTTAAATTGTTGGTCTCTAAACAGTTATGGTGTACTTCAACTCTGCTGGCTAGAGGAGATACAGCTCCAGTGGACAGGCAAGGTGGGCAGCAGAGGCAACCTTCTCGGTTCAATCAATTTCCAACCAATAGTCAGTGCTCTTAGTTTGCCTATATTTAAGGTGTCTCTAAGTCTTGGAAGTATCAGAGACTAGCATATCATAAACTGGAAACCTATTCAAGTTCCTTATTATCCTCATTTAAACACATGAGCACACATGTTTAATTATTGAATATAAAATCGCTCATGTGCACTTTTAACTAGCCAACATTTAACAAACAATAAATGTTTTAGTAAATCTCAAGTACTTCTCCAAGTCACAATGTGTGATCAATATTTTTGTCTATAACTAGCTTTTGCTGAACAATTTGGTTAGGAGACCTTCATCTTAATTAATAGTTCATTCTTTCTTTGCTAATGACTGAATTTCTTTATGTAAGGTATACACACAATATGTACTAAGGGATTATTTTGCAGCTATTTAGCTCATACATAGCTTATTCCTTTAAGAACAAGTGTCATGTTCTAATTTCTCTTCCTGGTGTTTTAGAAATAGTATTTTTTAACAGCCAGCTGTCTCCACTCTGTCTAAAAACTGATATGTTTTTCAAATGTCACTGTTGCAATCCATGAGGCTGTCTTAAGAGTGTTATGCTTTCTATTTCACTGTCCCTGTGCAAGTGTCCTGAACTGTTTCTCACATCCTAAAGCTGGTCACAGGATTCACCCTTTGGCATTGGAGCCAGAGTCTTACACATGGCAGCATTTCTATTTAAGGCCATAACCACCAGAAAAAAAAAAAAAAAAAAAGGTAGAACAGACACAATAAAGGTAGTAGACAAGGACATTAGACTTCTCCACCCAAAATTCCCTTTCTTTGGGACAAGTTTCTTATTCTTAGGCATTTTATTCTAGTCTACCACCTTTTTCAAGGCTACATTTTTGTTCTTCCAGGTTGGGTCTCAGAGACCTCTAGGTTCTGAATTAAAATGGCATTGTTTGACTCATGCCTATAATGCTTAGGGCATTATTGATAATAAAATAAGAATGAGAGGTCCATTCCCTTCCTGGAAACTTGGCACATCTTTCCATATGATTTGTTCATGCCCACAACATTCATAACAAGCCCAAATCATATGTCTGAAGGAGAAGTGTACCAGCTACTCAGGGGGCCCTTAATTTATCCTTGTGCTGTAAAAGCAGTTACCTGGGGATGACTACATGCAACATATACTTGAGAAAGGAAGCCAAACGGGAGAAAAGATCTATGTTTCAGAGACCTAATGGAATTGACATAAAAAATGCTAGTGACTATATGGCACCACAAAGGATGCCTTTGATGAAGTCTGTGACTATTGAGCTGTGGCATAACCCTCTGTTTCTGCAACTGGGTAAATCACAAAGCAGCAGCAGATTTTCCCTTCCTTAAGCACATCTACTGGCCCCGAGCAGAATCTGCTTAATGGGGTTCCAAGTTAGAAAAATTACTCATGTTTAGCATGTCTAATCTCACTGCTACTGGTCAACATCTGACAAAGAGTTGTTCTAGTTAGCCAACCTTTGAAAACACAAAGAGTGGAATTTATCTCCAGATTCACTTACCTAAATGTAAGTATCTAGAGTACAAGGTTTAATGCGAGCTAGCTCCTGCTATAGTCACTAGAAACACAGTTCACACAGTCAAAAGAAACTAGTGAGCACGTACTGAAACAGACTCCTGAAATGATCTACTAAAATGACAGCATATCTAGGCAGTTGAGTCCCACTCCCACTATTAGGTGTCTGATCTAGAGGGGAATCCTTCCAAGAGGATCAGAACACAAAGAATACTTTTCCCTTGCTTTATCTTTTCCTAGAAAGTAAAAAACAGTACTTGTGCCTATTAGCAGATTAATTTCAGAAAAGAGGCTTCATATTCACAGGCCAGACTGGAATTATACATCTGTCTAACCACTTCCCTTTAGAAGAACAGAAGAAAAAGGAAACAGTTGTTGTCTCACAGACACATTGCTTCACAGAACACAGGCCATAACTGAGTATTTTAAAATGGATTCACCCTTCTTTGGGAAAATTTTGATGATTTTTTTTTAAATATTCACACACATTTTGCAGATTTTAAGAACTAGACCTTGCATAGTCACATCTCCCATATAGATTATTTCTAGGAAAAAAACATAGTGCTAAGTTTCTGTAACAATCAAATTAATTGATTCTCTTTAATTTAAAAGTTAAAAAATGGTCTGAACATGAATTACCAAGAAGCAGATTATTCAAGGCATTGGAGTTATAATCATTAATAGTGCAAGATGCGAATATGAAAGTAATTGAATATAAGTCTTTGCACAGGTTGCAAAGGGAACTCTCAGGAGATGACATACTTTGATTTTTTTAAAGAATATAATAAAGACTAGAGACACATGACAGGCAGAGGAACTACCTTTGACTGTAAACCTTTGAGTACACAGAATAACATTTATCACTGTTACAATCTGTTTAAAAAATAGATTGAAATATAAAGGTGTGCTGTGATTCACAATTTTGAAAAAGAAGCTGATTCTTTCATAAGCAGATTAAAAAAGTATTTTACAGTTCCTTTTAAATTGAGAGAAATTATTCCTTTTTAATATAATGGTCATGAAAGTTCTGGTTTGTTGTAGTTTTAACATTTATTTTTCTGTGTTCCAAATCTGAAAAGTGAAACAGGTAAAACAGACGCCAAGACAGTTTGATAACCAAACACACCATGGGATTCACAGCCATTCCCACCTCCTTTTGCACCAGTAACTATTTTCTCCATCATAGATGACAGAAAAAAGGAATGCTTTCTTCTCCTAGCAAACAAGGCTTTTCAGAGAACATGAATTCCATTTTACAGGCTGTATTAGCTGTATTTGCAAGTAGCCCCTCTCTTTTATCTTGTAACAAAACATTAGAGATCTTGACAATAAAACAGTAAACTACATTGAAAAGTATTTATACCTTACCTGAAAATAAGAAAAATAAAGTCAATACCAGAGCAAAAGCAAAAGAACCTAACTAAAGGAAGCACTTGTCTAACTAACTTTAGATATCTGTACTTGAGTGTCATGGTTTAACCCCAGTCGGCAACTGAGTCACTCACTCCCCCTCAGTGGGATGGGAGAGAGAACTGGAAGAGTAAAAGTGAGAAAACTCATGAGTTGAAATAAAGACAGTTTAATAAATAAAACAAAAGCCGCGCACACAAGCAAAGCAAAACAAGGAATTCATTCACTCCTTCCCATGGGCAGGCAGGTGTTCAGCCATCTCCAGGAAAGCAGGGATCCATCACGCATAACCGTCACTTGGGAGGACAAATGCCATCGCTTCTAATGCCCCCCTCTTCTTTCTTCTCCCCCTTACTTTATATGCTGAGCATGATGTTGTAAGCTATGGAATATCCCTGTGGTCAGTTGGGGTCAGCTGTCCCAGCTGTGTCCCCTCCGGCCTTCTTGTGCACCCCCAGCCTGCTCGCTGGTGGGGTGGGGTGAGAGGCAGAAAAGGCCTTGACTCTGTGTAAGCACTGCTTAACAAAACCGAGAACGTCCCTGTATTATCAACCTTGTTTCCAGCACAGTTCCAAAACATAGCCCCATACTAATTAATACTAAAAAAAAATTAACTCTATCCCAGCCAAATCCTGGGACCTTCAGGTATTGCACTACTGAAGCTGAGTCCTTTTACAATCATTTGAGGAAAATAAGGATTGTAGGACACAATTCCTCTTATCTTAACAGAGGTGCTTAGTATACGACTAATGAAATGTGCCCTCACATGTTTATTCATTTCCAATGATACATGTTTCTTTTTTGCCAGTGACTATAAAAGTAATCTAAATTTATTAGTTCAAGCATAGGTGTTTACATTATAAATGGATAACATGAAGAAAAAATCCTGTCTCTGTATCTATTGTTGTTAAAGTAAGATTGCATTCTGAGGAAAATAAAGAAATGAACATGAGTGTATAGCTGTTTTCCAACATTCAAGTTTTGATTTTGGGTGGTGAAAATATAGGGTTTTTATTGTAACATTAAGGTAGTTAACCTGATCAATTTAAGGAATTGTTACTAGAATATGATGATCCTTTCAAACTGCATAGAGGTTAGCTTTTTATTGTCTTTCCCATAAAGTAATGAGAAGAGTCAACTTCTACCAAAAAAACCTTCTTGTTTTAAAAATAAACAACATCTTCCTTGAGTCTTTATGTCAGTAGAGTAGAAATACAGTGAAAGAATAAGAGTCATCGAAAGTGGATAATAAAAACTATCACAGACAGTATGAGAACCATGGGATGCTGCCTTTTTTTTTTTGTTTGCCCCCACATAAAATTATATTAAAATATGGAGTAAAATTACAGGGCAGGCCAAATTCTCCAAGTAAATATTCAGATTTTTGCTAATTTTGTCTTAAATCCCAGACTCTCTAAAATATGAAAGAGAATGTAAAGGTCAATTCACTTGTGGAAGAATTTTAAGGTAAAATTCAAAATCGTGAGTTAATCAAAGATCTCTTAGAGATAATAAAATTACACATGAGGACAACTAAAGAATAAAGTGACTTTTCAGAAGGTCTGTTTTTCAAAAATATCTTGACTTTTAGATGATACCTGAAGCAAAACTCAGTGTTTTGAGGATTAGATTTAAACAAAGGGATTGATTTAAACAAAATTGCTTGAAAAGAACATATTTTTGTGGGAAAGCTCATGCTCATTTTTCCTTTGTATAAAGGAAACAGTATAAATCTTCAGCCACTGCATTCATGGAAGAGCTTGATAAAACAGTAAAGGTGGTTTGGATACAGTGATCATCTCAAAAGTTATGAAAGAAAATATCTTCTTTTCAGATCCCTAATACATTTTTATTATAAAACACATTTCAAACAACACATTAATAAGAAATATTGATTCACTGAAATATAATCAACGAATATTTAGAAATACAAATATAATATTAGACATTGGTTCGGTGAAATAATACGTGCAGTAAAGCATCCAATTCTCTAGTAACTTCAGAATTAGTGGTATTATTATAAGGTAATTCCTGTTAAAATATAATCAGAACTTTGTAACTCCTACTAAAGTCATTATATAGTCTCTCTGGAAAATACAAGCTTCTGTGAGGTCAGTGAAATGATGCGCACTGACTTCAGTCAGTTAATTTAAAATATATTAGCCTTGTTATTTTCCAATTAGCCAGAATTTGCACAAACAAGCAGTATATTTTTACTTGGTTTTGCGTAACTCAGATGCACATGCAAAAAATAAATGCTACATAACTTAATCTAGTTAGATAAAGAATTTTCTTGTTTTGTATGAAAAAAAATGCATAAAGGTGCACTCCTTTTTATAGGAGTTGGACACATCTTCTTTTCCTTTGATGAAATTTTCAAAGTTTATATCTGTTAATGGCATGAAATTTAAACCTTCTTAAAGTTGTTTTAGGACAGCAAAGACATAAATTCAGGTTAGACACGAATGACGTGGTTGTTCTGGTTTTCCCCCGTATGCTAGCTAAATGTCTCCAAACACAGCTCTAGAGATATAGCCTGGTTACTATCCCCCTCTAGTTTTTCTTGTTCTATCCAAATAACTAAAATAGTTTTAGACCAGTAAGATATACAAACTTATAATAGGTAAAGATAGGAGTCAATGTACTTGGGTGTAATCTGCTAACTAACCTTAACCAGTTTTCCACTGACTCATCTGAGGGGATTGGATTAGTAAATCACAAAACTTTGATGATATCACATAACACAACGATAATGTTCTCATAAGGTAATATTAACTCGAGGGTAGGGGTATCCCACCCTTCCTTCTCACAGGAAGACTGTCACAGTCTGAACCATTTTCTCTTTCCCTTGTCTTTTGTGGAACTGAAAATCTGTTGAAGAGGAAGATTTATTGTAATCAGTACATTCCCATGGAAATTTTACATTTCAATAAATCAGTATTTTCTTTCAGCAAGAAGATACATATTAACAGCAGATATTAAGTTCAAAGATTTTTCTATATTCATGATCAAGTGTTGGCACAGAAATACATAATGATGTAAATTATTGAAGCATAGGCAAAGCCACAGTGATACACAAGTTCCAATGATTTACACACACACACACACACACACAAATTCACTTGTGGATTCCTGTGGATAGATCTTCATCAGCCTATGAAGTTTGCACAGGTAAAGTTGCTGGATGTTTAATAGTAAGAAGCAGTGAGAGAGGAAAAAAATTATTCCATTTGAAATGCCGTGTAAAAACTGAGAAAAATTACAAGAAAACTTCCTTGTATCTTATTTTGCAAAAAGGTGTGACTTGCATATTCGTATCGTGCACTGGAAAAAACAAACCATGACATTCCAGTTTTTAGTTGTTTCCTCTTTAAATAGTATCAGCTTTCCCTCTTGAACACAATCTTTTGTCAGGAGTCAACATTTGTACTTCTTGAGTGATGAATTTAACCTGAGTAATGGATTAAAGCTGTACTGTCAGGTTGGATCATTAATTCAAAAACAAATAAGGGAAAAGGTTACATAAAATTTGCGGAGGAAATTCACACAGAGGCAGAAATAAAGTCAGCTAATATAAAATTTTGTACTCTTCAACTGTGCATTTCCTGGTATTAGCATGTTACACTCAACAGGAAGATTGTTATGCCAGTCTACCACAAACACAAACAAAAACCACAATTACTCCTCAAAGATTTTAAGTTATCAAAAAGCATTTAATGAGCATATTCACTGGTCTAAAACTCAGTACATCAGAGCAGTGTTAATTATTACAAATGACCTGCATTAATAACATGAGGTTATATTTCGATGGGAATTACCTTATAATAATATAACTAACTCTGAAGTTACCAGAAAATTGGAGCCTTTTACTGCATGTATTATTTATTTGAACCAATTTATAAATATTCACACACACGGTTACCAGTAAAGAAACAAATTTTCCAGCAAAGTGTCAAAGTATATTGCTTTCTTATTCATTCTTTTATATTTCCTGAGGGAAAGGAATAATATAATAGATGTTATAGCTATTTGGCTGGATAGAGACTGACTAAATGCTTTCTTATTTCCACAGTAGTAGAAGGAAAGTAGCTAGTGCCACTCTTACAAAAGTGTGAGTTTATACCACTACTTGCCTGTTGAACAAATTCCTACTTACTACTTCTCATTTTTTAACAACTTTCAGAAAAATACTCCTGCCTACTGCTTTATGCCTCCTCATCGTGAACACAGAGGTTAGACTGTGGTACACCCTTTTCTAATCTGGGTTCTCCTGTGAAGGTTATAGCTCTTCAGGAGCTCCTTTCTGGAACAATCAGAGACATGCAGAATACGGTGTTGTATGGTCAAGTTGTGATGCAGTCTGTGTATCACCTGAACTACCTTTAAACTAATTGGCTATACATAGGAATAAAGTTGGCATCCTGGAGGACATAGTCACTTTATGTGGTACTGGAGTAATAAAAGGGTGATTTATCAGCCTGGAGAATACTGGGCCTCCAATTAATAGGGCAGGAAGGAAAACTCACTCATCTCTGTGGATTCATTCCCTACTTTCTAACTTTTCCTTCTCCCCAGCAGGGGTGAACTTCAAGATGTTTCCTTGCATAGAGAGGGGAAAATAACCCAAATTCTTCTGGTTTGTCTTCCAGATATGTAGACAATTTTGAGCTGCTTAAACCAACAAGCTGCATACTGAATGAAGAAGTAATAACCCATTTGCAGGTTTCATCTAATTTAAGGCCAAAAAGCACAGAAGCAATCACACAGGACCAGAAAGCCACCAACTACAGGCAGAATTATGAGACGAGGAATAAACACAGTCTATTTCTGGAAAATTTTATAGGGTTAAAAAGGTACGCATTCAATTCTATTAAAATACATCAAGCATCATCATTAAATGTCAGTTCTTCTAGCTAAACAGGAAATGGTTAATCAATTCCACAAAACACAATATAAAATCTGAGCATAAAAGCAAGTGTTAAAAGTCAGTGCAATACTTAGATGAAGCTTGGGGTTCACAGCAAGAACTTTTTAATTCATTTTTAATAGAATTGAGATGTTCTGAACTGAGTGAACATATAAATAGTGAAGTCATATAGTCCTTTCAGAGACACCTGAATAAGAATATATTACATTAACAATGGAGGATTAGGAAGAATGCTGTTGTGTGTAAACAAAATAAAACCTGAAATCCTACTCAGACATAAGGGATCTCTTCCTTTACTGAGGTAATACAGAATGCAGATGAGAGTTTAAAACAATATAACAGATGGCAAACTTCATAACAGAGATTTTATTGCTCTCACTATCTGGCCCAATACACCAGTCTTCTTAGGTCTTTGAATCCTGAGGCACTAAAAGATAGCAGAAATCTAATGAGAAGCTCTTCACATAACTTACATGATGTTTTGGAACCCAGTGCTTTCCTTTTGGAGCTGACAGTGGTGAATGGCATAGAAATAGTACAAAAGGTTGCCCAGAGCACACAGGAACAGATTAACTGTGCTATTTGATGCCTCATTGACAATTTAGAAGACTGAAAATACAACTTTCAGAGTTGTGTACATATTAGCCTTTGTCTTCTTTGCTTAATTAGACAATAAATGTTTAAGGAAAGGGGCTGTGAACTGTACAAGAGACTCTAGTTTTGGACCATACTTCTATCACTTTAATATGATTTACTTTCTGAGACAGATGGTGGCCTTACACTACACTGGGATAAAGGTACACAAAGACACTGGTCAATAACAAGCTTATTGTTAAATAGATATGTTAGAAGCATTGAAATATTTTAATGTAAATCGGCATACCCAGACTGAGATTTTCAAATAAAAACCCCTAAAAATACTTTGGAGAAATATCAGGTCATTAAAGAAATTATTGTTCATTAGAATGTTTAATCCATTTTATTTGTATACACATAATTTTGAGCTTGCTTCCTATGCTTCTAATGAGTTAAAAGAGAGATTAAGACTGTTTTATGATTAAATGGTATATTTTTTTTAATGTATTGAAAAGTAATCCAGCGGCTCTTCATTTAGCATTTGACAGTCTCTGTGGTTGTATAACACTTCTACTTCAGACCATGAATCCTCATTCTTCATGTTCAACTCCTTCAGCGAATCTATCTCAATCTAGCCTTGTGATGATTCATTTAAGTCCTATGTGCCTAATGGCAGATGGATTCTTAAAATAAATAAAACATTTTGGAGGCTTTTTTCTTCAGACAGGATGAATGTCAGGTGAGATTAAAAAAAAAAGTGATAGACAAGGTTTGCCTGTATATACCTTAAATACAATGACACCCTTGATATTTCTACCTATATGAGTCCTGAACTAGTATATCTCTGGCTGTAGTACAGAAACACCTGTGTTGCATGTTAAAATGAGAAAAGAAAGACAAAGCAGTTGTAGAGCACTTTTCAGAAAATTAGTTGTCTTGTTAAAAGTCTTACGGGAATTTGGATAGATGGTATTGAGTACCTCAGAGAAGTGATATCAGGATTAGCCCTTCCTCACAGAGCTATTTGAAAACAGATTCAAATCAATATATAGGTGATAAGTATTTGTTGTTATTACCTCTTGCATTCTGCAGGGTTTTTTGAGGAGGTAATTCATTGTGACGCATGAAATAGTCCTGTGGGAGCTCCTGGGTTAGAGTAGAATAAAACTAGCAAATGAAGTGTCAAGACTTTATACTACTGTTTATTTTATACATTTAAAGTACACTACCTTTTCTAGTATCATTCCTTCAAATAACTGCACCGATTTGCTATATTTTAAAAGCACTTATGAAGAGCGAAGCAGTCAGCACAATTGTAGGGCTTTGAAACATTAAATGTAATGTAAGGATTAACTGTCTGATATGAAAACCAGAATTTTTCAAAATACAACATAATTTAAGTACTAGTGTAATGCTAGGGCTATCACTTCTGAGTCATAAATACCGAATCTCTTCATTGGCCTTCCAAAGCCTAAAGCCTGTCACAACAGATTTGTCAGTCTCCAAAAATAAGTGAAAACAATTCTTACATCTGTAACACTGAGTGTAGAAATAAGTCATATTTAACTTCAGAGGCTATGCATTCACATAAAATTGCTAGAGGTTTATGTTGGCAGGAACTTATCTTCTCCCTTCCCCTCTGTTCCTTCCAGGTCTGAGAATCATACACATGTTCAGAAAGAAATGACATCACCTCAGAAAAGGTGGATATTTCTTCACGCTTCTCACTTTTATACAAAACAATGTACCTAAAAGGGCTACTTTTGTACCATACTTTATCAGCTTATTTAGATTATGAATTTGTTCCAGACAAGATCATTTCCTTGGTGAACGTGTCTGGAACAACTCACAAAAAGGAGCCCAGGCTTTGGCTACGACCTCCAGACTCTATTATAATACAAAATAGTTAGTAATCCCCCTTTCTTTCCTGGATGTTTATGACAGAAAGTAAAGTTTCTGAGATGAAAAAGACTGTAAAAAGTTTCTTTGGTGAGGAGAAAATAATTCTAGCTGTATGTCTCCATGTATCGAAAGAGTATAAGGTAAAGTGAATTACTCGTGCATAATGAATACAGTTAAAATGTGTATGTTACTAAACCACATAAATTATCTTCTTTCACCTATTTTAATGTGGTACATTAACAAGAAATACTTATGAAATAACTTACCTGTTGTACAAGTCATAATTAATTTTTTTTAATTCAAAATCATAAATGATTTATAAAGTCCTATAATAATGCTTCTCTACAACAAGAAAATAAATATCTTGTTTCTGGAGTTTATTAAATCTTGAAAGTTTTTTAGTTAACTGTTTTACTTTACTTTTTACTTAAAAGGTCTTTTTAGATAAAAAGACTGTAACAAGAATATGTGTTTAAAACTGCAACACTAAAAGTTTACTTCATATTCAAACATTCAAACTATTTGGTGTTCCAGTTTAATTATGGTGTCATTTGTGTCTTTTACTTGTCTACTGCCACCCGTTTACCAATATAGGTGGAAGACTAAGTCTCTGTGCCATAGAGTAAGAGGAGTATGACCCACACTTTGTTTTCTTTGCCTCACCTTATTTCTGTCTCCTGTCTTTATGGTTTTCTTACTGTTTTTCACAAACTGAAAGTTAAAAACAATTAAATACTGGACCACTGATATTTCTAATGTGTGTAATTTTCCTTCTGCTGTGATTCCTAAGTTGCTATGTGGGCATTGGCCAACTCTGTCCAGTTCTATTGCAGCTGACGTCTGTTTTTCACTTTAAAAATGTTACACTGATAAGCTAATGTTCTGTAATGCCTAAAAGCAGCATGTAACAGTGGAAAAACTGAACAACGATCTGTTATATACCAGAAGAAACAAAGTAAAATTGTACAGATGTACAGCAATTCTTGAGCTTGACTACTGAGTAAGATTACAAGTGTTTGCAGATCAGAAGCTTATGAAGGGTTGGATTTGAGCAAATCTAACTTTTCGGTCTTGTTCACCCCACAAGTATGGGTTTTTTTCTTTTTATGTCAGTTTACTTAGGACTATGAATATAAGTTTCTATAACAAATCACGTTTGGTTGGTCTTCCATCACATATATGATAAAATACAAACCATACCTAAATCCTGAAGTGTACTCAGACTTTATTGGCTATTTGTATGTAACGAAAACAAAACTGGGATGCACTAGAACTAACAAGCTAACATCAAGGATCAAATGTACTGTAGTCTTCCTCTAGGTTTAGCTGAAGTTCAGGCATGTTTTTCAAAGATCAGTAAGCAATAACACCAGTGTGGTTCTAGCTTTTCAGTTAAAAAACAAGGAGTTTATGATCTGTCTTAGCTTGAAATTGATACCAGTTACCTGAAGCTAAGAAAATTTATCTTTTAATTTTTTAATTCTAGTTCCTCACCTAAGATCTTAGGTATCTTGATAAGATTATTTAAGTAAACAAAACTACCTTATTTTACTTTTTTCAATTTCACTTTTAACAAGTCCTACTTTCATATCACAATGATGTAAAAGAAGGATCGTTCAAGCTGTTTCATTTCTCTTAAATGTACACTTAAGTGGTTTCTGAAGAAAAATATTTTCCTGATCCATGTTGTAACAAAATTCTTACTAATTGGAACATTTTAACAGCTCTATTGAACAGAAAGTCCTTGTCAGTAAGGATGTGTGATATACACCAGAAGAAAGTAGTGTGTTCTAGGACTCTTTCTGGTACACATTCAAGACACCTTTTAAGGTGCATTCCAAATATTAAATGCATGCCAGCATAAATCCATAAAATTACAACAGCTCATTAAAGGTACTAGTAACTCAAGGTACATGCATAAGTCATAATATTGAACAGTATGGATTCATATTTTTATTAAGTAATATCTTAGAAAAGGTTCAAATGAAACAGCATTATGTGCAAACTTCAGCATGCCTAATACATAGTTTATAATTCTAGAGATTTATAATGCATGTAGTATATTGAGAATATGAAAGCTAATTATATTTCTGACATTTTGAAAAGATTACACTAAATATATCAATATGAAGAAAATTCTAATGCAGTAGAAGAGGGTGAAAGAAAATGTACTATTCTCACAATTCTTTTATCATTTAATACTTGCTTAATAGCCCTAGTTATATTCTAAAACTATTTTACAGTCTTTCCATACCATAGAGTGTCATTATCAAATAGATATAATTTATCCAGTGTTCCAAAGTTCATCTGGTTTTAAATATTTGATCTCTAACTTCTTTTTTCAAAGTTAAATCTTCAAAGGAACTTTCAGGAAGTAAGCATCTGAATCTTTTTGCAGATCTCTTAAAATCTCATCTAGAGGAGCTATAGTAGGACTTGAAAGTATATACACTAGATATCAGTGCAACAGCATCTTAGTCTGAATCCAAACTGACCTGTTAAGGCATGCCCCAAGATGCTCAGTCTCATTTCTCCAGTTGTTCTAATCAGTATTGGGCAAGCATACATTACAGATTATCTGTGGCCACATTTCAAAGTTGCCTTTTTGCTGTCAAGTGAAGAAGGACTTGGGGCTCTCACCCAAGCTTGGAAACTTGGAGTACACTCAAATTCAGTAAATACAGATAAATTCAAGTATTGACACCAGCCTTGACTTCTTATCTGAATTACTGAATTTTGCAATATTATTGAATTTTGCAATACAAAATGAAGAAAAATGGAAAAAAAGTCAAAATGAAAAAAAAAAAAAAAAAAAACAAGCAAAATGCAGAAATGCAATTTTGGTGATACCAGGCATCTATTCCTGTCATCTCTGCCTATATTTCTACACTGAAGAGTAAGAGATGTAGAATAACTCCCCGATTCAGAGAAGTAAACTTACTTGTGCTTCAACCCAGTTGCTTACGCTTGCAGTTCCATGCCACTGAAGTGCACAAACAAACAATTTTTTGCAGACGATTGTTATAAATGTGGCTCAGAAAAGAAACAAAACACAAAACCCAAAAGAGTAAGAAAAGCAGAAAGAAGCGTAAGAAGTAATAATGGCATTGATGTTGAGTAGGCTACAGTACATTGGTTCCAGCAGTGCTCCATGAAATTCTGCTACCACAACTAAACCTAATATTTTTTCTCATAGTTCCATGAAAAAATAGAACAATTTCTTTGCTTAACTGCCAAGCCTTTTATGTTTAAGTAGTCACTCAAAGGGATATGTCATTGTAACACCCTTTATTTGACTAAAATACTGTTTTGAGGTCAGTCTGCATTATACCAAATAGGTAGCAGCATGTGTTACGATGAAACTGATACTTGTATTCGTACTATGCTCATAGAAATCTGATAATTGCAG
Source organism: Phalacrocorax carbo (assembly GCF_963921805.1). NCBI lineage: Eukaryota > Metazoa > Chordata > Aves > Suliformes > Phalacrocoracidae > Phalacrocorax > Phalacrocorax carbo. The sequence continues at coordinate 162,753,209 of NC_087513.1, forward strand.
TCCTATTCCTGTAAATCTTGTAAACATTATACAGACAACTTTTCCACACCTTTTCCAAGATAATTCAGTGGTATTTCTTAGTGGAAAATATGACAATTCACTATTTAAATGCATGAAGGAAAAAGAATCATGGACTTACAGTCTGTAGTTTTCAGGACTCTTCTGACTTCTCCACTTCCTGATCCTCCGCAACCATCTTCATCATCACAATCTCCACTGATTTGTTCATCTACACCTCCACCACTGCCTGTTTGCCGGAGATCCCATTTGTCATATTTAGGAAATGATTTGCCCTGCAACAGCTGAAGACAAGATAGACTATTAAAATTAGCAGTACAGATGGAAAACTTCAGTGAATACCCCAAATTTCATATATCTCTAGTAATTATCTGGTTTTAAAAGAAAATTCCAGGACCCACAGAATGAGAATTCTGATTTTTTTTTTCCTGGCTTACAGCCAGATTTAAGAGAGTGGTGCCTGGAGGTGTACACTTCATTTTTAATTAAAAAAAAAACCCTCTGTGTTGTTATTGCTAGATAAAAATAAAAAATCAGGCACAAATTCCTGGCCCAGAGACCAAGTAGAATGGATACAGATACACCCTCACTCCTTCAGGCTAATCCTCTTTAGAGCAGATAGACAGCATCCATGCTACATAGCTAATGGTCCTGGATATTTTCAAGACCCATGTGGTGTCCACATGGCCTTAAGATACAATTATTATTTGTGGATTTTTCAGTTTGAAATATCTGAAATAATGTAAGAGCTGTGCTGCAGCTCTGTATTGGTGAATATAAACATACATGTTCTGTGCTCTAGGTTTGTCACATGGGCATCTGGTAGAAGCTGAAGGAAAATATGTGTTGGGACAATATCAAATGCCTGGCCAGGGAGCAGCAGGCCAAGCTAGTACAGTTCAAGCTGGTGCTAGCCTAGAGAGAACTTTTTCCCAAATCACATCTTGGCATTGTTTTGGGAGAACTAATACGGTGATCTAAAACAAAGCAAAGGAATAGCTGATACTGGCCTAAACAGGGTAAGTGATTTGGGTCCAGTACACAAGCTTGTTCTCTGGCTCCTTTTTATTTATCACTATAAATATGGCCAGAGATGCCAGCATGGTCTACAAGACAATGGGTAGAGATCTCAAAGTTTAACTCATTTCTCTGTCTGTTGAGCAGAGCTGAGCAGTCACCAGAATAATGTTCATCTCTTTCATTTTTCAAATGTACAAATGCTGTCATTCAGGTTTTTAAATATTAAGTGGTAGGAGTGTCATACATACATATACAATGAGCCCTCTGCCCCAGCCAGGTTCAGTTCCGTTTACATGTCAGATACGTATAAACTTTGTAATATCTAAAGAAACAGGTTCTGACAAATGTTTAGAATTCTTATAACTTTATCTAGTCCAAAATATCAGCTGGTACAGGAACGTGCATTGCAGTTGCTTCAGTCTAGCAAGATTTCTTTGCACTGGCCAAAACTTCACTGGTTTAGGTTCTTTAATTTAATAATCAGGTGTTTTCTCTCCTGAAAGTAGCTACTAATTAGTCTGAAACAGACTCAATTGTTTTATAACTTCAAAAATGTGGTTGCTTTCTTGTTTAGGCAAGATACTGGGTTTGATTCTTGGACAATATACTCAGTTTCTTTGCAGAGTATGGAGTCACATCCCAACCTACTTGATTTGTTAAGTGCTGTACAATGCCCAGAAAAAATATTTTAATCACTACTACAAAGACATCACTCAGATAAATCTCAGTAATTTTATAAAAGCCCCATGCAACACACTATAAAAATGGGAGAGTGCCATTCGCCAGTGAATCGACAGAACCAAATTATGCAGCACTTTTGATTCAAAAGTTTTATTATATGTTTTATGTGGTATATGGTATATATACAGTATAACATATCAGTTATTTGCTACCTGAAAGACAAACTACCTAGCTAAGACAAAAAAAATGTTCCTTTGTATAGCTGCCCTGCTCCCTGCTCATTGTGTAATCCATGCCATACTACTGCCAACACAGCATATGCGGCAAAAACCCTACAGCCAGTTTAACTAACTACATCCAGGTAAACAGGACCTTTTTCTTATTTTTTTTGTCCCAGTTCAAATCATGACACAGCTCCAAAGCCAGCTGTATGATAGGGTGCTCTTTACCCCTGAGATCTGTGGCATAAATGTGGGAATGAACCTCCAGCAAAACAGATATTCAAACAAGAGTTGCCGCCAAAGTCTCCATAGTACAGAGCCATTTATATATACTTTTTTTTCGGCCTGAGAACATGCATTCCCCTCTACATTCTGTATCTCTGCCTCAGTCTTAAAAATGTATTACCTTAATAAGGTCTTTACATTTTGCTGCTTCACTAAATTTCAGCTCAAAGTAGTTATGTTCTCATTCCTCTTTTTTTCGTTTCTACTTATCGTGCATTATTGACTTATGACTAGAAATCTGAAAACCCAGATGATCCCACTAAATTGCTTTAAATAGCAATTAAAGTAGGTTCAATATTGAAAAACTGTTCTGCAACTTTTTCCAAACTTCTCATTGTACTTGAAAGAGTAAAGAAATGAACAAGCTCGTTTGTAATTTGAGTTTTGTTATTCTCTTCAGTCTCCTTAACTGTACAAAAAGAAATGTTAGTTCTATATAAGTTCACAAATCTCAGTGCTGGTTCTTTGCTAAGCATAGCTTAGATCTAACATAAATTATTTATTAAATGTATACAATACGTGTACTTCTTCAAAGCTATCTTGATTCACATTAGAAATAAAGATAAAAGGTATTTTAAAATATTATTCTGTTGTTCTGTAATTTTTATAAAGCTACTATTTAAGAGGAAAAGAGACATGGGTTATAACTGGAGAATTTTGTTGTATATGCTTACTGGGTCTTTCAGCTGAATAAGGAGATTTACTAGTTGTATACCATGTGCCCCAAAAGGCTAGCACAACAAATGTTCTTCCCTTTGTGTCACAGGCTAGAATAATCTCTTTTTCTTTCAGGTGTCCAAAATGGTTTTGCTTTCTATTACATTTCTCTCTTTAAAAATAATACAGTGGGTTTAATCATGCATCATTGTATTTCAATTAAAATAGCAGCAAATATAATTGACAACCATGTTAGTTTACTGAGTTATGGCAAGGATTAGGTCACCAGTGTTGTGAGACTGCAGGAGGCATGCCAATATTCTAGCCCAGATTTGCTGGATCTTTCCCTTAATTTTGGTGAAAGTTTGTTGAACTAAGAATTTGAATCCAAAAACATGCCCTATGATGGTGGTATTATATTTTCGCAAAAAATCAGTGTTTTCTTACAACTACTGTGGTACATGTGAACAGGTGATTGACGTGGGCTTAAGCCAACTGAAAGGCCCTTGTGAGCCTCCAACTTCACACCTTGCATGCACAGCTTTGGGAATTTGAGCCTCTAGCTTAGATCTCTCACAGACCAATTGCCTAAAAGCCCCTTGTGATTTTCACCAATGGCTTAGTGGAGTGTTTTCTTTGTCTCAAACAAATTCTGAAAAAGAGTATAATACCAAAAAGTACCATTATTAATATTTTTTTTTGGAATTTCATCTTTTAGAATGAAAATACAGGTTTGGGTGACAGAAGTTACATTGCTGTAATAAAGTACTTACAGCGTTCTGTAAAGATATGACTTGGTATATATAACATTTCAATAAGAAAACAGAACTGCTTACAGCAGCTACAGAGGCACCTATAAGGATATTTGAAACTTCCTGACAAATCTGAGTGTAAGCATTATTAGGAAAATTATCACTAAGAACGTAGGCTGTTATACAGTCCTATAGGGTCTGGTTATTATTCCAGATTATTTAAGATTTTTTTCAATGATCTGAAAAGCAGTATGAACCATGAAATTGTAATGATAAACCTTCTAGTGCTACAGGAACTGGACAACTACTAAATAACAAAGAGAAGTGACAAATTGCCAAAGAAGATACCTCATCTGGTAAGCCAGGGAATAGAATTAATTTTTAAACACATACTATAATAAAATACAGACAAATGTAAATTTGCAAGTCTAAATGTTGTATTACATGCATATTAGAAGATAAAATATTCTTTTCTGTGAAATAATTGTGGGTGTCCTGGAGAGCCAGCAGACTATGAATTATCAAGACTACCCTTCTAGCTAAAGATTTTAATGGGATATCTTTGGGGACAGAAATAGGAATGTTAAGTCAGATTAGGGATGTTATATTACTCCTAAATCCAGTTCTGGTTTCCTCTGTTCAGAAAGAATGGCACAGAGGTGAATTCTATTAAAGTGGTTAAAAAGGAACAAAAAATACTTTGGATTTTAACCAAAGAGCTCGTCCTTTAGTGCAGAAAAAAGAAAAGCCCCACTTCAAGAATTTATTTAACCAGCCTTGTAAGCACCTACATGGCAAACACAGATTTGACAGATTTGTGTAGCAGGCCAAAGCATATGAAAATAGCAAATGAATCAAAAACTTTTATTTACACATTCAGAGTGAATCAAATGAATACATATTGTCAATACCATACATTTTTAAAAAACCCATTATAGTTTTTCTATATCAAAATAATTTATTAACAGTTCTTCTCAGGTTCTTAATTTTATTAGTATATGTTCTGGATCAAATATTTTTTGGTCTTAAAGCACACATTAACTCAGAGGTTCAAGGACAGGGTATGCAGGAGGTTAGACTAACCAAAATGGGCCCTTCTGGCTCTCAAAAATCTATGAATTCATGTAAATAAATCTGGTTTAAATGAGAAGACTGGATTCTATTTTACTTTCCTTTGCTTACAGGAAGTTGCAAATGATTTCATCTCTCATGAGTGATGAACAATGAAAGGCAAGGGAACTTATGTTTACACTATTGAAGCTGATGTGATATTGGTTCTCTTTCAACAAAAATCTAGTATCCTATTTACTTATCACACCCATATATCTTCAGGGGAAACACTGATTTTCTATGAATTTTATTTTATTCTTTTTCAATAAAAATATCTTTATGATACTCTGTTGCAGTCAATGTGAACTAAGTTCAGTCATAATATTTTCTCTGTTTCATTTGTGTATGTATTATAAGTCCTTGTGGAAGGAATCCCAAAGGAGCCCAGCAGTGAATTAAACCTAGAAGAATTCTTTCTAGAAGTATGACTATTTTGAACTCTTTCAAATGAGAAAAACTATGCTAAAGTTTATTCCTCTGCTTAGCATTACATACCTGAATACTTAAAAACACAGTATTTCTCTTCAGCGTTTGTATTAAAGGCTACTCACACTTCCATAGGCCAGAATCTCTTGCAGGGTTTCATTTCCAATAATGCAAAAGATCCTTAACAAAAATCTGTATTCTAAATTAGAAGTCCAGCTTATATTGGAGACTTATATTTAGATAACTAGAGTTACAACTCTCTCAGGCCCTCTGTGTGACAGTGACAGTGCCCTCTGGGTGGTTGTTTTTTTTTTTTAAATAAAGCTGTAGTTTTGTGTGAAGTACATCAGCCCCTTTTTAATTTTTTAGTTTTTCAGTGAAATTTTCAAAGAGAGACTGAGATTTCTAATCATCTATAGCTTTTACATCACTGAGATGATACAGAAAGTACAAGAAATGTGCACACTGCTATGTCAAACTGACTGCTTTTTGCCCAAGGTCCAGGGCTAAAACTACGTTTCAAGACTGCAGACTCATTCTACTCCATAAAATCACTAACAAAACAGCAGCCTGAAATTCTGATGGAAGTAACACAACATTTCTCTCCAGTGTAAGCCAACTCATCTGAACACAGAGAGAAATAAAGATTCATTCTGCTCACTGAACACAAGCAAGAATCAGTAAAGTGGCTGTGAGCCAGCACTGCACCACACAGCTCAAACTTACACTTTGTGCTTTCTTGATAAACTTTTACTACCTCAGGATCAAAACAATTGCTGCTTGAATAGCAGAAATAGGAATTACCTCAGCTTATTATTATACTACTACTTCAAAATCCAGGCATTTTTTCTCACTAGTTATTTATGTAGCATTCAAAACTACTTAGTAAGCAAAATTTTCTCAGAAAGATTACTGAATTAGGAGAAATAGCTAGTATTTTTCCCTGAAGGTATAGTTCAACAAAGCCAGGTTATGAGCCCAAGCACTAGCATGCACTGTACATCTTTTTTTCCATCATTATCATGCTTACGGCCATCAGAGATTTGAACTGACCCAACTAGCACTCCCTGCAAAAATGCTTGACCCCAGTTTGAGCCTTAGCATAGTCTAGGGACTGTTCCCAACAAGCAGCCTGGATATGGCTATTCTGCTCTGGGAAGCAGGACAGTTGCAGTCCCTGACCAATTTTGTTTAATACAACAGATACAACTTTATGGGATGTCTACAGTGCTGAATAAAAGAGGAGTGGGGAATGAGCTACAGCAATAATATGGAATATCTGTATTTCTCTATCTTTGTAATTTACATCTGTTTTGGATTATTCCAACCACTTCTCCTTAAGTTAAATCTCTTATTAAAGAGGCTAGAGGCTCATCGGAAGCACTGGGGAAATGAAGCAGTGTGTCCTCTCATCCTTGATCTTCCTTTTATTTAGCAATATAGATACAGCTCCTAAATGTAATTGCCCCTCAACAAATATCCTTTCCCTAATTTGTTACATTATTAAAGGCAAAGTCTTCTCTGCTGTAAAAATTTTGCTTTATGTCTGGAAGTGCATTTTACAGCTAAAACCCCTCAACTCATGTTCTCACATGAGTTCTGTCATCAGTGATTACTTTTCTTTCCAGGTATTACTGGTTCCAGCTGAATACAGGAGCAAAAGATGGGCTTTGTCTGTTGGTGCAACACCTGCTAGCAGAGTTACGCACATTATCAGCTTGATCTGTTAAAAAAAAGAGTTATTTTTTTGGTCCTTAAAAAATGCGTGTCTTGCTAACATCTCACCGTAGATTTAAATCATCCTCAGAAAATTAGGTAAACAAGTCAGGCATTTCTAAGATACCAAATGAGAGCAAAATTAAACCCCAGAATAATAGTTATACTCTTCTTTCTGTCTAGATAGTTGAAATAACAGAACAAAGTCATATTATATATGATTAGTTTCTAAACATTAATGTTCTTTGCCTGTTTCACCCATCCATGAAGACAGCATAGCTACAAGCAGAAATAGATGATAATATTAATGAAAAAGAAACATAAATTTCAGAAAAAAAACCATGACCAGCAAAATTTCATTTAAATATTTCTAAAGCTATGGGAGGAGCTTTATATGTTCTTCAGAGTTATGGATCTACTTGGGGTTTTTATTTCACTGTTCTTTCCAGTTCATCTGTTTCATTGTATTCCTCTGAAGGTATTTGGCATAATACCCTCCAATAGACATTACAAATAATTTTTTAGATAATTTGGAAATAATTTTATCCTTTACGTTATCCTCACATGTGTTTTTAGACTTTCTCCCTGGGCAAGGGTGGATACTAATAGATATGATATATATTGAACCTTTTTCTTCTGTCATAATAGAAGAATAGAAGAATAGAAGTCTTTCAGAAAAGACTATGTGAAGCGCTAGAAAGCCTGCTATCAAGTGGTTAAATGAACAACTGAGGTCTAACAAGAATAAATAAAAGGATTGATTTAAATAACATGACATACTGTGATCAGATAAACCTCATCTGAAGAAGGTTACACAGGATTTTGAGTGGCTTTTGGCTCCAGATTCATACTTCTCAATGTAGATGTCAAAAAAATGTAGGTGTTTTTCTCTAAGTAAGGTGTCTAAGGTCCTCAGTAGTAATTCGCGTGTTAGAAGCCTGATTCGATTTTCTAGACATGGTTGTCTAGTGCCATTTGAGATGGGGCACTACATGGGCAGAGGGATGTGATAGAGAATTTGCAGAAGACCTTCTGGAGCAGCAGCTGGAGGCCAAGGGGCACTGAGCAGGAATGGATCCAGGCACATGTGTAGAGGCAACTGAGCCATAACCTTAGTGAACAGAGCCAATAGAAAGCAGGGAGCTATTCAAATGAGCAATGGCAAGTGTCTAAGATGAGATTTATAGAACAGAAACAATTAAAAAAAAATTATTTCCAAGCAAGTTCTTCATTCTTTTAGCCAAGCATTACATTTTTAGTTTGTTTCTTTGGTAACAGCACAGCTTCTAGCACAACTAGGCCAAGTGGACAAAAGCAGAATGGGATCCCAACCGTTATCTAGATGCTATAGCTATAAAATGGCAATTTTCTTATTTCTTTGTATGTTCTACCTCTATATAAATGTACTACAAGGAAGAATAAAGATCAGAGTATTTGTGATAAAGAATAACAATTACAACTTAAGAATTAAATTTTCTGGAGGTCTTGAGAAAAGTTTCAAAGCAGACATTTTCAGTGCTAACAACTAGAACTTATGAAACCACAAAGAGAATTAATCACAATTACATATATTGAATTGAGCCAGTTTCAATTAATCAGATGACTAGCATTACACAGGACAGTTTTCCAAATAAGAGAAAAAACAAAAGCATAACAAGGAAGCTGTGGAATGGAAGACAATTTCCCAGCCTGCAAGAATTCACGTATATGGACATGAGTAAATGAACATTACCTCATTATCATGCGCTGGTTTGTACTGATAACAGTATCAATAAGTTACTAGTTTGGCTGCTTCTTAGAAATAAAAATCATGACAGTAGCAAACAAATAAATGTTTATTTTATTCTTTTAAGAATAAAATATGTATTTAATGCTCCAACAGGCATGTTTATATAAAATTGCTACTGCAAAATAAGCTAGGATAGGATTCTACACCAAATTATATATAGTACATCACTTGTCCATCTATGTATTTCCAGTCTGTGGTAGTTCTGAGCTTATATCTATAAAAGCAAGAGTTGTCCCACTTTAATGACATGGATTGTTACTTAAGAAGAGTTAATGATCTGTAAACCCTAGTTTCCTCTCAGTATCAGTGAAAACATAAGACTAAAGTTACAGCTGAAGTGAATTAAACATCATGATAGATAATGAAAATTGCAGACAAACTATTTCATGCTCTGACTTTGCCTTATACTTCACAGATCTGCAGGTCAAAGGGCGTAATATTAAGCCAGTTAAGGGAAGAATTTTAAAAATATCAACACCTTCTGGAATGCTTTTCACTTTATAAGAATAACATGTTACTCAACATTTCATGTGGAGGATCATTCAGAAGATATTACAGGAAGAGCTGTATTACAATAATCAATGGTGCCATCATGAGCAAAATTATTACCAGATTGTTATTACATTTCCTATTCCTACCCTATTGTGAGTGGATAAATTTGTGATTTATCCAGGCAACTGATGTCACTGGACTATCAACAGAGGTGATCCACTAGCAGGGCTGACTCACACATGGCTTTCTTTTATCCATCAGCAGCATGATAAAAGCTGCTTTCTTCATTCTCTTGATAACATTTCCAGCCCTCATGTGAGTGGACTCTGGAGTGAGTAAGGAAAAGCAATAGCTGTTATATAAAATCCATGAACACTAAGTTGACATCAGGGCTAATATTGCATTTAAGGGGATGTTTGAATGTTAATAACCATGCTTCTAACAGTTTTTGCTGTATCATTCAAACACAAATTTAGGAATTAAAAGGAAGACCTTCCTGATAGTTAGATAAGATTCATGCCAATGAATTATAGGTATTTACATCTGAGCTACTCATCCTGATATCTTCTGGTCAGCAGAAAAAAAACCAGGAATCTTTAGGGCCCCTCCACCAACATGCTTTAGGCTTCTCTACAGGATGATGTAGACTGCATCCTAGAATCACCTATTTTTCTTTATTGCTGAGAAAGACCAGTTCTAATATGAGTAAATATATGGCCACATGAATCCTGAAATTTAACACTGTTAAGAAGGGGTGCCCAGCAATTAAGGCATCTTATAAGGAATGCAGATTTTCTGCAAAAATTATGCCAAAATCTAGCCACAGCTGATTCAGTTAGAAATCAGTTCTTGTCATTTGACCTGGGGAGTCAAAGACCTCCAAACCTGCTGCTAAGATGTAATTCTTTTGCTCCTGGCTTTAAAAACTCCATGAAAACCTTGTGGGCTGACTAAGCTTTCAATGAGACTTTCATCACTGTAGCACATAGCACAATGTTTCCTTAATGTAAAAAAAACAAACAAACCCAAGCTTCTGTTTTATCTGTACTGTTCTTGGATTGTATGAAAAAATGTACAAATAAATTCAGGGCAATAGAATTATTCAGTTCCCCTCAGAGAAAGAACTGACTTGAATTTTGGTCAGCTTGAGGTCTTCGCACCTTAATTTAGGTTACTGACTAACATTTAAAAATCCTTTTTAATTCTTGTGTACTGACTGAGAAAGAAATCCTTTGTTATCTATTTTGACATGAGAATTGATCCTTACATACACCATTTTCTAACTGAATAAGTTCCTGTGACAGATCAAAATTAAGCTGAGGTGCTATGTGTGAAAGCAGCGATGAAGCTGCTTAGAGCTTAGAAAAGAAAAAATATAGACTGGAAAAGAGTACAGATATATTAAGGAAGCAGTAACAGAATTAATTTTTGCCACTTTCCAAAGTTGAAGTTCTTTCTACAGTTTTATGGCGTTTTCAGGGATACCACTTATCCAGATATTCTTGAAGAAATAGGAAATCAAGAAGCAAGGGAAACAATATGTTTAAATTAAATGGAAGCTGATTGTCCAGTAACAACAACAACAAAAAAATCACTTGTGAAAATTTGATGTTAGAATTTGGACAAACTTGTTAGGACCATGACCATTAACAAAAGATAATATGAAGGATGCAGATATGAGGAGCGCTAGCTCCTCCTAAGACACACTAAAGGGAAGGATTCCATTGCCCTGTCTCCAATATAAGATCTCACAAGGCAGTCGTGTCCACTTTGTATCTATCCAATTATTTCTTCTGAAAAGAAGACAACTAAAATGATATTGAAGCAGGAAATTAGAGAGTCAGAAAGATGTAAATAATTCTGTTTCTGTTCACATACCATGCCAATCTAATACCATACTAATTTGCAGGCTCTATGCAGCTGAGTTATTCTGGCAGGTATTCTGCGTGACATATTTCAGTTATTTCAATAAGTCATGAAGGTAACGAATGGTTATAAATCCTGTTCTCTGACAACTGATGATGACATTGTGAAATAATTCACCCATGGTTTATCAGTACATCAGTGAGAGATTATAGGAACCATTATCATTGGTGCCTAGCACATAACAGGGGATAGTCAACAAATTATTGACAAATAGGACATAGTAAATCTTTTAATTCCTTGTGGAGAAAAAAACATCTTGGTTTTAGTTCCAGGTAACGCATACTGGAAATAAGTTACAACAGCAAGTGGCATATGAAAGGCAGACTTGATATGCATGCACACCACAGCAGAGGAGTGGAAGTGAGCAGCTCAGACCAACAGCCAGCTGGGCCAGGAGACATGTTTGTGGGGTTCTCAGCATTTCAGAAATCTTGCACAAATGACAGCGTATGCCTCCCAGACACGTATGTCTACCATCTAATAACTGCTGTCGGGCAGTAGGTCCACAAAAGTCCTCCACGTAATCAGGAATACAGATTTTTTTCTAATCTATCTGCATGTGAAGCACTGATCCTTACAGTCTCTACTTCTAGAAAAAGGATTACAGAATAATACTTTATGTAGACTTCATCTATCTCCACTAAAACTGAGGCATATAGAGATAACAAAAGGTGTTACCACAGATGGTTTACACACTCAGAGAACCTAGAGACTCTTATGTACAGTTATCACTAAATTATCAACAACAAACTATGTCATTGCATTCCATTATGACAGAATTTTATGTTTCTAAACAACTAGTAGAAATCTTTCAGCAAGAAAAAAAAATATTTCTTAGTATATATTTCTAAAATTGATGCACTGCCAGAAACATTTGAAACCAAGTTAAATAAAAGAAAGTAGAAGGAAGCCTTTACTTTTGCTTTAGCCATTGTTCTGTAGATAATATATGTTAAAAATGGTCCCTCCTACTTAACAAAATGTAAATATTAAAAATGCATTTCCCTCTTCAGTGGCTGCACATGTACTTTTTCCTTAGATCAGAACATTTTAAATTGATCTAGAAGATGATGTGGGAGTACACACCTATAAAATTTAATACAGAACTCAATTACTATGAAACAAAACCCTTCAGTATTCATTTATCTCACAATGGAGCATAACAATGTTGTTTATAGCACATTTTTCATGGGGAGGGATTCTCTACACAAAAATAGTTCCCCCCAGTACAAAAGAAATCTGGCAGGACCTTAAAATAATTAATAAGCAGGAATCTCCTTAGGTTAGTAAGATCAAGTATCAATTACAAACGCATACCACCAGTCCCTACCCGTGACTTTGTCTGGCCCAATTTTATAAGAGTTTGCCATGCAACAAACCACAGCAAAAACATACATCCAGAGGCTTCTGCATTATTTACCAAGGTTTTCTTAAGGTTCTGTATATCCTCTTTTAATTTCCAGCATATAGCCTTCTGTGCTGGTTTTGGCTGAGAAGGGGTTAATTCTCTTTGCTGTAGCAGTGAGGGACCTTTCCAGCTCCCTGCGCTCTGCCACGGGGGCAGGAGGCCGGGAGGGGCGGGGCCACAGCCAGGGCAGCTGACCCCGACTGGCCAATGGGGTGTTCGTTCCGTACCATGTGACGCCACGGCCAGTGCATTAACTGTTGGGGCAGTTGGCACATGAGGGTTGTTGCAGCTCAGGGACTGGTGGTGTTGGGTCAGTGAGTGGTGGGTGGCTGTGTCATGTGTGGTTTGTTTTGGTGGTTCATTCCCCATTCCTTCCCCCCTCTCAGGTTTTGCACCTCTCATTGTTCTCTGTTCCATTGCATTTTTGTTGTTGTTGTTGTTGTTTTTTTTATTTTAATTATTCTTATCCCAACCCACAAGTGTTACCCTTCTGATTCTCTCCCCCATCCCGCTAGTGGGGGAGTGAGCGAGTGACTGTGTGGGGCTGAGCTGCCGGCTAAACCACAACATCTTCAGACAGAAATCTAGTACAAACTCTAGCATGTCAGTTATGCCCCACTTCAGCCTTACACTGAAAGTTTTCCAGCTGCTGAGACTGTGTGCTGGCACTTCTCAGAAGGTAAGTGAATTCTCAAGGTCATTAAAATGAGGCCTTTCTGCCACACAGCTTACTGCTTGCCCCTGTTCTTTAGTTGTCATTTATTATCATGACTTCTATATAACTATACTCCTTTAGTTATATTCATTGTGCAGTAAGGCTGCTTTGCATAAATTGAGACTTACCCTGTATGAAGGCTGTATTTTAAAATCCTCTTTGCCTCCAAACTATTCTTAAAATGGTTGCTATTGCCTAGTCTTATCAAAATACATCATACTTGTTTTTCAAAATCTCCAGGAGAATTAATGTATCTTTGAAGTGGTGGAGGAGGGAACACATATGAGTTGAGAACAACTTTCTTGGTGCATAAAGAAGTGGACCATTTACAATCAGAGTCTTCTCACAAAGGTTTGATAGAACTATTCTTTAGATCCCATTGGGTCTTTGTACATGTGATAAGATGATAACTTTTCTCAGAAAAGCTAGCTTCAAGTTCAAATAGCTGCCTATGCTATTTCTCTGCATCATTACTTATTCAGATGCAATCAAATACCATGCAGAATATTATCAAATAGAAGAAGCCTTTTTTTGAAATTCCTGAGAAAGCCTGGCTCATCCATTTTGCAGCTGTAATATGTGCGCAGTAGTCTAATTATAGTAATCCTAATCTATGCAGACTATGTTATTAAACGTGACATATACTTTAATTGTTGACAGATGGCTTTGAAACCTGCATAAATATTTATAAGGCCACAAGCACTCCTATATCTAGCACACACAAAAATTCCAGGTATACTAGCCTGCCTTTTCTGAATCCTTTTATATGCACATGCAAACTCAGGAGTTCCATTATCACAACTATTTTATTGTTTAGGTTATCTAAAGACTTAAAAGGGCCATTTCCTTTTTAAAGTGAAATGAATAGTTCATAGATTACAAACAGCTTTGATTGCTTTGGAAATCAGAGCACTTTTTCAGCAGTACATTGTATTGCATTAGCGCATGTGATCGCAGTTATTAAATATTGCTATTGTGCTGTTTGTTCATAACCACCCATCTTCACTGATCACCTGTGGGACATATCAATAGAAACTTTCAGATCTGCAAGAACAGTGCAGGAAAAACAGGATCAATTCAGCAACATCATTCATTGACATGTGAATCTAGTGCAGATATTCCTATTCTTTAGAACTTAAATCCTCATTTAAATCACATATAATAAAAGCTTTGTTATTAAAAAACAACCCAAAACCAACTAGAAAATAGGCAACACTTAAAAAATATACCATATAGAAAATTGATTCAATTACCTGAGCTTTTCAAAGATGTCCTAGGGTAGGCTTAAACTAACAAATAAGGTGAAGACTGAGGAGTCACACAAGTCACAACAGCTACTTATGTATCTTTGCAGCTGTTAGGGTGGAAGTCACTTCATGTAGCTTTTGCAATATAAACTTGGGCTTCTGTCTCTGCAGAAAGACAGGCAAGTCCAGTAAGTAATTCATCTCAGCCTAAAGCTAACTGAAAGATGTTTATTGAAGTCAAAAGTCAGATTACCTGCTCTGCTCTCACTTTTTGATAGAAAAAAGCATCTATGCCTGAATTAGGTTTCATTTTTATTCACTCTAGCATTTTCCTAATCAATTTAGACATCTGCAGGCTAGTTGAGTGGTTCTAGTCACCTTTTAGAGTCATTGGACCTTTTATAGTCAATGGAAAGAACACATCTTCAGAAGACTGACTTCATCCTAAAATAAACTATGTAAGAATGCATGGACTTACTTATTACTGATTTTGCAAGGGTGTTAGGCAGCACTACATATTCTAAAGAGGGTTGATTTTTTTTCCCCCCTGAATTCTTGCACTGAAAGCTCATTCTGGGAAAAAATAACTCTCCTGTGGAAAATGAAGGGAGGGGGGTGACCATTTAAAAAAGAAAAAAAAAAGAAAATGAGAAACCTTAGCATTTAACTGAAAAAACTGTAACCATGACGTGATAGAATACTAAGTCATTTCAGGGGGGTGTGATAATATCTTCCTTGCAAGTCTGGTGAAAGGATCAGTCAGAAAGGAAGGAAAGAAAGTACATGTCAGCCATTTGATGGCAGTCTTCCTACTGTCTCAAAGACAGAGAAAAAAATACTTTAAAAGTCTAACTGACAGTAAATTAGAAAATAATTTATTTTATTCATTTTCCTTACAATATAGATTTTTATTGTGAATTTTATGAATTTCTTTTGCACAGCAACAGTAAGCATTGAATTATTCTCCTCGTGTCAGAAATATTTTGCACAAAGCATGCCAACAACTAAACATCAGGAATAGGTGAGTCAGCATTCTAAAGCTTTTATGAAACATAAAAAATCTTGAATTCCTTTGACATGAGCCATGTTTATTGTATATTTTCTCTCACATAGAACATCTAATTGGGGAAAATACTAGAAACTCCTGTTCAATGCTGTTATACATTTTTCATTTTATTGGAAGTATGAATTTCTAGCATTAAAGACTTTAATACAAAATTAAGAAATCATTGTTAAAACCTAGAATTAATATCATAAGACTTTTTGTAGGGCACTTTGGTGTTTTTCAATTTATCATAATCCACTTACATATGGGCATGTCCTAGCTGTTCTGGGGATAATATGTGACAGATGGAGTTTGAATTTTGTTTCAAATGCTAGCAGAGTTTATATATTGCACTTAACCTGACAAGGATTTCATTATTGCAATGTATTGATTTCTTCATGG
This sequence comes from Phalacrocorax carbo, assembly GCF_963921805.1. Lineage (NCBI taxonomy): Eukaryota > Metazoa > Chordata > Aves > Suliformes > Phalacrocoracidae > Phalacrocorax > Phalacrocorax carbo. Next base: position 162,769,119 of record NC_087513.1, read on the forward strand.
TTCTGTAATGTAAATTTATGTAGAAATAAGAATCATTAGGAGATCAAGTATTAATGCAGAAAATTACAGCACACCTTTGATAAAATATGAGTCAAAATGTTAAGTCTGAGTTTTAGTTTCTAGAGTTCTGTGTTACCATTTCTCTTTATATACTTTAAACATTGAATGTTCAATAAATTATAATCCTAGAAGGTGTTCAAGTCAGGAGTTTTGCATACGGTTACTTCAATAATATACTACTTGGATACACATAGTATAGACTTATACATTGTGTTTATAAACTAGTACTCACTGACAGATCTCCCATCTATTGGATATAGCAAAATTTGATTTTTCCTGTTACTGTAGTTTTCTTTTACATCCAGGTTTGGGGATATATATACTATGCTATAAATTACAAGGAAAACAAAGAAGTTCATATGTGAGCTGGTACACTATAGTGCAGTAACTGGGCACTACCAGTAGTTGTGTTCCAGCTTGGGAGAAAAATAACCCCTGTAATTTCCCCAGGAAGCAAAGACTATTGGTACAAGTCTAGTGTTAGGGAAGAGGATACGGCTCAGAAATCAAGAATTTACACGTCTCACTCTTCCTTAAAATTCTGTCAATAGAAGAACAGTTATAGCTTATTTTCTTTCATATAATACCTTAATTGTTAGGGTTTTCATGCAGAACATGCGAGATTCAGACTGAAGTCTTTTCCTGTCCATAGTGATTTATACCCCACTTTCTTCAATTGTCCTAACTCTTATGCTCTAGTCTAGTTTCATTAAGAAAAAGGAAGCTGTGTTCTCAAGATTTTCTTATAAAAATGCATCAGTGAAGAAGGAATTCTTAATATTTTATAGACCCAACATTCTGAAGAGAAATCACAGATTTGTGACCTTATAGTTAAAGATCTAAAAGTTATACTCACTGAAGGATAAATGTTCTTCCTCAAAGATCCTGTAGCTTTGACTTAAAGGCACTCTCACTGGGAGAAACTGAACTAGGATCTCTGACCTGGCAGGGTAGTATTTTAATCATCAAACTATTATTTTAGGGGAAAGAATGGAAATAGCAACAGCTTCTTCTCTCAGATTTATGTTAAAAGACTATACTGTTTATAATATGTGATTAAATACTCATCTCCACCAATACAAAGGAGCACACAGACACAGTGGCTGGAGGGGAACCCAGATGATCCTGTTAGAGGTGAGCCCCTGTCCCAGCCCCCTGATAAAAGCATCAGCCTCATGGGCTGAGGGGACACCTGTCCCCCTGACTTAGTAGGGAAGGATCTCCATGGATCACTTCACAGACTGAAGGGATTACTTCCTAGGGGATGAAACACACATATGGGACACCGTGTCTTCTCATTAAACTTCACCTCTAACTGCTGTTTGGGGGAGAGACTCTAGTCTACATGTATGTGCATGTGTGATGGTCTGAATGCCAACTGCTGATGTGGGGACCATCAGTCACACAGGCCCATGTGTCCGTGATAATAGCGTGCATTCATATTGTGTGGGTCCACATGTCAGTGTGTGATTGCTGGACTGGACTAGCTCAAGAGTCAGATAAGAGGCCTGGGAGCCATTCATTGAAGCTGACATAAGTCTGGGCTGGATACTGGAGCGATCAGAGGGTCTGTGAGGGACCAGGAGGCCATTTGCATCATGTTGGTGTGTGAGGCCACTAGGGACCAGCGGATCCAAGGCTGCTGGGTAGATGATGAGTGTCTAAGGGTAGTTAATGAAGGGATCTTTAGTGTGTATGGATATGAGTGGGCAACAGGCATCTGTACCAGCAGCAGGAGTGAGGTTGTGAGCCTGGGAGTGGGGTAGCATGCCCAAGTGTCAGCAACAAAGGAGACCAAAGATCCAGGGACAGCTAGTGGGCAGGTTAGCTGTCCAAAGGCCAGTTATTGGAGGGACATTGTACGTACACACGCTCATGCATATGTATTTATTTTTCCTCCAATAGGCTTTCATCCTGACCAGTCAGAGAAGTGAACAGGATCAGGCAATTGGCGTTGTTTGTGTTTAAGTGCTGTGTTTTCTATGTGTTGATATGCTTCATGTATCCCTGTTGTGTGTATATGCAGGTGGGATATTGGAAATACATGCTTAGCCTTGGTACTGGCTGGAGCTCAGGACATGATGCTGCAGCAGATTTGACAACCCCTAACATAAGGCTATTGCATTCACATTTTTTTAGGACACCTCACTCTCAGTCCATGTATGTTCAGCAGTCTTTGAGAATGCTTGCTAAAATGAGCTTTCTAGGACAGTTATGCAGAGGATGTCTTATTTCTGTATCTGCACTAGCAAAGCTTTGTGGTAGCCGCAAATTTCTTCAAGGTAGGGCAACTTCAGAAATGCACAAAACTTTGTCTTGGAAACGTGAGAATCTTTGAAGTGTCAATGAGGTCTAGGTGCTTCTGAGGCAAAAAGAAAGTGAATAGGGAAACAATATTTTTAGATTCTCACCTTCTGTTTAATTTTTTTCAGGGTGAGGGGAGGTCTGCCCCTTAGGGAAGATGAACAGAACCCTGAAGAACAGCTGTCATCACAGCAGATTCACATCTGATCAGCAGGCTGTACAAGTTCTACAATTCTGTTAGAGTCTTGTGTACATCAGTGAATACAGGATGACAGTACAAAGTCAACATGCTTTGTGAAGCACATTACCTTCCCTTGGCTTGACCTCTAGAGATTTTGTCAGACTCCATTCCACAGAGCAATTACTTTCCAGACATGATGTTGACTTTCAAATTCAAAAGTATTTTTCCCCAGCTAATATAAACAAATAAGCGAGGGCTTGAGGTTGGAACTTTGAGACGAAATGCATATACAAAACTATATTTCTGAAGAGTTCATACAAACTGTTAGCAAGTCTATCAGATATCAATAGCTATATGTTGGCAAGCCCACCATATGCTTCAACATACTGCTATTGTTTTAAACCGGTTTTGATATAAACCATCACTCTTGAATTATCACTTAGTGTGAGAGGAATTGTTATCCCGTCTTTGTCTAAAGAACAGTGAAACATATAGCATAGATTAATGCTAGAGTTCTAAAAGCTTCTCTTCTCCTTTAGAACATACTCTCACCATTTTCTTCCAACTTCCCAAGAAAAATCTAGACTATACACTATTTGCTACAGATCACTAAGTCAACATAAATTAAGGTTACTATCTGGCTAATTAAGACTTCAAATTAATAGTTTGTTCAGTATATCATTTTGAGAAGACCTTACTAATTAAAATGCAGATATTGGCAGAGTAGATTATATTTACTACATGGGTCCCAAGGACATGTTTGTGTTTCAGCCTAAATTTCAGCATTATTTATTTCACATAAACTTTTCATACCTCTTTTTAACTGGAAAAAATCATATATTACATAGTTTATTAATGAGAATTTCCTAATTTTTGTCTATATTCCCTACTTTATAACATCCAGATAATCTATTCTTCACTAAAAATGAGTCATTAATGATGGGGAAAAAAAAACCCTCTATATAATCACATTGAAATTAAACCGTGACCTAAGACTTTTCAACAGGAGTATTCCAAATAAGAGTTTTAGCACTTATTTCTAGCAAAGATATATTATTGCCCAAAGATACATAGAACTGTTGTCAGTTATCATCTATGCACAGATTTGGACCAACTTCACAAGTCATTTCACCATAAACTTTAAAGTAAAATTTCTGCTTATAACTCAGCTAATCATAAGATCAGATAGTTGGCATATGGATATTGATATTAAATTCAGAAGATTTCTTCCTTAGTGCCAAGTAAGTTAGTTTACAGTATTGCTAATGAATCAAGGCTTTAAAATAAGTAAACATCCAAACTCATTTTCCTTAGTAGGATAGCTTGAGATACTCTTTGGCACATGGACCAGATCAACTGTGTGACTCAACATAATAAAATGGAAAGGAAAGGAAGGTATGCATGTAAAAGATAATTTTCTGTTGTCCCTAATATTCTTTCCACTAAGTTTTCTAGAAAGTCTTATCAAAACAAATATACCTACAGGTATTTGGCACATATTCATCCAAATATTTCAAAGGTTCACAAAACATCTTGAAATATTAGTCTAGCTATACTTTCCAGAAATAAATAAAAAAGTTGCTTATTCTTGAAATAATGTCATAACTGTGTTTCTGGGTCTGTGGGCCAAGTTATAGGTGTGAAAGTTAGGTGTTTAATGGGTTACTTGTTTCAACCCTCTTTTCTCTGCAAAATATTCTTAGCCTGTGCAGCCCAGCATATTTCTCCTTACCTAAAAAAAAAGTTAGTTCTCTAAACCTAGCTTTCTTTGTACAAATTTTCTGTGAGAGTGTGACTTCATTAAAAGGCCAAGAGTTTGCAGTTTGTATAAAAGAATAAAAATTCATAAATTTATTTGTGTAGTAGGACTTGATTATCTACTTCCCCTCCTCTTCCTCCATGAATGAATTTGAGCAAGTAGGGGTTGATAGGGTTCAAATGAAGGGGACAGGTCTAATCCATACATAGCTCTTCACATTCCTTGGGGAAATATGGGCAGAGTTCCAGAATTAGCACGTTGTTGGAACAAAAGCTAAAGATCTTTTACTTGCTTCTAAAAGTCTAGTTTTTGCCCTTCCTGACTGTTACAATGGATCCCCTACTTCCCTGCTTGGAGCTTCATGATTTCAGCCCTATCAGCATTTGGAAGAAGCATTCTGTAACCTTTACTTCTCACTTTTCTTTGTATTCATTGCAGCTGAAGGGCATCCTTTAGGCGGAAAATTTATGGCAGATGTTGCAAAGTAAGGTGTACTTAAGCTTCTGTTTTCAGGACAGACTGCTTTCCCTTTGTTGCTCTAGAAATGCAGTCTTCTCCCCACGTGGTCACCGGTCTCTGGAAAATGTATGTGAGAGGATGCACTCACAGGTTCTGCTACATGATTCCTAAACAGTCCAAGCAATCTACCGAACCATCAAAATGCATTATGACCATTTTGAAGATGTAATAAGTTACAAGAAAGTCTACTCCACATTCTACTTATGTGCACAGTGGCTATATATTTATTCTTCTATCTACAAATCGGACAATTTGCCTCACAGTTGGGTTCCTAACATTTACTACAGATTCTTTCGCTTCCCTCCTACACAGGGATTTAACAGATGTAGCTTAAGGTAAATGTTTCCTAAACTTCTGGTGTGCTTACATCAGTTCCTAAAAGCTTTGACTATCAATTAACTGTAAGTAGTTCTCTAAGTTTATTTCATGTTTGATGGTTAAATCATAAGTTAACAGTAGAAAAAATAAAATGCAGTTATAAATGTACATAGTTAGTTCTTTTATACTTACTGGTATATGTACAATTTTAAAAGTCTTTAAATAATAGTTACTGGTGTGATCAAACAAAGCCCTGGTTGGATAAAATATAGAGGTTTAGAGATCACATAGTCAAGTGTACATATTCACTTTGCTACCCATGACTGAAATACATATTCAATTTCTAATTCAAGAAAATGAAGAACGAAATAATTACCAAGGGCTCAAGAGGCTTTTCATTTTTATTTGCTGTCTAGTTAATTATAAAAGAATATATTGAGATGTGAAGCCGTGTTGTTCAGCACAAGTTTTCTAGTTAGTGTCCACAGTTTAGTTCAGGCAATAATCTATAATAATGGGTATCTAAATTAATTTAATATACAATCATTTGGCATTTTTTCTGCTGTGGTGTGTCCTTTGATTATGCAAACATGAAGGATTAATCACTTTGGATCCTGATATAGAAAGAATGATTCCTCCATATAAAGTCTGTAATGGAAGAAGCCTAATATTTTTATCAGCCATCAAACCAACATACTTCTTAATCATACCTCTACTTCATCCACCACTTACATAAATAACGAGACTATGTTTCCTGAACAAATAAATAGGAAATAAAACCAACATTATAATATGGTTACATTAACATGTGATTTAGGAATTGGTTTTTATAAAACAATAGAAGGCCTAAAAAATAGTACTTTCCCTTACTCATAATAAGGTATTGAAAAAAATAAAGACTCTAGATGCATATAAATGTACAAATGGCATGGCATGTTTTCAAACTTAGGGATATATGAAGAAAATATATTTCACAGAGCAGACCTGACAAAATGCTATGATTTTTTTTTCTTCTGGACATTTATTCATGTTATTACAACATAACACCTTTCATATTTTCTATTTACAAATGCCTCTTTTATTGGAAGAATATAATAAATAATAAATATATAATAAATATGTAAAAATGGCCACAGTAACTTAAAAAAAAATCAACGCACATTATCACCACACAATGAATTCTGATAAGTATTGACAATACTTTATAAATTGTCACAAGCTCTGAAAAATACTTATGTGAACCAGGACTTTAATCTCAGCTGCTTCTAAGATGCAGAGATGTTCTGCATGGTACACCCCACATTCCTGGTGGCCTGACTCTCCTGTATCCAGTAGAAGCAAGCAATGGAACAGTCAGGTTACGCCTATGATAGTACTCATCCATAGCATGCATCTTTAGCAGCCCAGGAGACAATCTTGGGCATTAGAATGCAATTGTCTGTATACTGTAATTGTTATGGTTTTGGTTCATGGCAATCACCAAGTATCCTCTTAGGTAAGAGGCTGAATGAACCCTGAGGTTCATTCAGAAGTTAGGACACCCAGAAACCAAAATCCAGTTGTCAGTTTGGGTGTAGTTTCCCTGTTTAGGGGAGAGCAAGAGTATCTCTTTGATATGAAGTTTTCCATGGCAGTTGGCCTCAGCACTAGGGAACAAGCTCAAGCATGTTAATTTTGTTAGAGTACCTACAGCCAAAGTGACTTTCTTGTTAACTTTATATCTTCAGAACTCTTCCTGAACATTTTTTTTTTAGATTTGAAAACTACAATCTACCTCCTCAGCTTTCAAAATTAACACAAGACCTCTTTAATACACCCATGAGTTTCTTTCAGTTCAAGTGCATTGATACAGTAAAAACAGAAAATATTAAGGCCCGTTTTCCTTAGGTAGAATTAATGTCAGCTCATTTCCTGACAAATAAGAACATAAATAATGAAAAAAAAAAAGCTGCTTGAAGTTTGTCCTTATTATCATAGACACAATCATAGAGAAGGGAAAAAAAGAAAAAACTGTGAGGAATTATCATATTCAGATCAGCAAAGTGATAATCCATGAATGTTTTAGATTTGTATACCCATTACAAACATTATAGCACTAGCAAGACCATGAGCTGCAGCAAATGAAGAGATTGCATCTGTTTCTCTTAAATGGTAACTGCTGCTGTAATCAAGGCCTCCATCTCACAACAATTGCAGTATGCTGAATTGTGATGAATCCCACCCTAAGTATCAGCAAATCTGTGGTAAGTGTCTATGTGAATGATTTTAGCTGATACCATATTACTTGAATTAGGTTAGCTTTGTATCACTAAAGGCTATACAAACACATTATCTCACTCTTGTCAAGGTTTAAGAGTGTGCATGCTGATAATCACCACATACAATAAGTGGTAGAGTTGGCATATAGCAGTTCGATCCTGTATTTGAGCCTGAGGTCCCCAGCCTTGATTATAGTTGTTGCTCTAAGGCTGCATCTACATTGCAAGTTCTGTGGATCAACAGAAATAGACCTAAAGAGCAGAGCAGTTGGTGTTGATGATCTACTCCTCACTCTTCATACATTTAATTTTCTAGTTTTGAGAAAAACTCCAGTGTAGTCCTTTGGATTGGATTTCCTATTGTGGCTGCACTGCATTAGATTTGCTCCAGGAGTGCATTGTCCAGTTAAATTTCATCTAAGAGGAAACAAGTTTGTATGTTCTGAGACTCCTCTGCACTTTCAGTAGTGACAACCAAGTGGACTTTTCATATACATTTAAACACTAATGCAGCCACACTTTTAAAAGCCTTAGAATATCACCAAGTGTACACCCATTTGTAATAACAACACGAGTAGCCACAAAATAGATATTTGTAGATTTTTTACAGAAGCTGTCCATGTTGGTAAGAGGGTGGTTTTGTAGTACTGACTGGAGGAGGAGGAAAGCAAGAGAGGGAGGAGAATGATATGATAATGCAGTTATCAAAATCTTTCCTGTCTTCCAAAACCAGGTACAATTTGGAAGGAATGAATATTTGTTTTGCCATCTTTTACTGTTTCTAAACAAAAAGCCTTTACTCTCCAATTTGTAGTCACAGAAGATATTGAGGATACACATGGTGAAATACACAGAAAGATTGTTCATTTGGGGCACTTTCAAATACTCAGCTCCAACAGAGTAATCAGAAACATGGCAAAGAATGTAGCTTGCAGTAGCCCACCAGATTTTGAGATACAATTTACTTTGACATAATAAAACCCATATGCTTTCACACTATTACTACATCTATTATTTAATTTAGCCGCTATCTAATTTAATTTTACTGGATCATTTTTCTCTGATTTGCAACTTGCAAGTAGCGTAAGTCAGGAATATCAAAATGAAGGCCAGATATTACAGCAGACATATTTTCTGTCAAGAGACCTCAAAGCAATAGATGATCTAGGAGAACATAATTTCACCTTTGCAGTTTAGACACTGAGGCCTCATTTAATGATTTTAATTATTCTGTTTAGCTATTACAGTTTCAAGTGTTTTGTGGTAATCAGCAGAAACTAATTAAACGTAAAACTATAAGACATTCATTTTCAAACACTTTATCTTAATTACATTGTAAACGCTGATATTAACAGATTACACAGCAGTTTGTTTGGCTGCTTCATTAAATGATTGCTAGAGAGTGCTTTAGAAGCAGTAATAAATGCACACTAATACCTTCAGAGTCTGCAGAAGATGTGGACAACTGAAGGAAAGACACAGAAATTATGTACATTTACTTTCAAGCAAAAAAGATAAAGGACCATTACTTACATCCCCAAAGTTGCAGACTGACATTAGAGCCACCTTTCATCAGTAAGGACAACAAAATGTTCCCCGGACATGAATGGATTAACAGGAATGGGTCTATCGTATTAGCTCTGATTTGTTAATCCTCATCATTCAAAACAAAACTGAACAAAATGTTAAGAAAAAAAATTTAAATAGCAGCCAAACATATCAGTGGAATAATTTTTCAAACAGTTGTAGTAGTACTTCAAGGGTAAATGCAGCCCAAAACCTAAAAGAACATATATTTTCATTTTATTCAGTTATTTCTAGGTAGTTATCTAGCTTTAAAATGCCTTCAGTTTGCTTTGGTAATATCTCTGGGGCAAATTACTATCATGCTATTCAGATTGTTCTTCCTCCAATGTGAGGCAAACATACCAGTGTGAGACGCTATTAGAAAAAAACATACAGAGAACCTTGGCTTCACCCTTGCAAATACTTCTTTGGGATACTGTGTTTATTCCAGGAGTCTGATATAACAACAGAATAAACCCTTGGCAAACGAAACAGAAGACAAAACAGCTGGCTGCATTCCTGCCAGGCAGTTTCATGGTTCATAAACCCCAAAAAACCAAATGAAATACATTAGCATCAAACAATTCTTATATTTTACCAAAAACCTTTAACTTCACATAGTATAACCTCATTTTTCCTGAAACTGACCCACACTCACTTCAAAGTTTTTCTGCAAAACAATCAGCATGCTCAGAGATTAAACAAAAGCAGTAAGTACAGGACTAATTCTACTCTTTCATCAAATCACGGGAAGCCATTAAAGACTAGAGCCAAATTCAGAGCCACTTTATTTTCTCTGCTTTGAAAGCAGGGCATGAAAGTGAATGATCACATTTTTGTATGAGATGAAAGTAGGAAGTAGAGACAGTGATAGCATGTATAGAATTCTATGAAAAGTTAGTGTATGATCACTGATACCAAGCAATTATACTAGTTGTTATTTTAAATATAAAAGAAAACTCACTACATATTGACAAAGCTGAATTTTGGCTGTATCAATGGTATATCAAATAGTTTGCACGCTGAGGACTCACTTTAATGCTGGCACAGATAATAAGCAGAACACTTTCAAAGACTGCCATGGAATCTATGAAATGTATTTTGCTGAAACTAGTAAACTGTGAATAACTTCTGTGATTTAACAAAATTATGTGGAAGACTGGGAAATAGGTGTTGTCTTGATATTTATTTCACTTCTGGGTTTAGGAATTTTCTCCCAAGTCAGTGTCTTGTGAGGTTTTACTTGTGTAATTTCCTTGTGTTCTGTAAACTCCACACAAGGATGTCCACACTACTTAATAAATGAGCTGTGGCCATTGCTGAGTTCTCAGCCATAATCATTCCCTCTTCCCCCAGAATGTCACTTTCTCAGATAGTCCTTCATCTTCATTATCCTCCAGATACTATCAGTCGGCAAGGGCCATAACTTCCAAAGAGCATTGTAACATTTAAACACTGTAGTTGATCTCATGTGAGTGCTTAGGTTCAATCTAGCAGGGTGATATTTCATGTATCAACACGAATCCCATATTACAAAAAGAATATTGACAGCTGACTACAGTAGCCGGTAATTATCACATAGCTGTTGATACCCAGGATGAGACTGCCCATAGTTTCTAACCTCAAATTCACACAAAAGGGAATTTGGTAAAGTTGAGTAGCAAAGTCTACAACTGTAAATTTTTACACTTTTTATTGCAATACTTAGTCTCACTGAGGATCTATTTCTAAAAATTTAAAAGCAAAAGGCTTTATAAAAAGCTTGCTGAAATCAACCAAAAGACTTTATCTGATTGCAGTGGCTTGTGAATCTAACTCCAAAAGTGAAATAGGAGTACTCTGACACAGTGAAAGTTTTAAGTAGAAGAGCATAATTGATTTAAATCTATCCTCTGTAAAAGCAAACAAATGATTTAGTATGCAGAACTCAGCCTAGAAGTAATTGTCAGAAATAAAAATCAATAAATAGGAGAGGAATCACAGAGAGACATTCCAGGGTATGACATATATTATATTAAAAATGTGCTACAGCCTCCTTGGAGAAGAGTTGAAAATTGAATTATGTGAAACTTGTTTATGCAAAACATGAGGAAATACCAGTGAAAGCTGATATTTTCTTTTTCACTTTCAAATAAGCTTTTTTACTTTCAAATTCATTGTTTGATCTCTAAGTAAGCCACAGCACAACTCAGTTTGGAATTCATGATCCATATTGTTCTCAGTGAAATACTTCCTAATTCAGCCATTATTGCCTATAGACATGAAGGCAAAGAAATCAGCAGAGTAGAATGTATTTACTTATTAATTTTAATCAGTGCAGCTAATGCCAGGACCTTTAAACCATCTGCTTCAGTTAAGGAAAAAGAATGGACCACTGGTGATGTTACTGCTGAAAAAAACATTTAGAGGAGAAACATATGTTCCAATGGCAATTTGTCTCCTGAGTGCAGAGGGAAAGAGGCAAACACTTAAAATATAAGAGCAGGCTCTATGGTTACTCTTCCAGAGTTCTTCATATTCTGAATTGCTTTCAAAGATATTAAGGGTTTTTTCTACTTGTCTGCTAGTGCTCAGGCAGGTAGGGGGGACAGAAAAAAACCCCACTGTAAGCAACCAAAAACTCTCATGATGTACATGTATGCACATTTCAAAGTGAACACACAAGTATTCATATGTTGACAACTGAAACATCTATCTAATCACTCAGACACATTCTGAATAAACACCTGGGCAAACTGACATAGCGATTAATATTATGGTTTAGTGCAGATACAAATTTTTAACCTAACCTCCGTCACTGCTATTTTACTATTTCCTGGTTTAGCCACACTTTAGGAATCCCCAGTTAAAGTGATTGTATAAGGCCAGAAGCATGAGTAGTCGGCACAGGCTGTTTGTCAAAGCAGACAGAATTACTTTCTTGCCCCATTCTGAACTGACCTGGTTCAGGGAACCATGTGGCACAGACAGTGTCTTATAATGTGGGCAACTCGCATGAGATAACTTGCCTTGCTAGCACCTCTGCTGCAGCGCTTTTCCTTCCTACCCTACTTCACTGTGACCAAAAAGCACTTCTTCACTCAAGTTGACTCTGAGGTGTGTCTTTCCACAGGACACATGGAAAGGCAAAAAGAGAAGGAATCTCCCATTGAAAGGGAACTGATTGAAAAATTGTCTGAAAAAGAGATATGTCTATGACCTTGGCACTGCTAGTTAAAAGAGGACAAAGAAGCCTCTGAGCTTTATATCGCTTTAATCAAGCTCTGACCCTATGACGTAACAATACTTTCATGGAAGTGTTTTCACTTCAGTGTCCAGAATAATATGAGGGAGCTGTGCTAGCCCATCAGATTTGGGGGGTTTATGTATTAAAGAGCAAATACGTGGCAACTTCCTTGTTCTGGCATGTGACTATGTGGTTGCGCCTGATGATGCAAAGTCAGTTGAGGCCCTCCCAAAGGTCCACAGAGACCCAAGGAGCCAGACTTAGGTGAATAGCAGAACTACCTGAACAAAGCACTCCCTAGAGTGAAGTAATCTTGGACTATGTATTGGAGAAAGACTGTTTTATACATATGTAAACAATGCATTCATGCAAATGGCATTTACACATATATTTGTTATGTTTAACAGTCCTCAGAGACAACCGTCGTAATAAATCAATACAGTGCAGTAGACAGCTGAGTTCAAGACCAGTCATTGAGAGGGTTTGATATTCATTAGGCAGCGCACTCTTGGTGTATACATGGCATATTGTGGTATACTTTTTTTTAATAAGAAAGAATATCTTTGGACTTCTCAGTTTCTACATATCATGAATGGTTTGTGTGAAGAATACAGCTGCTACCCATTCTTTAACAAAACTGACCTGCGATGATTGTACACCGTGTTGGGATTTACTTATGCTATCAGAATTGCCATATCTTTAATCATATCTAGAAGGCATAATACAAAGTGCCTAAGGAAAAATTCTTTAGAAAGAATTTCTGAAGAAAATGTAATCATAATCCTAACTACTCCATTTGTTGTGAAAAAAAATGGTCCTTTCCAAATTAAAACTCTAAGTGCAAAGAAAATTCATTGGGATTGTATACTCATGCCTGAAATATAAAGCTAGGAACATGTATCTGAGATCTGCCAGCATCTAAAACTAAACAGCATTCAGCTTTTATGTATTTCAGAAGCATATTGCTTCATCAAAGCATAAGACTGCAGGTATCACTGCAGAAAAATGGCGATTTTTTGTTTTCTTTTTCTTTGTTCATTGAATTCTTAGAAAAACAAATAATGGACCAGCTACTTAATCTTCAGTTCTGTAGACAACAGTAAGCTCTTTTTGGCATTCAAATGCAGAGTCAATGGCAAGGCGTTCCAGAAAGACTTTGCAAGACTGAGCGAGTGGCAGATATGATTCAATGTTGCTAAAAGAAAGTAATGTCACTAGAGAAAAATCATCTAAATCGTGCCTACACGATGCTAGGAACTTGAAGTTACAATTCAAGAAGAAGATCTTGAAATTAATTTTGACAATTCTCAAAAATATGCTGTCTCAAAAAAGTCAGCAAAATCCTGATCATATTTCAAGTACCATCAGAAAGGTTTTTGAGACCAAGGTGCCATTTTGTGCCTTATTAAATTTGGGCACTCTGGCATCTTACATGTGTGCAGTTCTAGTCTCCATATCTCTAGAAAAAAAAAAAAAAAAAGAGAGGCAGAGGAAGGTACAGATAAGGCCAAATAAAAGATAAAAAGGATGGAGTGACTGTTCCATCAAGAGACATCTTGAATAAGCTAGCATTGTACAATTTGCAAGCAGTGCAGGGGAGCAGAGATGTGATTGAGAAGCGTTAAGGTGACAGATAGAGATGGGGCTGAGAAGCATAAGGCTTGTGGATATGCTGAATAAAAAGATGTTATTCACCAATTTATGCAAAATTAAAGTTGTACGAGAAGCAGTTGAAGGAACTAATAATAGATAATTTAAGCAAAAGTACTTTGCATAGAGCAGGAAGTTAATTTGTAGAACTTTTTGCAATAGGAGATTGTGAAAGTGAACAATATAAGTTTCATAGAGGAATTCAACAAATTCATGGGTGACCTGAAATGGACAACGTGCCCATATCAAAAAGGACAATCAGGAATGTATCTCCTAACAGCTCAAATACTGTTATTGTGGATGCTGGCAGAGTATAACAGGAATGGAGCACAGATGATGGCCAGGATCACATTCTCCCTAAATAGCATCTCCTGTTCCTACTATAAGAGATAGACTACTGGACTCAATGGACCACTGGTCTAATTGGAAAGGATATTTCAGGTGTTCCTAATCATTTGGCACTGAAGGAATAGCCATGTGGGGGGAAAAAACAGAACAGCAAATCCTATACATAAGATTAATCAGTGTTATATTAGTTTGTGGTGAAGAAAAAAAAGAGAGAAATTTTGAAAGGCAGAGGAACTGCTCTGATTTAGGACTAGAAGAAAGACGATGCTATATTTCCATATATTTTAATATTTTAAAGTTGTCAGTGTAACTAACCTATTTCTGAGCAACATCACATTCTGGTTCCCAGCCTGGGGATATAAACAGGCTTGCTATACCATGCTTCTCCAGATGCATACAGCATCTGATGTCATAGATATCACTGTGTACAAGCACCTTACTGAGCTTCAGGCATTTGAATTATACACACATGGGGGCATAAGTACAAGGCAAATATTTGCATAGAAGTGACTCAGTAAGAACATTTTTATTTTAAAGAGCTTTTAAGCATTTGCATTAAGAACCAAAACTGATGGGGAGGGTAGAAGACAGATTAGGCCAGAGGCAGTTGTCTTTCAACAATATGCCTTGAGATGCATAACCATAACATTTGTGAATTCTAGGAATAATTTACACTGGACATGTTATCTCTTGAGAAAACGGAAAGAAATGATCAGATCTTAGGAATTCCATTATTTGAATCCTTCACATTTTTCCTCATATTAATTTGTCCGTCTCCAGTTTTTAAGCTGAAGTGTAAAAAAAAAGCAATAAGTCTTATTACTGTACAGCAGTCACAACTGCATCAATTAGCAGAAATGTTTTTAAGAAAGCATTATTCATTTATCTTTTTGGACACATATATTGCACAAAAAGTCTGAATTAAAGGCCCAAAGAAGTAACAGGCTAAAGGTTAAGTTGCTTGCAATTTTTAAACCAGGTCAGATTCAGTGGTATTATTCTAACAAATTTCTGGCTGGACATACTAAAAAATAATAATTTATTTTCACACATACATGTCACGATTTAACATAGTACAAAAAAAAATAAAAAAGAATCCCTAAAATAATTCATTCTCCTGTCTAGAAAAAATTGTCATGGTACAATAAATAGGAATTAACAATTCCTGACTTCCCATGCATCGGGAGTGATGAAGGTTCACACACTCCTTTCTGTAGGCTCCTTCTTCTGGATGATTCAGGCCTTTGGCTGCAAGGACAATCACGTTACAGCTGATCCACTAGCAGATAACCTAAGCTTTACTCTTCTTCAGTACAACGCAAATGTGCTTCAACCAGATTGAAAGCTAGCAATATGTACTGAAATATTCAAATCCCGATTTTGGCATCCTTCTGTTTGCTGTTGGTTGCTACCTTCGCACACACATATCACATAGAGCAAGTAATAGAACAAAAAACATTTCAGTATAAAAACAAAACCTGTAGTGGCTGACCAAAGATCTTTTAAAGGTAGATGATAACCTCTGGTATTGATAACAATATTAAAAATGCAGACAGAACAGGCTGCTACCACTGATGGTAAAGTAATGCTTTAAGTTCAAGTAGACCTTTCAAACAGGTCTACTGCTGGGTGGCAGTATCTGACACACAAGACAGGAAATATGGTTATGCTTTTGCTAAAACGTGTATGGCATTTATGAATGAAAATATTTTCCCTAAAAAACCTCTTGTCATTAACATTAGAGTAGTGGTTATCAATGGGACGAGTAATATTACTAATGAAAAGAAAAAAAAAAGTTAAACCAAACACCTGCCTTTTTCCAAAACAATCCAAATGAGTGGTATGTTGGATTCCACAACAAAGTTTCGATTGCCTTTAATGATGCATAATGGGGCCCTCAGTCATAGAAAGACAACCACATTTCTGTGTGGTACCAGGAACCCATTTACACTGAGAAAATAAATAGTCACCTAAAACTAGAAGTTTTTTGTGCATAATAGCTTTTTATGAAAGAGACATATGACCCCATTTAATTTTGACAGAAACCACACAGTGAAATGGCTGTCTGACATAATATGTTTCTATTAAAATTCATTTGTGCTGTGAGCTTTAATTCTTGCTATAACTTGGGCCATACAGCATTTAGGTACAAGTGCAGTAGCTAGTAGCTCATGCAAAATTTAGCACAGAATTTATACTTACAGCCTGAGTCCTTAACTTAAAGAAATTTTCCTCTGTTATATCTTGCTGTAGTTACAACACAACTGAAAGGCAAAAGTCTAAGCTCTTTTAGGCAGAAAAGGGAACAAGTCCAGAAGAAAACAGCCACTTGGTAGTTTCTTTAAAAGGGCTTGATTTTAAATAGGCTGAATACACACCCTACTATAGCAAAACACCTATCTACAGGCTTTGCTTTTTGAATATTTCCATCAAAGTCAATGAGTTATTTCAAATGCTTTCAGGATTAAATAAGGGTGTTGAACATGTTAGAGCACTGAACTATCAGTTAGAGCAATGAATAGCCTAAACATTTTGAACCTGATTCTCAATAACTGCAATTGCTATTATCCCCTGAGTTTATTTTAACTGCAGATTTACAGCCACTGAAGAAATAGGGGACTAAAATTTTTTAAAATGCAAGATATGGAAGAAATACCACCATTTAATAATTTTTTTCTCTCTAAGAAAATGGAAAGATAATTTAGAAAGTTATTAATAAGGCCATGGATGCACACTGCTTTATTATAATAGTCCATTAATTTATAGCATGTAAGGTAAATATCCTACTAAAAGTGAGCTAGTAGATTCTTTAGATTTCACAATATAGTAAGATCAAGAAAAATAATTGAGCTATTAAAAAATAGTCATCTTATAGTTTTTCTCAGAGATTCAAAAACAGTAAAGGACCTAAAAAGATATGAAAATAAAATAAAAGAGATTTGAAAATGACATTATTTAAGCACTGAAATAAATAGCTGGCAGAACCATGCTACAGAATATAATCTATTCTGAATTTCTTTCTTATTTTCTGATTAAATATACGAACTAGCCTCTACTGACATATCAGAATGTTACTTTCTAGAGTCATGCCAAGCTTTAAATTATTACAGTTTGAAAGAATTGATTCATGAGCAGTTTATCTGATTTACTTCACTGCTAGGTGGGTACAAAGAGACAGAAATATTCTCTGTTGCCAGCTGTGCTACTGGGTCTGGGTAAAAGGCTGGACTGTTTTGTTCACAGGACCTGTAGTGGTTTTCAGTAAAGAGAACCCTGTAAATTAGCTTCATAAATAGATTTAACATTTAGCTTGCAATAATTAATGACTTTTAGACTACAAGAAAAGAAGAGTGTTTCTGGATTTGTGTTAGCAGTTATGCTGTAACAGGTTCCTCCTAGGTATCATGAACATTTGCTTTGCACAGAGTCTCACTTAGTGCGGTCAAGTACAGGAATGCAAGCAAAACCCTAATTAATGGTTTCCTAGATGGGATATGCAAACTTTGAAAAGTCCAAATGATTGTGATATAACAAAAAATTAAAACTGACTCAAATTCTTCATTTCAGTATCCAAGAAAACTTAATTTGGTATCAGTTTTTGGATGATCACAAAGTGCCACATGAAAATTTCCTGACCAAAATTAACTCCCATCAAATACAGTAATGCTCTAAACCAGTAAATTAATCAAAAAATGTGAACATTAGAACTTCATATATTTAAACATAGATTTCATTTTTTTCCTCTTTTTCTGTTTTCACCACATACTGCTGCACAACAATTTATAGGATTAATACAGGAAAAACGTAATAAAGAACTGTAACTTGGAGAAAACACAACACTTCAGCATTTTCCCTCCACCACTAGGTACGCAAGCATTCTTTAAAATCTTCAAATTTATCTGTAATGATAACTTCTGATCATTGGGTCAGTGAGCAGGTGACGCATTCAGAGTGTTTTAATTCTTGTTACTTTAATTATAAATTTTGTGGTGCTCCTTTCAACCTAATGCATTATGTGTCTTAGTCACACCTGTAGATTTTAAATTATTGCCTTTGTTGTGCAGTTAGAAATTACCAAGTAAAAATCTTGGGACTACTAGCATACAATTAATATTAGTCATTGTAATCGAAATCTTCATTTTTTTCTCTCTCAGCTTTGGGCAATTTGAGGATTTACTCTGTTCTTTTTCTGAAAAGGGTACTCTCTTATGCAAAAGGAATAATGACAATTAGATAAAATCAATGAAAACCTAGGTTGGCAAGGAGGAGAGACAGAAAGAGCATGTAGAGGACTTTTAATAGCCTAAAACCTCATTTGTCATTGATTTAGCTACAAGCCTGGGACAAAGAGCAGCTAGTTAGATGGGTTTGGGCACATTTTCCATCCAAAACATTAAAGAGACTGTTTTTTCTAAAGCCAGATGTAACTGAGCGTCTTTCTGGCATCAAGGTAAACACATTATAATAATGCAGCCAGTGGTCTAACACAAAAAAGCATCCTGCACCCACAGAAGTCCCCTCCTGGAAAGTTCATGAACAAACTCATTTGTAAAGTTGCTTTATTAAAAGCCCTTGCTGGCATTTGCCATAATGGAACTGCAACAGCCTTTAAAGCTAAAACCTATCACCCATGTAGTGAAAGAAAAAAGGGCGAAGTGTCTTTACGCCCAGTGCTGTCATTAAAGTTAGGAAAGTTTTCATTTATTTAAAAATACAGTGCTATGTACAATTTTAAATGACCTGAGAGAAGGTGCAAAAAGTTTTGCAGTAGATCCATTAGTATTAAAACTGAGTTCCATAATAAACCACAAATATTATCTTGATCAGACGTGAGTTGCATGCTGAGCTAACTGTTGTGGGTTTGGGGATTTTTTTTCCTTTTTAATCTAAGAAAAAGGGGGAGAAGCAGCTGGGAAGAATAATTTTTTTTTTGTTGACTCTTCTACCTACCCTGAAAGCAGTGGAGTAGGTAACAAACTGAGGCCAGGGATGAATGCAAAAGGTACAAATATGGCAATATTCCCCTAGATCCTGTTACTTCTTCCCAAAAAGAGAACCAAGTAGCAAGCAGGAGCTGGAGGTAAAGAAAGTAATAGAAGGAAATTAATCAGAGAAGGACCAGGAACCACCTTGGGAAATCCATATCAAGCATGGAGGCTTTTTACTACACCTGAGAGGTTTGGAAATTTCAGTAGCTCTGTCTCAAATCGTGCAGAAGAATTTCCACGAAGGGGATGCCCCCGGTGGTGGAGCAGCTGGAGTTCGGTGTAGGGAATGGAGACACACGCACACTGTCTTGTGATACAAGCGACCAGACAAGGCAGAACTGACACATGGCAGGCTGAACTGCAGAGTCTGAGCCATCTTGTCAGATTCCCTGTTTGGCCATTTGCTGAGGAGGAGCTCTGGATGGCTCCAGGGACCAGGACGTCTGGCAGTACCATTTTGAAAAGATTGCTGAGGAGCTTCTCAGGGGGATCAAGGAAAGCTGAGGGACTGCCACTCATCTCTACACTATTGATGAAAGGCACACACTTCTGATATCAAAGAATGGAGAAGTAATCTCTGTGAAATTGAAGTGTGAAGTATAGGAGTATGCTCTGAGGCATGTCCTTCTATTGAAACTACCAGAGCAACAACTAACAAGAATAAACAGTGATAGAAACTACTGACAAAGTTATGGTTATTGAATGACAGCTACTTAAGAAAGTTGCACAGGCATTCCAACTAGGTGTTTCAGATGCCTGTTTATATGCAAAGATTAAAGCACTTCTATGTGTCATATATACTCATCTTTAAGAAGCGGCATGATGTGCTATCTCAGCAGTTGAACCCTGTAACTCTATTCTTTTAATTCCTTAGAGAATTTTGACCTATACTGTATCAGGTAAGCAGCTAAAGCATGCAAAAGTGTTTTATTTATGTTATCTTATCTCCTCAATACAGTCCACAGACATTTAGGCTATATCAAGACTATGAGGCATGGGAGCACCTCTGAGTTTCCAGACTTAGGCATTAATAACAGCTGTTCTGCCTCTATCCTTGGGGATGAAAAGGGGTGATATATGTTGTTGAGATCATGCTACAGATGAAGGAAAACCTTTTCACAGGAAAGAAATTTATTTGGAATCATCTGGTGACAAACATCTGTCCTGCCTCTGCCAGCTCCAGCATACAAATGCAGATATAGCCTTAATTTTATTCTGTTTTCAGTCGCAAGACTCTGACTTAACACGGGTGACACTGCTGTTGTTTGTGCACAATAACAATACACTCAGGCTTGGTTTCAGTGGATTACATTTGTGCTTATAGCCTTTACATGCCAGTACTCTAACAAAGTATATTCAGAAATTACATTGAACATATATTTCCTTCAGCAACCTAACTACTTCTTCCAGATATCCTGCTTGAAACTGCACACACATTCAATTTCAGGACAGGATAGTTTCCATATTTCATTGGCAGATTACAAATTTAATCTTCATGATATGTGGATTTTCTTCAGGGATCTGCCAAGCAATGATACATCAGGATTTTATTTTCCTATTTTAAACTTCAAATAATCCCTACGATGAAAAGACTGAACTTCTGACAATATGTCTCTGATTGTACATGTATTCCTTGGGGTTCTTCAAGGCAGTAAAGTATCACTCAATAAAAAGCTTAATATAATTATGTGTTGCTGAACATTTAGAAAACTGATAAGTCTAACATCTTAAAAAAATATAAAATTATCCATTAACCAGTTCCATAACTTTTTCTGTACCAAACAACGTAGATTTTTTAAAATTATTATTATTATTTTACTGCCAGTATCTTCAAAGTCATGGAAGAGCAGATCTTGTCTGTTAATTCAGTTTATGCAGAAAACTGCCTTGTGCAACAGATAGAACTCCTGTTAATTTTAATTGATTTAGTCTGCTGTAGTACCAGAACATGAACACCATTATACAGATGCTTTGAAGTGCAATCAATCAGACACTGCTCCAAGTGAGCAGGAGCTGAGCGCTGGAACCTTTCCCCAGCAGGATCACAGCTTCTGAGCTTCTAAATGAAAGAAGGGTTCTTACTGCTTCTCTTGAATAAAATGATAAAAATAAACTAAAAATACAAAATGGAAACCAAAATCCATCCCAATTGGAGGAAAGGGAGGAGAAGAAGTCAGCAGATTATTCAGTGAGGGTCTCCTGTTTACATTTTTTTTTCTCTGAACAATGTAATCAATCTCTGCATTATCATATTCACTTTACATTTTCCCATTTGATTGATTTTGAAATGGAATCACTGTCACATAAGGGCATTAGACAGAGTTACTATGCCTTTTATGCTAGCTACTGCATTACATTTATAATACAATATCTGGTCCTCATGTTTTTTTTCCTTTCTACATCCTTATTTTAGCTTGTCTCTGACCAGTGCCACCACTATTCCTAATTACACTCAAAACTTTGCATGCACTTGAGGATGAATTTTCATTATTTAACAGTAATTTATCTCCTAAGTGCTCATAATTTACAAGGTAGCTTCACAGCACACTGTGTATGGGAATATGCATATAGGAGTATAGTAATACTCTCTGAAATCTTTTCTTCATGTTTCATTCCGAATCTTACTCCCTGTGACATCTTTGTTGCATTAGTCTTGATTCAGAACAAGAAATAGGTAGGTCTACTATTAAAACAATGTTTGAGAACTTCCTCTTATTCTATGAATAACAGTTGAAATAGTCGATTTTAGAATAGCTTTTATAAAGTAACCAGCAGTTTTTACAATCATTTGGCTTATTCTGCTTTGTTAGCAAAACTGCAAACTGCAAGGATTAAATTTCAGCATGTCAAAAACTTCTGATGCCAAACCATGAAGTAACCAGAAAAGTTATAAAAACAAAGCTTCTTAGATTAAATGAACGTTTCCGAGCTTCCCTCTAAATTATAAACCCACAGTAAATACTACAGTCTTTCTAGGTAACGTTGGTGCTCACAGCTCTTGGTACTGGCAGGTATGGAGCATATGGGTCCCAGATTTGTTCCTTCTCCCATACAGGAGGAAACCATAATCTTCGTACCCTACACACTCCAATTCCTGCACTAGGACCCTAACGATGTCTCCACTTTACAGTCCCAAAGTAGGTGTTTAAACCCATGCCACCAGTTTTTTCCTATGACTCTTTCAAAATGGTACCCTCTCCCTCCATTTAACTTCTTCCTACATCCTTGTCACTGATAGCTGTAATCATCTATAGGAAGGTACATAATCCCACAGCCAGAAGTCAGCACCTCCAGCTAGTTATTTTTCTGAGGTTACTGAGTTTCAGAGATTTAGATTTAGGACCTCCACAAAGGCAGTTGTTAATCACTGATACCTCTATTATCTAAGGATTCTACCCTACAACTAAGGTGACGTTCTCCATGGAGGCAGTGGGATCATAACAATAATGTAATACCATTTCAGAGCTAAAATAGGCTGGGAAGTTTCTAGGGTGTCCAAACCATTAGCTTTTATAAAAAATTTATTAAACAGTGGTGACATATGTTCCTCTCATTTCCCAGAATTTCAGAATATAATCAGGATATTGTTACTGAAAGTCATGCCTGAACCAGACTAGTCCAACCCAGAATACTGAAAATAAAAGTTTGTAAGTGTTTTTTTTTGACAACTGTATTTGCATTTTTCACCTTTTCCCCAAAGACGGGAGAGATACAAATTTGTTTTCCTGGGAGAAAAAAAGAAGACTTTGTTGCTTCACTGCCTGTTTGCCAGTACACCCATAATACTTTTAAAAGCAATTATCAAATTCCAGACAAATTTGATAGAGGGACTGTAGTCCAACATTCTGTATACATCTTTGGAAATCAATGACTAACAGCCATTTCAGAAAGCAGAAAGTAAAGAAACTGCAAGAGCAAATGCAAGGTCCTGCACCTGGGGAGGAAAAATCCCATGCACCAGTACAGGCTGGGGGCTGAACTACTGGAAAGCAGCACCTCCGTTGAGAAGGACCTGGGAGTGCTGGTGGGCAGCAAGCTGACCATGAGCCAGCACTGTGCCTGTGTGGCCAAGGCGGCCAACAATATTCTGGGCTGCATGAAAAGGAGTGCGGCCAGCAGGTCGAGAGAGGTTATCCTCCCCCTCTACTCTGCTGATGAGGCCACATCTGGAGTACTGTGTCTAGTTCTGGGCCCCCCAGTTTAAGAAGGACAGGGAACTGCTTGAGCAAGTCCACTGGAGAGCTACCAAGATGATCAGGGATGAGGAAAGGCTGAGAGACCTGGGTTTATTTAGCCTGGAGAAGAGAAAACTGGGGGGAGATAATCAATGTTTATAAATATCTGAAGGGTGGGTGTCAAGATGATGGGACTAGACTCTTTTCAGTGGTGCCCAAAGACAGGACAAGGGGCAATGGGCAAAAGTTGGAGCACAGGAAGTTCCACCTGAATATGAGGAAAATCTTTTCTGTGAGGGTGCCAGAGCAGGGGCACAGGCTGCCCAGAAAAGCTGTGGTGTCTCCTTCCCTGGGGACATTCAAAACCCACCTGGATGCAGTCTTCTGCCCCCTGCTCTGGGTGTGCCTGCTGAAGCAGGGGGGTTGGACAAGGTGATCTCCAGAGGTCCCTTCCAACCCCTCCATTCTGTGATTCTGTGATTCTGTGAAAGTAAAGTTTAGCTGTATTTGGACATATTCAACTAATCAGCTGGGGAAACAGCAACCTAATAGCACAGATGCTAAGTGAAGGAAATGGGAGTGTTCAGAGGACATGTCTGCACTATGCACTAATAACATGCCTATGATGGTCATGAGTTAGAACTGTGTCTATATTATTGATAAAAGGTTCTTATGGAACAAATTGAATGTGTAGAAATAATCAGAAACTCTAGCCAGCCTAGTGAACTACTGCATTTTTTTCCTTCCATAAATCTAATTTCAAATTAGAATTTACAAGTGTTTACCCCTTTTGATTGTTTTTCTTTTTCATTAAATCCAGTCTAATAGCTGCATAACATCTAGAAATTGTGAAGTGATAGCAAGATTATTTTTTGAGAATGGGCAGATCTCTTATAAGTCCAGAAGGATTGCAAGGCTTTCTTAAAAAAAAAAATTATTTGTTCAAAAACTGTTGGAGTCTAGCGGGCAGAGAAATAAAAAATATGTTGAGAAGTTGTAATTCAAGTAAAATATTTTAATTTTTAAAATTAGTAATCTGTTTTAGTACTGGAATACCGTTTTCTCTTGAATGAAATATAAAACCACTCCGACTAGAAAAGGCTCACAGATCTTTGTTAGGCATGGATGCCACCCACTGGAAACCAGTCAAGGAGGAAAAACCAAATCTGAGCAGTCCTCAAATACCTAAAGGAAAATGAGTGAATTAACATCATATATAATCTCTAAATGCAGAAGCCTGGAGTCAACATGTGGCCAAGCTCACTACCAAAATTAAAAACATGATACCATCTAGGTTAGTAACCTAAGAAAGTGCTAGAAATTACATATACCAAAGCAAAGAAACCTGTCAACTCCCAACTTTTAACTCTAAACTAAATGACAAAAATTATCATCTGTGCTTACAGGATTCTGAAATGTTAAGCACTTTTGTGCTTATCAATCATACAATCATACAAAAAACATGACCATAAGAGATATTTCCTTATAACCCTAGGCCAGGAGCAAAGATATTTTCTTTGATGAGAGTTGAAATAAACTTTCCAAACACATTTGGTCAACAATACATTAGAAGATATAGCAATGTTTTTCTGTAATAACAAAAAAATACATGGAGCATCAGAGTACATAAAATGAAGTTACAGTATTATATCAAGAACAGATTTAGTAGGATCTCTAGCCTATCCCTAACCAACAGTTAGACCAAAATATAAATTCCTTTGAATATTATTTATTGACATAAATGGCAGGTAGTATAGCCACTTAATCAACAATTTCTGTTCTAAAGTAAAAAGGGTAACACTCCCACTAAGGTGATTAACGTCTTTTGTTCTTTTTTTGTCTCACAGATAAATTTTTTTCACACACACATAAACAGGGCATTTGAGGCATATATACTTCGTGGCAGTTAAAAGTTTTTGGGAAGTCAAGACACTCCAGGCATCCTAATGTTATAGCCCAGTGACTAATGCCATTCAGATCCCACCTGGCAAACATCAGAACAATTTTTAACGGCAAGCAAAAGTGTGAAAGTACAAATTTTAATGGAATAAAATGATCATGGATATTCTTAAAGGAAATAAATTTGAAGTCCTTGCTGTTTCTAAAATAATATTTTCTGGGTTTGTGCATTGCAGTCTTTTTCACAAAAATAAAACTTAAAGGTCATGTTTGGTTCTTAGTGTCCAATCTGTTCTAGTCTTCCCAAAATGTTGCAGATAATATATACAAATGCAGTACTCTAAACAGAAATAGAAATGGCAAGAAGCAAGAAAAGACAGTGTAAACATGTTATAATAACTCAACTGAAATATACAATTATAAAAAGCAAATTAAATAAAATGTGACAGGAGGAAAACCTGTATCAGATGTTTAGTCCATTGAGTTAAGTATGTTTTAATAATGTACCATAACTCAAAATTAAATAAGAGACTGTATTCACTGTATGTCAATTCCTTAGCAGCCTCATCTTGAGATTCTTGTCAGGCAAGTCTTTATTAATTTGATATCATATATATTTCAAGAAATAAAAACCTACTCCAGAGAGAACTCTTGTTCCCCCAGTCTCATAAAATCTCAGCATTTTTGCAAGGCCGTTGGCAAAGGTAACAGTAAAATGCAGGGGAAAGACTTGAAAAGTGATAGGATCCTGCTAAGCTGTAAGCGCATTGTAGTGGATACTGAACAGGAAAAAGCCTTGTGAAAGGCTGCACAAGATAGATGTGGAACAGAAAGTGCAAAAACCAGTGCCTGGTCCTAAAACTGCAGAATATGCTTTACAATCACTAACTGATCTGATATATGCAGTGACAGTGCATTCTTGCCAGCATGAGAGAACATGTACCCAGTTTTCATAGTCTTAGCATAATTATGGGAACAGCAAAACAGCTTTAGAGCAAGTGCAGAGTGGAAGTCCTTTTCATTCCAAGGCTGCATTCTCTGTGCATCAGTTCTCACTGATCTCAGAAAGAGTTTTAGAAACAAGTACAGCAAAGTCAAACCCTATGTCTCCTTACACAACGTTTTCAATTACTACAGCTGACTAGAACAGGTCTGATAAAGTACAAGTACCACTAAACATAGAGGATGCTCTGAGGCATTAAGTAAGGTCACTGTAGTTCAGGAAATCCAAGCAAACAAAAAGATCTGCAAAAGGAAAGAGGGAAAGGAAAATTTCAAGAAAATAAAAAAATGTCAAACTGGAAGAAAAATTGACAGCCTCTTGCCCTCAGGACTCAAACACTCCCCTCCAAACTTAGACTTCCTCCATCACCAAGCACTTTCATACCCTTGAATTTTACAAACCATATGTAAGACTATCACAAAACTCATAACGAACCTTAGCTACTGGGACAAAATGACTGCTAAAATAATGCACCCTTATCTACTAGATAACTTCTTAGAAAGGTACTGCTCCTTGCCTTCTTCTCCATCTTCATTAGCATTGCAAGTACTGCTTGTACTGTACTGGGGACCCCACTGTAAGTCCCCAGAAGTTACTAAATCTGCATTAACCTACACATGAAAAAATCTGAGTCCATAAACTTGTTTTGTCCTTACTGATTCCTCTTGTTGTCAACCTGCAAAATGGTACGTACATACTCCATTCATTTCTCACATTCCTCTCTATTTCTTTTGTACTCCTCTCTCAAAGCAGCAGTCAGAGACCTCCAGTTGTCCCAAACAGCTCAGACTAATGGCACATATTTCTAAGCATTTGGTATCTTCTGTTCTTCTCATCTTTTCCTATTATCTGTATTTTTCTAGTTTTGTTTTTATCCCACATGCAGCTCCCCATCTTTCCTTCCTTCCTCCCTCCCTCCCTCCCTCCCTCCCTCCCTCCCTCCCTCCCTCCCTCCCTCCCTCCCTCCCTCCCTCCCTTTCTTCCTTCTTCCCTCCCTCCCTTCCTTCCTTCCTTCTTCCCTCCCTCCCTTCCTTCCTTCCTATTCATCCTTTCCCTCCCCTTTACTATACTTTAATTATTTCTCTTTTTCATATCAATGTTTGTATATCTGTAGCTAATATCACTCTTCCTAAAAATTTCAAAGATAATTTTTCTCAGGTGCTTTAGAAGGAAAGGTTATAGTCACAAACATCATTCACTGTAACAGATATGTATGTTTATTAAGGTTTTATAACAATATTAATATGTTGCACATGAAATTAGCTGTCTTTATAATAGACTATATAAACTATCAGTAAATACCATATGAAAACAAACACAAGTTGACAGTTGGCTTTCAGTGGTCATATGTCTGCTTCAGGCCCTCACTGCATGTACCCATCTGCATAAGTGAACCTAGGTAGCAGGACTGGAGAACAGTGATATTTTTCACCAGACCTTTAAACAGATAGCTATGGCCACCTTGCTCTAGACTTTCTTTCATAAAGAGGAATTTCTGGCTTCATGTCAATGGCTAGGTATAACAATACACAAAACTAACAGCACATCTATTTCTTAAAGAGTAGTATTGCTGTTTTTCATCAGATGAAATTTGGGACTCAAAGGTGTTACAGAGACAGGATAGAAGTTCTTTACTTGAGCTGTTTTGAGAGCAGGTAGGAAATGCATCCAATGGCAATGCTCTTGTTTTGAAGATATTTCCAGTAGCATTCTGTTATAGGATCCTTCCTGCACTTACTTACACCCATACAAATTTTACGCAAATCTTTATTTCAGCTATAAAAAGAATAACTTTACAACATAATAATCTAAAAACATGAAAATAATGTGCATATCTCACACATACACATATACATTCAAGGATCTCTGAAGATATCACAAAAAAAATATAAGGTCCTGGGTCAACAGTGTCTGCAAAGATCTCTAACAACATCAAAGTTTCCATTTTAGATTGTCTAATCTTTCTTTGTTACTTCGTGTCTGATTCTGCTCCTGTTTCCTAAATTCCGATTTTTCCTTCAATATAGATTTTGGCAGAAAATTGTATTTATTATTAAAAGATTAAAAGACCCACTAAACATATTTTGAAGACCAAGAATGTCAAGCAAAATGAAGAATTTAAATAGTTCAGTTTCATTATACAGCAGTACTGTTTTAACAGAAACAGTTTGATTGCCTCATGTCTCTACCATGCGACATAAATCTGATTTCCCAAATTGAAAAAATAAACCTCCACACCATACCCTACTTCACCACCAACAACTGAGACCAGAACTGAAATTATAGTCCTAATTGGCAACAGAACCAACAAAGAAAGTGACAATTGTAGACACCTGACTGGCAACTCCTCTTGTTCATTTTTGTATCAAAATAAATTTTTGAAAGTGGAATACAAATGTATAATTTACAACAATTAATTTGTTCAGGTTTCACTGTGGACTTAAAAATGAAAATTATGACAGTCAATGAGCTGATAAGTACCGTGTTTAGGTAGAACGTGGACTGAGGTTCCAGACTTCTCTGAGAAGGTGAACATCCCACCTTCAGCTGAGTGCTCTAATAATTAGGAGAACTGGTTGTGACTCAAACATTCGATGTCATGTTACTAAAAACAAATCCCATGAAAATATTTCTTTTTATTCCAGTACAGAATGAGAAAATTTTTTAATGTTGAAAAATTAACTTGGTTATTTTTAACTGAAGATTAACCAATAGTAACTGTCATTATAATCTTGGATATTTATCATTAAGTATTTCAGCTGCAGTAGGTTGTTAAAAAGTCTGCCTTTGTCATAGATAAAAAATATTCTGAAGAAGGACTTCTCCTTTTCAATCCCCAACAACACCCACAGAGGCTTTTGTCACACAACCCTGCTTTGTTGTTACATGTACGTTGTTTTCACTGAGCTATGCTGTTCAGAAAGTTAGCACTCAACTTCTAATTCTAGCGTCCTGTCACTCTTTAATACTCCTGCTCCCAAGGACTAGACCTATGTTCAGTTATATTTAGAGTATAATTCAAAAAACATATTTAAGTGTATGTTTAAATCTATGGGCATGAGCTATGTACTTAAATAACTTAGAAGACATGGCTTTTAAAGTATATCTCAGGTTTTATACAGACAATATTTGTCAGCGTTTATATGAGATATATGGTTTTTTAAACAAATGTATTTATCAAATCTTGTCCTTTCAGTTAGCACTGTTTAGAAGAAAGTGTGAAGAGTAAATACTAGCTGACATACTGTCAAATCATAGGCAAAAGCTGGATTTTTTAATCTCAAAGAAGTCAACACACATTGTATCATGATCAGCCATAAAAAGAAGGGATGTATAAACTAATGAAGATTAAGTCTGGACAACCATTAATTGCATTGCACTTACACATCTAGGCACCATGAATTATCTTTCATTTTCATACATATAACAAGGAAGGAAAGAAGTTGTCTCTGGTCTCATAAGCTTAACGGTCTAAACAGGTTCCTATAAAAAGTAATTGGAAGCATTTGTGAATTTAAAGAAAAAAAATATTCTTGTCACAGAGTTCTTCTGTTTTTACTAGAAATGATGTTCTGGAAAAGATATACAGGGCCAAATCAAACAAAGGTCTCTACGCCTCCAGCAGAATCAATATCGAGCTGGGTAACTGGACTCTGTATAGAGCTCACAATAATAATTTGGTATCTCAGACACTAAGCATGAAGAGGTCCATCGGCAGATGGAACAGCTCATAGAGGAAATGTGCAGAGAAAAAATGGAGGAGTGTGAAATCCCATCTTTTTTTCCAGCGTTTAAGTAACCACAGGGGATTCCATCACCAGGAATCACAACCATTCTTTCAGGTAAGTAACCGAAGCACCCACCCACTCTTAGCTTGTGACTGTGATACCACATCCTATGTGTACAGTGCTCCTCATTCTCCTCTTGGAACTGCTTTTAAGGAACAGGTTGAGTCAACACATGGAAAGGACACTTTCATAACCTTGTAGTTATGACTGAGAAGATACTTGATAAGAGTTCTTGCTGCAAGGGCTACATGTATGTTTTCATGCAGTGATGTTTAAAACAAGGACTAATCATTCCTGAAATAAAACGCTGAGTCGAATTTATCTTATGTTCCTTATGAACTGCCCATGGTTCTCAGATCTGGCATGTATATTACAGCCAAATTAATGAAAGAAACTCGTCTTTATTTTATTTATGGAAGGCAATACCTTGATAATGGAATTTTTACTGCAATTGATATCACTGCTGTTGTTATCATTATCTTAGAATTAAAGACTTCTGAATTGTCCCACCAACAATAAAACTATGGTTAAACCTGCTTTGCCATGGACTTATGTCCAACTTCCCACATGTCCCCTCTGCCTATTTTCATTGAGATAAAACAAGATCTCACCTCCACCCTATCCTTACAACAACCTCACTGCAGTTCTTCAGTTCTCCTCTGGCAGTACCCATCCAAGAACAGTAATGTCAGGTTCTCACTACATCCACATCCCCTGCTTGTCAGAATTTAACAGACTTTCATCACAAAATCCTCCCTACAATATTCTCAATTTCCTCTAGCAGTAGTTCCTCTGGCTTCAGTACTATTAGCTCCTTCCCTTCCTGTTTCTTACATTAATAAAGTTAGTCAAAATCATTGCAATGTCTCATTGCTGAGTGGCATCTATTTTTAAAATGTGGCTGAAAAAGGCTACAAGGTCTAGAAGTTATTAGGAGCATTGGTAGATATAGTGTCACTGCACAGGCTCCAGTTTCTTAAGAGGTTGCAAAAATGTTAATGACTTATTAGCAAATCCATGTTTCTGGAGGTATCAACATTTGTACATTCATGTTTCTCTAGGCAAAACCTATTTTCTGTTGCAAAGATACATAGGACTCATGGTACAAATCAATTACTTCAAAATATTTTGATGCAGTGCTGCTGGGAAACTCTTTATCACATATTTAAGTTAATGATTGGCATGTATCTGTACTATCGTCAGAAATATATTTTTTTTTTTAACTCCAGCAATAATCATATGTATCTTTTATACACATATATGCATATGCACATTGGTGATATGTACCCACTTTCCATACTACAGGGGTGCATGCTACAGGCATATCAGTTTTAAAGCAAAAAAACTAACAGAAAAGCAAAAAAAAAAAAACTAACAGAATGACTCTGTCTTGAATCCAAAGTGGTACTCAGACATGTTAGTCCAGTTAGTAATACTGCCTTCTGTTCAGGTTCAGCTTGCAATGTGGTTTTGTAGAAGTTTAAACCACATCTTTCTCTCATTTGAATAGGCAATTTCCTCATCTGAAAATAAATTACTCTTGGAGATATTTTGGTGGGAAAAAAAGTTTCCAAGCATTTCTCATACATAAAATATATCAAGTCCAAATGAAATGCCTCAAACAGAACACTCAGCTTGTAGCAGAAGCTTTCAATTTTACCTTTTATTCTCTGTAATAGTTACAAGCAGTTTTTCCCTTCTTCTCTGTATTTGAATGGCATATTTCATTTCACACATCCATTGCTTTCTGCCCAGCACTGTAATTCAGCTAAAGGAAAAAGCTTAGTATTTGAAAATGTCAGCTGCCCAAAAGATATTTGAAAGTCTGTGAATGTTAACCTTTCTAACATTTGCTTAAAGCCATCTGAAATTAATTCTCCTCTCTGCCTTCCCATATCTGAATAAGGAGAAAGAACTATTCTAAGCTGCCTATTTAAGCAGAAATTGATACAAAGTGTATGATCTCTTTGGGGAAAACAGGCCTCCTAATACACATAAATAACTCCCATTCACATTACCAGAACTGCAGAGGAACAGATTTTCTCCCAAGATTATTATTAAGTAAATTAAAGTCATACCTGCCCCTCTCAGCTTCTCTTATTCTTGCAAAAAGTATTTTTTTCTGATGTTCTCTGCACACCTTTCTTATCAGTTCACTGTGCATAAAATTAAATGAATAGATAGAGATATATAAATAGCTTTAAATAATCTTAGTGCTCAGAATGCTTGTTTTAACCACTGATCATCAATTCTTCAAGTCAAGATTACTGGCAAAGACATAAATCCTGAAGAAAGCTTTGAAGTTATTATCATTTCAAATAAGGCTTTACAGTTTAACCACAAAACACAACTGAACAACAGAGTAAAATGCTTCAATTTGCTGGATCAACATTAACATGAAACTCAGACTGTGTATTTATATGTTTGATTGCATCCTCTCAATATGAAGTAAAATGAAACTATAGATCTGATTAAAAAAAAAAAAAAAAGAAAACCTCCATGTAATCATTTCAAAGAAACACAACAGAGCTACAATTATTTGCAAAGCACAAATAATGATCTTAAAATTATTTATGCTTGAAGCAAGTAACTTTCTGTTATTGATACAGTTTTTTCTCTCTGTCACTACCGGGTTTTTAAGACTCTGCTCCCCAAAATAAACAGCATGTTCTTGACAAAAATACATCCCATTTGGATAAAATGATATGAGTCTACAGAGGAAAATCTGATTAGGTTTTTTTTCTTCCTTCTGTGGTCTACAGAAAAATAAATGTTATACACTCTCCTGCTGATATATAATCATAGCCTCCTGCAGAAAAACTGCTCTGGACCATATAAATGGAAAAATGACCATGGCAATCAGGGCCAATATTAGACAATGTGAGGTCACAACCAAGAGAGCACATAAAGCTCTATTTTTTCCTTCTGAAACACTTAGCCTTCTCTTTTCCTTTCAAAATCACATCTCAGCTCCATCTAGAACTCCACATCGTTCATCCCATTTTCACACATCATTATCTTCCCAAAACATGCTATAGGTTGATGTCTAGCCTCCCACCTCTACTGTCCTACCACACATTCATCTGCTCAACCCATGATGGCTACATCCTAAGCCTTCTGCAAGAGACAGCAGAGAGTCCCTTTTGCACAGCCAAATACTAGCATCCCGTCAGGAAGTCCCTTTATTCTTGACAGGAGATTTGGTACAAAGGACATCTGAACCTACATGTAGGATCTTATTCTGTGCTACTGTTCTGAGAAGAATAGTAGCAATTGCAAGGATTTAAATCAGGAATTGCAACATTCAAGGTCCTTTTTAGGAACCAATACACACTCTTCGGCATTAACATCCACTTTACAAGAACCCCTGCCTACTGAGAAAATGGTTCTCACTGTTGCAACCTGTCAAACTCAGATTCTTAATGGGCAAGGACAGCCTTCTGAGGTGACCAAATTCAACTTGGGCTGGTGGTAATCAAGGTCTAAAAATGCTGGTTTTCATGTCCTTAGACTTACATGGTTTGCATCATTCATATCCAGAGTATCAGACAGGCCTTCACCCAAGCTGAACTCCTCAACTCAAAGTGGGCAGTAGGGCACTCATGGACAAAATCTACTGCCAGATTCAAGGTATCTGCTTTCCTTAAGCTCTCAGGTCTTCCAGCAGAGACATATCAGTTTCCATTTTCCTCAAAAAACTTCAGCCTCTATGATACCAGCGTGCCAGTGTGCACTGTGAACAGTACCTTCTTGCTGGTATGGTTTTAGGCCATATACCCATGTCTGGATACCGGTAGTTTTCAGCCAAGACTGAACTCCTATGAAGCTGAAGATGGATTTATACCTTTGGGCATCTGACTAAATGCTGAAGGACTTTTAGGGACGTTTATCATGCCTGCATCCCTAAACCCATGAGGATTACAGTGTCTTATTGCACCTTGCTTTATTTCTGAGAGAGGTCTGGAGAGCCATACCATATACACAGAACCAAAATATCTAGTTCAGCTTCATAAAGCCTGGGGCAACTGCTGTCGGTTTTCTAGCAGTCACGAAGGAAGACAAATGAATGACACCATGAAACACATGTGTGTACGTAGATAGTCTGGAGGCAGCACTGTAGCTAGCATCAATGACCCTGAAACTTTATGGTCTGCTCTGTTTCCCTAGAACAGGAAGTCCACTCTGCTTTTCCCATCCACACACACACGAAAAAAAAAAACCAACCAGGCAACAAAACCAGGTTAATAGAACAGGCCCTGACATCTCCCAAACAAAAAAGCTTTTTTTTTTTTCTAATCAATGCACACACATGCATGCATACAGGTAGGTGATGTGAAGTCACTTGAATCCCCTCCCATGTGCAATGTAAGCTGGACCCTCCCCCCAAACCCTCAAAACCTCGCAAGAGGAAAAGACCAATAGTATTTTGGCCTCCTCACTCCACCCAGATGCTGACCCAGTCAGACTGGAGGTGGATTTCAGACTAGTCTGATGTGACAGATGTTGGTCAAATGGCACCATGCCGAATCAAAAAACCCTCAGGACAAGTGGCCAGCACTTCTCTGTGGCTTCTTACTTATTCTACCTATGCACCTATGTAGCTGTGAGTCCCTGAGGGCTCATGCCTTCCAAAAAGGCTGCCCATCCATGCAAAGAAGTACAACTGCAGGGAAAAAGATGAGCCACACATGTTTCCAGAGAAGTAAAAGACAGTACAGCACATAGTATCAAAATGCAAATTGATTCACAATAAACCATTCTAAAAGGCTAGCGTAGCTTAAAATTAAGACACTAGTTAATCTGTCATTGTTTTATAGGATCCGCCAGTTTGGCTGGGAAAAAAATAAATAAGGGGATGGAAGGGAAAGAAGGCACAGTCTGCCTATCTGTATCAGGTACATGATACATCAGCTTGACTGCTGAAATGAGGTGATAGTATCCATATGTCTGTCTTGTCCCTGTGTCTCATGTAATACTTCACTTATATCCCAGATGTTTCTAGGCCTTGGTAGGGGCTTGTCAATGATTTTACGGTCAAAGGTCTGATAAAGGCCAATATAGCTATATCAAATGGAAATTTTCTAGAGACTTTTTTCTGTAGCCCTCAACTTTTGGAATTGGAATTGGATTTGGAATGCTTTTGGAACTTTTGGAATTGGAATACTTTGTCCCTTGAACAGTGGCCATTAGGGCTGAGCTTCCAGAAAAACCCCCATGTCATGAACCCTGGGAAACCATATAGAAACCAGTGTCTTGATCCTTTCTGGATCTCCATTCTTCCTTCCTGACATGACAATAGTGAGTGAAGTGTTTTTCTGTGCCTGCAATGTGGAAATTAAATAACCACTCCAGACTGGACCCAGGGAAGAAAACTACATTAGATGCAGGGTGAATGTCTTGAGCCCCACATCAAAAAGTAAAGCAGAAAGTGATTTAACTTGTAATAAATATTCTCTAACCTTCAGCCACTTAACTTGAAAATGTACAGGAAAGATTGATGGGTAAGCCCATATGCAGAACTTCAGCTAAGTCTGAACCCAAAAAGACCCTGAGGTGTGATGGCTTATCAGCAAAATAGGTATCTTCCCATGCAGCTTTATCTTTCCTTCTCTGTCACATTCTTTTTCTCTTCTAATATGGCTAGCTTTTCCGAATATATTGTTAGTTGGTTTTCCTTTTTATGGAGTTTCAAATGATACTGTCATTTGTTGTTTGCAAAGTAAATGGTGTTTAATCATTGGCAGATATGATTTGGCTTGACACTTTCAAAACCAATTTATTGTATTTTTTATGCTTAAACTGGACCAGCTCTAATCTCAAATTTGCAAGCGTCCATGATTGCACTGAAGACTATGATTACAGAGCCTATATATTTCAGTCTACTCTGCTTTCTAGAATTATTATTTATCATCCATTTCTCAGAGGAATTGTAAAATATAACTAAAAGTCCTCAAATACCTTCTCAAATTGATTTTTTCGAGAAGTTCTCTCAAAGATTTTTTCATCCAACATACCAACACCAAAAACAATGTTGCATCCTTCCAAGTATACTTTCTTATAGAGTGACATGTCTGTCACCAGGCCTTGCCTTCAGAGTTCACAGATAGCTCTCATCTGAACACTGTCACTGACTCTGTCTCCCATAGCATCCTCATAGGCAAGCTAAGGAAGTGTGGGTTGGTGTGTGTACAGTGAGGTGGACAGAGAACTGGCTCAACAACAGAACTCAGAGGGTCGTGATTCATGGAGCAGAGTCTGGATGGAGGCCTGTCACTAGTGGTGTTCCCCAGGGGTCTGTGCTGGGTCCAGTCCTGTTCAACATATTCAGTGATGACCTGGACGATGGGTTAGAGTGTAACCTCAGCAAGTTTGCTGGTGATACCAAGCTGGGAGGAGTGGCCAATACACCAGAAGGATGTTGTCATCCAAGCAGACCTTGACAGTCTGCAGAGCTGAGCCGAAGGGAACATAATGACATTCAGCAAAAGAAAGTGTAGGGTCTTACACCTGGGGAGGAACAACCCCATGTACTAGTACAGGCTGGGGGCTGAACTACTGGAAAGCAGCACCTCTGTTGAGAAGGACCTGTGAGTGCTGGTGGGCAGCAAGCTGACCATGAGCCAGCAATGTGCCCTTGTGGCCAAGAAGGCCAATGGTATCCTGGGGTGCATGAAAAGGAGTGTGCCCAGCAGGTCGAGAGGGGTTATCCTCCCCCTCTACTATGCACAAGTGAAGCCACATCTGGAGTCCTGCGTCTAGTTCTGGGCCCTGCAGCTTAAGAAGAACGTGTAACTGCTTGAGGAAGTCCAGTGGAGAGCTACCAAGATGACCAGGGGACTGGAGCACCTCGCTTATGAGGAAAGGCTGAGAGACCTGGTTTTGTTCAGCCTGGAGAAGAGAAGACTGAGGGGGGAGCTTATCAATGCTTATAAATATCTAAAGGGTGGGTGTCAGGACTATGGGACCAGACTTTTTTCAGTGGTGCCCAGTGACAGGAGAAGGGGCAATGGGCACAAGCTGGAACACAGAATGTTCCAGCTAAACATGAGAAAAAACTCCTTTCCTGTGAGGGTGCCAGAGCAGTGGCACAGGCTGCCCAGGGAGGCTGTGGAGTCTCCGTCCCTGGAGACATTCAAAACCTGCTTGGATGCGTTCCTGTGCCCCCTGCTCTGGGTGTCCCTGCTGAAGCAGGGGGGTTGGGACGAGATGATCTCCAGAGGTCCCTTCCAACCCCTACCGTTCTGTGATTCTGTGAAGTCAGTGCGTGTTCTGCTATGCCAACCACTCCAATGAATCAGTTTCTCAGATAGTAACTTCTTTGAATAATATGTTTACTTGTGAAACAAATTTTATATGGAAATAGGTATAATGGAGCTGAGTAATATTTTATTTGAGGCGTTTGGGTGATTTGGAAGTAAAATGGAAATGTTTTAAAAACTGCTAAATAAATAAAAAAAGCAGATCAGAAGAATTACACAGAGATCTTTGAAATCTATTGTGTGGACAAAATGAAATTGTCCACAAGATTTTGAGTTGTCCGTGTGTTTAGTTAGAATTAATAAAATTAACTAAAACTGTGAAATAAAAGTAATTTCAAACTAAGAAATTATAACCTTTAATTTTGAAATTATCAAACAATTTTTATTCCTTTTTTCAAAATCATAAGTTGGTCTAACTCATAAATATTCACAAAACTGACTACTGTTTATTTTTCCTATTTTGTCAGAACAAGTTTGAAACAAAAATTGCACTTTCTTTTAATAGTCTGTTGTATTTGTGTATTTAATACTTAATGTTATTTGGTACAAATTACAAACTTGTACCCCCCTGTCATGGTTTTGGCTGGGATATATTTAATTTTCTTCACTGTAGCTGGTATAGTGTGTTTTGGATTTAGTATCAGAATGTTGATAATACACTGATGTTTTAGTTGTTGTTAAGTAGGTGTTAAGGTCACTAAGTAGTGCTTAGATTAGTCAAGGACTTTTTCAGCTTCCCATGCTCTGCTAGGGGCACAAGGAGCTGGGAGGGGGCACAGCCAAGACAGCTGACCCCAACTGACCACAGGGATATGTTGTCACACTCAGTATGCAAACTGGGGGAAGAAGGAGCAACATTTAGAGTGATGGTGTTTGTCTTCCCAAGAAACCGTTACACTTAATGGAGCCCTGCTTTCCTGGAGATGGCTGAACCCCTGCCTGCCCATGGGAAGGAGTGAACGAATTCCTTCTTTTGCTTTGCTGCGCGCGCAGCTTTTGCTTTTTCTATTAAACTGTTTTTATCTCAACCCATGACTTTTCTATGTTGCTCTTCTGATTCTCTCCCCCATCCCACCATGGGGGAGAGGGCGAGAAGCTGGGTGGCTCTTGGTTGCTGACTGGGGCTAAACCACATCACCCCCAATAATCCATGAAAGAAATAATGTCAGTGAAATTGAAATGTAAAGTGTCAGCATGAACTGTGCACCAAATGATGAACTATTTTGTATAACTAAAAGTGAATCAGTTTTTCTCCAGAAAGCACACAACTGTACTGAGTAAGGTAACTGACTGGACGCTTGGAGGCAGAAAATAAAAGAGAGAATGACCTTATACAGATTGTGTTTCAATTTCAGGCATTTTCAGATAGGCTTGGTTAAAAATATGGGCAATTTTTGTGAAGTTCTTCAGTTCTGTTTGAAGAAGGTAATAATAAAATAGTACATAATATAAACAAAAGACAAGATTTCTGTTTTATGAAGTCTCATTTCAGAGCATTCAGTATGTTAGTATTTTATTTGGCAACAAATTCTATGTTATAACTTCTGATAATTCTGTCAGGTGAAGAAAAACAGAATAAATGGCAGAATTTCCCAGCTGTTGCCTAAACTGCAAAAGCACAGTACTAAACATATTGAGTATTTTAGATCATAAAAAACTTTGCAAGTAATTCATGCATTCACATACTTAGAAACACTGGAAAATAGAAATATCTACTAAACTCTTATTAAATTCCTTACCGATAATGAAGATAAAAACCCAAACAACACTTTAAAGAGAAATGTCAGTCACTCTGTTCATCCCTATATTTGTGCACACATTGCTTTTTTATGTTTGAACACATGTGGATAAAAACTAAACAAAACTTTCTCTAATTAGGATGCCTCGGCTACAGATTTTCCCCAGACTGTGGAGAGCTGCAAGGCAGGCCCCATGCTGTTAAAGCCACCTATTCATACTGTTGGAGTGTAAGTTTGCACTAACACTTCCAGCACAACATAAAGCTGTATGATCTATATTATTTAGTTAATGGTAAAGAAGACAAATATCAGAAGTTCTAAGAACATTTCCTGAAATGACAGCACCTTACAGTCAATCATAAGAAACCTAGTCCACTTATAGATGTTAGGGAATAGATTTTTTTGTTTTAATCTTTTAATAGTGCCACTGTCCTCAGAGTTTTAGGGGAGAAAACATTCACTTCCAAATATGGTATTGGGGTCCTGTGGAGAGTGGAATGGATGCTCTGTGAGATCCTTCTAGCCCAGGCATCTGTTGCATGGTTGTGGACTGTGAGCATCAGGACTCAGCAATCCACATGACACCTTCCTAGCCTATATTTTCATACAGAAACAATAATTATAGTTGTATAGTCAAAGACTGAGCAAATACCATGTAAGCAATAGTACTGAAGTTTCTGTTACTGCCAAAAAGATGCAATTTTTCTAAATTTGGCTATCAACAGGGAGTGGAATAGAGTTCATATATGAAAGACCTGTAACACTTTGAAGGAGTACATACAGGAGAGATTTACTTGCAAATAAAGAAGTAATACATCTGTTCTGACTATCAGTCTTTGTGTAATACATATGGGACACAGAAATTTTAGAAATTTGTCAAAAGAAATTAAATCAAACATCTCACAACAGATTATTTCCATTAACCTCTCATCTTTTAATTGAGCTTTTATGACCACAGAGTATAAGTGTAAAAGCTTATAAAAACACCGAACCACATATTTTGCATTATGGCTTCTGGAACACTGAAAATGAGATTAGAAGAGAGTGATGCTGAATTATTTAAGTTGAAACCTATTTCAGTCTACATTAGTATACAAGAATGATTCCTACCAGAGACATATACATAATGAACAAAATAGTACACACAATTCAGTGCGAATCGACATATCAGTTAAAATGTTATAACAGTGTCATTGGTGAAACGCAGTCCTTCTGCTAATTTATTTGGAGATATTAATATCAGCTAAGCTTTATTTAGAAAACACTGTAACTTGATTGTGACATATGAAAGTAGATTACAGAACTTAACTGAGACATTTACTTACAACACTCTTAGTTAAACCCTGCCAATGTAATAGGTAGATTCTCCTGACTTTAGTGAATCTACATAAGGGGAACTAAAGTGATGTAATTGGCATTTACAGGTGTGGTCACACATCTACACTTAACAATAGGAAAATTAGTCTAAAATAATAGGAGTATATATTACTTATTTGATTACTAGACATTAATAATATTTTTAAGGAAGTTTTATTTTTGTAGTGACAAACTTCAGACCAAGATTACAACTTATGCAAGAACCTTATGAAGTTCAGCAAGGACAAGTGTAAGATCATGCACCTGGGAAGACGTAATTCAGGAGTGCAGCACAGACTGGGATCCACCTGGCTGGAGAGCAGCTCTGTGGAAAGCGACCTGGGGGTCCTGGTGGACAGAAAGCTCAACATGAGCAAACAGTGTGCTGCTGCAGCCAAGAAGGCCAGCAGGATGCTGGGCTGCATCAAAAAGGGATTCACCAGCAGAGATAAAGAAGTCATCATCCCACTCTACTCAGCGCTTGTCAGGCCACACCTGGAGTGCTGTGTGCAGTTCTGGTCCCGCTATACAAAAAGGATGTGGACAGGCTGGAAGGGGTGCAGAGAAGGGCCACCAAGATGATCAAAGGTCTGGGAAGCCTTCCATATGAGGATAGGCTGGGAGAACAGGGTTTGTGCAGCCTTGAGAAAAGGAGGCTCAGAGGGGATCTCATCACCATGTACCAGTACTTAAAGGGTAGTTACAAAGAAGATGGGGAGTCCATTTTTACATGGAGTCCCATGGAGAGGACAAGGGGGAATGGACACAAGTTGCTCTTGGGGAGATTCTGATTGGACACGAGAGGGAAATTTTTCACACTGAGGACAGTCAACCATTGGAATAATCTCCCCAGGGAAGTGGTTGACTCGGACACATTGGACACCTTCAAGAGTCGTCTGGACAGGGTGCTGGGCCATCTTGTTTAGACTCTGCTCTTCCTAGAAAGGTTGGATTAGGTGATCCCTGAGGTCCCTTCCAACCTGGGATTCTGTGATTCTGTGATTCTGTGAACTTTCTTTTCAGCAAG
This sequence comes from Phalacrocorax carbo, assembly GCF_963921805.1. Classification (NCBI taxonomy): domain Eukaryota; kingdom Metazoa; phylum Chordata; class Aves; order Suliformes; family Phalacrocoracidae; genus Phalacrocorax; species Phalacrocorax carbo. The sequence continues at coordinate 162,810,542 of NC_087513.1, forward strand.
TAGGAAAAAAGGAAAACCTAGGGAAGTACCTGGGTATTGAGGATGTGACTTTTCAGGATGAAAGATAGTTACTTATAGCATAATTTGAACTGACCTCCTATAACCCACAGCCCTCAAACCTGTTCTACAGTATCAGCCTTTACATACGAAAAGTGTAAAATTCCTTAATCACAAAGAAGCTAAAAGCAGGATGACATTATAGAGCAGCAATTGGTTTGCTGGGGGCCAAAGAGAAATGTCACAGTAAAGCTTCTGAATTCTTACTCTTCCCTTCTTGCTAATTATTTTCTAACTTCACTGCAGTTGAAGCTTTCAGGCTTCCTAGTGGTTTAAAGTTCAGGTTAGATTACCACACGTTGGCACTTGTAATTGCCATGGGCTTCACATCTGTGTTAAGAAGGAAAATAGTCAGAGGCCATACTTAAAGATATTTAGTTCTGAGTATAGAACTAGAGTCTTCAAAAAGAGTGTGTCACTTTTGACTTGGGGGGGAAGAACTGATGTATTGAATAAAAGGCCAGATCATAGCTTCTTTGGGACTAAAGAACATTTACCTCTGGTGTTCTACATCAAGATGCTAAGAGCCACTAACTGGTTTTGCTATTTAACTCTAAAATTAATAATTTTTACAAACTTACAAAAAACAGGTATTACATGGAGTTTTCAAAAGCAGACTATGGGAGTTTAAGTCCTACTGAAAGTCAGTGGGGCTTGTGCTTTTTAGCCACTTAGATTTTAGTGAAAATCTTCCGTCAGTACAAGTGTGTGTCTCCTGCCATAAGTATACATTTCTGCAATTACAAAAAACTGGTAGATCAAACAGAAAAAATGGAGAAGAATCTATAGGAAAAAAAGATCACTTGAAGGATTCAAAACAATCCAGGATACAGGTTTTGGTTACATTTATATCTCCATACTAATAGAATGTATGCACTCCAGCCTACAGCAAAATTCAGTCATGAGTGGTGCTTTTAACCATTTATATTCACACTGCATACATACCAAATCCCAAGGATTTGAGTGGTGGCTTTTGCAAATGATCTCAAGGCGTGTTGCTACAAACAGACCTGAAATCACAATTATCAATTCCTGAAGGTAGACTAGGCCGGAGAAGGAAGTATAACTCCTTTCTTCATGACCAGAGAGAACAAAGAGTCTGTTTTTTTTAAAAGGATATATATACAATGTGCAAGGTCCCTCTTTTGCTCTCAAAATTGCTTCTTCATGATTTTTGGTGTGGGTTTTTTCTTTATGAATTGTAGTAGTCCCCGTAAACTTAAAGATAGATACGCCCATAAATCTACCTCACAGAATTGCCAATGAATCATACCATGTCTTCTAACGATACATGTTTTGAGCTCAGGATATTTCATTTTTCTGCATAGACCTCTTCTGCATGGTATGCTTTTTGTAGAGGCCTCAGCAGTACTATTTATAGCAGAAGCCTATTTTTTTCCCCTTAAGACTGTGGTACCATGAAAGAAAATGTAAAATAAGTAAAACACATTTTGGACTTGTGCATAAGCTGAGTGCTGTGTCTCTTTGTGTTTAAAGTCCAATCTAATAAAAAAAAAACCAGAACCCACTTTAAAAGGAAATCAGTTTCTATTAGATTATGATGAAAAAAGTTTGACTTGGAACTTAAGACAGGAAGCATAACAAGGCATAGTCTAAAAGGTCATTATTACAATTCTTGATTGCCAGATGAAACACAAGGTCAGTAACCTTCAACCTTCAGTTATTGATTAACAGCAACATAAAACACACCCTGAAGTACCTCCTTGCAATTACATAATGATCTGCTTCTGTTTATTTTTCCACTCAGAAAAAATAAATAAAACGTTTCTTATTAAAACCACAGACAATAAGGAGGCTCTTTCTAAAGCATACTCTGAACTCCTATGAGTGATATTAAAACTGATAAAAGTTCACTGAGAAGAAAAACATACCCCAGTGCAGAAAGTGGCCCAGCTATCCACGAAGCATTACAGAATGTGGCAGAGACCAGCTTTGTAGGACACAATGTGAAACGCAGGCTTTTATTTTCACCTGTGTAGTGCATGGTGTTCAGTGCTTAGTGATGCTTTAATTGCATCCGTGCCCCTTAAAAGCAGTGGTATGAGAAAGGCTTTTTCTATAGCATCTCACAGAGTATAACAGGTATTCTTAAGAAGGCTAACTTACTGTCTTTGTGGTAAGTTTAATGCTATTTCCAGCTTCCTTTAATCACAAACTCAACTACAAGTATAATGCAGAGACTTCAACCAGCCACTTAGCACACACAGTCATTATAATAAATACCAAAGGTACAAAGATATGAAACAAAGTAAGCCAGTTTTTAAATTCAAAATTTTTTTTTCAAAGGTAGACCTCAAATATCAAAACTGGAACTCTATTATGTTACAGACATAAAAATGAAATACATCCTCTGTAAAATGGCTGCCTCAGAAAGCATAAAATATATGTATATAACAAAGGAAATGTATAGGAAAAAAAGCTACTATCCACATTTCAGAAATCCTAAATATAGGGCCAGTGAGATTCCATAATGAGCTAAACATCTACTAGAATAGGACAATAATGGTGAAGTACTCATGTCAGTAAGTACAAATGAAAAATCAATCATCCTGGCCTAGGTGCCAGATCCATAGAGCCTTAAGCATCAGTGTACTGCATTCCATGACTTCTACTTAGTCATGCGTTAGACCTGCAGTTTACTGTAGAGGTTGGAAATCACCAAAGACATTCTGTGACACAGAAATCAGCCACAGAGAAATCTATATAGTTTTGAAATAGATAGAAAAAGAACTACATTTAGGCACAGATTTGAGAAGAAAATGCCTGGATTTAGGTGACTAAATTGTAGCTAAGTTACATTTAGTGTCTTCAGGCCTTTGCCAATGTGAATTTTAACTTTGATAACCCATGTTTCCTGAATTCCAAACAAGTAATTCAAGTATTAAACCCTCACCTTTTCATATAAAGCCTTAACTCTGCACTTGATGTTAAAGTCTTTGATGCTGATGATTCCTTAAAAGTTGTATCATTTCATTCTCTATGTATATAAGCATTTATTGTCTAGCAACCCCCTCTCTAGCAGATGAGTATTGGTGTTTTTCAGGTAGAATCAGCATGGCTTGTTCTAAGGAGAAACGGCCACCCTTGTATCTTGCTCAGACATCTCATCTCATCAGTTCATTAATTGACTTGGTGAAGGAAGTTGGGAACAGGAAAAGGTTCGCTGTAAATGGTTACATTAGTATTTGTAGCGTATTCATTAACACTTCTTTTACACAAAGAATGTGTTTCTCCCCTCAGATCTATTCATAACCGATCAGTCAGAACCCTGGTACAGGTTTGTGGGATCACTAGATGGCTTCCGTGTAATAAAAAAGGCAACTGTAGAAAACTTGCAGTTGACCACAGAGCACACCACAAAACCCACACCATCCCAAACCCAAGCATGCAATGGAGGTGACAACTTCAGGTGGTGGTTTGTATTTTGTGAAAATTTACCAGAACACCGCAGTTGTAACAAGTGCATTGGGCTGAACACATTTTTTCATCAGCAATTTTTTCTCTAATGGCTGTATGTTTTCTTGCTGCCCAGAGGAAGAATGACAGAAAATCTTTATCTTTTAAAAATTTGTGACAATATACCACCTCACAAAAGAAAGCGATGCTTAGGGATTACCTAGTTTACTTTAACTGTGTGCTGATTACCTCATAAGCTTATATCTTCTCATACCATGTTCATACAATAATTACATCTAAAATATGAAAACAAAACAGGCACTAATTCATAGAATCACTCAGTTTAGTGTCATGGTTGCAGGTAAATTTCCTGTGTACTCAGAAGAGAAATTAAAATAAGTGGGAATAAAACATTTAACTCTGCTGCATTTAATTAGATATTGGCAGATCTCATTAGCAATTTTGAATTATTATTCAACTCTGGATGGAAAAAAATGGAAATCCAAACAAAATAGAACCCCAAACAAGCTAGCAGTGATTATTTCTTAATATTCAAAGGTAGAACAAGTGTGTGTTACCTAGGCATTCAAGATTCAGCTGATTCTAACTTTGTATATGGAAGAAAAACTGAGTTTTCCCCCTTTGAGATACAGGGTTGTCTGGGCTTTTTAAAGTTCAATGTTTACTCATGAAGAAAAGAAAAAGAACAATCTTTCTTCAAGCAAATTATTTCTTTTGAATTATGGTTAAAACATGAAACTGTTATTTGGCTAAACATGTAGAGACAGAAGGGCATTTATTGTTATTTAGCAGTATTATTAGTGCTTAAAAATTGTTCTACTATATGCAAGTACATTTTTTTAACAATTAATAATGTGTTTGTATATTATAAAAATATTTGTTACCAAGTAGTCAGAGGAGCAACATCTTTTTTCTTTTTTTTCAAATTTAGTATAGAACTAGATGCATATGTCTCCTTTAGAGTTTAGAAATAGTTCAGATTTTGATGAAAAAACATAAGGAATACTAGCATCGTTTGAAAGAAATTGTTGAAAATTGATTAATGTAGGAAGATTATAAGATTTTTAAAGTATTATTTGACTGAGTGTAAAACTATTAAACTAAGAAAAGGCAAAATATTTAGTGTTAAAATATTTAGTAGTCACATATTTCTTCAACTTTTCATAAACTAGTCAAGCCAAAACCACGGAAGATGAAGAGCTTCACAAGGGGTTGAAGATGGTGAATGAACAGGGGAACTACACAGCTAATGAAAGTGTTGAAAAATGCAATGTAATATTCATTTAAAAAGCCCTGCTGCTAAGTCACGCTGAGATCTATATTAGCTGTTGTCCAACAGAAAAGTGATTGTAGAGTAATTATGGATAGATTGATTATTGAAATCAGTAAGCTGGGTTTATATGAAAATGAAGAGAGAAAAATATCACTGAAGAATATCTTCTTGATCTAATTGTTTTTACAACTGCGAGCAGAACTGGCCTTTTCCCTTTCTGTTCGGTGTTCGCTGCCTCATCTGGAAAAGGGAGATGTAGCTGATTTCCATGTTAGCTAGGTAAATGATCTAACCGCTGGATGGTAGAACCTTTTTCTCCCTCTCTGCCACAATGCATGTATTTGGGATGGGGATATTTACCTGTACTCATATAATTTCTAGCCATTCCTTGCTTTCAAAATTCCCACTGAAACAAGTCCTACTAAAAATTAATCTAAATAAATTTATAGGCTAAAAATGCCACCCTGTGTTTGTCTTCTTTTTTTGTTTAATATAAGCTTTGCTGATTCAAGTTCCTTTTCATGCTATGATCTGTTGGTCTTAGTATTAGAAAGGAAACTATTATCTACTCTGATTTGGGGACTTAAACTACTATTTCTATGGGACCCTGCACAGCCCTATCCTATACAGATTTACCAGCCAGCTCAGATATCTTGCAACAACACTGCCAGATGTTCAGTTCACCAAAAAGAAATTGTTGTTCTTCATCTAACTGTGTTTACAACTGCGAGCAGAACTGGCCCTGACTCAAGAAGATGAGCAATGGCTGAAGAAGTGACAGGACTGGGCCTGGTAGCTACAGGGATAAGGGGAAAAAACACTGAGCAGAAACTACCTCTGGTACTGACTGGGCATAAATATCACAGAAGAGGCTTTACTTCTGGAGTGGCCCCATATGGTAGATGTGCTGTTATGACTGAGGTTAACAATTGGACTTTACGGATATGGTTGCAGTAACTGTGGATTCAGAAAGATATATACTGACACGGCACAAAAAAAACCCCAAACATTCTAAGTTTGTATATAAAAACCATATTTTAATTGCTTTGACTTAAAACATTATTTTCCATTTATCTACACCATTGACAATTGCACTGGAAAGATTGTAAAGAATATAATATATACTTCAAGAAAAAAAGTACTTTTTAGTAGCTCGGCCAAACTATTCCACTATTCTGAGGAAGAAGGTGTTGTCTTCTGAAGTACCTAACTGCTTTAGAAGCATAACACCTGTAGGCTTTGAAGCATCTGGCAATCATACTCTGCTAAACATGTCATTCTTTCTCAGATTATGGGCCTGGATAAAAAACACTCAAGGTGTGGGAAATATTGGTGAATACCATACTAGAAAGTTCACAGATCATCATTTAGACACAAGCAATGCTGGAATAAAGAAAGCATACTTTATAACAGCGTAGAAGACGCTACTTTTAGGAGGAAAAGGTCTCAAGTTTCAGTGACAAGCAAGTATTACTATGGAGCATCCTTTTGCTATTGGATAAACTGAAAGCAAGTTATAATTAGAATAGCAGAGTTTCAGAATTCAGGTTATACTGATGAAAGTCATCATTTTCACAGAATCACAGAATGTTTGAGGTTGGAAGGGATCTCTGGAGTTCATCTAGTCCAACACTCCTGATCATGCAGGGACACCTAGAGATGGTTCCCCAGGACTGCCTCCAGACAGCTTTTGGGTGTCTCCAAGGATGGAGACTCCACATCCTCTCCACGCAACCTATTCCAGTGCTCGGTCACCCTCACAGTACAAAAGTGTTTCCTGATGTTTAGAGGGAATCTTCGGTGTTTCAGGTTGTGCCCATTGCCTCTGGTCCTCTCACTGGGCACCAATGAAAGGAGCCTGGCTCCCTCCTCTTTGCACCCTCCCTTCAGGAATTTGTACACATTGATGAGATCCACCCAGGCCTTCTCTTCTCCAGGCTGAACAGTCCCAGCTCTCTCAGCCTTTCCTCATAGGGAGAGATGCTCCAGGCCATTCATCTTCATCTTTGTGGCCCTTTGCTGGACTACCTCCCTTACATCCATGTTCTCTCTTGTCCTGGGGAGCCCAGAACTGGACCCAGTACTCCAAGTGTGGCCTCACCAGTGCTGAGTAGAGGGGAAGGATCACCTCACGGGACCTGCTGGCAACACTCCTCCTAATGCAGCCCAGGACAACTTTAGCCTTCTTTGCCACAAGGGCACATTGCTGGCTCATGTTCCATTTGGTTGTCAGTCAAAGCAGAAATTTATTTTTCTATTTTTTTTTAGGTATCCACAATACTTAAGGAAGAGAGTCTGATTTACAGGTCAAGTAGATTCTCTGCTCCATGGTTCTCCTAGGATTATTGTTCCCAAAGGCAATGCTTCAGAAGACACTGAACTACACAGCTTTCTCCTACACATCTTGGTTTCCTTTCAAAGGAAGACTAAGGTGATGTGTAAGGAGCACCAGTAAATCTGTAGGGCAAATCAAGCTCAAGAAATATCTCAGTCTTTCTTCTCCTACACGAACCCAAGAAAAGAACTGAATTTTGTAATTCTTATTAAATTTGTCTCTTATGTTGATCCTGCAGTTAGTTATGCTGGGACATCAAATTAGGAAAATACAGAAAAGGATGTACAATTTTAAGTGTTTTCTAATAACTTCAAAGAATGCCGTGGTTTTAAGCAGTGGAGAGGTTAATCACTCTTGTGATGCCTAGTCTTGGAATTTGCAAAGGCAGTTTCACCTCCACTAATTTTTTAAGACCTTACCAGAAGCCTCACAATAACTAGCAGCAAAATATCTGATTTGATCCTTATACTTCCTTAAAAAGTAAAGTAAAATTGATATAAGATGCCAAAACAGGAATCTATTCCATCATATAAAAGTGTAGTTAGATGGGATTAAAAACCCTCAGTTTCAGATTCTGTAGGTATTCCATAATCTTGATATTTAACTTAGTTCTATGATAAATAGTTCATATTAACCCCACCCAAGATCTGTGTTGGTAGCAACTATTTTGTTTTCAACAATACTACGTAGAAAAATTTTCAACTATATCAAATTGTTATTAAATGGGTGATCACTTTAGTGAATATTGAATTCAGAGGGCATTAGACCAGACCATATTTAATTTCTTTGGCTGAAAAGATTTTCAGGGCAGAACAGTCAGTTTCTGGGTTGGTTGAGAAAATTTTACTGGAGAATTATAACTCATAAATAAGATAGTAAGCAAAACTCAGTTTTTGACTAGTTCTTTTCTATCTACTTAAATTTGCAATGAGTAAGTTAGAAATAGGAACATTTTGTTTGTAAAACAAAATATCACTGTCTTCAACATGATAAAAAATTCCAAATATATAAATTCAAAGGCAGAATGGAAACCAAAATCTAGTGTCACAAATATATGATGCTTCCTCAACTCCAGCTAACTTCCTCTTAAAAAACATACAAATTCACATTATGTTTATATAAAATATTAATCTTCATTTAATTGTCTAGAGTTACAACATACCTTTTAAGTCCCTATACACTTCTCATTTCTTCTTTTCTCGTGCCCAGAGGTGAGAACCAGTAGTAACTTATGGGAGATATACTAGCTTTTCTGCGTTATAGGGGCTGTAGTTCTGTATTTATGTCAGACATCATGTCCTCTAAATTAAATAAATAACCATTCTCAGTGAGGTATCAGTGGTACCAGTCAGCAGGTAATTTCTGCTCTTCCTTCCTCACCCTGAAAGGAATTACTGTAAAGGAAAAGAGAACCTATTTATCCAGACAAAAGAAGGAATGCAAGGAGATACTGAAAACGTGGAGACTAGTGTAAGGTGATCACCATGATTGATAACAAGCCAGTAAATATATCTGTTGCATATGACAATTCATTGTTTTTACATTGTTTACATCTATCTTTTGCAGACTGTATAGTTCAAGAATGTAGGTTCTATTTTTAATATAAATTAATAAGACATTATTAAATAATTCTAAAATAAATTCCACATAAGATCCAGAAACTTTTATTTTTAGTCATTTTCCTCTGTAAAACATAATTCTCTTCTAATATGCATGACATTTTTCATATAAAATGCCAATATATATGAAAGGAGGCTTTTTAATATTATTCCAATTTATAAAAATCCACAGTCTCACATGAAGATCTATGTGCTGGGAATAATGACACTACAGTATGATATACATGAAATTTATCACTGCTGGTCCTTTAGTCATAAAGAGATGCAATTCTTTCAACTGGTCTTTTTTGAGAACTTCGTTATCTTTACCATTAAGTTTTTCCTAACGTGTAATATGAACCTTCCTCATAGGAATCACTGTATTATTTCTTATATTATCCATCATGGCAATCAAGAACAAATATTTTCCTTCTTCTTTACTATAATCTTTTCATAGGCCTGAAAATTCTTGTATTTCTCCTTCACCTTCTTTTTATTTGTAGACCAAACAGCCCACTTCATTCTTAGATTATATGTTAATGAACTCCGAGTATTGTTTTTGAGACGTAATTTATAGTCATAATATTGTTGCAACGCTCCAGTGGAGGACTTATCAGTATTTATGTGAGACACTGAGCTAGAAAATCCTTTGCATAAGTTGAGAATACTGAGGGGCTACAGGATCTATGTAAACAGGAACATTTGATTTTCCCCTTGCCACTTCTGCAACATATACCCTGTATGTTGTTGTATAGTTAAGAAGTCTTTGTAAAGGCAGTGTGCATCAAGATGGAACTTCATATATACTACAGGTATACTGCAAGCAAAGGCAATTAGTATATTAATGTTTATGAGACTATACATTTAGAACTACCATAGTAAAATTAAAGTTATTTCTGAAGGATGTCCTAGACTGATTTTTAGTGTTTGGTAAGTTTGTACAGGACTTTTAGACAAACAGAAATTCTACACTGTCAGTATAAATTACTTCTCTAAGTAGATAAGTAAGTTAAATAACTGAACTCTATATACTACATATTGTCTAACAAGCCTGCCCCGTCCTTTCTAAATACATCTACGTCGCTATTGTTGGTTTATGATTAACTGTGCTTTTAATGAACCACTGAGCCATAAAAAGCCTATTTTTTTCCATGGAGATTAACATAGGCATGAATTTATCACTACAGTTTTCTATATATAGTCATATGAAAAATACTGAATTGGAACTTGAAAGATTAAGTCTGTTGTTTCTCATTGACAGCAATAAAATGTTTCCAAATAGGTATAAACATTGGTTGACACCTGTAATTACTGATTTGAACCTTGACAAATAAAGAATACTATATACTATGTAAAAGTTATCCATGAAAAACAATTTTCTAAAAACCTTACAGAATAATTTTTCTAAAAGTGTACATTAAAAGTGTGAAGATTTTCCATTTTCATATTTTGCCCAAACTGAGTAAGGTAGAAAACTTTTCATTATGCTATGATTCATGCTGTTGAGATCTTATCACGTATTCTGCTTTGTCAAAAGTAAAGACAAGATTAAATATGCCTTGACAAGTTGTACACATACCAATGACACAAAAGCCTAGCTCACATGGCTTTCTGAAAGCTGAATAGGGTTACTTACTGTAGGCATATAAACTCTCAACTCAAATCTCACTCCTATTCAAATAAGAGCCAAGAAAGTTCAGGGGATTTTTCACTCATAACAACTTTGGAGAAGTAGCAAGAAATCCTGCCAGTTTTGGTTACAACTGCTGCAAAACTCTTGGTCCAGAAACAAGCTTTCACTCAAAGACCGGCTGTAATGAAACATTACAAGGTTCTCCTAAGAAATGGGAAAAAATGGGATGAGTATTTAATTTATTTAATACATAAAATTTATATAATTCTGTAAACATTGAGAAGTTTATATACATATTTTATATGGCTTTGTGTAAATAATATATGTTTTATATAAATACTATATTAATAATATAATTTGTTTTACCTAGTAATAAACTTTTGTAAAGTAAATTTAACAACTTAGCCTTTAAGGGAAAAAATTATCTCGTTGCATGTTAGATACTAAGAAGTCTTTAATTCTGACTGCTTGCAGAGGTTTCACAGAATCACAGAATCATTCAGGAAGGGGCCTCTGGGAATGTTCCCCCGCTGCTAAAAGTAGGGTCAGCGAAAACAGGTTGCTCAGTACCTTATCCAGTTAGGTTTTGAATACTTCCAAGGATACCAGCCCACCTTAGGAAAAATATCAGGGATACCAACCCATAGCCTCACTGGACAATCTGTTACAGTGTTCAACAAGTCTCACAGCAAAAAACGTTTTTATTATGTTTAAATAAAACTTCCTGTATTTGACTTTGTGCACATTGCCTATTGCTCAGTTAGTAGGCATATCTAAGAGTCTGACTCTTTAGCACCCCCACATCAGGGATCCATACATAGTGAGAAGATCCCTCTAGGCCTTGTCTTCTCCAACCTGAACAGTCCCATCTCTCTCATCTTCTATTCATATGACAGATTTTTCAATCCCTCCATTACCTTCATGGCCCTTTGCTGTGCACTTGCTCTGGTATGTCCGTATGTCCACTCCCTTTTACTAGAGAGTCCAGAACTGGACACAGGATGTAGCACTCCAGATGTGGCCTCACCTGTGCTGTTTAAATGGGAACGATCACCTCCTTTGACCTGCTGGCTAAGCTCTTCCTTAGGCAGCCCAGGAGGCTTTTTGGCCTTTGCTGCAAGGGCACATTTTTGGTTCATGTTCAGCTTGTGTCCACCAACACCTTGAGGTCTTTTTCTGCCTATCTGCTTTCCAGATGGCCTTTCCCCACCATGCACTGTTGTATGGGGTTGTTCTTCACCAGGTGAAAGAATTTGTCTTTCCCCTTGTTGAACTTTGTGAGGTCCCTGTCAGTCCATTTCTCCAGCCTGTCAAGGTCCTCCTGAATGGCAGCGCAAACATCCAGCTTATCAGCAATACCTCCTGATGTTTTATCATCAACTCAGATGAAAAAAGAAGGCTCCTCCAAAGGCAGTTCACCACATCTGTACTAGAACAAAATGGTCTCCTGAGGATGCCTGTCTCTCACCACTAATTACTGCTGTACCTAGATTACTAGCTTTTACTATACACAGAAATTTCCAACTGGCAAATTTAAGCAAGGTGAATTTATGCTGAGTGTTTATATTATGGGTCAAAATAAAGACCTATGGGAAATCCAAAAGTGCATAGTTAACTCATCAGAAATGTGCTATGCTTTTCTCAAACTTTCTCTTTTTAGCAGTGAAAGTCTTGGATTCAATTCTAGTATTGCATTCATCAAGTATAACATATTTACGTTTCAAACAATAAAAAAAAGAAACAAAAATCCTCCTCTTCTTATTTATCTGGTGTGGCATTTGTGTATGTTCAATAATTCAATTTAGCTCCTTTTAAATGTCATTAACCTACTGGAAGACAAATACTTATTTACTGAAATTTTGCTCCTTCAAGGATGTCCAAAGGACAATAAGCAGATGTGTCCACAGTGTAAAACTTACGTTTGTCATTTAGCTGGACAGAATGAATGATCTTCAAAACATGAGGAAAATGCATATGCCATGGGCATAGACAGTACTCATTACAGCCTACATATTCCCACAAGCAAACAAGTTCTTTTGTTTAGGTATCTAGATTACACCAGTTTAAATATAGTCAAAGTGAGTTTTGGCCTTATCACCTCTTACATATTTTGTTTGATTGTATATGATCTTTTTCTACTGCTCATAATATAACATTGGCAAATATTAATCCTTCAGACTAAAATCTGTAGACTAGAATCGATATTGCCAATTTAAATCATAAAAAATGCCCAAGTTCAGCCTTGGACTATCACAATAAATCTTACAAATCATCATATATTTTAAAGTTTAAATCATGAATTCTTAACTGCCTTCCAATTTTCAACTGCACTTGTACCACATCAGAATGAATAATGTAGTATTTTCTTCTGCACTTCCCTACCAATTCATTTTGCAGCTTCTTCATTGATATATGAAATGCTACATTTTGTACCACATCACACCTTCTCCTGGCCTTTCTTTATACTTCCACTCTTTCCACAGCTGAGGATGTCCTCATTCTCCCATAGTATAAATGACAACTTTGTGTGTAAGGACAGAGAAGGAAGTTGGCAAGGGAAGAACAGCAAGGATCTGAATAGTTTTTCAAAAGATGGAAAAGGACCATACTGCTCCATTGGGACCTTGCTGCTGCTTCTCTTTCTAAGAAAAAAAAAAGTTTTTTCACCACTTTGCCTGCATAGTTCTTTGTCAAAAAACTGCATGTGTCCTAAAAGATGGGTTTCACACTACAGGATGTCTATACTTTTCTGTGAGGTGAGGTTAAAAAAAAAAGAAAATGGTTCAAAGAGTGTTTACCTCTTGACAGCCTAAAGACCATGTTCAAATTTCTAAGTTCTGTAATTTGATGACTAGAATCATTTGAAGCCCTGATCACTTCTAGGTACTGGCTGCTCTGAGTTAAAAGGGAGCTAGAACATCTGTAGCTTTTGTTGCAGGCAAAATGTGTTTGCTCTCAGTCCTGCAATGTGCTAGCAGCCATTCAGCTGCATAGCTTCCTCCTCCCATGCTACCATTCCAGAGATCCTGCTTCCCCTCCAGAAATCTCCACTCAAATCAGGATTCCTGGCTATAACCGTTCTTCTGCTCGCCAGCTCACTCATTAACTGTGAAATCGTTTAGCAAAGCTGGTCTTAAAAGTACGCAGAGGATAGCCTACTGTCTATTGCTGTCACTTATGTAGCTCACTGCATGAGAGACTATATGTAGACTTAGAGAACACAACATTGTTAATCTGAGTTGATTTCTAAGGGGATGGCAAATGGACGTTTCCATTTTCTTTTTCAAAAAGAACTATGCTGCAAAGCATCTTTGTCAAGAACTGAAAAGGCAAAAGAAGTCAGGTTTAAGATTGACGCCTTAACTGTGAATAACATAACCTGCCTGAATGCTGTACTAACAACTCCTGTATGCAAACATGGGATTTAACGTGCTGATTTTTTTTGGATGCAGATGTGGATAAAAAACAATACAGGTATTTTTGCCAGACTTAGATGTAAGTTGCATATAATTTCTCCTCAAGAACAGATGTTGCAGACAAGTCAGTTGAAATCATGTCCTCCTCTTATCTGCCCTGTTAACTGTGAGCTGTGCATGCCCTAGAAAGCATCCTATGATCCTGATACCCTGACTACGCAGACAACCATCTACATTCTGGATGAATTTTGCCCTTCTTTCCAGTGTATACCTGTTATATATTACAGGGTATAGGAGGTAATTTTTTATGATAAATTTTTTCTGTTAGACAGTATTTCATATTGTCCATAGTAGCATTCAAAACTGATTGTTTATTGTTTGTGAGGGCTTTTGGTTTTTTTTTTTAAAGTAAGGGATATAAGCAGGTGAATTTGTGCCACTTACTTTATATGTCTATCAAGGACATACCTAATTGCTATGAAAGTCTTGTTCCATTCCTCAGACACAAACAGATCATGCTTTGGAGATGCATCCAATAATGATTGCTACCACATACCTCAGTTAGCCAGGACGCTTATGTATAAGAAACAGGAAGTTGTCAGGGACATTGTTAATGAGGAAAGAACACAATACTGAAAGGTTCTTATAGCAAGGTCAGAGATACAGTTAATGGTAGAGTTGATCACACCGTGCTCTGAGCTGTTCTAATGGGTTCCTGTAGAAAAGATCACAAAAGAAGCTGCAAAGGGCTTTGCATGAGATTCTTTCATCGTTTGGACCTGAGGTGAAGAAAGAGATCAAGTGTCCCTTAGTCAAGGGTGATTAGCAAACATCATGATAAATATCTACCAGGCATACAAACGTCAAGCAAAACTAGTAGGGAAACCAAATTAATTAGCATTGGGTTATCTGACTCTGCGGGGATATAGCAAACAAACAAACAAACGAACAAACAAACTAAAAACAGTGATGCTAAGATTTTTTGGAACACTTATTTGGTGGCAAATCAAAAGTTGAGAGACAGGGCATCTTCTCCTCTTCTTTTAAACCTAATAAGAATTTGATTTGGATTATGATACCCGAAAGAAAAGCAGCTGTGTCTAAGGAAAGGTTGGGGACTACAAGACTGCCTATTGTAAAGTACCCTTTGAAAAATGAGAAGTGATGGATCAGCAGAATGAAAATTTGCTACTGGCCTTGAATTCCTGGTATTTTGCCTCAATATGCTTTGGATACCATGTCATCTCTGAAAATCTAGGAAACAGTCTTTGTTCAAGCCACATCTCTGACAACTTTTTTGAAAGACTATGTCACCACTCTAACCCAGCACCCATCCAGTGTTTGGCATATGTAAAATAATAACCTTCTCCTAAATATGACAAGATCCTTTTGAAGACCTTTTCTTACTGAAACCCTAGTCATTATTATAAATAATTCAAATAAGATTCTTTTTCCTATATCTGTTTTCAGTCTTTCAAGTCTTTGTTCAGAATCAGTATCACTACAGTTGCCTACAGCACCTAATTTATATTTTTGAAAAGTACTGGTGCAATATTATCAATTTACTTTCCTCTTTCAGTACAAAAATATGCTCTTAATACAATTGTCTTTTTCTCCACTCATTGTTTCAGTGTCTCTACCCCTCATCATATTGACTACAGATTTCTGAAGATTACCTTTAACCTCAATAATGACATTTAACTCATGATTTACATTAATTTCTCCCTTTTGTTCTTTTTATATATTTACACACACACTTCTGCCCTTGTACATACCTATAGAGCTTTTGAAATCAAACTTTAAAATGCTGATTATGATAGTAGTACCATCAAAACAGAATAGTAAGCAATTCTTCATAATTTTGTGGCTTGGGTGATTGCCAGTCCTACATGACATACCAGATCATATAGATATATTTTTTATTATCTTACAATCTGGCCGAATCAGATTATTTTTCAGCTGAAGAAGCTTTCTTACCTGTGAAATTGTTATTTGCTGTTATATAATAAAGCTCTCTTAAATTAATTTAAGGGTACATATACCTTTTTTTGCTCAGTTTTCATGATAATTTTTGACACTGTTAAAACATCTATGGTTTTACAGTATATATATTTTGTCTTCCTTTTTTATTGCTTATCACAACAACTTTCACTTGTGTCTCAACACCTGAGGATACAAAAGGGTAATCTGTGGAAGTGCTGTACTTCCATCCTGAAAATGTTTTTCTGTTGATTAAGGAAGCATATGACAAATTAGCCATGACCTTCCAACACTCAAAGAAGAAAGATGTAGCTGTTTTAATCAACAGGAAAATGCTGTTTTGGATGATTCAATGAGTGAATGTAAATAGAGGAGATTTGCTTTCACTGGAGGCAAAGGTGAAGAATGACAGCTTGGCTACCCACTTGCATATATATCCACCTAACCGACATGCACCTGTCTAATTCAGATGCAGGTCCTTTTTCTGTTAGTACATTCGCTTTGTTTTTGCAGGTGAAGGAAACCATAAGGGAGATGTTTAATTGAACTCTGGTGTGGAGGACAGACACAGAGAAAGTAGAATGGCTTCCAGCTTTCACTTACAAATTAAACAAAATCCTCTGGGATGTTTAACTGGCAGACATTTGGAGGAAATTAAATGGTAATGTGTGCAGTTGTACTTTTTACACCCACAGACATCAAATATATAAAGACATTAACTTCTCTTCTGTTGCAGCAAATTCATAATATATGCACAAGGTATAAGGTTAAATCTTATGAAGTAGGGTAAGAATTCAATATCAAATCATGCACTTGCAATATAACATGAGTCCAGACATTTTCAGCCTTAAACTGTTTAAATAAATGACTAAGACTTTTTTATGTGCAAAAATATGGCACTACTGCAGAATTAGAGAAGGTCCTTGTTGAATACTACAATGTGAATTATGCCCAGGAGAATACAGTAAATTAGGTTCTGGGATAGCACAAAAGCTCTTATGCATAAGCTTTCAATACCTCCATCTAGAGAAGAAAAATGTTTAAAATATTTCCCACTTAAGAGCTTTGAAAAAGACTTTAGCAACTCAGGAGAAATAATATCTACCAGTAATGGCCCAGGGTGAGCGCTGGTCACCGTGGTTAGAAAGCTCATTGTGCTCTATCATACTCTTCCTTTTTGTAGGTTATGACAAATGTGTGCATGTGTATAAATGACAAATTATGTATGATTGTTTTACTACTGTCCTAAACTGTCAGACGGCTAGTATCTTAAGGAGACAGTAGCATGTAAACAGTTGACTTAGGAACTAATTGTATTGCAAAGTGGCTTAGGGAACGTGGACGACCATGTGAACCAACTTTTAGAAATCAATCAATGGCTGAATATATAAAGAGGTGAAAAATTATATATACAAAAATTCTTTAAAATAGGAGGGAAAACAATGGAATTTATAAGGAAAAAGTTAATTCTGTATTTTTGGTTTACTGCAAAGAACAACAAAATTCAGCTGTTTCCTTAGAAACCTGATATTGAATACTAGCTGAAAACCTCACTGAGTTCTCCCTTAAGCTTAAGGGATGCCTGAAAGTGGGATTTCTGTGACCTAAATGTTACCTATACATGAACAAGGTTCATTTTGTGGTCAGGGAAGAGAAATAACTATGGAAAAGACAACCTAGATGATTAATCCTTAGGTTTTTAATGTTAACTGTGATGAATTATGCCCCAAGTTCTTACCAACACTAATGTTTGACATTATTGAGTGGCTTGGTATGGAAACATGTAGCAGTTAGCATAAGTTAGGCCTAGTTGAAAGCAGTCTTAGCATATGTGGATAAGGTTTAATTGACCTTATAAGATAAGGGAGTAGCTAAGCAGAGAAGTAACTTAAATATAAACTTTCAAAACAGTGTGAAAGTTGTGACTGTTGAGATCCTTTGAAACAGGAAGACTGAACACCAGAGCCAGTCTTTTGCTGGGCATCCAGTGAACATGAATGGGCCAGTCAAGATTTGGGTATTCTCTACCCCATTCCAGCATGGACAGTGTCCAGGGTTGCTCAGGGAGAAAACCCTGGGGACCTTACAGCCCTGTAACAGGGTCAGGACCATCTCTTTGACTTCCAGAGGTGCCTGAGAGAAGAGCACCTGAAGTTAAAGGAGTATGTATGGCACATCTGGAACCCCTGTGCTGACCCACCAGTCTCTCCTGGACTTCACATTCTCTCACAGAGAACAGGAAAGTCATGTAATTTGTAAAATTGTGTAGAGCTGTCATGAAAGTGTTCAGGTATCTGAATTCACTCAGCCTCCATACTATCATTTGGTCTGAAACCACAGCAAAACCACAGCTTGTTTCTTAAAAACATGTCTTTTCCACATGGCTGCAATATAGAATACAGACTGGCTATAAGTCTGAGCCTTGTAGAAAAGATGGACAGAGATGCGATTTGTTTGGTACTGCACATATATATATGCTACAATGAATCTATTACAATTTAAATTATCTATTCTTGAGCAGATTCTCAGACAGCTAGCTTTAAATTGGTATACATAACTACATGGTTTCACCTACAGACCTGATTCAGCAGCTCCCATTCTTGGGTGCATACCTTTCCCACTTGTATTTGCTGCTTATATTTTCCATATTTTGTAGGCTTGCAATCACTGACCTGAAATTTCAAGCAGCACGGTAGATAAAGGTTAGGTGTTTCAATGCTAAAGTTCTTTTTTTAATCTAATCTTTGTAAGAACAGAAAATTAAAAGAGAAACTTGTGGTGGGGGCCTCACCAGAATGTTAAACAGTCTGCTAAAGTAATAACTGGGGGGGTGGGAAGTCTACTGAAAACGCTATAGGCAAAGTTAACCAATAATGCAAAAAAGTACAGTCAATATATCTAGATACAGAAACATCCAGGATAGGTACATGTTAGTGATTCTGCACAGTTTCATTGGATTTCTGCCTCAGCTTGGTCCTCTCCCTGTATCCCTTTGTGATATGAGTCTTCTGAGCACTGTTCCTTGCATGAAGTCTCTCCCCTCTAGCCTCAAATATCTGTAATATGCTTCAGTCTGTCACTCTTTTTACATCCATTGAGTATGGTTGTTATACTTTTACTGGAACTGTAAAAGAGCATTTTCTGTAAAACAATAATAATAATAGTAATTTAAAAAATAATCTCCTACATTTGCAATATGTTTCCCTACCGGTATAAGATAGTCCAAACTTCAGTTACCTTTCTCTTCTTCTTCTGATTTCCAGGAATGTGAGGATCATTGTATGATTTTAATAAAGCGAATACGGATTCAAATTTTAATATGTCTTGTAATTTTTTGCCTGGTATGGAGTGGACAGAATGTAGTAGTTGAATCTCTCTATGTTCAGAATTCTAAAAACTGTAAAGTTAAAAAAACAATTCATTTCAGGACAAACAAATTTTCCTTTTTAAAACTTTAAAAAATAACTGGAGTAATTTTGCCTAAAAAAATCTGAAAGTAATGTGTTTTTTATGAAAATATTACCTTTTTTTATTTTAGCTTATTGTATCACCTGTATCTGTAAAATTATTTGATCATAGATTTTTAAAAACTGATCAAATGTTTTGCCCAGATGAACTTCTAAAACTGTTTTTATGGCAGCAATCCCCATAGCCTAGAAAACACAGAAATGCCTAGCATGTTCAAAGTGTGTTGTTCACAGCCTTGGGTGTAACTTATCAATGTATATAAACACCCGAAAAGGGTGGGTAAAGAAGATGGTGCCAGATGTTTCTTGGTACCACCCAGTGACACCTGCAAGCCAGACCTATGGTCCGTGTAGTTTGTGAAAGCTGTTGTGAAATAGTAGGTCAGGATGAGAGCTGTACTGATGGCAGCACGAAGAGAGATAACTACAGCAACTCTGAAGAGCATTTGATTGACTGGCCAAAAATTATCTTTGCATTACTGGTAGCACATCTTTTATTCTGGCCTCCCACTCTTGCTGCTGCCAGGCTCAGTTTCTTGCAACGTTGGGAAACAGAACCCTCAAGGTGGTCATTGTTATTGTTCCTTTTGCTCTTGTTTTGTAATAAAGCATTCAGTTGCTGGAAGTGGTTTTTTTACAGTAAATTCAGGGTTTAAGGTTGAAATTAATTAGGAAAGCATTTCTTACATATGCAACTTAAACCAAAGCAATTTTTTTTTAACACGTCACATTATAGAAAAAAGTATGCAAAGCCAAAGCACACCAACGAAGAAAGCAAACTGCAGAGTGTACTTTTTCCTTTACTTTGTACCAATATCAAGGATCTTTTTCCTCAGAAACCAGGACACTGAGTGGCACTTCTCATTCACGGTCTTTCAGGTTAATAATTCTGAGAATGGTTTCATCAAAGTTAGTAGCAAGACTGATTGCATTTTAATGCTTTTTAAGAATACTCATGATTCTCTCTGCAATTTAAATCTCCCACCACGATAGGCTAAGCTCTAGCCCACTCCCATGAGGTAGGTTTTAAAATACTAGACCAGTTTAATAAAATTATAGGACTCCTAATTCTTTAGAATTTAACCATACTAGGTAATGAGAATATTGCAGAGCATCTCTAGTACACTATATGTAATTAGCTCTTCCACTACTAGGAACTTGAAAAAAAGTCTTCACTTGAAGAACATCTGTGGGATTCCAAACAGGAAAACAGAAAGACTTGATATGTTTCTTTGATACCAAAGTATTTCTTGTTCACAGGATATTTGCTTCACTAAAAGTTTCCAAACTCTCCACCTCCCCCAGTAGTCAAAATATTTAATTCTTTAATTCTTGAGTAGTTATTCTCCCACAATAATGCCGAATTGTGCCTTCACTGAAGCTGCGATGCTGTCCAATGGCTACTTAACATTTAGACAAAGAACCTAGTCTTTAATACATTTGTACTTAACGTACAAATTAATAACCATTAATTTGTTATTAATTTAATGTTATTACATTAAAAAATTATACTACCACTTAATGCTACTTAATGTTTAGACTAAGAACCTAGAACCCAGCCAAGATTTCTGAAAAGCGATTGCTCATAGTACAATGTTCATTCTTGCGAAACGTCAGCGAGTTAAATAGTTGATATCAGAAAATTAAAGTTCATATTGCAAGTCATAGCATATTTCAGATTTAGTTACAGCCATGTACTGACATCCATCATCATTCATTTTCAGGTCAGGCACATATGCATTGACTTTACTTTTGTTTAGGGATCTTATTTGCCATAGGACTTGGCAGTTACTGTACAAAACTATACAAAAATTGCTGAGGAAGTACGACTTTTTGGTAGTTCATGTACAGTTTAATTACTTTTCAGGAACGTATCATATCAACTTGTTGCAAACCTAGTTGTGCAAGGTACAAAGGATAATTCTCAAGAAGACCATCCCATTTCAGGAGTTTCTCTTTCATGAAATTCTGGAAAAAGTCTAGGACTCATGGTATAAAGCAGCTTTGAGAATTATTTATTAACGGCTAGCTCTGAAGAGAGTAGACATTTTTCCGGACAAATGAATTAGTATTTGTGACTGTAGAAGCATAGTCACATACTACAGTTTGTATGCCAGAGTATGCAAAGATGAGTAATTCTATTGAAATGCATATGATGAAAATGCAGATAGGCTAAATGTACCTTTTCATCTTTGCAGGTTGCAATGTGTTTTGTGACTCAGAGGACTAAATAATAACTTTGTCTACAGAACCCTACAGGAGACCTCCACAGAGGCTGAGTTGTCTTTTAGAACAAAGAAAGGACCATTTCTCTTTCTTGGCCTGAAAGGCAGAATAAGCACTATCTCCAGGGCACACTTTCAACCCATAAATATGGTTCCCCAGGCTGCGAGGAAGGCTAGATGGAAATCACAGTACTGTCAGCCCACATATTCTGCTATAGGTAGTTTGAGGCACTTCTGTCTTTGTGCTGTATATAACAGCTTATTCTGAGGCATCTAAGTATCCACAGGATATATATCTTGCTGAAGGTCCAGTGATGTAAAATTTAGGAGTTGCAGCATGAGCTCAAGATTCCCCTCCCAAACCAGAAGCAATGATTCTTTTCTTTCAAAATCCCTGTTTTGATACGGCCTGTTTTATCTGAATGAAGAACCAGCATTTTCCATCTCCAGAAAAATATCCCAGTCTCTAAGTCAGTGAACTCTTTTCCCTTTCTGTTCGGTGTTCACTGCCTCATCTGGAAAAGGGAGATGTAGCTGATTTCCATGTTAGCTAGGTAAATGATCTAACCGCTGGATGGTAGAACCTTTTTCTCCCTCTCTGCCACAATGCATGTATTTGGGATGGGGATATTTACCTGTACTCATATAATTTCTAGCCATTCCTTGCTTTCAAAATTCCCACTGAAACAAGTCCTACTAAAAATTAATCTAAATAAATTTATAGGCTAAAAATGCCACCCTGTGTTTGTCTTCTTTTTTTGTTTAATATAAGCTTTGCTGATTCAAGTTCCTTTTCATGCTGTGATCTGTCGATCTTAGTATTAGAAAGGAAACTATTATCTACTCTGATTTGGGGACTTAAACTACTATTTCTATGGGACCCTGCACAGCCCTATCCTATACAGATTTACCAGCCAGCTCAGATATCTTGCAACAACACTGCCAGATGTTCAGTTCACCAAAAAAAAATTGTTGTTCTTCATCTAACTGTGTTTACAACTGCGAGCAGAACTGGCCCTGGCTCAAGAAGATGAGCAATGGCTGAAGAAGTGACAGGACCGGGCCTGGTAGCTACAGGGATAAGGGGAAAAAACACTGAGCAGAAACTACCTCTGGTACTGACTGGGCATAAATATCACAGAAGAGGCTTTACTTCTGGAGTGGCCCCATATGGTAGATGTGCTGTTATGACTGAGGTTAACAATTGGACTTTACGGATATGGTTGCAGTAACTGTGGATTCAGAAAGATATATACTGACACGGCACAAAAAAAACCCCAAACATTCTAAGTTTGTATATAAAAACCATATTTTAATTGCTTTGACTTAAAACATTATTTTCCGTTTATCTACACCATTGACAATTGCACTGGAAAGATTGTAAAGAATATAATATATACTTCAAGAAAAAAGTACTTTTTAGTAGCTCGGCCAAACTATTCCACTATTCTGAGGAAGAAGGTGTTGTCTTCTGAAGTACCTAACTGCTTTAGAAGCATAACACCTGTAGGCTTTGAAGCATCTGGCAATCATACTCTGCTAAACATGTCATTCTTTCTCAGATTATGGGCCTGGATAAAAAACACTCAAGGTGTGGGAAATATTGGTGAATACCATACTAGAAAGTTCACAGATCATCATTTAGACACAAGCAATGCTGGAATAAAGAAAGCATACTTTATAACAGCGTAGAAGACGCTACTTTTAGGAGGAAAAGGTCTCAAGTTTCAGTGACAAGCAAGTATTACTATGGAGCATCCTTTTGCTATTGGATAAACTGAAAGCAAGTTATAATTAGAATAGCAGAGTTTCAGAATTCAGGTTATACTGATGAAAGTCATCATTTTCACAGAATCACAGAATGTTTGAGGTTGGAAGGGATCTCTGGAGTTCATCTAGTCCAACACTCCTGATCATGCAGGGACACCTAGAGATGGTTCCCCAGGACTGCCTCCAGACAGCTTTTGGGTGTCTCCAAGGATGGAGACTCCACATCCTCTCCATGCAACCTATTCCAGTGCTCGGTCACCCTCACAGTACAAAAGTGTTTCCTGATGTTTAGAGGGAATCTTCGGTGTTTCAGGTTGTGCCCATTGCCTCTGGTCCTCTCACTGGGCACCAATGAAAGGAGCCTGGCTCCCTCCTCTTTGCACCCTCCCTTCAGGTATTTGTACACATTGATGAGATCCACCCAGGCCTTCTCTTCTCCAGGCTGAACAGTCCCAGCTCTCTCAGCCTTTCCTCATAGGGAGAGATGCTCCAGGCCATTCATCTTCATCTTTGTGGCCCTTTGCTGGACTACCTCCCTTACATCCATGTTCTCTCTTGTCCTGGGGAGCCCAGAACTGGACCCAGTACTCCAAGTGTGGCCTCACCAGTGCTGAGTAGAGGGGAAGGATCACCTCACGGGACCTGCTGGCAACACTCCTCCTAATGCAGCCCAGGACAACTTTAGCCTTCTTTGCCACAAGGGCACATTGCTGGCTCATGTTCAACTTGGTTGTCCACCAGGACCCCCACGTCCTTCTCCACTTTCCAGCATGTATGGGTGCCTGGGGTTATTCCTGTGCAAGTGCGGGACTTTGCATTTCCCCTTTTTGAACTTAATGAGGTTCCTGCCAGCCCATTTCTCCAGCCTATTGATGTCCGTCTTGATGCTTCCCATCTTTGTGTCATCAGTGAACTTGCTGAAGGTACGTTCTGTCCCATCATCCATATAATTAATGAAGCTGCTAAGCAAGATTGGATCCAGTATTGACACCTAGTCACTATTTATTGGCCACTGTTTATTGGCCTCCCAGTAGACTCTGTGCCACTGATCCCCACCTTCTGAGCCTGGTGTTTATGCTCTTCCAACCCATACACTTCATCAACTTTACCTCAAAAGAACAAATGACAACAGTGAGTGGACTGTGTTGAATTTTTGTAAGTACGGAATAAAATATTTTAAAATAAAACCTTTTAAAATATTTCACATACATACCTATATAAAAAGGGGGGGAGAAAGAGAATACTTCTTTCTTAAAACACATTGTTAAAGACTTAATTTGTCATCATTCAGCTCTCAAAATTTTCTGACCCCAAGAGTAACAACAAACTGTGGTATACATAGAGGGAGAGAAAAGACTGGGGAATGAGAAATTTTCTGTATTGATATCTCACTTGGGTAGCTGTGGTATCACTCATTGCAGAAAGTTTCAATCTCAGGTGTATATACAGTATCTTAGTTTTCACTAACTACAGTAAAAATTTTCTTTTAATTTTTTGACTTTCTATATATAGTCTTCTGTAATCTAGTTAGCTAATAAGTGAACAAATAAAACCAGTTCCTTCCAACTGACCTTAAAAAGCTCATTCCTTTTGAATGGAATTAATTCATTTCCAGATACCTTTAAGGACCGTAGAGCATACTACCTTGTCTTGCCCTTTTAGTGCTGTATTTACTCTGACCTAGACTGACCTTTGCAGCTAAAGATTGTTTCATGATTTATACAATTCATTTTTTCCAGGTCCCTACTGCCTTCTGCCTTTTTGCAGGTCACTGAACTGCCCCGATCAGTATTGTTTCTATATAATGGGATGGTTCATGTCCTTGATATTTGTTTTTTAATCTTGCTTGAATAAAATCTTTCATAAAACATATCTAAAAAGGTATAAACCTGTAGTGGAGTTGAGTTCAGTATTTTGGGCTTAGCTATCCAAACTAAGTGTCCAGGACTACTTGAGAAGTCCCAGGGTATCCAAGACATACACCTTGAGCTGGAAGCCAGAAGAAAATCCCAGTTGACACTGGATGTTTTATGCTAGGGCAACCAGATCAACCCCAATGGAAGACATCACTGTGCAGAACATAAGATTTCATTTGCAAGAAAATACATTAAAATCTATTGTCTCTTTGTTTTATACCCACTGCTATTCCTGTGGGTTTTTTTTTCCTCTGTTAATGTGCTTCACGATGTCTAAAATGCATTTGGTAATATTCCAGAAGTATTTTAAATTCTTTACTTGTCCTGTCCGTTTCCCATTCTGTTTGCTAACCTACTTTAAACTGCTTTGTTCTCCATCACTTATGGGACAACTATGATTTCAAACAGAAAGAACAATATCAACCTAACTTTTGCATAATATAATGCTCTCTGGCAGTTGAGCTAATATAACATTTATGTCTAGTCTTTCACTTGTTAAAATACTCCAGTTAGCCAAATTGCAGGTAGCCATCTCTAGTTAACAGGATGAACATTCAAATACAGAAGTAATAACTGTGCATGCTATTTTTAACAGCTAGAGCTTCTGGTGATTTTTCAAACTCTCATGCTATGCTTCCCTTTATTTCAAATCAAGTTCAATGCACAAAGGACTAATGTGACTGAACCCAGAAATTTTTTTGCTGCTTCTTTTTTCTGATCAGAAATATTGGACGTTCAATTCAATTAGAACATAACTTTGATATCTGTAATTCATGTCTACTTATCACATTCACTTTACATTTCCTTATATATACAAATATATGTGTGTAAGTATACAGCATAACCTCATGACATTACATGACATTTAGATCCCCAAAAGTTCTTTCAATTTTTTACAAATTTCACAAAAGAGTATTCTAAAGTTATTCCTTTCTTATTGCTTTCATTTAAGCAAATCAAAACCGAAAGCAAGATTGTAATATGTGTGATCACAACTGAGTAGCATCCTTCTGTATATTTTTGTCCCTCTGTTTCAGTGGATCTTCTTCCAGAGTCAGGTGCTATCTGGAATAAGTATCTAATCTTATAATCTCTTATTAAAACTGTGTGCAGGCTGTTACTTGAAAATATACACATTTGTCTATATTGGAAATAGAATTTATCATTGGTTATGAGATCATGATTAATTTTTGTTTATAGTTTACTATTGATTGCATACATTTTCCACAACCACAACAGTTTTAAATGTAATAAATAAGAATAACTATGTTTGATTTTATCTTACCTGTTTCTACAAAAATAATCAGAGCATCAAAATTGAAAAGAAACTATGGAAACACAGAATAATAATAGTTTAGTAGGCCAGGGAAGATTAATTGCTACAGTGCTCTTTAAACACACAATTTTTAATATTGCTCCTACGTCCAAATATTCTGCAGGCTCCTTTGGCATGCAAGTTACTCATGCATTCCAATACTCTGTTTTTGTAGAAGCCTGATAAGAGTTATCAAAATATTGATAGGAACAGATATTTGCTTTCCAGAATTTCTGTAGGGAAAACATGACCAAAGAAATACGCAACAAAACACTTTTCTAGTTTTGACTTAATGACAAGGAACCGCCAACAACATATATCACCAACGGAAAAACGGAGAAGCTCACAGACAAGTGTATACATTGACAACTGGGAAATACAAAAAATTGCTAAAGAAAACTAAATGTATTCATGGAACTTCTAAGGCAAATATTAAGGCTAATAAGTACAACACCACATTGGAAATAAAAAAATTCTAGCACCGATATATGATCTAAAGTTGACAGAGATGGCCAATTCATCAATCAGTCATAAGGCAGCATGTCAAAACAGTATTAAGGATATTTCTGTGTTTGGAACAAAGCCAGGTGAAATATTCCACCATACGTGATAAACTATTTTCTATCCCATCACTAAATAAAATTATTTTAAATGATAGCTGTTGAATGTTTTAAACCCAGTTTAGATCCTATTTTTAAATTATAAAACATGGCATTGAATTTCACCACAATGCAAACCGAAAGGCTGTATTCAGACTAACTTGCAAGAAAGAACTTTAAAATTATGGATCCAGGAACAGTCTGGATGACAGACATTGATTCTTTAATAAATTTCAGACTACAGTGTAGGGTCTGGGGAATCTGGACAAGGTAATGTTCTCCCCAAAATTTTAATAGGGAAATTAGTTGACCAAGGCACCTATGGGTCTGTTAGTTTCATATCAATCTCATGAAAAACCAAGAAAAAATTTATATGCAATATAGTCTATAAACACTTGAGAGATGGCAGTGAAATCACTGCCAGTTTGACACAGCTTTTATATGTATATCTTCTTAGACAAGACTTACACATATATGTATTCTGACATGCACTCATGTTTATGTGCACGTATGATCATTTGTGTGGGTGCATATATTCATATGCATAATCAAAATTCAAGGCAAAGAAAACTACTGATGAAATAAGATTTCCATAGAATAAACTACTTGTTTTAAAGGTAATTATTAACCTAGGTACCATTCATTTCAGCTTTGCACGACATAATAATAATAATATTATACTAAATCTTTCTTTTGTCATCTTAAATCCTATGAGTTATCTATTCAAACAAAGCAATATACCATTAGAAATTCTTATGCTGATATCTCAGGGACGAAATTGTTTTAGCTTTCTGTTGAGACTTAGGAAAAAGGAATCTTGTGTGATAGTTATATGGAGCCTTTTTTTTTTCTTTCTTAGGAGGGAAAGGTGTTATGGGCTTCTGTTTCCTTCTTTTTCATTTTTGCTTCCATAAAGCAATAATGTATAAATGTGATACATTTGTACTTTAGCCTTTTGTTGCTAGAAAAAACCCAAAATTTTAAGACAGCTTGGTAGATGTCAGAACATGATTTGCTTGCTAAAGAGTTAATACTTGTTAATAATTGTTTTGGGAATTTCCTGCCCAGGACTAGGTGAAGCAGGAACAAGGAATGAAGGTTGTGCATGCAGGTGAAAACCTTCCTGATTATAAGGAAGCATCTAGGTAACTTAGAGTTTGGCTAGAACAAAGGGGAATGTAAACAACATGGTGTGCAGAACTTACTACAGATAAGATGATTATCAACTCAAGAGAAATAAATATATACTGACTCATCAAGCAGTGGTTCTCTGCAGCAAAGTCAGTGCAGGAGAAAGGAAGGTTCAAATTTCCTTCTCTTTATGGTTCTTCTAAATCCTAAATTAGATCTAAATCCTCAGCTAGAGGAATGTTGATCTTGCTTGTTTCTCAGCCTCACTAAATATTTCACACTGATTCAAACTATAGTCTCATTAAAGTACCTAGCAAATTTCTATTTAATTTAGAACAAGATTTGACCTGTAAAGATTTGGAGGAAGAAATGCAGCCTGAGTAAGGAACTTATTTAGAGATTAAGTGATCTTTGTTATCATATGCTTTTCCTCTTAATAAGTTTTGCTTTCTGATCATTTTTTTTAAAGTGATTATTTAGAAATAATAAAGCATTAACACATATTTAAAATCTGTGAATTACATGAGGACAAACTTCTTAATATGACATAAACCTGCAGAAAACCTGCAGTCATGCACACTGCAAGGTTCTTTTTATGCCTGAAAATCTCATGTAGGATACTGTAGTTTATTCCCATCTGAACAAGTGATGAAGTGCCTTGCATAATGGATCAGTGTGCCTCAAAATGTAATTTAAACTTTTTTTAATAGAGTTAAGAGAATGCTCTGTGAAGGTCCTTAATGAGAATACACTCACTCATAATAGCAGGAGGACAGATAATCTTTTCTAATTTTCCTTTTACAGCCAAAAGGTATTTATAAAAAACAGAAAGGCTTGTTCATACTGTGTACATGCAGTTGTCTTTTATTTTTTTTAGGTTTAGATAAAATGTAGATCTTATATTTTCAGCTGTTGTGGTTTAGCTGGCAACTCAGCCCCACACTGCTGCTTGCTCACTCCCCTACTGGCAGGATGGGGGTGACAATCAGAAGGGTATAAGTGAGAAAGCTCATGGGTTGAGATAAGAACAGTTTAATAATTAAAATAAAACAATAATAATAACAACAGCAACAATAGTGCAATGAAAAGGAGAATAACAAGAGAGGTGAAACCCAGGGTGTCGGGGGGAAGGGGGAATGAACAACCAAAACAAATTGCACATGACACAGCCACCCAACACCACCAGTCCCCAAGCCACAATCACCCCCCTGTGCACCAACTGCCCCGGTTAATGCACTGGCCATGGCGTCACATGGTACGGAACGAACACCCCATTGGCCAGTCGGGGTCAGCTGCCCTGGCTGTGGCCCCGCCCCTCCCAGCCTCCTGCCCACACGGCAGAGCGCGGGGAGCTGGAAAGGTCCCTCACTGTTACAGGCGCTACTTAACGACACTGAGCTGCTACTTAACAGCAACTAAAGCATCCATGTGCCATCGGCACTCTACCAGCTACAGTGAAGAGAATTAGCTCTATCCCAGCCAGAACCAGCTCATCAACCTTTCACAAAATGACTGGCAAAACATGTCTATGGAACACTAAAGTTGTGGCATAGTGTAATTGCCCACCCCCCCCAGTATACACCTCAGCACTCTGCTTGAGAATTTTTTGGAAGAAAAAAAAAGCCCTCATGGAGTGACAGAGTTCTAGAATGTTTCCAGTCAAATATGTTGAAGATTAATCTCACATAGTATATCTTTCACAACTTTGTATTACTATTAAATAAAAAACAAGTCCAGTTCTTCAACTCATTCAATAATAAAGACCAATGTTTACATTTACGGGATAGACCTGTGTAGTCTTATAAACTCTCTTTAGGTTTGTCCACTACCTAATGGGTGAGAAACAAATACCTCCACTTTAATATTCACTCAGTACCATTAATCTGAAATCCTTGAAATATTAGGCTTAGCAGAACTTCAGGACTTCTTTATTAAATCCATTTTTCTTAAAAAAATACTAATTTTGATTTTGGTTTGCACTTATTTTTAGATTCTTTGGCTCTATCTGTATTTTCCTTGCAACCTCTATAGAAGGATCTCTTCTTTGAAGTTCATTTGGTATAGACTGCTTCCATACTAACCATTATCAGACTTCTCTAGAGCAGAACGGCTACAAGTCGCTCCAGAACCAGGAATTATCCTTGGCTTGATACTTTACCTACCCTATAGACCTACTCATCTACAAGCCCTTCAGAGCCTTTCACATACCATGCACAATACTCTTCCACAAATGCAATAAAATTTATCAATTCTTATATTCTCTTTTTTTATTTCCATAACCCTAGGCTATGCTCACACAAGTTAGTACCAACTTCTGCAGATGTAGAAGGAAATTCTCACAGTTATGAGTTGTTGATTTGGTGTGAGAACCTGTGATACCTTTTCTAGGCCTGAAACATTTTAAGATTTTTTTAAGCTGTTTTAATAACTTATTATTAAACAACGCATCAAGAAGAATGACTTGCAAGCATTGGGATAGTTCTTGGATTTAGGGTTAGAGAGAGGATCTTGCTCAGGGTGTTCTTTGCTTCATTTCTTAAGTTGTATCTTAGGCTTGACTGAATATGCCTACAGTTAATATGGACCACTAAAAATACTGAGCTAACTGTAAAATTTGAAGAATGCTTTACTTTCCTTTTCAAAATTCATTATTTCCCTTTCAGATTCATTACACTATGTATATAATTTGGAGCTAGATATAGATGCCACCATCTAACTAAGAGTTAGAAGTTTTGAACAGATTTCAAAATACCAGATTACATTAATGGAGGAGTCATTACATTGTCAACAGATCTTTCATCTAAACAAATGACAATGAAATTGGGACAGGAACCAAGCCCTATCCTGTTTCTAGGTGCAAACATTAGGATAGAGAAGGACGCCGTATCCCACTCACTCATTTTATATTACTATTACTTGTGGGACAGTAAGACACTTCAAACAGTAGAGTCAGAGATCTGTTTCAGTCCTAATCACATTAAATCTATTAACTGATGAGACAAGTGGTTTTGAACCTCTTCAGGCAGAGGAAAAACTGAACTGATGACCTCCCTCTTCATTGGTCTGTGAAGCCCTTTTAAGGTCATGATAATATGGTAATTCCCTTTATCTTTAAAAATAAGTGATGGAAAAAATCTGTGGTTTCTTTCTTTTGTCTGCTAGGTGTATTTTTAGCATTCCTACTAGACCAGGTCCTCAGGAAATAATAAGGAAAAAAGATACTACTTTCTGGACTCAATCTCACTTCAACATCACGTAAGGTACTGCATGTGTTTACTGATGCTTGCCATTTGTGTGATTTGCAGATTATTTTGCCAAACCCCTCATCTCTTTTCTACCTCTCTGCTATGTTTGTATTTTTTTAGCATGAGGACGGATTGAGAGAGATTAAATTTGTTCCATGTGCTGTATTACCCACTATCTTAAAATCAACGGCAAGAGTCACAAGGGCAACAGAGATGCATATTAAACATAGCCCATTGTTAACTTTGTATCTCTTAGCTTTTCATTGTTTCATTAAGAAGCTGTTAATTTCCTCTCTTTCCAAAGCTTTTTTTATTATTATTATTATTATTATTTATTTTCTTCCCCTTCTCTTTCCCTCTTTTAACTCCAAGCTTTTATCAAGAAACAGAAATTCCTGCTTTTGGCAGACAGGAGCTAGATTCAATCACCTCAGCGCTTATCTATTCAGCTTCCAACAGTAGTCAGAAACTCTTGCTATGGCAACTTGCTTTCACTCAGCAAGCAAGTGGATTTAAAACTAAAAATAAATAAATAAATGAAGACTTGACACACGATATAAGTAAAGACTATCTCATGGTAACAAATCCTTTCAATCCCAAGCAGTTAATCACTTTAATGTTTCATTGCCTATGTTGTCTTATTTGTTCCTGAAATTACCAAACTTTGCTAAAAAAAATAAATCATCACAAGTGGATAACAATATTGTCATTCATCCTAACTTACCTAACTCTCTCTTTCTACTTTCATTCACATTGTTTGTAGACAATGGAAAGAAATATGAATCACAGGTGGTAAAATTCACCTCTTTAAGACAGATGGTCCACCACTATGAGAACAGAGTCTCCTGTTTCCCATTTCTTCCATTTGTCACCAAAGAAGCTGAGAGGTGCTAGCTCAAGTATTTGATTTTTAGACATTTTAAGTTATAGGATATAAATCCCCCCTAAAGTATATTTTTCGTTAGTTTGTATTCTGTGTAATTGATAACATATACTGTGAGATGCTGCGGATACAGAGATTTAATAATGTAGTTAATTTTGTGATTTAACAAGTGTTATAGAGTTAAACAGAATTCTATTATTTTGTTCATGTTTGCAATTTAAAGAAGTACTCCCACTGATAAGATATTTATTTTGCAAGAAAAAAAAAAGAACCCAACTATTTATCACAAAATTTAATGGCAAAAAGAGATAACTCCTATGTGAAACCTATACCTCTGATTACCTCTTTGTATGGTGGCACTGACAGTGTGCTATTTTATTAATTAGCATCCTTACTAAAGTGAAGACTGAAATAATGTTTGAAACTCCAATCTTTTCAGCACTGTGTACATCAGGAATCCAGGTCAGAAGGTAGTGAATCAAAGTCTATCCTTAGGAATATCACATTTCTAAGAAACAGTTAGATGGCTCATTAAAATGCTTTTTCATATCAGATTTATAAAGGGGATAATTAAAATACTAGTGACTGTATCAGTGTGTTCTGATTTTTCCACACACAGTTTTATATGCAGAGCTACTTGGGCAATTTGATTTAACAGGCATTGTTGTAAAAAGGTGATTTACAGCTGGTTTTGGCAATGTCAGTTCGGCCTTTGCATAATGTGAAGGTTACCAAAGACTTAAAATAAAATGATACAGTTTGGTGCAGAATTTCTGTTTCAAAAATATTGTCATTATTATAAGAAGCCCAGAGAGTAGTTTATCCAAAGCTATATCAGCTACAAAAAAAAAAAAGGCAGTAAAAAAAATACATATAAAGAAAATAGTCATATTAGAGTACACCGTCATCATTAAAATATCAGACAAGGACTCAAACCTTTTAAGTTTTGCTCAATATATTATTAGAACTTCACTGAAAGAACTCAAACTTTTGACTTTATGTCCAAAACACAATGAAGGGCATTCAAAATGAATGCGCAGTTTCTGTTATCTTTCACATATAAAAAACCCCAAAACATTCTTTTTCTACCTCTTTTTTTTTAAAATCTTTTGCAGAGATATGGGGCTAAGTTTGGTAGAGCATTGATGGGGAGAAAAAACATCACAGATCCATAAACATTGTAAATGTAGTAAATGATCCATACTTGGGCACAATCTCTGTATTGTATTGACTATGGACAGAGACTAAGGAGTGGTCAAGCAATAATAAATCTACATTCTCAAGGGAAGTCTTCTTACCATTAAGTAAACGGTCAAGATCATTACGCTACAAGGGCAAGCAAATCTTCATTGCCAGCACAGTAAGTGATAAAAATATTTACTGGAAAAGGGAACGTGCACTTCCAATAGAGAGAATGTAAAAGAATTTGGAAAACCACTACACATTTTCAGGGATGTTTTGTTTCGGGGTGTTTTTTCTTTTTCAAGAATGTGTACAAATGATTGAAAATTAATTGTGATATTGTAGACTATGAATTTGCCAGTTCTTTTTATTGATAAAAGTGATAAATCAGCCCAATTAAGCATTGCAATATTTAAGTAATGCAATATTTTATTCAATGCCATTGCATTCAACCACTTTATCCACTAATTATTCCCTTTTAATTTTAAATTAATAGAGTTTTTATTAATTTACATTAAAAATTTTAAGAAATATGCATGCAGACGTAACCTCAGTTGTTTCCTGTAAGCCAAACAATGACACGTTTTCATGAAGATGCTACTTAATCATGTCATTGCCTCTTAATTCTCAGCTCACTGACTGAGGACAATTAGATACGCTGAGGATAATTAGATACACAGTGAGTGTTAGGCTAGGACTGTCTTAATTTAGGCAAATCAAGACTGATATTTTGAAAGTAACACCCTCTTTCTTTGTATAGTCCTGGTATTTATGAGATTCTTAACAACCTCCAGAAGCTCCATAAATTTGATGGATCTCAATCCATTCGAATCAATGGGAAAAACTTAACTAACTTCAGCGAGCTCAAATCAGACTCTGGATAAGAACAGCAAGATCAATTTTTTCCCCTAAAGTGTTATTTCTTAATTTAGCAATATTAAAAAAAAATATATTAAAAAATATAGTAGAGACATAGAAATGTGACAATAAAATTCTTTTTCTTTTAAAACTCTTAGAGAAAAATAAAGAGGTTTTTTGGATAGTGTCTCTAACCAATTCACTCACCTCACCTGGTTTCAATATGCCACACTTTGTTAACAGGCAGCTAGATCTTTTCCCTGTTATAGTAAATCAATGAAAAATATATCATTGATTTCAGGTGGTAGAAGTGAGGGATAGCAGGGAGTTGAGGCATAAAAGGGCAAAAAAAGACATATTTGTTTTATTGATGACTGTTAATTATAACTGAAAACCCATTAACAACTTCATTATAGGAGAAGGGGCCTTGGTTTTCTCTTTGTGTTGAACAGAAAAACAGAGAGAGTGCACACAGAATGGGACAGTTACAGAAATGAAACAGTCTTGCAGATATTATACTTACTGAATGATAGAAAGACTTAAACAAGAATTCTGTATATGTACATTTGCTTAAAGTAGTCCAGCTTTTTAAGTATAAATATACCTTAATGTATTTATATCCTTCAGAAGAAAGTTAGTAAGATAAGCTGAATTGTTAATACTTCATTAAGCAGTACTATGCAACTCTTTGTAAAAGGAAATTATTGTGACTTAATCCCCACAAAGTTATACTTTTGTTAGTTTCTATGATACAAAGGTGTCTAATCCAAATATTATCAAAAGCCTATTAAATTAACACATTAAATTCTGCATGTGTACTTTTATTTATTTTTATTTCAGAATTTATAATATCAGAGCAGACTAGAAATGAATAAATTGGGCACAGAGCAGATACTCAGAAACATGATTTGAAATCCCAAAACAAAGACTTTCATGGGGGTGGGAAGGAGCAGAAAAAAACCCCTCTTTTTCTGGTAAGGAATTTGTAGGTTGTAGTGAAAATGTGGTGGGTGATAGATCAGAGATTAAAGTGAGGTGAAATGTTGGTAAAACTCTCAGGTGCAGCTGAGAGATTTATCAGCAAGTTAGTGAAATAACGCGTGAGAAGATATATTACTTTTATCAGCATTGCCTAATGTACATTTGTTCTGCATAAAAAATTACTAACAATATTATTAGATTTCAGTAGTTTCAGTAGTTTAAATATTAACTAACACAAGCAACTTCTCTATACCGAGTTGGATCTGTATGGACCAGCAGAAATAAAAGGTTCAAGAGAAGTATTGCTCCAGAATAGAGCGCGTACATCTAACCTGAAGTCCTCAACTTAAAAAATAGGATTCTGTGTCACAAAATGAGCTGCTAAAATTAGTGGAGGAGAATCCTGCTCTGCTACATTTCTGCTTAGAAATGTAAAACAGGAAGCGGTCAAATACAACCCTACTGGCAAAGGTTGGGGGTGAAGGCCCTAGAGTTCAGAAGCACTTGCTGTCCTGATGCTCAGACATCACCTGTCCTAGGCACAGCCACACAGTTGTACAGCTGTGCCCACTGAAATACGAGCTGAGTCTATCCTGAGCAAATGTCACTAGTTCTCTGAAACTGTGAGAATGCAGGAGAAATTAAATCCAGAAGGTGCTGTAGGAGCACCTAGTCTTTCCCTGTGCTCCACAATAGATATATAGCAAAACCTTAAGTACAAAAGACCAGAACTTCCAAACTACGTGCGCAGAAAAATACTGTGAATAATCCAGGCCACTGTCAAATATGCTGGACTATTCTCAATAACTGAGAGAGACAACAGACAGTAGTTCTTAACTCCTTTGCTACACTTTGCTCTGTTGTAGCCCATATAGCGTGGATTCTACTGTTCCACGATGTAAAGAATGATATGGGGGGGATCAGAAAAGCAGGAGTGACTTATTCCACTTGGCACAGCTGAGGGAATAAATGGGTATAAGGTAGCTTTATGTTCCCATAAATTCTGAGGCTACCTGAAGGCAGCTCAGCTCAGCATCAACCTGAGCAACTAAAAGTCTTCAGATATACAACACCCAATAATAATTCCCTAGACACTGTTTTGGCAACTAAGAATTCCTGAAGCACATTCAGCTATTATCTATATACCTTCCTTTTCTGAGAAAACCAGAGTCAATACAGGGACAGACTAATATGGAACAGCATCACAAAATCACTATCCTGGCCCTAAACCCAAACAAACATATTATTTCAGAAGTATCTGCCAGTCACCATGTTATTCCAAATGACTTTTGCATTAAAAAAAAGTTTCATCAGGCTGCCTTTATGCAATGCATTGCCATTCCCCAACCTGAACAGCTCTAACAGTGCTAGCACAGAAATTTATTCAATGTCATATGTCAAAGGAAAGAATGAAGCACCCACGTGTTGTGCACACATGATACGCACAGAAGCACCTATGGTGCATGATCAGCATAATTTTGTGACATAGGTTGAACAATGAGGCAATTACAACAACCATCCTGCATTTCACAATCACCACTTCAGAAAACATTTTGTATACACAGTCATGCTGTTTGGAAAAGAGCTTACACTCAGGAGAGATAAGAGCTGATTGATTGAAGTCTCTACTGAGAGTATTTTAACCAAGCATGCTTTATTACAGCTTACTGCACTTTAGTTTCTGTTTATGAACATGTAGAGCTGAACGTTCCTTTATAGACAATGACAATGTCTCTGTCTGACATGACTATTATGATACCGTGACTTCATTAGCATGTAAGCGTTTTGCATTAAATTTTTTGGATCATGCTTAATTCTGATGCAACTCCGATGGTTTCACTAAATAAGTAGATGAAACAGTGTGTTCTGCAGTCTAGGGTGATATTAGCCCAAAGCTAAGTAAAAAACCTTGAAAATGGGATGTTTCCTACTGCTGAAATCAATGGTGGCAAGCCATGCTATTTGTAAAATATAATTTGAATTTAAAGTTATCTTAATTATCAAATTCACTTAAAATTAATTATATTTTAAATCCACTTAATACTCCGTAATAAATGTTATACTTGTAATGGATAGGCTCAGCCCATTAAAACAATAACTTTTATGAGTGAGATGAGGCCAATTTAAAATAAAATTAATCCTTAGGTGGAACAAGGATTGAATTCCAATAGCCTAATATCTCAGACACAATACACACTTGCCAAGGGCACCTCCATCAGTATGCACCATATCATTCTGCAATACAAAATATACCAGAGAGTCCTTTTATTCCATTACTATGTCCTCCAACCACTGGCTTTGGCTTAATTAGAATGAAAACTCTTCTACATCAAGTGGTATTTTAATATAAAAACCAGAAGACAAATACCAAAATCTCAAACCAGAAAAGTTCATTTTGGAAACAGGTATTTGC
The DNA here is from genome assembly GCF_963921805.1 of Phalacrocorax carbo. Taxonomy (NCBI): domain Eukaryota; kingdom Metazoa; phylum Chordata; class Aves; order Suliformes; family Phalacrocoracidae; genus Phalacrocorax; species Phalacrocorax carbo. The sequence continues at coordinate 162,848,257 of NC_087513.1, forward strand.
AATTTCAAAAAGTTCTGCTGAAAAATGACAGCCATTTCTGGGCCTCCACATAATTTATGCCAACACTTCAAAGTGAAGTTTGTGTTTTCTAATACTTTTGCAGAGTACAGTGAACCTGCTGTTGCAATATACATAAACAAAGACATTTTTAGGCTATTTTTTATATAGGAATTAATACTCGCTTTGTCCCTGGCAAATTTCCAGACTCCTTGGGAAAATGCTACAAGAATTCAGTTCATCACTCTTGCCAATTCATCAGTTCTTTCAAGACTGGCTCCATTGCAGAGTTTAATAAATATTTCATATTTACAAATTAACATTTTTACTACCTAGCTCTTCTCCAGGATCAGCAGTCAGGTATTTCACCTGCTCTTATAGCCAGTATTGTACATAACTTTACACATTAGAAACCTTATTTAAATGTTACAGTTGCAAAGTCAAACAGAATTAAGGCTGCTACATTGATTTAATTCAGTTTCTTACTGCATATGTATTATAATCATCTTACAAAAATTAAGATCAGAGTCTGTGAGAAGACACCTCCATAATATAGGATTCCTGTTCTATACTTGCAACACCAAAGAACATAATTTCTTATCTTGAAACCCTCTGGCTCACTCACCCTAACCTCTTGCTCATCTTCAGTCCTGTCTTTGAACAAAGGCATACTCCCCAAGGCTCCCAGAAGGTATTCTTTTCCTACTTCAAAATTTCAACTCAAAGCCCTTAGCTGGATTTTGATTGTGTCTTTTATTTCACAAAACAAAAGGAAACATTATTTCCATTGCCCATTTTTACCCTAAATCCAGAAGTTAAGTGATTGAAGAACTCCTCCAACCTTTGGAAAATGTTGAGTCAGGTTTTTTTCATCTTATGGATTTAAATATACATTTCTCCTAACAATTCTGTAATGATCAGGTAAAAGTATTTGGGGTGGGAGGGAAGGTACTTGGTACTTCTGCAGCTGAAACTCATCCTCCACACATTAATATACACACACAAATATTTATTATGCTAGAACAAGCATGACTCTTGTTTCTTACTGATTAACATACTCAAGGGAGGAGCTGTAAAGCAGTCATTTCTGAATCTGCTGTTTAAATGAGTTAAAACTAACCATTATTTTCTTGTTTCAAATGCTAATTTATTTAATAGTAAAGGCTATATTATTGCTTGTTACATGCACATAAAATACTGACCAATTTCCTCCTACTCGTTCTCTTTCCTTTTTGATTCCTCTTCCACTTTGAACTTACTCATAGGTAAAGGCATTAGATAGCACACATAATGCAAGATATTTATACATCATAAATAGAAAGCTTATATCATGCATCTTGATTCCCATGCAAGTATAAAGGAGAGGAAACTGGGACTTATTTTGAGTTCTCCTCCCTTATATATTGCCAGTGATAAAGCTTAGTTAATAAAATATGACTATTATTAGGGCATTGAACTACTACAAATAATCCCAAACTGATCTGATTCAAGCTTTATAGAGTCACATGATCATAGCTCTCCCAGGAGCATCCAAATACTGCTTTGACACGCTTTTATAGTAGTTCTGGTTTGGTTTTTTTAAATGGGGTTATTATAAATATTTCCATGCAGGCAAACACCTGAGAATTAGGAAGAGAAACAAATTACAGAGTACAATGTTCTACCTATGCTGTTCATCAGTGGGGTTTCTGCCCTTTTTATATTTTTTTATTTTACTTAATTCTTACAGTCCTTACAATGTCAACAACAGACTTTTTCTGTTTATGCCTGAATGAAAATTCTGGACAAACTCCTGGACAAAACGCCCAGCACACAGCTGGAGAAACACGTAATGCAATGGGTGAGCAATTGGCTGATGGGTCGGGCTCAAAGGGTCACAGTAAATGGGGTTACATCAGGCTGGGGGCCAGTCACTAGCAGGGTTCTGCAGGGATCCATCTTAGGGCCAGTCCTCTTCAATGTCTTCATAAACGACTTGGATGCAGGCCTTGAAGGAATACTAATTAAGTTTGCTGATGACACAAAATTGGGAGGAGCTGCTGACACTCTCACGGGCAGAGAGGCCCTGCAGAGGGACCTGGACAGACTGGAGAGCTGGGCAATCACCAACCGTATGAAGTTTAACAAGGGCAAGTGCCAGATTTTACACCTGGGGCACGGCAACCCTGGATGTACATGCAGACTGGGGAACAAAAGGCTGGAGAGCAGCTCTGCAGAGAGGTATCTGAGGGTTTTGTTCAACAGCAAGTTGAACATAGGCCAACAGTGTGCCCTGGGGTGCATCAAGCACTGCACTGTAGCCAGTCGAGGGAGGTGGTTGTCCTGCTCTGCTCTGTGCTGGTGTGGCCTCACCTTGAGTACTGTGTGCAGTTGTGGGCGCCACCGTACATTAAAGACACAAAACTACTAGAGAGTGTCTACAGAAGGGCCACAAAGTTGGTGAAGGGTTTAGAGGGGAAGACATATGAGGAGCGGGTAAAGACACTTGGTTTGTTCAGCCTGGAGAAGGGGAGGCTAAGGGGACACCTCATTGCAGTCTACAGCTTCCTCACAAGGGGAAGAAGAGCAGCAGGCTCTTCTCTCTGGTGACCAATGACAGGACCCGAGGGAATGGCAGGGAGATGTGCCAGGGGAGGATTAGGCTGGATATTAGGAAAAGGTTCTTCACCCAGAGGGTGGTAGAGCACTGGAACAGGCTCCTCAGGGAGGCAGTCACGGCACCAAGCCTGACACTATTCAAGAAGCACTTGGACAATGCCCTCAGAGATATGGTGTGAATTTTGGTGTTGCCCTGTGCAGGGACAGGAGTTGGACTCAATGATCCTTGCAGGTCCTTTCCACCTCAGGACATTCTATGTTTCTATGATTCTATGATCAACAGCTCTACATTAGATAGAAAGTATTACCTGGACAGCAAAAATAGACCTAGATCATGTTTCTCCAGAATTCATTTTAAAGCTGCTTCCTTGTCCTGGTTTCAGCTGGGGTAGAGTTAAATTTCTTCGCAGTAGCTAGTATGAGAGTATGTTTTGGATTTTTGCTGGAAACAGTGGTGATAACGGGGAGATGTTTTAGTTGTTCCTAAGTAGCGCGTACACAGGTCAAGGACTTTTTCAGCTCCCCGTGCTCTGCCGGGTGCACAAGAAGCTGGGAGGGGGCACAGATGGGACAGCTGACCCCAACTGACCAATGGGATATTCCATACCAATGATATCATGCTCAGTATATAAAGCCGGGGGGGGAAAGGAGGAAGTGGGGGGATGTTTGGATTGATGGTGTTTGTCTTCCCAAGTAACCGTTACGCGTGATGGAGCCCTGCTTTTCTGGAGATGGCTGAGCACCTGCCTGCCCATGGGAAGGAGTGAATGAATTCCTTGTTTTGCTTTGCTTCTGCGCGCAGCTTTTGCTTTATCTATTAAACTGTCTTTATCTCAACCCATGAATTGCCTCACTTTTACTCTTCCAATTCTCTCCCCCGTCCCACCAAGGAGGAGTGAGCGAGTGGCTGTGTGGTGCTTGGCTGCTGACCGGGACTAAACTACGACATTCCTTATGATAGGTTATCAGCTGTTCTTTTCCTTATTTGATATGTTTATGCTGTGTTTGTTTAAGACAGATCATTAGTGCTGATACATTATAGTACATTTTTCTTACTGAAGAATATCACTGTGAAAATCAATCAATAAATAATCACAGCCTTTAATTACATGCCAGAAACCTTCTTTAAAAAAGCAAAAAAAACCACCCCTCTTTATTTCACCCCTTTTACTTAAACACACACATCTCTGTGTGCATTTTGAGGCCTGTTTCTGAATTGCAATATTTTTACCAGAGGAAATGGCAAAGGGTGATCTCCACAAAGTCCTAGAGATTGTGGATATATTAGTGTTGAAATATTTTATTGCTCTTTAAGTTACATTCCTTAATTTGTGCAACTATGTTAACAACCGGGACCATTTCTAGGGAGCTTTGAAAGTGCAAATATAGCTACACAGCTGAAACTACAGTCCACATGTAGCAATATTTTATATTTACATTAGATAGGAAGATGTGCTAAAAAAATTAAAAAAAAAAAAAGAAAAAATAAAAAGAACTGGAAGAGATTTGGAGGGTGTAGTGGCATGATCAAAAGTATACAAAGACTTTTGTACTATGAGCAATTACTTAATCAGGCATTTTCTATAAGGAAAAGAGATACTGTCAAGGGAGGTGATACAATAAATGCTTATAAAATTACTGACATAGACATGGTGGCTTGAAACTGACTATTCATCATCTCTTCCAAAGCAAGAATGAGGAACATCAAATGAAGTTGGCTGCAGCCAGTTTCACTACAAGCAAAAGGGACGCTTTGTAGAATGAAGCATAGAACTGTAGAACTACTTGATATACAGCGTTGTGAATGCTAAAAGTTACATGGATTTAGTGGGAAAACTTGACCAGCTAATGGAATCTAAAGGTTATTGAATATGTAAACTTAACGCTGCAATTGAATGTGTGTTAAGGAAATGTATTTTCCTTTTTCTTGCTTTTCTTTAAGCATTTGTTTTAGCTAATATTGGAGGTGGAATATGGGACTTCACAGACCTTTTGGCCTGACCCAGGATAACCATATTGAGTTTTATAATATGGTTCATCTGTATGCTGTAATAAAGCCGAAACCTCCTCTAAGGGGAACTTGATCTGTATGCCACAAGTCACCCTATCAGGTAAGGTACAAAATGTGAAAATTCATCAGTCAAAAGCAATTACTGTGTTTACTTTTGGTTTTATACTGCATCCCAGTGAATGAGAGGGAAACTTTCAGATATGTATTTTGTGCTGGATCACCAAGGGGTGTTTATTAAATCACTCATTTAAAATAAAGCACTATGATATTCTGTTTCAAATTACTTTAAAAAAAAAATCCTACTTATTTTGCAACTAGAAATTCCCCATGGTTATAACATGGAAGGGAATAATTTCCCTGTAATAGTTGCATGGATAAATAAGAGGTGACAGATGGTATAATACACAATAAAACTTTCTATTAGGTTCAGAATATATATTACACAAACACAGTACTCATGTTCATATATTCCCAATGGTCCTGGTCTAGATCTTAGTGAAATCAACAAGACTATTTCCATTAAATCCGGTGTATAGCATAAGAAATTTAACTGTTTTCCAGTAATTTCATACTTTTAATAAAAAATGAACAAAAATTTATTGCTTGTGTAGAGTATTGAGATGCATTGATTTTAATAATTTATGATCCTTCTCATTGTGTTTATGTACTGCAGGCTGAAACCACCTGATTAAACTAACTATATACATAGTTAGGACAGCAAGAATGCATAAAATATATGCAGTAAAAAATATATGCAGCAAAGGAAAGTGGTGTGCTCCTTTTAGTTTGACTCTTTGGGCATGTATTCACTCTGTGATGCCCAGAGGAAACTCAAAATTGTGGATAAATAAAACAACATAAAAAAATAAATAAAGACAATCATGACTAAAATGATAAAGAGGGGAAAAGGGTAGAATTTTAGTTGCTGATGAATATCCTAGCTCTAAGAATATTAATTGCCTACAGAATTTAACTTATAAGTACTATAGATTCTATTCTTCTGGGATTCTGTGGTAACTAGTTAATTGTAAGGTAAATTTGATTAAGCAATGAAAATTTGGAATATTTTGCCTTTTATGCATGACAGAAAAAGGGACAAATGAACTGTTCTTCACCTTTGTATATGGAAATTAACTTGATAGCTGTGACAGAAAATGGAAGATTCTTTAAGAATTATTTTCTTTTTTCCAGAAAATTGTTTGCTTTTGAAAAACCAAAGCATTAAAAAAAATTGTTCAAAGAAAACATAGAGTTAATTTATAATTGTGAAGGTCTTTACTCTTCAGTTATATTAAAACCAGTCAGTTGATATACTGGATGAATGAGAAATTACCAAAAAAATCTTTACAATGACTTTCAAAAGGTGACAGACACCATAAACCTGGAGTTTCCCTCTATTTTATATTCCTCTTCAGTTTTTCTCAAAAAGCAGAATCTTTCAAAAAATAAAATGGTTCAATCTGACAAGTTCAGCAAAATGAAACTTCTAGCTATGTGTCAGAGCTCAGTTACTGGTTTTGTTGTAGTGTGCAGTTAGCTGTGTAAATGTTAACTTTAATGAAAACCCTGTTCCCTTGTAGCCAAATAGAGCGAATAGAAGGTCAACCCCCTTGTGTCATCCTCATTGTGCTTTTTGATCTGATCAGATTGAATCTTTCATGCTTGCTGAATATACAGGTGATGTCTTGTAAAGTTGTTTGCTCCTTGGATTTTTCATAGCTTTTTCTAAGATTTATGGTTTCATATGTTTTCAGCGCCTCCTGGGGCAAACACAGCTCCACCTACTTTAAATTATTTTTGCAAGCTTAAGTATTTTTATCATTGTACTCTTGTGTAGCTTCTATTTTTTTCAATAATTTTCAAGTCAGATTTCTTGTGCATTTTGCTGTCTTGCAAGGAGAAGTTGAGAGGCCAGTAGTTTTGCAAGACGCTCATTCTGGCCCACCTATCTGAATATTAAGTGCAAGTTCATGTATTACATAGAAAAGAAACTGTGAATATGTGACAAAATCGTAATGTCAAAGAGAAATGAATGTTAGAAGGGTGGGATTTGTCAGTAGCGGTGTTTGAGGGAAGTACTTTTTTCATGGCAATCTGTAAAGAAAATAAGTGAACAGTTACAAAATAAAGTAGACATGAGGGAGGGGATGAGGGGAAACATAATTAGGTTAAAATAGATTACTTAAAAAAGAATGTGAAAAAAACAGACCTTGAAAATTTACATATTATGGTAATAAAAGGCAAAACAATACTGAACTTCGAAATTGCCAGAAAGTTGCTAAAAAATTTTCAAAGGCACTGCCAACGCTAATTTCATTTTGTAAAATGCTGATATGCTTTCTTGGTGGGCAGAGGTGGTTTATATTTTAAATTAAGTATGATAAACAGTTTTCAAAACAAGAAAACAAGAAAAGAGTTGTAAAAAGATTTTGGAAAAAAATAACATTGACTTAGAGCCTGGGTAGCTCTCTTACTGATTCCCTCTGCCTAGGCTTTCACACCCTATATCTTTGGTTCCTGTACTAAACGTAGAAAGCTGTATGGGTGAGCTCCCACTCAAGGATCACTGACCTCAAAATTAACTATACCACTTAAAAGTTAAGAAATCTGAATAATTTATCAATAGAACAATGAAGGTTCTTGGACAATGAGCCAACACTGCTGTGAGAACTAAATTGTAAGGAAAGACAACTCTAGTAAAACCAAGATAGAGCATATCTCTTTGGAGAAGTTATTTCACACCGCCATTTCTGCAGTTTTAGCAACTAACAGTTATAGCATCATAATGCATAGTTTTTGCAGTGAAAAATTGACTTCACCAGGCTTTTAAGATTCAACCATTTGAGTTGGAATAAACCTACTAACTTCAGTGACTGAAGTATACAATGCAGAAAGGCATTTACTCATGACTTCCTGATCTCATACTATGAAGAATTAATCTTCACTTTATTGCATTGGTCAACCACCATTATTAGCAAACATTATTTTCCCCTCAGATGTGCCTGGCTCCTTTATCTCATCATTATTTTTCATAAATTCTAGACTAAGGCTGGATTTCCAGATTTTCCTTCTGAAGATGACTGTATATCAGAAAAAGAATTCCAAATTCACCCTCATATTTATTTGCTTCAAATAACAGGGTCAATATGTTTAAATAACAGGTTTTAACTGAGGGTTATCTTTTCTAAACAATTTCTGTATTCTTCTGCACTTCTGCACACCCCTTTCAAATGTTGACTTCAGCTCTGCATTGTAGTATTAGTCTCCTTACTGATGCATTTAAATTAAAAATACTGTTTCCTACCTGTGCTGTACACACTTCTGTTTATTCTTTTATGGATGGCATTAAACCTGCCTGCACTTACTGTGCTGAACATTTTTCAGGGGTACTTCTTGCAAAGGCATAGTCACCTGTTCTGTGAGTATGTCCTACTTCCTGAGAATTCATGTATATGTATATTTTTTTGCAATAATTATGTAACATAAAAGTGAGACACTGGCGTAAATTAATTGTTTCTTTAATATCACTGAAACACAGACATATCAGGGCATAGTCTGGGGGTTTTCTTCCTATTAGCAATGAATAAAACAACCTTAGCTATTGAAACAACCTTAGCTTTTGAAAAGACTGCAAAGTTCAGCTGCAAACTAATACATAACAATTTTCTGTTTGTTTCCTAGGCAAAGTGAAAAGAAAGAGGAGATGAACTATTTAGCCTGCACCTCTGAGTTTCTTGCCACAGAACCATTTACATTTCCAGGTCAGAAATGAGAATTTTAAAGATGCTCATCTTAATCTAAAAGATTTTGAGTGCCACTGAGAATTTCTAAAACCCTATTTTAAAAAGAAGCCCTGCTTGTGCTACGGCATGGAGCAAAAGATGGAGACTGACATGAGAAGCCAATACCTTCCCTGGCTAGAGCAATATGCCTCTTCATTCTATCATCCACATGAGGAAATTTACTTATGCAAGAATTCAGATCTAGCTAAAAATGCATGTGTCACAGGCATGTGTATATCTCTAAGCTAGGAATCTAAACTATCATTACAGTCAATGAAGATCCAGTAAATACAGCCAATGGAGTCTACAGAGCTATTTGTGTCACTGTAAGACCAGACATTGACATTTGATCAGCTGGTTCCATAGACACTATTGGTGTGCTGACAAGGGGCTCAATTTGCCTGACCGCAGATATTGATTTAGTGTCATCTGAGGCAGCAAAGTCTATCCTACGTGGCCTCCAGCTGTTGCTCCTGTCTGACACCTGTAGGTCCCATGTCATGTCTGCCAGCCACATGCAGGTGGCTGAGATATGCTAAGTCATTTCAGAATCATAGAATCATTAAGGTTGGAAAAGTCTGTGTGTGAGCACCAGAATTGATGCCTCACTGTCTGAGTATTTGAATTGCAACAGGTGAATTCCTTGGCATACCCTCATTTCCCCTCACACCTCTCTCTCCTCCACATCACCTAGACAAAAAGATTTGGGGACACAATGAAGCTCTTTCAGTTATCAAGTACTGTAATAGAATCAGGGTTTGGGAGGCAAGGAGAAAAACTTATATCCAGGTTACAGTCCCAGAACATACTCTGTTTTATGAAACTGAGACACTGTCTAACTACCACTATTTAGACATAGCCCTAGAAAACAAGGTCAGTGATACTACTCACACCTAGTCTGAGTATTCTTTTAGCACATTAGTAATGTGTTTGGGATGCAGAAATACTCACTCTAGGTAACTAAGTAGACATAACCATAGACAAGACTGTAGTGACTTAAAGTCACTACAAAAATTACGTATTTTTATTCCATTAAGTATATCAGTTATTTCTACTAGTTTTACTCTAATTATTTGCAGTATGATTTGGAACATACAGAAGTGGGGGTTTAGCTATTTATATTTGGGCATTATATTGTACACACTACAGGAGGCAGCCATTAATCTTCTACAGCTGGGAAGCTTGTGTAAATTAAGAACAAACTTCTTCTATGTGAAAGGTATAAATTAACATGACAGAAAGTTTTTTTTGGAGAAATCTAAAAAGGCAGCCTTCAACTGTAGTTTTTATAACTTTAAACATCTAAGCTTTAGGTGTGCTTTGAGTATTTATTTAAAAACAACAAAATAGGATTAAGTTAATCTGTTTCCCCAACCATCCATTAAAAAACCCCTCATAATTAGATTTTACAAAATGTAACATAAAAAAGAAGCAGTATAATAAGCACTTTAGATTATTAAAAGTTAACTTCAGAAGCTTTAGTCATTTTTTTTTCAGAATTAATGCAATTTATGTTTCACTTATCTATGACAATGGAAACAAACTTGTCAATTTAATTTTCGTTATGTATATTTGAGTCTTTTAATTGCTAGCTTTGTGCCTCACTTTCAGCTCCCAATTGGAATTAGAATAAATAATCAAAGTATTTTGACTTTGGGTCTAAAACTGTACTTTTTAATGCAAGGACTACATTTATCTATAAATTATACTAACAATTAGAGTTTAATATATTTTTTGTAATTTAGTATTTGATCATTTAAAAGCAGAAGCAGAGTCTACAAAGGACTTGGAAATTCCTTTTTTTTTTTCTTTTTAAATTTAGAGAGATGTCTTTCTCGCGGTACCAATACAATTACCTATATATTGTTTTATTCATTCTAAAAAATTGCTGGGTATGTGTTCACATTAGGTAGCAGTGCTCGGCATTACTGAAATAATAGAATTAAGAATATGTTTAAGCATATGTTGGAGGAAATAGAAGTTTATCATAGAAGACATGTTTACCTTATCTTCTGAGAAAAGACAAGCTATAAAAATTTATGTGATTATTTATTTACTGTTAATATGTGCACTGTGCGATGTTACAATGGAAGTTACTGAAAAAGCATCAGAGTTTTTTAGATGCCTTAGGATACCCAAGGGTGCCCAAGGATATCCAAAACATCTGCACAGGTCTGGCAGACATGCTGTGGGATGTGTGACCTACCCATGAACTTCTGTTGCAGTAGCTAGGTGCCAGGCATTTCAGATGGCACAAGACACCAATATGCAGTAAAATGTATTGAACTCTAGGGACGTAGAGCTCAACTCACCCTCAACTCAAAGCCTTGAATTTAAGTGTCTAATGGCTTCTTATGTGCTACAAGTTATCCAGAATACAGCTGCCCCTACAGAAAGACAAGAATCTCCTCTAGGTTCTGCATTTGCAAGGTGTCTGAGCTCCATGCAAGTACTACTTAAAAAGTGCATTTGAAACATCGCTAGATATGTATTTTTACGTAATCCAATCCTGCCCATCGTAGCCAATAAAGCTATTTCACTGAGTATATGTGGATAGATGTAGAAAGATACCTACATTTATAATATGTGAATCTGGAGGTGGACCCCATTGTTGGTTACATTGCTGCACTTGTGAAAATATCACCTTCTCTTTTGATTAGAAAGTACTTGGGTTTTGCTAAGCACTTCTTTGTTTCAAACCATTAACCAAAACTCAGGGACAATTTTTACTTAGTCTACAGCTGTTTCAACTATCCAGATTTCTTATGGAAAAGTTAAAGGTCCAAGATGAAAAATGTGTTTTAATTTTTGGACAAGCAAAACTTCTTTGGTCATTCTTTATGTTGAATACAAATGGGTGATAGAGTTTTGTGATGCCTTAATCCTTTCTTTTTGCTGTATAAATGTTCGAATTTCGTATATTTGAACAAGTGCCAGCAATATTTTACATATTCAAAAGCAAAATTGGCTTTATTGCTCCTTAATCTTTTTGATCAAAAGAACTCTGAAACTTATTCTGCAAGCACTAAGGTTGCCTCTTTCACTTCTCAATTATTTTTTGTTTGTTTGTTTGTTTAGGGTTTGGGTTGGGGGTTTTTATACTATGAAAGAAACTGTCATTAAGCTCTGTTAACTGAGTAGAACTTGTACTTGCAATGATCCTGTTTCTTGTGGAATTCTCTTTCAAATACCAACTGCACTGCTGAATTTTCAGTTCACTGAGCTGCTTATCTTAATATTTGGATTAGTGCCTGCTTCCTTTATTGCACAAATTAAATGCATTGCTTTTCCTTATCACAGTGTAAGTGGCTTCAGAATCTCCCTCTTCTGTATTGGACTTACAGCTTTATCTATAACATTCTTGGGCATTAGGTTCCATCTTCTTCATTCATCACTGCTTTCTTGCTGGTTCAGGGTGCAACAAAAAGTTTACATGACCCTTGATATTTTTTTGCTTATCTTAAACTGCATATCCAAGCTGAGTTAGCTGTCTATAGCTAGTAAGTCCCCATTAACATCAGGTTATATGAGAAATTCAAGATTCTTTTTCCTGCCTTTCTTCTAATAGTCATCTGTAGGTAAGGCATCTTAGGCTGATGGTTAGCTCCAGATAATATATCAAGAACCTGTGTGAGGACAAGATAGCTCAGGGTAAGATCCAACACTAAAAACTTGCTTCATGGAATATGAAACCCTCATTTTATCGGTTTTGGTTTATATCAATATAACTTACTTCAAACATTTTATGTTCTTTTTCTCAAAAGTTAGGGGTTTTGGCCAAGCTCTTCTTTTTGAGACTATGAGGACAACAAATTGCTGTGAACAATATATCTTACCCATATATTTGATCTGACTCAATTTCTCACCCTAAAACTGACTTCCATGTTGACCTTTGCCTCTAGGATTTATTCTCCCAGTTGTTTCTCAGTTCTGTAAGTCCCTGCTACAAATACCGTGGTTTCTGGTTGACATCGTTGCAACTAGAGTGTTCTTAAGTGACAAGAATTTTATAACTGCTGCTTCTATAAAGATTTAATCTCTGTCTGTATAGCACTAGAATGCTTCCAGGCAAGGTTTGATTTGACTGATTAGAATAACTTCTTTCCCGGGCTTTGTATGTTCTTCTACAAGAGATCACCATTCCTAGTTTACTGAAAATCAAAGAGTGTGTGTTGGTTGCTGAGCCGTTCAAATTCACAGCCTGGCACATTCATTTCCCATGCCACTAATTTTACTTTAAATAAATACAGCAAGACATGAATTGGGAGTAGATGGCACATACTTGCTTCTGGCAACCCTGGTTTCATTTGGACAAATTCTGGAGAAAGATAAAGCAGAAGAGATCAGGGAAGTGACCTTTTAAATTGTTTGAAGAACAAGTTTCTCTGGAGTTATTGCTGCCTTCTTGGAAAATATCCAAACATGTTTTAATTCCTTTTGTGAGGCCTTCAGCTAAATTTAGGTCTTATTTTAAATTTTCTAGGACATAAAATCATAGAATCATAGAATCATTATGGTTGGAAAAGACCTCTAGGATCATCAAGTCCAACCATCAACCCAACACTATCGTGCCTCCTAAACCATGCCCTGAAGTGCCACTTCTACACGTCTTTTAAATACCTCCAGGGATGGTGACTCCACCACCTCTCTGGGAAGCCTGTTCCAATATCTGATCATCCTTTCAGTAAATAAGTTTTTCTTAATATCCAATCTAAACCTCCCCTGATGCAACTTGAGGCCATTTCCTCTCATTGCGTCGCTAGTAACTTGGGAGAAGAGACCAACACCCACCTCACTACAACCTACTTTCAGGTAGTTGTAGAGAGTGATAAGGTCTCCCCTCAGCCTCCTCTTCTCCAGGCTAAACAACCCCAGCTCCCTCAACCTCTCCTCATAAGACCTGCTCTCCAGACCCTTCACCAGCTTCGTTGCCCTTCTCTGGATGCACTCCAGCAACTCAAGGTCCCTCTTGTACTGGGGGGCCCAAAACTGAACACAGTACTCGAGGTGCAGCCTCACCAGTGCCGAGTACAGGGGCACAATCACTGCCCTGCTCCTGCTGGCCACACTATTCCTGATACAAGCCAGGATGCCATTGGCCTTCTTGGCCACCTGGGCACACAGCTGGCTCATGTTCAGCCGGCTGTCAGCCAGCACCCCCAGGCCCTTTTCTGCCAGGCAGCTCTCCAGCCACTCCTCCCCAAGCCTGTAGCATTGCATGGGGTTGTTGTGACCCAAGTGAAGGACCCAGCACTTGGCCTTGTTAAACCTCATACAGTTGGTCTTGGCCCATTGATCCAGCCTGTCCAGGTCCCTCTGCAGAGCCTTCCTACCCTCCTGCAGATTAACACTTCCACCCACTTTGGTGTAATCTGCAAATTTACTGAGGGTGCACTCAATCCCCTCATCCAGATCATTGACAAAGACATTAAACAAGACTGGCACCAGTACTTAGCCCTGGGGAACCCTGCTAGTGACCAGCCTCCAACTGGATTTAGCTCCTTTCACCACAACTCTCTGGGCTCGGCCATCCAGCCAGTTTTTAACCCAGCAACTATACTTAAATTCTCCAGCCTCTGTTTTCTGTTTCATTTTGGTTCAGCAATGTACAAGTTCATTCACTGTCCCCTTGGACACCGAATCCTAGGGCTGTCATCAGTACTGCCTTTCTTGAGCTACTTATGGTTACCCAAACATTTTGGCTGTGTGTGATCGAACCGTCCCTATGCAAACCTGTTTCTTTACAAAGAATATACATATCTATTTCCCTGAACAAAACAGAACTCAAAGGAGACACTTTCTATATTTAGCATCAAATCTTTTTCAATCAGGCAACACTTGGTCCAAAATCTTTCTTCCCCAGCTTTGTCCATATTGTAGTCTTATTGTCTTTTCTCTCCTTTTCTTCAGTCTTCCTTTTCTTTTCTGGGGAGTATTGAGCTCTGTGAAAAAATGGTCAAAGAAAATTTTCTTCCATGAGTGCCAGCATGTGCCTTTATTCTGGGAGGTGACACCACCCTGGGTTTGAGGGAAAGGTTTCTATTGTTTCAGTCAACTAGCAGTATAGAAGGTCTTCTAACAGCTTCTATCAAATCAGGGGAAAAGTTTCTATTCAGCCTCAGTGAGGCTGAGTCTGGCCCATAATAGTTCCAGTAGTCATGGAATCATATTTATTTCTAAGCCAGTTTACATTATGATATTGCAGATGTTAAGCAAAGTAAGTTTTCTTTTATCTACCATCTCAATTCTGCTTTTCTTCTGACACATCTACTATTAGCAATGCTTATGACTTTATGCCAGAGTAATAAAAACTCCAGTGAAGGGAAACTTGAAAACAGTCTTGCTCTAGAATAGCTAAGCAACTTACTGTCTTTTTTATTATGTAGCTAAAGGAGAGACCAAGAAATGTGAGGAATCCCCACAGCTTTTCTCTAGACATGGTTAGGACTAAGATGAGCACTCCGGCAGATTCTGTTCTTTTGGTGTTGATTTTCTGTTACTGAAGATTGTAATATCTTATTAAAATTCTCTTTGGGTTCATAGAGATGTTTCAAGGAGCTTATTTCTTCACGCTAATGTCTTCCTGCCTGATTATCAGTTCATTTATGCTTTCCAAGGAATAACTTATTTTTTTAAGGCAGTGTAATTTTTGTGCAAGCCTGACTGTTGACTCGTTTGCTTGCAAAGTGACAATTAATTCCTGATATATAGCCTCTAGTGTACAGCCCTTGTCAATTACACAATGAAATGCTCAGTCACTGATCTTGAAGTCTGTAGGAAAATATACTAAAATTTGTGTAAGGTTTGGGGTTTTTTGTTTATTTGGGGTTTTTAAAATACAAATAAAATTATTGTTTACACATAAGCTTGCATATTATCTGCTCCAAGTCAGTTTTTATGAATTGCATTCACAACTACATTACTCTGTATCTGATTATGCTGTTATTTCACTTCCTTTTGGAATTTTCCAGAAGAATGATGTTTTAGACAGAACATTCCTCTGTGCACTTCCTTGAGATGCTTGCAATAGAAATTAGCTGTCTAGTGTGACCATTTGTTGGAGAGCTATTTGAGTTAGCAAATTACTTTCAACCAGAAAATTACATTAAAAATCTTTAAAAATGTAAAGGAAACTTTCGCTGACCACTTAATTACTCATTAACACAATTATTTAGAATGGAGCATTCTATGACTGAGGTTAATAGGAGTTTTGCCTTTGACATCAGTGAAAACCTTTTTCAGAGAGATCTGGGAGCTAGGAGAAAATCAGCTAGCACAGCACATGTCTTTAACTAGATTGAGTGACCAATAAACTTTTACGGACTGGAGCAATGTGAAGGGTATAAAATCTGAGTATCATTTTTAACTGAGGAAAGACATTGAGGCAGGCAGGCAGCTAGAAACAGTCTAAAGAAGATTTAGCATAGTATGTAGGAAAAAAATAATGTGGAGAGGAGGGGAACATAGGCTTGGGTGAAACTTACACATTTGCATCAGTAGGAAGAGTCCAGATTTGAAAAAGCAAAGGACATAACACTGTTCTGCAACACTGAACTGAACTTTGTTCCCATTCCTGTACCTGCCTGGGCTTTTCTCCTAATGTTTACACTGCAGAATTAGTTTCTTTTGCCTCTAAGTTAGAACAAAACAACCTGCTAAGTATATGTCCTTTTAAAAATATTTTTCTATTAAGGTAAACAAAGTCTACATAGCAATATTATAAGGGGTCCCATTCTACTCCTGCTGAAAGTAGCAGTAAAATTCAAGATGTTTTCAATGAATGTTGCCAGCATTAATGAAGGTTTAACCAATGTGATACAGCTTATCCCCTTATCTACAATAATGGATTCTAGTAGTAAAAAGACAAGAAAGAAAAACTATACAGTATTAAAAGATAAGACAAGAATAAATACAGAGCTAAAATATATTATTTACCAGGTACAGGCTCCAAAGCAAGGCCTAGAGGAATAAACAGGAAACATTGGTTTGATATTGCTAAACTTGGCATGACTACCATAATGACCTCGCTAATCTTCAATTGCAAAGATCCATTTGATCCCCTGTCCATGCTTTTTTTTAAAGCTCCTAACTGTTTCCACTCTTTACAAAGGTAGGTTCACATAGAAAATATTTACTTATATACAGTTGTCGACTTGGAACTATATTTGAAGATCACTAATACAAAAATGCCAGGATGGGAAAATAACTTGATCTGTCAAAACATTTGGCGTAACAAATTTATCTTTGAGCTCTATCAGGAAATTGCATGAGGACATTAAAAACTTAAACTATATACACAGTTGATGTCATGAAGTGACATGTACATGTATATATGCACAGTCTGCATGTTACTAGGAAATTTCTCATCTGTGTAGGCATATGCAGACGCAGTGTCATTAACTATTCCTTCTTTTTTTCCCCTACCTCTCTTGTACAGTTTCTTTTTCCAACACCATGCCTTTCTTCCTTTCTTTCTTTCTGGGGCATATATTGTCTTCCATTTTTTTCCAGTGTTTTTTCTTCTTGTCTGTCTTGCTTCATTAAATATTTAGTAGCATTTACTTCATATTTCCTTCTTTTCCTTTAGATCTTCTGTTGAGTACTGCCACACTTTTTATCTATCTTTCAGTGAGGCTTTTTCACTTCTATTAATCTTTTATGCTTTTCCAGACCCTCTGTTCCCATTTTTTTATCCTCCATTCAGTTATTTAATTATTACTATTCAGCTTTCCATTTGTAATATTTATCTTTAGGTCAGACTTTTATGGGGAGGTCATGCAGTTCTTCCTGTGTAGCTGTAAATTGCATGCAGCACACACATACAAGAATCACTTGATAGTTTTAGGACAGGTTTCTCTGCAAAGCTTAAGTTACACTTTAATTCATTTAAATATGACAGCAATAGATGAGACTAGGCAGAAAAAAATCTGCTTCAGCATATTTGGGAGGTGTAGTGAAGGGATATATTACTTTAACAAATGATTTATTTCATTCAGTTTCAAGCTTGTTTTGAAACATACCCCATTGTCATTCTGTTCCTACTCTGCCCAGTGTAGCATCTCTTGTTGAGCTCAAAGAGAGTCAATAAGAACTACTGCAGCATTCCATAGGCTTTCTCTGTCTTTTGCCTTCTGCATAGATATCAGTTTGTTAAACAACCTGAATCTTTGATGACTTACACAAAAGTTCAGCTAATGGTCCTTGCTTTAATGCATCTTATCAGCTGCAAACATCTGCCTAAAAATGGCTGTGCTTTCATGACTGTCAAGCTCTAAGAGAAATGTGAAGTTAGACGTCATTGTGTTGATCAGGTTTAAAACAAGGACTGAAAGATAAAAAATCCCTGGCTCTCAGCAGCAATTCCGTGTAAATAATTTATAGTCCAAAAATAATGCGCTATTCAACACTCAGAGGAAGGAGTCTTCTGTCTGTGTCTGTTTTATAACCGTTCCTTTAGAATGATTCCAATTAATATTCAAAGATTACCAACTTCCTATCTATAAATGAGTTGCTTATTAATATTACATAAGCTGTCCTGCTTTCTTCTGATGAGGCAGAGCACAACATGCTATGTGCAGTATTGACAGAAAAATACATGGCTTGGAACTGTAGTGAAGCCGTTTACCATTCACGAAGTAACTTACTAATAACAGTTGTCTGCTTATGAAATTCTCAGTATGGTACTAAAAAGAAAACTCTAGCGGTAAGGTTTTAACAGGACACTGACATCAAAAAAGAATGGTAATAAATGACCTAGAATTGAATTCTTTTTCATACAGCTGTATAGAATAAGTGTTCATTTTGAGTTGCACATGCAGATGTAAGACATGTACTTTTAGTTAGTTGGTTGGAAAATTCAGCAGAGTTATACAGCTTTGACAAGCAAATGAAATGCTTAGAAAAACTGGTTGTAAATACTTTATCAACTGGCCATATCTACATAAATAACATAAGGCATAACAAAAGGGCATCTTTCCATCAGTGCGCCTTTGCGAAAATAGGGGAACTATTCAAACAGGACAAGTTTAAAACAGTTAGCAATATGCTAGCTCAGTGGGCAAAAGCTAAGTAAAGGTTGCCTTCCATGATGATTGTACAAGTAAAGAAAAAAAAAAGAAAAAAACCCTAACACTCTACATCACGTTGTCTAAAGCATGTAAAAATCAAACACAATAGCAATAACTGTAAAGCAGTGATGTACTGAATGCAACTTCATAACTACATGCTGATTATTTTGACAAGTTCAGCTGTTTAATATCATGCCTGACTGCTCCTTTATGCCTGATGGTTTTCTTTTGTTCAATATGACAAGCCTAAACGAATTTGAACCCAAGTGAATTAAAACTCTGATTCATTTACTGTGGCTAAAATCCCGTATACACAAACCAGAAGTGCGTTTTTCAGTGTAGAATCATAGAATCACAGAATAGCTTTGGTTGCAAGGGACCTTCAGAGGTCATCTAGTACAACCCCCCTGCAATAAGCAGATCAGGTTCCTCAGAGCCCAGTCCAGATTGACCTTGAATCTTTCCAGGGATTCACCACCTCTCTGGGCAACCTGTTTCAGTGTTTCACCACCCTCACAGTAAAAAATTTCTTCCTTATATCTAGTCCAAATCTACCCTCTTTTACTTTAAAACATCACCCCTTGTCCTACTGCAACAGGCCCTGCTAAAAAGTCCGTCCCCATTCTATGGCCAAAACTAATTTTTTTAAATAAAAAAAAGAGTGAGCAAGGTTTTGCTGGCTCATAACATAAATTCAAATCTGGTTTATAGATAGTAAATTTGATATAACATTGATAAGAGATTGATAAGAGAAACTAGTATGTTATTATCTTTAGAACAGTATTTCCTAAAGGACACAGAAGAATTGTAAACAAATGAGAAATCTCTGTTCAGGCAGTATCACTAAACCATACCAGGATCTAGTATAATAAAAACTAAAGTTAACCAGCATAGCATTGGGAGGAGAAGGAAAACATATACGATGGTGTTTCCTCTACTTAATAAAATAAACCTCAGTGACTGTTTAATTCCTCTTAGGAGAATCTCTGCTACAGTTTTGTCTTTCGAAAAAGCCCCAGAATGAAAATAAATTTATACACTCTAATTATGTTTTCTTAGATTAAAACATTTTCACAGTAATAGGCAGACTCACAAATAGGAAAACAACATTGTTCTCTAAAGCAGCTCTGATTTTTGCCCAGTTCTTCTTATATAGGTGACATACATAGCTATCACTATACAATGTCTTCATATCACTTTCTATATTTCCTCTACACATTGCAAAATACTGACTGAAAAAATGTAGTAGGAGCTGTAAAACAGTCATAATAAACAAGAAACTGGGAAAGGCAAAAGAAGGACCTGGGGGTGTTGGCTGACAGCCACCTGAACATGAGCCGGCAGTGTGTCCAGGTGGCCAAGAAGGCCAATGGCATCCTGGCTTGTATCAGAAATAGTGTGGCCAGCAGGAGCAGGGAGGTGATCGTGCCCCTGTTCTCGGCACTGGTGAGGCTGCACCTCGAGTACTGTGTTCAGTTTTGGGCCCCCCAGTACAAGAGGGACATTGAGTTGCTGGAGCGTGTCCAGAGAAGGGCAACGAAGATGGAGAAGGGTCTGGAGAGCAGGTCTTATGAGGAGAGGTTGAGGGAGCTGGGGTTGTTTAGCCTGGAGAAGAGGAGGCTGAGGGGAGACCTTATCGCTCTCTACAACTACCTGAAAGTAGGTTGTAGTGAGGTGGGTGTTGGTCTCTTCTCCCAAGTTACTAGCGACGCAATGAGAGGAAATGGCCTGAAGTTGCATCAGGGGAGGTTTAGATTGGATATTAAGAAAAACTTATTTACTGAAAGGATGATCAGATATTGGAACAGGCTTCCCAGAGAGGTGGTGGAGTCACCATCCCTGGAGGTATTTAAAAGACGTGTAGAAGTGGCACTTCAGGGCATGGTTTAGGAGGCACGATAGTGTTGGGTTGATGGTTGGACTTGATGATCCTAGAGGTCTTTTCCAACCTTAATGATTCTATGATTCTATGATTCTATGAACTAGATGTATAAAAATATAGGAGGTAGAACTTGTGCAAAATAAGTAAAAAACATATTCTTTACTGAGTGGGAGTTATTGCAAAGTTTTCAAGCTTACATAAATATTTGTGTTAAGCCAGTAAACTCCTAAAGAAACAAATGCACAATGAAAAAAAGTGTATAAGTTGTTCATATTTCAATTTACCAAAAAGCACTGTTATCTTCTAAAATATCCAGAAACATTCTTGTCATTAATTATAAATATAGAACATGGCTTAGCTAAGCAAATTAAGTCCTCAACCATAAATCTCTTGCCAAAATCCCTACCCCTCTATCCTTCCTTCTCCCTCCTCCATCCTCTGGAAATCTTCAGATAAGTACACTTTGCAAACATTCTTGAATATTTGCAACTCGAGCCATTTCTGATCAAGAAGTAGAAGGTAGACATGCAGATTCCTTTAGCAAATGCTAATTAGTCAATATAGCCAGCCTTTCTTGATTTTCAGATTAGCGCTGTGAAGAAGACTAGATATAAGTGCCATCAATTCAGTATCAAAATGCTTAGAATACAAGCTTCAATTCATCTGGGAAGTCGCATTCCTTTTTCTCAGAATTAGTCAAGGAGACAAGAAAAGAAAAGGATAGCAATAGTGTTAGTGAAGCCTGCATTTAATGTTAATTTGTGTCTTTTAGAATCCACTGAAAGGCCAGTTGGAGTTTGATATGACTAAATGTCAATGAAATTGAATATCTGTTAAGAATTCTTCTAGTAAGGTTGGAAGGATCTTATAATTTGAGTTTAAAAGGTAGCTTTCCTAAATAAGCATGAACAACTCCACTAAATTCTACACTTACTATTTAAAAATAATAATAAAAAAATTCTTCAAAATGTGTGTCAAGTTTTGCCTGTGTTTCTGCTACCTTGGTTATGAATGCAGATATGAACATAGATGACTGTAGTGCAGAGGCAAACCTCTAGAGAATGTTCTGCTCAGTGCTACTCAATGAACATTAGAATAAAAGGAGAAGCAGATGTGAGGCCTCCAGTTTCCTTCCAATGGAGTAAATTTCTGTCCAATATCTTGTGGACAGGGAAGAAAACTGCCATCCTCACTGGAGCAATACTGGTAGAGATAGACAGCTGCAAATCTAGAACTTTAAATTAATTTCTTAACACCTGCAGCAGCAGCATCTATGACCAAGTGCTGTGTAGCCAGAGAAGAACCACATTGATGTGTGCCAAAGATGAGGCAGAGGATGACATCACTAATAAATCCTCTCCTGATGACCTTGAAATTCAGGTCTGCAAGTTTGTTCCATTTCAAAGCTTTGGTCACAACAATTTATTTCACTTACCATACCAGTGATTCTTTCAGAGTAAGAAAGATACTGTTTACTCATAGTTGCCCTTCCTCACTCTCTTGCAATAAAAACAGATAATGTGATTTTGTATATTCAATATAATGCTATTATATTACATATATCGAATCATAGAATCATAGTATGGTTTGGGTTGGAAGGGAACTTTAGAAGTCATCTATTCCAACCCCCCTTCAACAAGCAGGGACACCTTCAACTAGATCAGGTTGCTCAGAATCCCATCCAACCTGACCTTGAATATTTCTAAGGATGGGGCCACCACAACCTGTCTGGGCAACCTGTTTCAGTGTTTCACCATCCTCACTGTAAAAAAATTTTTCCTTATATCCAGTCTAAATCTACCCTCCTTTAGTTTAAAACCATTACCCATTGTCCTGCCACAATAGGCCTTGCTAAAAATATTGCCCCCGCCTTTCCTATAGTCCTCCATTAAGTACTGGAAGGCCACAATAAGGTCTCCCCACAGCTTTCTCTTCTCCAGGCTGAACAACCCCAGCTTTCTCAGCCTGTCCTCATAGGAGAGGTGTTCCAGCCCTCAGATCATTTCTGTGGCTTCCTCTGGACCCGCCCTAACAGGTCCATGTCCTTCTTGTGCTGAGGACCCCAGAGCTGGACAGAGAACTCCAGGTGGGGTCTCCCAGAGTAGAGTAGAGGGTCAGAATCACCTCTCTCGACCTGCTGGCCACGCTACTTTTGATGCACCCCAGGATACGGTTGGCCTTCTGGGCCCGAAGCGTACATTGCTGGCTCATGTCCAGCTTTTCATCCACCACTACCCCCAAGTCCTTCTCCACAGGGCTGCTCTCAATCCCTCCATCCCCCGGCCTGTGTCGATATCAGGAATTGCCCTAACCCAGGTGCAGGACCTTGCACTTGGCCTTGTTGAACCTCATGAGGTTCTCTCAGGCCCACCTCTCCAGCTTGTCTAGGTCTCTCTGCATGACACCCCATCCTTTTGGCATGTCAACTGCACCGCTCAGCTTTGTGTCATCTGCAAAGTTGCTGAGGGTGCACTCGATCCCACTGTCTATGTCACTGATGAAGATATTAAACAGTACCGGTCCCAGTACAGACCCCTGAGGGACACCACTCGTCACCAGTTTCCATCTGGACATTGAGCCATTGACCAATACCCTCTGGATGAGACCATCCAGCCAGTTCCTTATCCACCAAACAGTCCACCCATCAAATCTGTATCTCCTCACTTTAGAGAGAAGGATGTTGTGGGGGACCATGTCAAAGGCCTTACAGCAGTCCAGACAGATGCTATAGGTAGCTCTTCCTTTGTCCACTGATGTAGCACCTCCATCATAGAAGGCCTCTAGGTTGGTCAGGCAGGACTTGCCCTTGGTGAATCCAATAATAGACAAGGATTTTGGATGTGTCTATTTAAAACTAGAAAACTTGGGTTTAGCATGCTGGGAGGAACTCCACTGCCTAAAATAAAAGGAACTCTGTTAGCTGAAAGCTGTTAGCTGATTCATAAGCCAGTTCAGACAAACAAACACACAAGATTTTGATACTCCTTTTTTAAAAAGGAGTACCTTAAAGTAACTGCTTCCTCAGGGAAAAGATATATTTATTCCATAAACATACTACATAAATTCCTCTAAAATTCTGGCCAAACTTCACTGTGAGTAGGGGTCTCCTTTTAATCGTTTCATGAAGACTGTGTGCCCCAATATGCTTTTGGTTTGGTTGTATGCAAAAAAATTTTTTTCCTATTGGCACCACATATTACTTGGGGAACATGTGGAAAACATAATTTCTCAGGTAGCTTTCTGCTGATTTTTTCTTATCGCTTTCATTAAGGAATTCAATTTGGGGATTTACATCATTGTCCTTTTTGAGATCTGTAATGCACAGAGTCTGTATTAGAAATGAGTTACAGAAAATTGAAGGACTACTGAAAAAATATTTCTGAGAGAAAAACATTCTTCCGGAAGAAAAATTTCTCATGGAGAAATTTTGCCGTGAATCTTTTGGAGATATTTTCTCTTTAAAGCATAGTAAATATTTGGAACATTCTGTACTAACCCACTGTGCGAGGGATTGTATTGTTTACATATACCTAAAAGAACATAGAAGGATACTACATAATGCACCAGCTCTAGCAATGCATTCTTGAAATAACAGCATTTCACTCAAGTGCTGATGTTCCACAGAAAGGTTATAAATTCTACCATCTGACAGTGGCTGTTGCAGGAAACCTCAGTAAACTGGAGCATACAGAGGTTATTATGCTTCACAAATCTGACTGAGCTAAATGATTTAAAAAACAAAGGAAAACCCTTCAAATATTTCCATTTTTGGAAAGTGAGTGGTAAAGTACTTCCTGCTTCCTCTTCCCATAGTTCAAGGCAATAATACTTTTTTTTTTCTTTCTTCCCCCCCTTTCTGAGGGACTGAATAGGACTTAGAAATACTTAAAATACTTTCATCATTTTAAATAGTTTTTTTGGTACCGTGCATTACCCACAACACCTCCTTTCCAGTATCCCATAAATATTCTGCTATCACACCCCCTCCTAAAGCCCCTTGAGAAGATAAATCCCTGAACCCCTTCCATAAAGCCTTACTCCAAGTTTTACTGCCATGCCACAATATATTATTCATTTTTTCACAAGGTGAAAAAGCAAGAAAAAAAGCACCTTTTTATTCTTCACTTTCACCTTTTTTAATTCTAATGTGAAATATTACAAAAGCAATAATAATACTGGTTAACTTCACAAATGTGCCATACTAACGTAGATGCCTGAGCAAAGCTAAGTAAAAATCTGTCTGCTAAGCTGCCTAGAGTTTGGAAATCAGGCATGCTTTTCACTCAGTAGAAGGAATAGATAGTTTTGTTTACCTGAACAGCAGTTTCTGAAAGTGTTTCAAAAACCTAAAAGGTATGGTCTTGCTCATCCGTTGTATTCAGGATTGCAGCTAGGTGACAGAATAATTGCTGCAACATTGGATTAATTTGTGCCCTTGTAGAGCAAAGGAACATCTGGCGTACATTTCTGCCACTTCCTCCTTTAACACCACAATGAGCTGTGTCATCAATACCTCGTATGCTTGTTCCTGTGTTACAACTTTGTTTCTTCCCTACATGGTTTCTATATCCCATAAGCTATATTAAGTCATTTGGATGCATAAGACAGCAGCTCATATATAATGCTGTTATTGCTCTTGGGATTCATCTATATTTGAACATAACATATTGACTCTGAAAAATAACAACATTTTCTTTTTAATTACAATTACAACTGAGAATACAAAATGAAAATAGAAATCTTAAGAGGGAAAAGAAAACAAGTATTCTTTCATGCATACCTTCATTTTACTAGCCAATAAATAAGGAATTAACTTCGCCTCTATTTACAAAAAGCTCTGATCATGCAATTACTCCTAGCACAGGTCAAAAAATTCTTAGGTACTTATCAGTTTGTTCTAGGCAGACACCTACTGATTTTAATGAAAGTTTTATTGACTAAGTAAGGCCTTCACATTTCAGCTTTATAGGATTACACTTCTGGATAAAGGCTGGGTGTAGAAGCATGTCTAAAGGATATAATGATCTTGATAATGCTGCAATTTCTGTGGTTTACTGCTTTAACATGATAGAGACATAAATTATCGTTATTCAAAATAAGGAAAAAGAGCTTTGATTAAGTAGTTAGGGTTACAAGTATATATACATGTATATATACTTATATGGATATTTATATACATACATGTATATCTACCTACATATGTATTAAAAAATACACAGTACTGTTAAAGAAAATAGAAGGCAAGAGGTGTCATGAGCTTGAGTTTGAAATTACAGGATCATTCTCTAACCTTAAAGACAGTCCTAGTTTGTGGATGTGCTTTGAGATAATTTGTTCTGAGGATGTGTGCATACTCTCTTTCTTCCCTGCCTTCCCCAAAATATTTCTGCGAGTAAGGTTGTAAACCTTACCTGTTAAGAACCCATTTGTCATACTCTTTTTCAGTCATTCCAGATAAATCACACAGGACCGTTCAAGCATAGTGGGTCCTGAGTACTAGACAGCAGCTATTTTCTTTTAAGAGCCCTAAGATTCCATCAGGATAGAGATAGAAGAAACACAGTCCAGTTCCTGACAAAGGAAGAAAGGCAACAGTAATAATTATACTTTCATTGTATGCTTTTTACTCACTTCTGTGCAGAGGAAGACAGAAAAAAAGCAGCATAGTCCATACAATTGCACAAAGTGATTCCTGAAGCTTTGGTAAGTCCATACGTTTCAGAAAACCACTTTTAAAAAAAGCTATTAACAATCATCTACGAAAGAATTAGTACTGTCATTAAATGAAATGGTTTCTAAACATTTTCCTTTATATCTGGTCAAAGGTTACTGAATTTCAGTTTTCCAGGCTTTTTGATGTGAGTCTTTGTGAAAACCTTATTGGCTGCATTAATGTACAAGAAGCAGAAACCATTAGTGAATTCTATGCTGTTCCTCCCTGCTTGAGACCCAGGAAAGTTAGCACACTCTTAAAGCCTCCCATACTTTTAAAAATTTTATTTGAGAGAAAACAAGATAGATAAAATTTGTGTCCTCTTTCTCAAAAACATCTGCAGTTCCTCACATGAGAAATTACAGCCTTTGATCAAATCAAATTAAAAATCCTACAGTTTCCGTTATTTTGGGTTTTTCTTTTTAAAATATATATGGAAATCGCTCACCACAGTCACCAAGATTTTTTTTCAAAATGTGTACAATATATTAATTGTGCTTGCTTTTCACAGCACACTGCAGGAAAACTAATTTTGGATGCTTGGTTGTATTTCTAGTTCCTCAAACTAGAAAAGACTAAGAGCACAGCAAAAATGATCCATTTACATCCCAGGGAGTGGAATTTCATTTGGTTTGAAGCTGACACTTTGTGGCCATTTGCAAGCTGTATGTCTAAAGATCTTAAGTGCTCACAGTAAGCAAAGAGAAAAAGTATATGCATTCCCTGAAACAGCTAAGAGATTATTTTTACCCTAAAAATAAGTTATTAACAAAATACAATGCAGAAAATAGGTTTCTTAAATAGTAACATATAATGAAGCCAGTGTAGTCTAGAGTACTCTGACTTTAAATGCAACATAGACCTATGAGGGCAGTAATTACACATATGTATTTTGTGGAATACGAGAAAGTAGTCTCTAACACCTTGTCTAAGCCCAACAGAAAGAAGACATGAGGCCAGCAATGAGAAACTTCTCACATTCTCCTCTGGGGTGCTTGTTCACATATACTCTTATATGGGACTAAATAATCTGCTTTTCCTGGTACTGTGGAAAGAAATTATCTCCAAAAACTGCAAGTAAATCCAGCAGCGAGACAATACAAAATATCCTGGCTTTTATTTTTAGCTTTTAGCTCTTTTCCTTTTAAAGAAGCATAATAAATAAGTAAAATATATGCTTGCTAAAGAAATAATAAGGTTGCAGAATATGAAGTTTAAATGATGCATACAATTTTTTACTGAATATAGCACCTTATTTATTCACAAATCATAACAGGTCATGTATATCAGATCATGTAATATGCTATGCCACATGTATACATGAATTTAGGACACAGACGTCTTCAGTACAGTGTCTCACCTGAGAAATGCTCTAATACAGTATGGTATTATAGGTCAAACTCACTTGTGGGACAGACTGAGACGTCTCTGAAACTGACACCTTCTTTTTCACCTCAAATCAATCAAACCTTTGTCTCACAACAAATTCTATTGCTGTTGAGCTGTCACGTTATTTTTTGTTTCTTCTGATATTTTCAGTGGAGGAAATACCAATGGCTAGAATAGAATCACAGAATCTCAGAACGCATTGGATTGGAAGGGACCTTTAAAGATCATTTAGTCCAACCCGCCCTGCCATGGGCAGATCACATCGCACAAAGTCCCATCCAACCTCACCTTGAACACTTCCAGGGATGGGGCATCCACAACTTCTCTGGCAACCTGTTCCAGTGTCTGACCACCTTCTTGTAAAAAAACACCTTCCTTATATCCAATCTAATTCTACCCTCTCTAAAACCATTTCCTGTTGTCCTATCACTGCGGACCTTGGTAAAAGGTCTTGCTCCATCTTTCTTATAAGCCCGCTTTAAGTATTGAAAGGCCACAATAAGGTCCCCCCACAGCTTTCTCTTCTTCAGGCTGAACAACACTGACCCTCTCAGCCTGTCTTCATAGGAGAGGTGCTCCAGCCATGACAAGATAGGAAAACAAAAGGCAAATCTGCTTTCATGATTAATGGCATAGATCTGTGGATTTTTTAAGAATGTGACTAGTGAGTTAAGGATAAAACAGTTAGGATCATGAGCTTAGATTAAACTGGGTCAAAATACAAAGCTTCTCCTCAGGAAGTTCCTGTATTCTGCTATCTTTTTTGTTATCAACAGTGGAGAAAAAATAAATAGGACTTCTGCAAACAAAAACTGTAAAAATAATATTCAGCTTGCATAATAGTAACTTCTAAATATTTTGTTGGTTTTTTTTAATTCACTTTAAATATTTTTTAAATATGTGTTGTAATTAAGCTCAGATCAATAGCTATGAAGTCTCTTCTTGTACCCAACCATACTGTCCCAAGTTGGACATAAAAGTGTTATGGGAGTCAGTGTTGAATATCTTACTAAAGTTGAGGTAGATGACATCCACTTCTCTTCCCTTGTCTGAAAACGCAGTCATTTTATCACAGAAGGAAATCAGGTTGATAAGGTATGATTTACAGGATCCTGATAAGGCAACTTCATGATTTTCCTAGGGAACAAAGTGAAATTGATGAGCCTGTAGTTCCTTGGGTTGACCTTTGGCTTTTTTTTTCCACTTATCAGGTACCTGCCCAAATCTCCATGACTTTCCAAAGATGACAGAGAGCAGCCTTGCATGGACATCAGCCAACTTTCTCAACGCTCTTGGTTGCAGTCTATAGGGTCTCAAGGACATGTATGGGTAAATCTCTCCTTTGTAGCTGTCCCTGTTTCCAGCCCTGGTATGTTGCCTTTCTGCTCTGGAGCTCTCATGAGTTCCTAGGTTAGCCAAGCCAGTCTCCTGATGTGTCTACTTGTTTTCCAGAGTATCATGATGAACTGCTTTTGTGCTAGAAAACCTGTTATCTTTCCTGACCCTCTTTTCCCCTTGAGAGCTGCCTCCCATGGGATCCCACCTAACAGTTTCCTGAATAAAGCAAAGTCTGTTCAACTAAAGTCCAAGGTTTGTACTCTGCTACTGTCCTTCCTTACTCCCTTCAGGATCCTGAACTCCACGATTTCATGGTGACTGCAGCCAAAGCTACCACTGACTGCCACATCCTTAGGAAGTTCTTGTTACTGAATATAATTTCCAGCTGTGAGTCGTCCCCTAACTGGTCCATTTGGTACCTGTACCAAGAGGCTATCCCTGACACCCTCTGGAAGTCTTGATTGCATTTTGCTGTGCTGCCCTCCCAGCAGCTGGAAGGGAGTTTAAACTTCTCTGTAAGAGCCAGGGTCTGTGATACAGAGACTTTCTCGAGTTTTTTAAAGGAGAATTGCTTGGCTTCCTGACTGATTGGATGATCTGGAACAATTTCCCACCACAATGTCATATGCACTGACCTCTCCTCTAATTCCAGGTTACCACAAGCTCTCAGCCAGCCTGGTGTCTGCAGTATATAAGAGCTACATACCTTCGAGCTGCTCCTTAGCATAAGAGGCAACCTCTTCTCCACTTATTCCCTGCATGCCCTTCTTGAAGAGCCGGTATCAATGCATCACAGCACTCAAGTTATGCAAGCTGTCTCACCACATCTCAGTTATTGCAGCATCAATAAAGTCACACTTCAACATCTGCATGTGGAACTTTAGTTTTTCCTGCTTGTTTCCAAGGCTGCATGCATTCATGTATATTTTGGGAGGGCTTTCTTTTGCCCTGTTTTATTGTTCCTGGAGCATCTCTTGCTCTTGTCACCTTGCACCCTTTGGTTTCCACCCCTGTAGACCATTTCCACACTTAACTAGGTTGTAATTTCCCTCCAACACTGCACATAATTTAAAGTTCTCCTCACCAGGTTTGTCAGCCTGTTGGCAAAAAAGCTTTTGCTCTGTTTTGCCAGGTGGGTCCTGTCTTTACCCATCAGCCCTCAAATTTGGACCACTTCTACTGTGGACTTGTTAAAAACCAGAATGAAAACATGGTATATGGGGCAGGAAAAAATCCTGTGAAATCATAAAGAAAATGCTTTCACATACAGAAGCAGAAAAAACACATTCACAAAATGAATAGTAATCCAGCTATTGAAGGAAATGAAACTGAAAAAAATGGACAAAGTTGAAAATTACAAAACACTAAAAAAACTACAGGGCCAACAAACAGGATTTTACCAACTACAACAGTTTTTAATAAATCTCTTGCCCAAGTAAATGGGAACTTTTATTTTGGTAATATATTGCATCTTAAAAATGAACTCAGTTTTTATTGATTTTGAAAGTAACACTTGCAAGTATGAACGTAATAGCTTTTTGATTGATTCAGTCAGGATGAGTTAGGCTTTGTGAATAAAGGGGGAATTAATAAGTAAGGGCTGATTTAGGACTTCTTTCATAATATGGATTTCCATTTTTTTGTGTCATTGTTCTGTTGCTAAAGACCTGATGGACTGTTTGCACTGAGGTGAATGATTAAATGACTGTAACTGGGAGTGACTGAAAAGTGAGGCCATCCCACCAGAATTAAAGCCTTCCTGAAATTAAAACACACGATCAAACTTAGTCTAAGAAAGCTGCAGAAACCCATATAGTAAACAAGTAGAAATGCAAACACCTTCCATTTCAGGCAGAGCAGCTCAGAAAAGAGACAGAACTATTCCAGAAATCATCCTTTAGAGAGAGAAAGAACAGTTTAGAAGGCAATACAAAGACATGTATTGAGGTATTTGTGACAGGCATTCTAGCAAGTGACACACTTCCAGTGTACATAGTACTGGTTTAACAAGAATCACCATATAAAGTTGTTCCTTACTGGCCTTTGAGTTTCTTTTTTATCCCGCAATCTAGATAAATGCTATCTTTGCAAGGTGCAAAATATTATTAGGCTTGCTAAGTAAAGCTGTGGTTGAAACAGAGGTTATTGGATACTGAGCTGAACAAGTAGCCAAAGAGATTTTTCTGTCTTCTCTGATTAAAAATAACTGTCCTGGAAAAGTTGAACTATAGAAAGTGGATACCGGTTTTGTACCAAAATTCCTGAAAACAAATTTGATTCTAAGCTATTGGACTGGCACTATTACAGGACAGTAGCATACATAAAACTCCAAATAATGTTGATTTCTTTTCCCTCAGAGAAAAGACATGAGAGGCCCCTGTTTTCTCCTACCTTCAAGCAGAGAACAATTCCACCCTAGCTATATATCTCTAGCCACAGAAACAGACAGATTGTATAGTATATAAGAGTGTGTATCTATAAATACTTTTATGTATGCATGTATGTAAATAAGTGTATGTATATACATAATATATATATTTGGTAAAAAGAAGTAACTTGATAAGATGATGACCCTTACAGAAACAGACATTAACTAGAATTTTTTTTATGCTTGTATATATTACCATCTATTTTCTCCCGTAAGTATCTGTGAGACAACTGGTTTAAATGAAAGAGAATATAACAATCATGGAATAGTTTTGTATCATAAAAGTTTGTTAATAATAGCACATATTGTAATAAATAATTCATGAGCTTATGGCTTTCAAATTGATATTTCATCTGTTTCATGGAGCTGACTTAACTGCTGATGAACAGCTAGTCCCTTTTAGAGATTAGTTGTCTTTAAGACAACATAGTTTAAGAAAAACAGTAAAATATGGCTTCAAGATCTTGAGCTGTGATACGGTGACATCAAAGCATCTGAACAGAAAATCTGATCCTGGCAAACAGCCTACATCACACACAGAGACTAACCAATATGCCTATATTGTAATGGAGATCAGACACAGAGTGAAATAAGAAAGATGGATGAGAATAGTTATTCAGTTGGTGTGATGAATGCAGCAAGTATGTCCTTGGCAGGAGGAGGGGAGGGGGGAGTTTGCTTTTTCAGGTTGCCGTATAGTTACTACAAGTGGTGTTTACTACAGTCTATTAAAAAGGTCATGGTTAGGCAGCTGGGAGGAAGTCAGCTTGTTTATGTTGGCTGCGGCCTTCCAGAACAATATAATGAAACAAGATGGATATACAGTCAGATTCATAAATAAGCTCAAAGAAACATTGGCATGAGACTTTTCTCGACAGCTGATCACTGTTGCCTGTGTTCCAAAGAGGGGAAAGTCATGAATAGCACTCTCGTCAATGTGCCACGAGAAGACTATAGGAAGAGACAGAAAGAACCCTGTGTAGTTCTTCACACAACAAAAGAATATATTCCTGTAAGCAATCATACATGCAAAGATGAAAATGGTTCCTTCTTCCCTTGGACATATCAGATAATTGCCAAATTTATCATCACTTGTATTTGGCACCACAGCTGACCTATCTAGAGGAGGTTGTGGGTTAAAACAAGAGAATAATTTGCAGGTGCTTATAATAGGAAAGGAAGAGATCTTTAGACAGTTTTCTTAAAAAAGGTTTGAATACATTTGGCTTTTTACAAGGTAGCATTAAAGACAGAATTCATTATTACAAAACTTTAAGACAAATGGTAGAACATTCTTTGTTTCTAAATGCACCGGAATACAAATGTGTACCCAACAATAAAATTACTGTAACTGCTTTCCCCAAAAAGACAAGAACAATATGAAGATCATGGTGTGCTTTATTCTATTCTGTCAATGTACGTTACAAAACTTTTTCAGATTGAATACTTTCAAAGATCTTTCAATAGTAGCTCTTATTTTCTACTATTCATTTTATTGTAATTTTTTCCTGCTAACAATACAGCAATAGGCTCTTCTTTCTAATCACTGTAAAAAAGGTCTTTTTAAGATAACAATTTAATCTCACCTGGATATTTCTTGGAGAGAATGGTGTTATAAACACTTGGGCAGGCATTTTTTTCCCCTCTTCATGTCAGATAGCATATTGCAGGGACAACTCTTTTACTAAACACTTTTTGAGGATGCTTCTCAGTATTTTCTATTAGTCATGCACCAGAAACTGGATACTTCTCTTTTTTCTTTTTTGTTTTTTTTCTTCTTGGAGAGAAAGGAAGGCAATTGGCTGGAGAGACAGAGCTTCAGTTGTTCTGAGCAGTTATTAGTTTTGGAGCTTAAAGATTGAAGATTGACCTAGATATTTTCCTCTTGAAGGTGCAAAATCCATATTCACCATTTCAAAAATATTTTTATATACAGTTTAAATGAGTTACATTTAACGTTCAAGTACATGTTCTTTGTTGTCTAGGTATGTGGATGCATTTCTAATAATACAGTGCAATTAAACTTGCTGCCAAGACATAACTATATGAACCCATGAACTCACAGCAATACCCTACTCTAAAACACATGTGAAAGTTATAGTAAAAAAAAAAAAATCTAAGAAAAGCAATAGTGAAATGCAATTATTTTTGGTGAGAACATTTTACACTTAAACTGAAGAACTCCTTTATAATAATAACAGGAGAACCACACTGTCAGAGGACCATATAATCAATGACAAGTGAGGAAGATTGAAAACTGACTTGAACAGCCAGGCACAGAGGGTAGTCATCGGTGGCACAAAGTCTAGTTGGAGGCCAATAACTAGTGGTGTACCCCAGGGGTCAATACTGGATCCAATCCTGCTTATCTTCATTGATTATTTGGATGATGGGGCAGTGTGTACCCTCAGGAAGTTTGCTAATGACACAAAACTGGTAGAGGAGTGGCTGATACACCAGAGGGTTTTGCTGCCATCCAGAGGAACCTCGATAGCTTGGAGAAATGGGCTGTTGGCAACCTCATGAAGGTCAGCAAAGGGAAGTGCAAAGTCCTGCACCTGGGGAGGAACAACCCCTGGCACCAATACAAGCTGGGGGCTGATCCCCTGGAAAGCAGCTTGGAGAAAAGGACTTGGGGTTCCTGCCGGGACCAAGCTGAACATGAGCCACCAATGTGCCCTGTGGAAAAGAGCACCAAAAGTCTCCTGGACTGCTTTAGAAGAAGTGTTGCCAGCAGGTCAAGGGAGGTGATCCTTCCCCTCTATTCAACATTGAGGTGATTCATGATGAGGTGACACCTGGAGTACTGGGTCCAGTTCTGGGCACCACAGTACAAAAGAGAGAGGGAGCTACTGGAAAGAATCCAGCAAAGGGCCACTGAGAAAATTGTCTGGACTGTCTTTTGTATAAGGAGAGACTAAGAAAGCTGAGACTGTTTAGCCTAGAAAAGGCTCAGGGGATCTCATAAATGTGTACAAATAGCTGAAGGGAG
Organism: Phalacrocorax carbo; assembly: GCF_963921805.1. Classification (NCBI taxonomy): domain Eukaryota; kingdom Metazoa; phylum Chordata; class Aves; order Suliformes; family Phalacrocoracidae; genus Phalacrocorax; species Phalacrocorax carbo. Next base: position 162,882,454 of record NC_087513.1, read on the forward strand.
GCAGTAAAGAAGAGGGAGCCAGGCTCTTTTCAGTGGTGCCCAGTGGCAGGACCACAGGCAATAGGCACAAATGGGAAACACAGGAGGTTCCCTCTGAACATCAGGAAACAGTCTTTTGCTATGAGGGTGACCACACACTGGCACAGGTCACCTGAAGAGGCTGTGGAGTCTCCATCTTGGAGGTATTCCAAAGCTGTTTGGGCTTGGTCCTGGGCAACTTGCTCTGGGTGACTCTGCTCGAGCAGGGGGGTTGGGCCATATGACCTCCAGAGGTCCCTTCCAACCTCAGCCACTCTGTGATTCTGTGGCAATTTGTCTTCAGGCTCCAGTGTTTTCACTCTGAGTTCCACTTGGATTGTGCGTATTGCTGTGCTACTGCAATACAGTTTGAAGGATGGCCATGGTACGTAAAAGCACATTTTTAGCTGTTGACTTGTAGATTTTCTGTCTTGTAACTTTTCTGAGTTCAGTCTAATACTATCTCATTAATGTATTTTTTAGTCAACATTGTCATCACTTCCTCTACCTCTATGTTAATAGAGTAATTGTTCTCCAAATTATAATACCACCCATACCAAAAGCCCCGACAGAAATTCGAACTGCAGAAAGACATAATTCACAATCTAAAGAGATTTAATATGAACAACAGTATCTCAGAATAACAAATAAACCAAAGGAAGGAGAAAGAAGTGTTAATATAAATCATTAAAGAGTAAACAGCATATAAATTTAAGCTAAATGATGGCACTTATGAAACTAAGCTTAAATGAAAATATATGGCAAAAGATATCAAATCTTTACAGACAGAAGATAAACCAAATTCCACAAACAATTAGGAACCAATAAATTCCCATCTTCCAGATCACATTAAGAACACTGTCTTTTATTGCCTTTTTTTATCACACACATTACGTTGTCATACTGAATACCCTTTAATTGAAACTTCCATTAAAATCAGAAATTAAAGACAAACACAATGAGTTTGTTCTTGAAAGTAGACAACTAATTGTCATAAAGAAGCAAGAAACTGCATGTCTTTTCATAAGTAATGGGTTCATATTCACAGTTTTAAAAATAAAACCAATAATTATATTGACTTTTCTAATAACTGTGTTAAACTGAAATATCAAAAAAAATTATTTCTAAAAAATATCATAAAGGGAATGTGATTATATAGATCCACCTGAGTACTTTTTGTTCCAACACAGGTAACAATATGTGCAAGAAAGTTAGCACTTACTGAAAAAAAAGATTACAGAGAAAAAGTATTTCACTTCCCTTCTTTTATTGCAGATTTAGGGGTCTTCTTGAGAATAGCCTGCAAAACCAGTAATTTTAAGCTACATTAATTTTACAAACCAGTAGTTTGGAGACCCTCAGTGGCAAAGGGATTTCTGAATGAAGTTCATGCATTTTTCATAAACAAAAAAAATCACCAGCAGTTTGAAAAAAAAAGTAAAAAGAGAAACACTGGAAATTATTTTTATAAGAATAGTTAACATTCATAAGTGCTGATATGTGTTGTTGAGTAAATCTATGCCTAAGGATAATTACTACTAAATCAAAACAAAGATTACTACTAAATATTTTCCGTTAGAATATTTATAATAATATTTGAATGAACTTCCAACAATTGAGAAATTAATAATTCATAACAATTACTTCTGAACTGCCATTTTAATATTTTTTTCTGTAGAAGTAAATTCATAATTAGTAGAGTTATACAGGATCTGAAAAAAAAAAAACCCAAACAACCAAAACTGAAAGCCAGATTTACATTAAGCGTAATCCATTGAAAAATAAAACAATCATTGAATGCCATAGCTAATTGAAGTAGATACTGTAATTAATCCTTTTTATTGTTATTAAGCTTTATACTTCATAAGGGGAGAGAAAGGCAAACCTTTGATCAAGTCTGACATGAATTCAAAAGACGCATGAGATAAATAATTAAACATCTTATGCAAAGCCTTTTTGCACTTTTTCTTCTGTCTCAAAACTGCTTAACCGAACAATTAAGTCTTGGAAAGCACCTTGGGAGTTTAACAGATTTTTTTTTCCTGGATGATCATTTTATTTCTACAAAGAAAAAAGAGGATTTTTATTCTGAAGGCTTTAGACAGCATTCAGCTAGGAAACATTATATATTGTCTTACCAAGACATGGCACAAAAGCAAGATTAATTTTTTTTCTTTTTCATTTTGCAAAGTCTCACATCACTTACGAGACCTTTTACGAGAAACATGGCTCAAATTTCACCACTCCTACAGTTTAAAATGCTCATAGTCATCAGGATAGCAAAAAAAATTTTAAATGTTCACAAAAAGATGTCATGAAATATTTCTGACTGCAATTCTTTCCTATGAAAAGTTCAATGGAGGGAGAAATTCCTTATGGTTCAATCCTACCTTTTTCATCTATGTAATTATGAAATTACATGTAGAAATATCAATAGAGCAGAAAATGGTTAAAATAAATCTACACACCTATTCAAGCGTCAGCAGATACTCAATTTTAATAAAAACTTTTTATATATTTTAAGGGGGCATGTAGAGTTCGGGGAATAATTTGAGCCTTTTAGCTTTACTGAATTTACTAATAGTAGGATTATTGATCCTGTCAAGACAATAAACTCTGAAATATAATCAGTTCATCAACAGCATCTCAAAAGCATTCAATAGAATGTGGAAGATACTGTTACAGTCATTTTTAAAGTAGCATTGATTTTCCTCTAAGTCCCAGCCATTACTGTCTTCTTGGTTTCATGAGAAGCTCCTCAAAACAATACAATCATCATTTCCTCAGTTTAAAAAAAATGAACATTAATTTTTTTGATTTTTATTAGTGGAAAAGGAGATAAAAGATTTGTAATCTCTTATTTTCAGGAAGCAGGCTATCATAACTAACTTTAGAATAGAAAAAAACCACAGTTTAATACTTATGTATTGATTTGAAATATTTAAGTATTTAAGCGAAGCAGAAATAACAGAAAATAGAAATTTATACTACCATCTCTTCTTTGTAATAATGTGAATTGCTAAAATTCAACATAGAATCTGAAAAAAACAATTAGGAAATGTTGAAAGTAATTCTGTAGTGCAACTGAGTTCATTAAATAATCAGTTAATATGTTTACGGAAAGGTTCACCAATCACACTGAAATACTACTATATTAATAATAATACTATTCAAGCTTTTATAAAATAAGGTATAAAAATAAAAAGCTATAAGAAGTAGTATATGGAATTTGCAGAGAAAGTTTAATAAATTTTATTTTTATATGGTTTTTAATTTTAGAAGAATATTGAAACTTGAAGTAGCTTTTTAAAAAGCAGTGAAGTTTCACCCTTCCCTGAATGCGTATGTCACCTTATTTAAATACCATGTAGAAAACTAGGAAGAAGGTGAACACATGATAAGAATCTGTGCCTGGATCGGTAGTTGTGCCAAAGATAATAAGCCTTCTATGAATTCAAATTACTGGGGAAAGTAGGTGGCTTGAATTAATCTTTTCATCAGCTACCAGATCCAGGTCTTACTTTCCTTGGTTGCTTGCAGCTGATGTGTTTCACCTCATAGACTTTCTTAATTCCAACTGGAATGCTGTCCCTTATGCACAAGCTTAACATTTCCCACATTTTATATTTCATCCTGTTTTTACTACTGAGGCCCTTAAATCATTTAGGTGTTTTTATATGATCTGACTTGTTTCTGACTGCCAAATCATGTCTGTTCTAAATTTGTAAAACACCACCTTTTTAAGCCAAGATCATTTAACGTTGACTGCAGTGCCAACCACTGAGGAACTCTCCTAGTAATCTTCCTCCAGCCTAATAACTGCTCTTTAAATGCAGACAACAGAATTTTAAATTTTAAATTTTTTTAAAGTTAATTTCTTCACTACAAACTCTATAATATTTGTCTTTCCTACTAGGCCAAACTTAATTCATATAACATTTTAGTGACTATCTTACTGACACACAGAAATTGTTCTATGATACTCTTTCAAGCAAAGATTCTACAACATGTAATTTGCTTGAAATATTGACAAGATATTATGTTGCTCTGTCATGATAGGTTCTCTGTAAACTCATGCTGTCTTTTAGCATATTTTTTGTTTTCTCCCTTCCTCCTCATTTTTCCCTAAATTGATTCATGGTGGTGTGGTCCATCTTTTAGGTATATAGAAGCTTGAACTGAGGCTTAAAACTTTTTATTTTATCTTTATCATCTACATTTTATTTCCATGACCTCTTTCCCATAATTCACTCCCCTTTAGGTTCCAAATTCAACACCACCTTTGTTAGTGGAAATGGGTGTACTGAAGCTCAGTTCTTTCTAATTGGCTTTTTACTAATCTTGCTGAAGATTTTTGTTACTATTTGTTTTACTGTTCTCCACAAGTTTAAGGCAGCTTGACTTTTGGCAATTCCATGTAATCCCTCCACTTTCTAACAGTCTTCCATCAGGTGCCTTATTTCCAATAGGCTATTGCATTTGTATTTATCCGTTATGATTTGGATCCCCACTTAGTTATTTTTTTCCCCCTCTTGTTTCTTGACATTTACATAAGGACAGTTTCTACAGTTCAGATACATTTTCTATTCAAAATCATTTACTTTTCGGCAGAGTTACTTTCATATCCCTAATTTTCCAGTTTGCCCTTTGAAAAAGAAAAATGTTAGCTACAGAGCTTTTGTGTATGAATGGCTTCTATCTTTTTTGGCAGTGTGTTAATTTAAAATGACAAAAATCTTTTTAAGGTGACTAAAGCACTTCAGTAACATGGGAAATGATCACTGGCAGCAAAGGACACAAGAATACATTTAGATTCCTTCTAGTAAAAACCCCATTTGTGTGCCATCTTTTTAGGTGAATAGGGTTTAGGCTGTACAAAAACCTTAGTGGAGTGACACAACATTTTCTTTTTGCTTACTGTTTGTCCATAATTAAAGTATCCTTTCTTGAAAAACAGATGACACACCCCACTCTAAATAAATAAATGCATTACTGGATTGTTTCTGTAAACTTTTTTTGTTATATTTTTTTCTTACTCAGTCATTCCCTCAATTCCATTTGGGACTTATGGAGTCTGAATCTCTTTATAGAATGACTTTGGGATTCTTTCTTTCCCAGCTTTACAATCACCTAGAACTGAGTTTTTACATTTCCTTGGCAAGCACTGTAATGACCAACTTATTAGCAAAAGTTATCCAATGTGATCTCAATCCTGTTCTTCCTCTTCTTTGGAAATAATTCACTGCAATGACAGGATGTAGTATGCAACATTATTGGTTTAAAAATTTTTTTTTTTCTTATCTCAGCCGTCCTGAGATAACTGGGGTCCCATACTGCATAGCAGATCAGAGCTGGGTGAAAGCAATCCTCTTCTGCCTATTTGTCCCTCCAAATCACCCAAACCAGTAATACAAAATACTGCAAACAAGAATGAGGAAAAGAGCACTGAAATGTCTGGTAGATGGGAATCCTTTAGACTGGTATTTCTGCTAAAGCTTTGTCTCATGAAAATATATCCTGAGTTAATTAAGTGTGCTCAAATTACTCCCAAGATATCAGCTCATCATGGGTTTTAATGAAGTTTACATGTCTGGGGAGCTGCTAATAGGTTTTATAAGAACCTACAGGATTTTTGTGGTGCTTAAAAGTGGTCAATCTGTTCTTGAAAGATAGTTGCCTAAGTTCCGCATGAACAGATGCAAACAGAATTTGGCGTTGCCCAGAATGAATGAGATCCTGTGGTTTTGGCCAAATATATCTAAGAAAAATATCTCTGTTTGGACTGTGGTCATTCTGGGATGCCAAAATAGAAAAATGAGACATTCTAGAGTATGATTCAGACCATCTCAAGCCTGAATTGCCTCTAGAGGTGCCTTTTCCCCTTTGTTACAGGGAAAGTTTCAGCAACAAATTTAATGACTCAAGATGGTTTGAGCCCAGACTACAGCTTTGCTTTCAATATCAAAGTAATGATAGCTATTCATGTCATTTTTTTTCTTCTAGAAATACATACAAAACCAATATACTATTTTCCTGTCCTGAAGGAACTTGCATACTTCACACCCTGAATAATGGAACTGTCATACAAGTTAGAGAACAATAAAGGTAAGACTCAAAAATAATTATTGTAGTGCTTGAAACTTATTATTTTAAATTCGTTGGCAAACAAGAGAGAGAGGGAGAGGGAGAGGAAGGGGAAAAGAGAAAGAAGTTGAGCAGCATTAAAAACAATTTTATAAAATTAAGCCTTTCATCTGAGCCACCCATTCATGTAAAATACAGAAGGACAGAGGTAAAGAACACAATCTCAGGGTCTACAGATGACATTCCATGTTGATCTACAATACCAGAACGTCTTATGGGAAATAGCCTTGAAAGTAATAAAATTAGGTTTTAGTTATAAATTCTAGAATTAATACATAGTAATGAAAACAATTTCCTGTAATTTGTGGTGTTGGTTCCTGTAAACAGGCTCTATTTTTTTTATATCAGAAAAACTGTCTAAAACATTTTTTAAAGTATTACAAGGCTTATCCTCTAAATTTCCCTACTGTAATCAGAATCCACAAAACAAACACACTCCCATGAATTCTGCTCCTAAAACTGGCCTCTTCCACTTTCTCAGAATATTTTCAGGCTCATTTAGACAAAAGACAGCAAAACTAACTTATTTAGTAGCAACAACAGCAAGAAAACTGAATAAGACATTTTTGGTATGACATGAATCATCAGCAGTTAAAAATGCTAAAACATTTTCTCAAAATTGTTTGATGGTTTTTGTTACAAATAACTTCTAATACCACTAAAGATGAAAAATAATATATTCCACTTCCTCCACTTTTTATTTATTTATTTATTTTACAGACCTTTATGCCCAGATACATTCCCTCTAGGTTCTTAAGAAACACTTCTTTCCCCTTACTTCTCCATTGCCCACAATTCCAAAGTTATGTGAGCCAGGAGGTGTGGAATAATTATTGGGGGTGAAATTACTGAGGTTGAAATACTTAAGGCTAAAGTCATGTCCACATTTCTTAAAATTTAACTCCCAGGGTGAAATATGGTTGGCATACTGAAAATCGTCTCAGTGATCATTCCCTAAGCAACACCACCTGCACTCTTAAATGTTGGGAACACTGGGGGAGCTCGGTGTACTAGTTCTAAGACAGTAATGGGAGGATGGAGTGGAGTGAAGGCTCCATGGCCAAACTCATCCATAAATCACTGCGGGTCCAGGAACTAGATGGAACTATGCCCTGACCAGCACTGTACAATTGTGAAATCGCGCCCTGTGGATGAACTTTGTTCATTATAACCACATTATAATACTAAAACACACACCTCCATCCCACAGTTACCTGCCTCCAAGGTACGATCACCCCTCACTGAGCATGTGCTCTGAATTTCTCTTAGCCTATCCCTTTAAATCAAAGTGAGGAACTTCTACACCAATCACTAACAAAGGTATGTTATGTTTTCCCAGGTGCAAGACCTTACACTTCTCCTTGTTGAACTTCATTAGGTTCTTGCGGGCTCACTCTTCCAGCCTATCCAGATTTTCCCACAGAGCAGCTCTCCCTTCTGGAGTGTCTACTTCCCCACTCAACTTGGTGTCATCAGCAAACTTCATCAGGCTACACTTGATCCCGTTATCCAGATCGCTTATGAAGATATTGAATAACATTGGGCCCAATATTGATCCCTGGGGGACTCCACTAGTGACAGGTTGCCACTTGGAAAACGAGCTATTTATCACCACCTGTCGGGTGCGGCCTGTCAGCCAGTTCCCCACCCACTGCACAGACCACTTGTCCAGGCCATAATGCATTAATTTCTCCAGGAGGAGGCTGTGGGGGACTGTATCAAAGGCCTTGGAAAAGTCCAGGTAAACAATGTCCACTGCCCGCCCCATGTCAACCAGGCAAGTCATTTTGTCATAGGAGGCCACCGGATTTGTCAAGCACGATCTGCCCTTAGTGAAGCCATGTTGGTTTTTCCCAGTCACATGCTTCATTTGACCTGTGATGGTCCCCAGGAGGATTTCTTCCATAACTTTCCCAGGGATTGAAGTAAGGCTGATGGGCCTATAGTTACCCAGATCCTCCCTCGAGCCTTTCTTGTACATAGGGGTAACATTTGCCTTCCTCCAGTCCTCTGGGACATCCCCCGTTCTCCATGACTTCTCGAAGATTATGGAGAGTGGCTTTGCAATTATGTCAGCCAGCTCTCTCAACACCCTCGGGTAGATGGCACCAGGGCGCATTGATTTATAGGGTTCAAGCCCCTGTTGTAGTTTATATACTAACTCTTCCTTCACTGAAGGTGGGTCGATGTTTGGATCAATCAGCAATTTTGTTCCCAAAGCCTGGGACCCAACAGTGTTGGTAAAGACAGAGGTGAAGAAAGTGTTGAGGACCTCTGCCTTTTCAGCATCGTTGGTGACTGACTCTCCTATTCTGTTTAACAGTGGGCCTCTGTTTTCCTTCTTTTTCTGCTTGTGGTTGACATGCCTGAAGAAACCTTTCTTGTTATTTTTGACATCTACAGCCAGTTTCAATTCAAGTTGGGCTTTTGCTTTTCTAACTGCATCTCTGCACACTCTGGCAATGCCCTTGTAGTTCTCAATGGATAATCCTCCACTTCTCCATCTATGGTATGCTTCTATTTTGGATTTTAGTAGACCCAGGAAGTCATGGTTGAGCCATGGGGGCCTCTTGTTCCGCTTACTTCCCTTTCCTTTGTAGGGGATAAATTGGCTTTGTGCTTCCAATAGAGAGTTCTTGAAGAACTCCCAGCACTCACTAGCTCCTTTGCCTTCCATGGAAGCGTCCCATCGTATCCCTCCCAGTTGAGCTCTGAGTGAACTGAAGTTTGCTCTTCTAAAATCCAGAACCCTTGTCTCAGAGCTGACCTTCAGCACACTCAGCAGGATCCCAAACTTCACAATATTGTGGTCACTGCAGCCAAGGCTGTCACTAACCGAGATATTACAAAGCAGGCTTTCTCAGTTTGAGTCCAGCAGCGCCTCCTTCCTGGTTGGCACATCTAACATTTGTATCAGGAAGCAGTCCTCTATGCATTCCAGGAACTTGGTGGATGACATGCGAGCGGCCGTATTGTTCTTCCAGCAGATGTCTCGGTAGTTGAAGACACCCATCAGGACTAGGTTCTGTTGGCCAGAAGTTTGCTTTAGTGCCCCAAATATCGCTTCGTCGGCATCATCATTGTGGTTAGGAGGTCGATAGCAGATGCCCACTGTGAGGTCCTGCTTGGAGATGACCCCTTTGACTTTAACCCAGAGGCATTCGATAGAGCAGTCACAATGACCAGAGTTGACTACGATACTTTCAAGGTGTTCCTTGATGTAGAGTGCAACTCCTCCACCTCTTCTACCTTGTCTGTCCTTATGAAAGAGCCTGTAGCCGTCCATTGTGATCCCCCAGTCATTTGAGTTGTCCCACCATGTTTCAGTTACTCCTATGACATCATACCCTTCTGAGTGGGCATGGAGCTCCAGTTCCTCCTGTTTGTTACATAGACTGCGTGCATTTGTATACATGCACTTCAGGTGATTCCTCTTCTGTTTCACCTCTTGGGAGACAGCTAAGGAACCTTTGTCACCACACTGCTTGGCCTGACCTACTCCTCCATAGGACGTGCTGGTGTGAGCATTTTTGCAATGGATCCCACCCCCCAGGTCCTTCAGTTTAAAGCCTGCCTCGCCAAATTATCCAGCCTACTGCTGAAGATTCGCTTACCCCTTTTAGACAGATGGATTCCATTCCTCCCTAGCATGTTGTCATCATCCAAAGATCCGGACAAAGCTGAGTGCACACGACCCACATGGCGGAAGTTTGTATGGAGTGCACCATAGACGCATGGGAACTCATTGGCAGTAATGTCCTGGAAAGATGACAAGACACCAGCAGTGGTGGAGGTGATTGATAGACTCTGGGATTACAGCGCAAATCTCTCTTCCTCCCTCGTCTCAGCTGTGGAGAAACTGTCCCGGCAGGTCCAGCAACTCAAAGAAGATATGTCCTACTCCCCACTGGTACAGACCAGTATCTCAGCCATTAGGAGTAAGAGTCCCTTTGCTCAAGAGAGAGGATATACACCTCAGGACACCCTATGGTTTTACCTGCGTGACCACAGAGAGGACATGAGGAAGTGGGATGGAAAACCTACCTCAATCCTAGAGGCACGGGTGCGTGAGCTGCAAGGAAAAAGTCACTCAGGCGGGTTCTTTCAGGAAAGCTGCTGCTTCAATTTCCAGTGAGCAAGTCCCCAGACAGAGGAGCAGAAGTGCTGATTTTATTTCTAAGCGTAATAGAGGGAGTCCTGATTCACATTTACAGGAAGTGAGTTGTGACTGCCATGATCAAGACTAGAGGGGCCCTGCCTCCAGCCAGATGGAGGAAAGGGATAACCGGGTTTACTGGACTGTATGGATCCGATGTCCTGGCACATCTGACCCACAGGAGTATAAAGCTTTAGTGGACACCGGCGCACAGTGCACCTTAATGCCATCAAACTATATAGGGGCAGAACCCATCAGCATTGCTGGAGTGACAGGGGGATCCCAAGAGCTAACTGTACTGGAGGCCGAAGTGAGCCTCACTGGGAATGAGTGGCAGAAGCACCCCATTGTGACTGGCCCAGAGGCTCCGTGCATCCTTGGCATAGACTACCTCAGGAGAGGGTATTTCAAGGACCCAAAAGGTTACAAGTGGGCTTTTGGTGTAGCTGCCTTGGAGACGGAGGAAACTAAACAGCTGTCTACCTTGCCTTGCCCCTTGAAGGACCCTTCTGTTGTGGGGTTGCTGAAGGTCGAAGAACAACAGGTGCCAGTCGCCACCACAACAGTGCACCGGCGGCAATATCGCACCAATAGAGACTCTCTGATCCCCATCCATGGGTTCATTCACCAACTGAGGAGCCAAGGAGTCATCAGTAAGACCCACTCACCCTTTAACAGTCCCATATGGCCAGTGCGGAACTCTAATGGAGAGTGGAGGCTAACAGTAGACTATTGTGGCCTGAATGAAGTCACTCCACCATTGAGTGCTGCTGTGCCAGACATGCTAGAACTTCAATATGAACTGGAGTCAAAGGCAGCCAAGTGGTATGCCACAATTGATATTGCTAATGCATTCTTCTCAATCCCTCTGGCAGCAGAGTGCAGGCCACAGTTTGCTTTCACTTGGAGGGGCGTCCAGTATACCTGGAATCGACTGCCCCAGGGGTGGAAACACAGTCCTACCATTTGCCATGGACTGATTCAGACTGCACTGTAACAGGGTGGAGCTCTGGAGTCCTTCAATAGATTGATGACATCATTGTGTGGGGCAACACAGCAGAAGAAGTTTTTGAGAAAGAGAAGAAAATAGTCCAAACCCTTCTGAACGCTGGTTTTGTCATAAAACAAAGTAAAGGGTCCCGCAGAAGAGATCCAGTTCTTAGGAATGAAATGGCAAGATGGATGTCGTCAGATCCCAATAGATGTGATTAACAAAATAGCAGCCATGTCTCCACCAACCAGCAAAAAGGAAACACAAGCTTTCCTGAGCGTTGTGGGTTTTTGGAGAATGCATATTCTAGATTACAGTCTGATCGTAAGCCCTCTCTATCAAGTGACCCGGAAGAAGAATGATTTCAAATGGGGCCCTGAGCAACGACAAGCCTTTGAACAGATTAAAAAGGAAATAGTTCATGCAGTAGCTCTTGGGCCAGTCCGGGCAGGACAAGGTGTAAAGAATGTGCTCTACACTGCAGCCGGGAAGAATGGCCCTACCTGGAGCCTCTGGCAGAAAGTGCCAGGGGAGACCCAAGGTTGACCCCTAGGGTTTTGGAGTCGGGGATACAGAGGGTCCGAAGCCCGCTATACTCCAACTGAAAAAGAGATATTGGCAGCATATGAAGGGGTTCGAGCTGCTTCAGAAGTGGTTGGTACTGAGGCACAGTTGCTCCTGGCACCCCGACTGCCGGTGCTGGGCTGGATGTTCAGAGGAAATGTCCCCTCTACACACCATGTAACTGATGCTACATGGAGTAAATGGGTTGCACTGATCACGCAGCGGGCTCGAGTAGGAAACCCCAGTTGCCCAGGAATCTTGGAAGTGATCATGGACTGGCCAGGAGACTTTGGATTATCACCAGAGGAGGAGGTGACACCAATATTGGCAGAGTCCTTCAACAGCCTTGCCCAGTATGAGCCATATATCTCCTTGACCATAACAGAGTTAACAAGATTTAAAGGACTTTTAAGGAAAGCAGAACAATTTAAATAAAGAGGAAACATGAGAGCTAGCTTTTCAGACTGAGACTCGTCTGATAAGCTGCCAGTAATGTAAAGGCAGGAAAAGAACCTACCTTCTTACTTCCTTGAGTAAGAAGTGCTCCAGCACTTCCAGAGCCTGGGAACTGGGCAAACAGATTTCAGCAAAAAACGTATACTCTATTTAAACTCAGAGGCTAGTCACATAAAGAAAAGACAATTGAACCAGACACAGAAGTACATTAAGCCATTCATGCCCTCAGGCAGACCCTCAGCAAGATGGAGTAAAGTTCCCAATGAACTGCATTTGGTATCTGTCATACATCTCTGTGACTACTGGCTTTGGGGCAGGCACCATAAGGGTATGCAGTGCATAAGCAGCCTACAGCCCTAAGAGACAAAGTCTTGACTCTTGAGACCAAGTTGTTGAACTGAAGAATTGCAGGGAGACAGAGGGGTTTACCAACAGTACTCTTTGAACATTCATCTCCAGTGCTGCTGAGGAGCATGTTTTCATAGGAAGCCCATAGTGAACACCTGGATATAGCAATCTCATCTCTGTGCTAGCAACACCAGAAATCAACCAGAACAGCAGTGACCTATTGAGGGAAAGTAATCCTAATGATAGATCCTCTTCATCGTTTTGCAGTTATCCTCTTCCTGGAAGAAGGGATCCAACAGGGACTAGACATAGGCTGAAATGGTGGGGAAATAGTTCAGCGTGTGATGTCAGAGAAAAACATCACACTAAATTACCTGGCTGTGGTGAACCCTGTGAGTTGTCTAGATTAGATATCTACAAATTGCTGGAAAGGAATAAGTATTAATGAATCATGGATTCATGTAGCTTTGGGAAAAAAAAAGGCTCTGGAGACAACATTTAAGCTGTTTGGAAGAAAACTGAAGACCAAGCCTTCTACAGGAGCATTTACTGACATATTTTCAGTATCACACATAAGGCCAAAACTAGAAATACAGAGGCAAAGCTTTAATCTACAGTTGAAGAAAGAGTGCAAGTCAAAAACATTCAGATTAATCAAGAACAGGAGACACTTCAGAAATCAAGTGAGCTGATACAGGAGGGACTAAGTGCAGCTGAACTGTAAGGGAACCAGATGGCTGGCACTTCACACAACACTTCAAAAAGATTGTAAGGGAGTTCTTAAATGGAAGAACAGGGAAAAGCTGACAGCCATGACAAACTAAATACTAGATATGAAGTGTTGAACTGTGGCATAGAGGTGCCAAGGTTTAGAGAAGGACCTCTAGTGAAGGACAAGATAGAGGATAACAATAATCACATGGAAAGTGGAGAACAGATGGAATGGATCAAATAATAAACAAAAGCACTTCCTGAAGTGTTTCCATGACACTATTGCATGTCATGCTCCAGCGTTATGATGCTAACTGTTCAAAATCAGTATGAAACTTACTCAGAAAGCAGATTGTTACAACTCTGCATTTACAAGAGTGTTAAATCAGTGGATGAAGAAATAAAGAAAGTAATGATGGCTAGTGTTATGAACCTTATGAGCCTTACTGAGATACAGGTCTGATATAGGAGTTTGCATATTCTCACTAAAAAGTAATGTTGTCATATTTATTGACATATTGTGCTGTGATTTGATGTTTGCACAGATCTTGGTTCTTTGATATTAAAGCTCAAACAGAACAAATTTAACACAGACCTGAGTAAATAGTTCTGTTGCAAGGCAGAATCAGGGCAAAGCAGCTAAGTTAAGATGGAAATTATAGTTTAAGCTAACAGAATTTGAACTTTGTAATGTCTCTTAACCTTGTCACTGTGGTTTTACCACAATCATTCATTATTTGCACTTCACCACAATTAAAGCAAAAGTTCTCACAAAGACTATAATACTCTTGCTTTTCTACTTTCATGTATGAATAGTTACTAGCTAACAGTAAGACCTTAACTCAGATATTTAAAACTAGTTCTTTCTGTTATCGTCATGACTGGCTGAGAAGCAACATTTCTGTGTTCAGGCTGGGCTGTCACTATCCCAGACCTGCATGCCAATGGGAAACACAGAAGGCAGTAATCTGTTAAAAGAAATGCTATGACAGTGAAATATTTTATGGAATGAGGTGAAAACTATGAGATTCTTTAAGAAGATGGGAAGAGGAACTGGGGAGGGTAAGGAAACAAAAACGATAAGCTGATAAGTGGAGACTGGACCTTGGAAAATAGTACTTCATGGAAATATAGTACTATATGGAAGAGTGGTAGGACACTTTTCTCTTTACTGCAAATATACATCCCATCAACAGGCAGAAAAGAAAGAAAGACAGACTTTTATCCAAAATTAACTTACAATACTTCTAACAGTAAAAGCCTTTAGTCTTCATAAAATTTATTTTTGCACAGTCTGGATTATGGACCAGTGTGCCTATGAGCAGATTTATACAGTAATCAGATGTCAAGTAACACTAGATGTGGATAGTGATCATTTTTAACTACTTTGCTCAATTGAAGTGGCAAGCAGGTTACAAGAAAAGGAGCTTCGAATCAAAATGTTGTCATGCATGAAAAACTGGGGTCTATATATTGTGTTCAAGAAATTCTAAGTAACAGGAATATTTTAGGGCTCTCTCTACAAGTATTGTACAGATCCAGTTCATTGTTTGTTGTCTGGTTTTTCTTCTCCTACAGCTGTTTATGTCAGTGCAGTGAGGCAGTCTATAGATCAAGATGAACTACTTCCCAAGAAAAAAAAAAGCCCAGGGAAAAGAGGAAGCAGAGGTGCCTCATCAATGTCCCACTACCAGAACAGCACTTCCTACAATTATCACCAGCCCCAGGGTAGGAAGGAGACAGAGGTATCTTCATTTTCTCTACAATGTATGACCTACAGGGATGGAGATAATGAACTTTGCAAACAACTTAGGGTGGGTCCTTGACAGCAGAATGTCTAGATCTTCCCAAAAACTTTCATCTGTCTGCTTTTAAGGATATGACTGATCAGAAACAGACTAGGGTTAAGAAGGTCAAAAGACAGGAAAATTTATGACCACTAAGGAACTGGCATGTATGCTGGTTTTAAGCCAACAAATAAGATACTGTTACTTTAAGGATGTAAGGTCTTGGAAAGTCATTTAAAGAAATGGATGCATTAAAGTAAATCTAAATGAGACTGCACCATCTGTTTAATAAAGTATATCAAGATTGCTTTGGTTTCACATTTTAAGACAAAATTTGAAAAAGATTTTTCAAAAGTAGTAACTAACCTGCCTTGTAAAGAGCTACATAAATGTCTATTCAATCATATTATTATCAAAGTTATGATTTGTTATCTATGTTATAATTATATTTGTTATAATGAATCTTGACAAATTTTCTTCTATGAATGCATTTTTTATTACATGCTCATTTTAGAAGGAATTTAGAATCAGCATATTTATCAGACTTTGTTGTTTTGTTTTATTCTGTTTTATTTTGTTTTGTTTTTAATATGTCAGTTAAATACAGAGCAGTGCAATATTTCTCTTTCTGGAGAGAACCTAACCAACTTAACAAACCTAACCCCAAACCTAACAAATAATCATAGTCTGCCAGGACATATTTGTATTTGCTTGTATTATATCTTGAAACAAAAACTGAATTAAAAATTGCATAACACAGCTTGTTTCTAAATTTAATCCATTGTGCTGAACAGTTTTGCTGAGGCTTCATGCAAATTACGTACTTCACTTTTGGTTCTGATTCTTCACTTGCTGGCTAGCTCACTCAAGGCAGCACCAGGGTCTTGTTGAGCAAAATTTGTGCCCTTAAAATATATGGCACAGTTTCAAATATGGTTTGTGTTATTTGCATAGTTTTCACATGCACACTACGGGAGTTAAAAGCAGTTTAATGCACCACAGTATACTGCTTTTTTCTACAATTTCCTACATTTACAGAGAGCAAAAGACTAGGCAGATGAGTTCTTTAGGCAACAAATAGCCCTTATAGATAACATGGGATTAGTGTTTATAAGATTTCAGAGCAACAGATCATTTTCCAGACTGATATTTCTTGTGCCTGCAGAATGCATTGCTTATTGTACAGACTGACAAGGACAACAAATTATGATGATGCCTGCAGCAAATTACTTGCTCTGTATTGCTGTCCACAGGCCACTGATTCAGAGGATTTCCCAGGACTGATACTAAAAGGAAATAGCCTGTCTCAAATAGGACACATTCAATATGCTCAAAAAGGATGTATAATTTTTCAGGCCAGCAAGTCTGGATATAAACTTTTTTTGTCTCAGTAGTTAACTGCATACCACTGAAACACTGCTGCATTTCCTTTTTGCAGTGTTTTGTGCTACAATGGTACCTGTTTTGTTTTAGACATCACAGTTTTGTACAGTGAGTGTTGCACTTGTTCTAAGAAAAGGTCTTATGATCACTGATGATGAAGCAGCCTGTTTCCTAATGCTTTTTGCTTTGTAGTCGATGACAACCTGTTTTCATGGCCATAGCATTTATGATGACTGTTCCCATTGTATCAGTGTGTACATGTCCCATGTAATATGGCGTGTATTACCTGGTGCTAATAAAGTACAAGTACACACAGTAATGTTTTCCTCAGCTGTGACACTTGGACTGACAAGAGGCAATACATTTCCATTTTATCAACACTTACAGAATGCAATTATCTTTGAACTGATCTCTGCTGCTGTACAGAATCCACACCCAGTAAACTAACATGGGGAATGCACCAGCCAGTACTAACACACAAATGTACACACAGTACAGTTATCTTTTTTTATTCCCTTAATATATCAGCTTCGAGGAAATGCTCACTCAGTAATTTCCATCGTACTTGTGAGACCGTATGCCACTCTATATGCCACTTAGGTCTTAACAGTAACTACTCTAATTCCAGTTACTGCTCCACTCTTTTTTCCTTTTTAATGGTTGCTTGCGTACAAAGTATTTTGTTAATGTTTTTTATGATATCGACACACTATATTTGTTATTAATTAATATAGGAACAGTAAGCTGCTTCTCAAATTTTTGTTGACACCTTCCATTCTGATGTGATATTTAGCTGCTGAGCCTCTGCTCAGAAGAGTCTGCCAATGAAGATAACTATGGGATAGTTTTGTGTTATATATCAGTTTTCATAAGTTTACTTCTGACTAGAAGGTTGATTTCCTGCTTTACTTAAATCTTTTAAAGTCTCATTTGCTGTCAAAATCTACATTTCTCTTCCTTTTTTACCAAATATGTTGTTCCACATGAGTCAGTTTGGGAATATTCCTCTATCATTTACTAATGTAATAGAATCATAGAATCATAGAAGATCTCAAGTTGGAAGACACCCATAAGGACCATGGAGTCCAACTCCCTGCTCCTCACAGGACTACCTAAAACTAAACCATATGACTAAGACCGTCGTCCAGACACCCCTTGATCTCTGACAGGCTTGGTGCCATGACCACTTCTCTGGGGAGCCTGTTCCACTGACCAACCACCCTCTCTGTAAAGAACCTTTTCCTAATAAGCATATTGATTTCAGAAGCAGGTATTATAATGGTGTGTTAGGTGCAGGTGCCCAGGCGCTGGCAGCAGGGACTGCAGGAGGAGAGGCCAGGGGCTGCTCATGCCAGACACAGCCGGTTCCAGCTGGCTCCAACCCACCCACTGCAGGGCACAGCTGAGCCCTGTGGACAAGGTGGTGGTACCTTGGGGAAAGTATATTCAAGAAAGGGTAGAAAACACTGGGCATCAGCTGCGAGAGATAGCAGGGAGAAAAATGCAAGAGAAACAGCCCCACAGACACCAGGGCCAGCGAAGAAGGAGGGGGAGGAGGCGCTCCAGGTGCCAGAGCAGAGATTCCCCTGCAGCCTGTGGTGAAGACCATGGTGAGGAAGGCTGTCCCCCTGCAGCCCATGGAGGACCCCATGCCAGAGCAGGTGGGTGTGCCCTGAAGGAAGCTGCAGCCTGTGAAAAGCCCACGCTAGAGCAGGCTCCTGGCAGGGACTGCAGCCAGTGGAGAGGAGCCCACACAGAAGCTGCTTATTTCTGAAAGAGTTCAGCCCATGGGAAGGACCCATGCTGGAGCAGGGGAAACGTGTGAGCAGGAAGGAGTGGCAGAGATTAAGTGGTATGGACTGAGCACAATCCCCATCCCCATTTCCCCTATTTGAGTCATTTTTGCCCGTGACAGTAATTGGCAAGCAATCTCCCGTCTTTATCTCAGCCAATCAGCTTTGTCATCTTATTTTCTCCCACTATCCTATTGAGAAGGGGGAGTGAAAGAGCAGCTTGGTGGGCATCTGGCAGCCAGCCAAGGTCAAGCCACCACAAATAGTATTTGCTTGGATGCAAATAACAGCTTCAATTAATGCAGTTTCCTCCAGAAATGCTTCTGTTATTTACAGTGCAAATCTTGGAAAATAGTTCAAATGTAAAGACTGATTGAATTCTTATACTTAAACTCTCTTCATATGATTAAGCCAACCTTTTTAATAGTAATCAAGCTTATTCAAAGCTGCATATAAAATATTTGCAAAACAAACTAGCTTAATAATATTTCAGAAGACATTTAGGATAATAATATTTTACAGCAAACTGCAACCCACTGCAAAATACATTTTGTGAAGAAACTAATGACATAGTAGTTCTACTGCAGTACAAGAACAGCACAAGCCAGTATGGCTACAATTTGATACTCAAACAGATATTCACCTTTCACAATACTGGACATGTATGTATTCCAGTGTAGTTAGCAGACTGTAGCTAAATGAGCTAGGGCAGTCCCAAAATTTATTTCTTTAAGTAAGATTCACTGTGCTGTATGAAATTCTAATCAGATTAATTATATTTTTATCATTTCTCCTGCGATAGATACCAGTGAATACTAATATAATTAAAGAAAAAATCTATTAGCAGGGTATGTCCTTCCTTTTTTGTTGTCTGTTATATCTTAATAGACTTGCTGTCTATTATAAATAGAATATAGAATTATATATAGAATTTCAGGAATATTTCTTATTTTTTCAACCATTGCTTTTATGAAATATACATAGTATTAATATATAAAATTATATACAAAATTAATATATTTTTGCCTATTGTAGACATATTATATATGTCTATAATACACCAATTATTATAATCAATAATTTTATTGTTTGATTTTATATCTATCATCAGATTAATCATCAATCAACACCACAGATATTGGTGATCATAATCAAAATAACAATATATCTGTATTGTCCATTATAGACATAATGCTTGCATTTTGGTTTATTGTCAGCCAGACTTTTGAATGTAAAATGAATAATGTTGTTGTACTGCAAGTAGCTGAGACCTGTATGCATCTCTACAAAGTCAAATTATTGTTCCACATGAGAAAAAAGGATATGGTTCTTTAGTCATAAGAAGAAAGACTCTTTCACAAATGCAGATCCCATTAGGCAGGACACTTAATTTGCATTCCTAAACTGATTTCTATTTGATTATATACTAAGTAGTATGGTTGCTGTTGCACAGCAATTGATTCTCTAAATAGGAAGGCCAACAGCAAAAGTAATCCACAATAGCGCTCCCTAAAACAATACTCTATTGAAAGTATTCAGAGACAAGCCGGATGTTAAACTTGTGTTCACTCAAAATTACGTGCATTTCCTATACCAGTTTTCTTCTCCCCACTCACAAGACATCACAGAGATTAAATAAGTTACCCAATTAAAATATTAAATTAGGCGTTGACACCTCTGTCTCCCTTTAATAAAATTGAAAATGGACAATAAATTTAAGGAGGATTTTGCCTTTTTTTCTAACAATGAAAAAGCACAAATCCTCCCCCCAAATCCATTATGCAATATGTCACATTCATCTATACAACTAATGGGGTACTACCTCACTGCAAAAAGAAGGGATTTTTCTATTCTCTGATGAAATCGTAGAAGAAAGCAAAAATGTCCAGGTTTCACAGACTAACCCTTATGCTTCTGGAGCCCACCAAAGTTGATGAGAAGTTGAGTGAATACCATTCTGACTACTGCATCAGGGCCCTGAGGCTCTCTTGAACTCTCTAATTTATCCTATTATATATCAATATATATAGTCCCTTCCTTTTCTAAATTGGGATTGGAAGTTAAACGCATCAGAATCTCCTTTTCACATTCAGAATTTCTACTGCTTCCATGAAGTAGTGTCCTGGTTTCAGCCAGGATTGACTTATTTGTCTTCCTAGTAGCTGGTACAGTGCTGTGTTTTGGATTTAGTATGAGAATAATGTTGATAACACACTGATGTTTTAGTTGTTGCTAAGTAGCGCTTACACTGGTCAAGGATTTTTTCAGCTTCCCATGCTCTGCCAGGTGCACAAGAAGCCAGGAAGGGAGGGGGCACAGCTGGGACAGCTGACCCCAACTGACCAAAGGGATATTCCATACCATATGACGTCATGCTCAGCACATAAAGCTGCGGGAAGAAGAAGGAAGGGGAGACATTCGGAGTGATGGGGTTTGCCTTCCCAAGTAACTGTTACGCGTGATGGAGCCCTGCTTTCCTGGAGACGGCTGAACACCTGCCTGCCCATGGGAAGGAGTGAATGAATTCCTTGTTTTGCTTTGCTTCTGGGCATGGCTTTTGCTTTGCTTGTTAAACTGTCCTTATCTCAACCCACGAGTTTTTTCCCTTTTACTCTTCTGCTTCTCTCCCCCATCCCGCTGGGAGGGAGTGAGCGAGCGGCTGTGTGGTGCTTCGTTGCCGACCAGGGTTATACCACAACAGGTAGGGGGACAAAACTGCTTTTTTTCTTTGAGATCTATAGCCAAAGTTATGGGAAGTTCAAAAGAAAGTATTAAAAGTGTTTTTTTAAAAATCCATTTTAAGAGAGTCAAGGATCATAAATGATAAATTATGAACAGGAAAAAATAATTTCCTTTCCACAGCTTTGCAAACAGTAAAGTAGATCAGATTCTCTAAAGTAAGCATCACAAAATCAGTGCCCCAGATCACATTGTTTGCCATAGCTATAACTCTTCCAAAATCTCAGAACTCTCCTTCACTTAATATTGTACTTAAAAATGAGAAGATAGAACAACATTCCTGTTTTGCTAAGAAACCCTAACACAAGCAGTTTTCACCAGCTATAGCAGCAAGCAATTTAGGTGCAAACAGGCTTTTGTAGAGAGCATCTGCACCATAATGAAAACTTGGGTTAGTGTCACTATCCACCTAAGTAGCTAGAAAAGGCTGTTTTGTTTTCTGTGCCACTGTTATCTGCACTAAATGGATAAGAATTGATAGTATCTCTCTGTTGCATCAATGCATGTTTTCTCACTGTGTACTGTACAGTGCTTTATAAGCAACAGAAGAAGAAAAAATAGCGAAAATGGATTTTAATTTTTTCATTTAGAGTTTTACACAAATCTGAACCTTAAACTTAGTTACAAAGCTCTGTGCAATGTACATTCTCTTCCTTTTGTTATTCACAGTAAGTGAAATAAAAATCTTTTCATTGAAGCACGAATCCTATTTTAAAAAGATAGTACACAAGAATGAGGATCATTTGTGCTAAATGATTAGGACTCTGATTAGCCTTTCATAACTTTGGTAAGCCAGTTAGTAAAAAACAAAACAAACCAGGAAAAAGATTATTGGGCTTTTATTTAAATTACTGACAAAAAGGACTATATGGCTGGTGACCCATTCTTTTCAATTTATCCCCTCAGCACCCCAACACTAAGAGATATATGGGCTCAACTTCATGCCCTCCTAATGCCACTTTTTCCTTCTCTGCCTTTCACCTGTAAACCATATGTAGGTTGGGGTTTGCACATAATTTTCCAGGACATATTGTCCTCTCAGAATGTTCATATAACTTTCAGTGCTTTGAGTTCGAAATACAGAAAGCCCACCTTTGTGAGCAACTAAGAGGGCATATACATTCATTGTCATTACAGAACTATGAAGAAAACCTTTTCACTCTTAAGAGATACAAAAGCATCAGTGATCTTGCACTCTAATATGCATTTTTGAGGTTGGAACTTTGTATTGCATTTTCATGGTGAGGTTTCAGTAGCAGGGGAGCTACACGGGTGCCTGCTAGAAGCTTCACCCATGTCCAGTACAGCCAGTGACAGCCAGCTCCAAGAGGGACCCACCGCTGGCCAAGGCCGAGCCCATCCATGATGGTGGTAGTGCCTCTGGGATAACATATTTAAAAAGGGGAAAAAACTGCTGTGCAACAGCAGCTGGGAGAGATGCGTGAGAATATGTGAGAGAAATGGCAGACACCAAGGTCGGTGAAGAAGGAGGGGGAGGAGGTGCTCAAGGCACCAGAGCAGAGCTTCCCCTGCAGCACATGCTGAAGACCATGGAGAGGCAGGCTGTCCTGCTGCAGCCCATGGAGGTTAACGGTGCAGCAGATATCCACCTGCACCTCACACCAGACCATCTGGATGCCCAAAGGAAGCTGTGACCCTGTGGGAAGCCTGCACTGGAGCAGGCTTCTGGCAGGACTTGTGACCCTGTGGGGGACCCACGCTGGAGCAGTTAATGAACTGTAGCTCATGGGAAGGACCCATGCTGGAGAAGTTCAAGGAGGACTGTCTCCCATGGGGGGGACCCCGCGCTGGAACAGGAGAAACAGTATGAGAAGTCTTCCCCCTGAGAAGGAAGGAGCGACAGAGATAAGTGCGGTGAACTGACCGTACACCCAGTCTGTGTCCCCCTGTGCTGGTTGCAGGGGGACAGGTAGAAATCTGGGAGCAAATTTGAGCCTGGGAAGAAGGGAAGGGTGGGGGGAATGTGTTTTAAGAGTTGGTTTTATTTCTCATTATCCTACTCTGATTTGATTGGTAATAAATTAAACTAATTTCCCCAAGTTGAGTCTGCTTTGCCAGTGATGGTAATTAGTGATTGATCTCCCCCTGGCCTTACCCAGACCCACAAGCATTTTGTTATATTTTCTCTCCCTTTTCCATTTGAGGAGGGGGAGTGATAGAGCAGCTTGGTGGGCACCTGTTGTCCAGCCAGGGTCAACCCACCACACAGCTGAAGTGTATTTTAAAAGAAGGAGGGTGAAACTCAGAAAATAATTTCCCATCTCATTTCTAACTGTTTAATAGCTTTACAGAAATTATGCCAATATTTTACATGCTGTGGTAATATTCAAGTATTTAACACATCTTCGTCACCAGCTAGCAGTCGGAGGGAGCTCACGGCAATACAGCATGATCAGCCAGCTCTCCATAGATGTGCCAAAAGACAGGAACAGCTCACACAACAAATATGAAATAGGCTTCTCTGTCAAGTAGGAATATCCTAATATGACACGTCACACTAATATTCTGTTCTCATGCCTTGCCAAGGATGGAATTTGTCCAAGGGATTGATTTCAAAAAGACAGTAACTTTGTATTAATTCCAGAAATAAAACAAAAGAAGGAGCCAACACATCAAATATGAAAGGGAGAGCCAACAAATCACTGGGAAAAAAATTAACATAATCAAGATACTGACCTATTCTGTACCTGCAGGATTGTTCTAACTTTAGAAGAAACTAAAACATGAAAAAGGCAGTAAAAACAAAATCTAAAGCAAAACTAACATTTAGATATGCATTCATAATATGAAAAACAAAACAAAACTTGTAAGGCAGTTTTTCCTATTGCAATAAAAATAATAAATAGGCTGTTTAGGAGCAAACACAGCTGCAAGAAATTCCAACGTCAGTGAATGTTGAATGGCTGTTGCACAAAGTGCACTGAAATTTTACCTCCCAGTTACCTCTATGGGGTACCTGGTATTGAATGGTGCAAAGAGCCGAATACAATCTATCAACAACAACAAAAAAATGTTTCAAAGGGAGTCTCCAAAATCATGTTACTGAAGAGTGTATCAAACTAAGGCCCTAAGTATCTGAGACTGTTAAATGCTGTAATCTTGAGAATTCACTCATTCCATGAGAAAGAATTGTATTTCAGTCATGAACAGAGTCATCAGAATGTATAATCTATTACCTTTATAAAGCAGCTTGAACTATTCTAAGAAGCAGAGGGATTTTAACTCTTAGATGATTATCATAACACTAAAGAAGGCACAAACTTGATATCAGTGATCAAAGGCAGAACTGCAAGTGCCACATCTCGCATATGAATAATTTAAAAACATGGTTCTTTGTACGTGCAGATGAGGACTCAGGTAATGTATTCCCTCACAATTTCCAATATGTACTTGAACAGCTCTTATGAAAACACATATTATTTTGCCTGTGCTGTGGTATATTGATAAAAGCTTTAAGATAAACAGCTGAAAAGTTTGGTTGTTAGTATGACAAATAAGTGTCAAAACAAAATCTCACCTCACTATTTTTGAGCTGGTTAAATGGGTAAACGATGGCATAGTGAAACACAGAGCTTACACTTCCCATGCCATAATAATGACCAGTAGTAAAGGAAAAATTAGATTGTCACCTACATTTTATGTCTTATGAAGTAGTGGCCTTTATTCACTTAAAGGATGTAGGCAGCACTTCCATTAGTGACAGTTTTCAGCCCTTTGAGGAGAAAGTAAATATTATTCCGTATATATCAGCTAGCAGTCCAGTGGTATAGCAGTATAACATGGGATCCTTTCCAAATAAGCCCAGGCACATCTTTTGTTGCACCTAGAAACAGGAAATCATTTATCCTAATAGAAGCATTTAAATTTCCAGTATAGTCAATAGAGTGGCAGGTGCCTCTGGAGGTCTCCAGAGGGAGATTTGGTCTGCCTAATTTAGACAGACAGACATAGGGTTATTTTCTACTATGGCAGGATTTCCTAAAATTAGGAAGTCTTTATTTCACCTCTAAATACAAGCTCCAGGTAACATCTATTATTTTCAAAAGCAGCATCTTTTTGAGATTGTCTTCTGAAAGAAGAAATACATTGAAGTGACCAAGGTCCAATCACCTGTAATCGCAGCACCAAAATATCATACTTACTTCACAACCTCAGTATTTGCACTTGCAGGAAAGACAAATGAGTCATGTTTTTAAATTATAGGGGAGGAAAGAAAAATAATTACCATTATTATTGCTGCCATATGCAACTGACTTTGCTTATCATGATTGCCTATTAGAGTGATAGTTGCAGATTGCAGTATGTAAGAGACTATGCACTGAACCCATTACTTGCCTACCGTGAAGATAAATGAATGAAGAAAAGCCCATCATTTAGAACTCTCTAAAACACCAGTCTGTATAAGTAAAGATTTTTACAAAAGGAGGTGATTTTGTCAAGTCATCTGCAGCACTGACTGGTTCAGCAGAGTTCATGTTACTTCCTCTATTTGTACTTTGTTGCTATGATTGTACTTTGCTGCTCCGGACCTGTGGAGTCCAGAGCACAGATTACAGCAGACAGGGTCCAATGGAATAAAAAAGTTCTATTGATTTTTGGTAAATCCACTATTTACAGAAAAAGAAGGGGGATTACAGTAAGACACTCACAAAGGAGAAGTGCCCAGAAACCACAGTCCCCTGGGAAAAGATGCTCTTCCTTATGCAACTAGTTAGGTTTCAGTGGTTTGAAGTTTTTAGTGGAATAGAACACAGAAAACAGAGTATGTTTAAACATTGTATGTTTACATATTTTAAAGCCGATTCTTTGCTTGGGATTTTTATGCACTGCTATATTTACCTTGCAAGAAAAGAGGAGATACTAGGAGACATTTGTTCTCTTCTGCACACAGTGCAGAATGGTCTTTGATCTGTTTTCTTATGTGCACATTAAAGGTGAGCAGGAAGGGATCTTTAAGATATCTGTTCTTCTATTGCTACTTGATAATATTTAATCATTTGTACAATAAATATGTATAGTCTCATTTCCTGAGAGCTCACTGGGTTCCCTTAAATGGACTCTCCTTTTGTATCTCAGAATATTCACTTCCTGTCCTCATTCTGGGATTCTTGACAGAAGGGAAATTTAGTGTAATTGTTGAGAAAAGGGGCCATCTGCTTTGATGACAGAGAGGAAAGGTTTCAGAAAACAATGGAACTTTCTAAGAAAGTTTTTCTACCCTGGATTTACTAGAGAGAATTACTTTTTCTGGTCTGGGAGGACAAATGTAATCAGTATGTATTTGCCAATCTGACTTAAATTATGTATTCTAAATGCAAAACTGGTCATCTTCTTCAAAATAATCCTTCTACCATTTAATAACCTCTCTTTTTTATAACCATTAGAAAAGAATGTATAATCATAAAATGAGATTTATTTCTTTTTAAGAGCTCCCCAAATGTTTGTATGTATCTTTACAAGTTCCTGGCTGTCTGAACTGTACCTAAGATCTCCAAAATAAAGAGAGTTATTTCAGAGAAATTAAAAGCCAGATAAAGAAAAAAATTATCCCGAGTACTCCAGCCCAGCTCAGACACCAGCAAAAGCAAAAGGCTTTGTTTTCAAGTAGACTTTAAGTTTGTTTATGGTTTGATAACATAGCCTTTGGAAAAGCAGAAGGTAGCATTACAAGAATTTCCAGTGTATATGCTAAATATTTCTCCTTAGAAAATGATACCTTTCTAGTTTGTGTGTTCAAACTAACAACTGCTTGGAAAGGGCTCAGAAACATGACACAAGGGTGAAATTCTTCAGACCAGACACCAAACTGCAGGTGTCTATAATGTAGATGCCAACATGTGGGCAAGACTAAAGAACTACTGCTCTTCTTATCCTAAAGCATGGATTTACATATGGCCAAATAAACAGCTCTCTAAGGTCGATGACTAGATCTACATATAAAGGAAGCTTAAACACCTAAATGCAGGTATCTGATTAAAGAACTGAGTTCCACCCCTGCTGCAAACAAATGCCACAGGTTATCACTGATTAAATTACATTTCAGTGCATTTCACCATTTTCACTGTAAGAAGTACCAGAAGCAAAGCTTCTGATTCTTTGCCATGTATTGATATTTACAAATTGGAAGAGACTATTCAGTCCTGAAAGCTTTGGTACCATGACAGGCTGCAAAAGCAAAGGAAAAATCAAGCAATACTTACTACTGATACACAGAGCTCTGACTGTGGTTGAGAAGGAAGGACCATATCCTATCATGACATCATGGGACAGAGAGAAATGCTACTTCAATATCCTGCATCTTGAAATGTTTAAAAGCTGATGTGAAAAGTCATATAAAGCTGAATTACCACTCCTAATACAGAAAGCAAATGGCTACATACAAATAACAACTAAATAACAAAAATGTACTTGTTTAGCATGCAAGGTTACAGCAACGTAGAATATATATAAAAATATATATAGTTGCTTACACAAATAGAAAGCTATATGTCACCCTGCCAATCTGTGTCACCTTAAAGCTAAATTCAAGTATATAAACCTTTACAGATTTCAGGAATTATTAATTCTGAAAAACAGGACAAAAATGAATTTTTTCTATGAAATTAGCTATTTAAAATTTTGCGGTGCAGTAATACTGTTTGGATAGAGTGCTGGTCTTAAGTATAACCCTGTCTATCTCTGGAGGCAGCACCACAACCCATTAAACTCCCCTTATTTAATCTGTCCATCATAAGCTTAATATGCAACTCATCCTTTTCATATCACAAAGGACAAAAAGGTGATCTTTTGTATTGAATCTCTAATTTACGTTCCCTATCCTCATTTCCCAAGCTGAAAATGGTAGAGAAGAAAGCTTTTTCTGCAGTTTCTTCAGCCCTTTTATCTGAGGAAAAGCAGTTATATGTTGGGTCTCTAAGGGATTTGACGCTCTCTTTATCCCCTGACCCGATTTCCATACTCAGAGCTGCAAGAAATGAAACCGTCCCATAGAAAGATAACATATTTGGATGTTAGTAATACTTACAGTATGTAAATTATATGTCCTTTTGCCCGAGACCCACTCTCCTCTTTCGGGACAAGGGCAAATAAGCTCTCAAAATGAAATACCTTGTAATGGAATTGTTCTAATCCACTCCTTTAGATCCTCACTCGAGGGGGAAACAACACAACTCCTAGTCTCTAGAGGAAAACAACACAATAAACTATACAGTGCAGATTTAATATCAAAGAAAGAGGGCATTCCTGATAGATGAAAGACCTTGAGACTTACCCAGGAAGATTTGCAATGTTTTTCTTTGCACAGTAATTTGTTGTTCTTAATTAAGTCATAGCATTTCTTTGGAGGGAAAACTGTATTCATTTTCTCACCATTGTAGTCACCATTTTAATAAAGAAAGAGACAAAAGCATGCTGAAGCTGGAGGGCTACAAAAGATATTTTTTTTAAGGAGGAAGAAATAATGATTGCCTTTGAGCTTCAATCTGGATACCACTTCTCCCAGAACACAACCCTACTGACAGAAAAGAAATTTTTTCTTTCTTTTTTTTCTATTTCACCACTCTTTCCTTTGTTGTCAGAGAGGAGTTATTTTTCACAAAGAGAGAAATAAGAACCAAGAGAGTTTATCATGAAGCTATCAGTAATGTTAGAATGGCTTGCTTATTTCAACTCCAGAAACCATTTGGGAAACTATATTTAAAAGCTGCCAAGAAGATGGAAAAACAAAATTAAAGCAAGCCCTCAGATGAAACTAAATGCAATAGGCAAGGAAGAGCTGTCTAGTATTTCTAATTCTCCTGTTTGGGGAAAGAGGTATACAAGGGGAGTGGAGACCATAAAGGTGCCAAGCTTGCATGCCCTTCTTAAATAGCCACTCCTTTTACCAGTGCAGATGAGAGGATACTGGGTTAGATGGGTCACTGACAAGAAATGCCAGTAGAGCATTTCTTATCACCGAGTCTTCAGATCAGAGTGGAAACTTGTATTTTTAAACTGAAATACAAAGTTGTCAGCAAAATAACTGTTGGTTTCAATAGAATCAGGTTTTTGTCCGGTAGTTCTAGCTGTCTGTGCATACAGATACAGCTTGTAACAAAAGAAAACTGTAATCCCTTAAACGTATTACAATAGTATGACTGTGCAGAACCATATTGGAACTGACTGCCTAGTAAGCCTTGAATTTAGTAACTCACAGGTATGTACATCAGGTAAAGAACATCAGCTCCTTTAGCAAGCATGCTATTCTTGTTCAAACTTCCTAGTTCTTCTATCTGGCATCTAAACAAAAAGCCTTGCAGCAAGACTAGTTAAGGAAGAACCCAGATTTAGTAAAGAGTGAAGAGGAAAATTATGTTTTATTGTTTCCTAAAGATATGCACCCAGTCAATATCCCTAAATCGTACTGTTTGTGCTTCTGTACACTTAACTGCAATGCTGACCTGTGGTACTCATGGGTACAAATGGCTCAGCTGCCAGAGTCTTCCTTCTTAGAATTATCTACCATATGCAAACCTTTTAACTAAATAATTTTCAATAATTGAAGTAGGACAGAGAGCAAGTAGTGTTTCGGTGTTGATGTGCACTGATCAGTAACTTGAATTAACAATTAACCTTTAACGTACAGTAAATTAATACTTTCACTGCTAAGGTGGTCTTTAGTACTATACTATATCTATAGGTAAAAGCAGCTTACCTGAATAACATGTTTCAGCTTGTCAATAATTTGACTTATTACAGGATCTGTTCCCTTCACTTTTACTTCTGGATTTGCAGACTGAGCTTTGATTCCACTGCCAACCACACGATGAGTATAGCTAGTTTAATACACAAACACACACACAAAAATGGTTTGGTAAGTTATTCTACTCTCAGAGAGTCATTTTCTAGTTTGTATTAACTCTTATGGCACCAAAATTCCACTTTAATGAGATGCATTAATTTTGTGCATATATTTTCACAGAAAATAATTACAGCATAATATAATTACTACATTCCACAAAGTTGTATTATTTATTATAGCTTTAATTTTACTACAGACTTTAAGAAGAAAAGACACATCCACATTTTGAAGCACAGAACATTCATCTTTATGCCTGTTTTAAAGTGTGTGCAAAGACTGTCCTCCATTTTGGTTTTGCTAAATACAAACTACATGGTGATTGCCTAAATGAATGACATTTCAGGTTTTCAAAACAAACTCCAGATTCTAGACACACTGTATGTTCAGAAGTACACCTGAAGTTTCCCGGTGTTTTTGTGAATGCACATACAGATTGAATATTTATTGCAGGGCAACAGCCAAATTGTGCATAAATTATTTAGCATTACATAACTGATATAAGTCCAGAGTTGGCCTGTCCTGGTTTGGCTGGGATTGAGTTACTTTTCTTCATAGTAACTAGTATGGGGCTGTGTTTTGGATTTGTGCTAAAAACAGTGGTGATAATGGGGAGCTGTTTTAGTTGTTGCTAAGTAGCGCTTACACTAGTCAAGGACTTTTTCGGCTCCCCATGCTCTGCCGGGTGCACAAGGAGCTGGGAGGGGGCACAGCCAGGACAGCTGACCCCAACTGACCAAAGGGATGTCCCACACCATATGATATCATGCTTAGCATATAAAGCTGAGGAAGAAGAAGGAAGAGGGGGACGCTTGGAGTGACGGCTGTTACACGTGGTGGAGCCCTGCTTTTCTGGAGATGGCTGAACACCTGCCTGCCCATGGGAAGGAGTGAATGAATTCCTTGTTTTGCTTTGCTTCTGCACGCAGCTTTTGCTTTACCTATTAAACTGTCTTTATTTCAACCCACGAGTTTTTTCCCTTTTACTCTTCTGATTCTCTCCCCCATCCCGCTGGGAGGGAGTGAGTGAGTGCTGTGTGGTGCTTTGTTGCTGTCTGGGGCTAAATCACAACAAGGCCAAAATTTACTTAATAGATAGATACAGAAAAAAGAAGCAAGAGAAACCAAATATATGCTCATTCAAGAAAGAACTGCTCTAGTAAGTAGAACATTGTTTCTGATATATCAAAACTCAAAATACAGAGACTAAAAATAACCACCTAGCAGAATTCTGTGGCTTATTAAGATGTAATTCTTCATTCAACTTCCCATGTTATATGTAATACTTAAGTTATGCAAGAAAAACTGTATATCTACCTTCTCATCATAGATACTGTATATTATGCAAATACTCTCCATATGTTAGGTTTTATCTGCATACTCTACAAGAGGATAGCTCTATACATCTCTGTCTCAAAAATATTTTGCCAGCTGTTACACTGTAAGAAAAAGAAAGAACGCTATCAGAGGTGGAGTAAAGAAATGCCTAATTCCTGCCTATCAGATCTGCATATGAGCATAGACAACACAGCATATTCAAATTTTGCAGAAACTGTTCTATGAAAAAACATTGCAGGCCCTTTTAGCCCTGCTGAAACCTTCCATGTATGCTAAACAACGAACATTGTTCATTAAAGCAAGCAAAGACAACAATATTTTGTCTTTGATCTTTGCTTAAATATCACCTTAAGCAAGATTGAGGATATTCCTAAGGAAGCATACACGGACCCAGATACCATTCCTGAAATTATATTGGCCATGCTCATAGACATAAATTAACCCTGTCATACAAAATTACTCTAAGTTTTCCATAGGTCCCAGAGAGCACAATTTGCCTTCTATATGTGCGACAAATTAGTAGCTCCTTTAGGCATTACAAGAAGATACTTTTTGAACTACAAGTTCTGCAAAATGCTTCAAAAGTGAACTAATTCTGAGGCTCAGCAAAATTTCCCCCAATTTTTAAGGTATTAAGAGCCGAGCCATGAGTCTTTCATTGCTTAAGTCCTTTAAACCATTTGATTTCACACAGTAAATACTAAAATTCTAGACCTTCTGCGTACAGCTCTGTGTGTGTTATTTAGGGCAAGTGTAGTCTCTATTTCTTCTGTATGCAATCAAGTTCACTGGAAGCAGAGATAATACCAAATTTAAATTCAATTATGTATCAAGATATCACAGCAATGATCACCTAGGATGATTCACAAGTTAAAGATTCCAGCTTTATTCATTCTTCATTTGAGAAAATACTCAGCTGTATCCAATATTCAGGACACACTGTATCAGCTAAAGGTAAATACTAAAAATAATAAGCTCATTACTAAAAGCTATTATGGAACCCGTTACTGATTCACTAGCCATACTATTACTTGGAATAGATGTTAATGGGGCACAATCAGGACATCCAGGCTTAATGTACTTAATGTAGTTCACTGGAACATGGTAGTTGAAATGAGTTTTTAAAAAATCTTCATAGCACTGTTGAATACACTGAATATATGAATGGTTCATATCCTTCACAAAGTAGTATTTTGGTTTATAGGAGACAGCTTTTTGTGCTGTCTTGTAGTGATGGGGTAAAGCCTTTTATAGGGGTGTGTACAAAATCTGCAGCCTGCCTGGTAGACTTGGGGGAATGTTTAACGCAGTAAGGTGAGTAGGGTCAACAAATCTTCTGGTAGCTTCTAGGGATAAAAAAAAAACCCAAAACCCAAACCTAGAAACCTCCAAAGTTTTCCTTAAAAATCCTTCTTTCACAGTCATTTATACATCAAAATAGATAATTCACTACAGAATTCCTTCCTTCCTTCCCCTTTCCAGATGAACAATACTGCACCCACCAGATGTACAACTGGTTTAACACAACACACTGGTTTAATGCAACACAGCAATTCTCTTCATACTATAACACTATAAAAAATCTTAACCGTTATGGCTATTCTTTCTATACAGTGCTCCCATTTTCTGTGTCACAGCATGCGAAAACATACGTTCTCACTTTCTGTCACTCAGAATTCTTAATTAACACCTTTTTTCAAATGCTGGAAACCCAACTATTACACATTTGTCTATGAACTACATAACTGTGTGAAAAGAATACCATTTCTCTTTGTTCAATTCAATTGACAATACTAATTTCTCTAACCATGCAGGAAGAAATAAACCATACAGGCATTGAGACTTGCCTAGGCTACAATTCTGTTAATTTAGCTCACCTGGGAATTATCTGCCAAAGACTCATTCAAGGCTGGCCATCATTTCTTTCTCAGCTATTTCCACAATAAAATCCACACCCTTTCACAGCTAGTATTTACCGTAGGACTAAATCCCAGGAAAGTAATACTGTCTTGTGAGTGGACCAGACATTAGGAACTTCAGTCATGTTCCCCAACCTCTTTGGAGCTGTCATCCTCTATATTCTTCTGCAGGTGTGGTTCATAAGGGATAACTGGATTTACTTACCAGTAAAAAGTGTTAGCAATTAATTTGTTCTCTCTCTCCCACTGCTAGCCGTTCTGTTATAGTTGTTCTTTTCATATTCTCTCAAAGGCAAAATACATATCTGCTCCCCAGGTAGAGGAGCTCTATTACCTAATATTAACATTTCTTTCTAGGCAATGATTGATTCTTCTTTCTCATGTAAAAAATATACACTTTTTCTGACTTATACATGTTCAACATTGTCAGGCCTATGTAATGCAATGGGTCTTTACCATTTTGGGTTGGAAGCTTCAAGTCATCCCAGAAACATGTCCAAAATCCATTTGAATATTCTCTCAATTCTCATGACTAAGGCAATTCCTGTACAAAATCCAGATATTCTTACTCAGTAACACTGTCTGTAGCAAATCTCACTTAATATCTTTTGCACACTTGAGTGAGAATTAGCACCTCTGCACAGAAAGCAGATATACAGTATGAGTGGGCACTCTCCAGCCTGAGAATATTCCTGTCCATTCTTCTCCCTGCCCTCGCAGCTTTGTAAAGAAACTGAAAATTTGATAAGCATTTTCTTCTTTTACAGTCACTGCCAGTCTACTTTTCCTTCCTTTCAGGAAGGAAATACACTCAGTCACTTACCAGTCAGAGAACCTACCCACATTAGTTACCCAAATCACATCCTTGCTGACTGCTTAGAGGTGGAGTTTGCTTCCTCCAGCTGAGAGTGGGGAAGGGTAAGAAACTGAAGTAGATGTGACATGTGCATCAAAGCAATGACAAGCAGCACACTAGCGCTTGATAATACCACAACATTAACTGTATTAGCATTGAACGACTACTAAATCATTAGGTACTGGAATAACAACCTCCATATTACTTGTTTTTACTTATTCTGAGCTGTTTAGTACTTTTCTTCCTAACTTCTTTCTCACTCCTACTCTTTCTCTCACCCACATCTGGTGTAATCCTTTCCAGGCTGACAGTAGTGAATTTGTGATTCCCCCTGCTTTGCACTGCCTGCAGGCCTCCTCACCTCCACAGCAACCTTCCCAAGCAGACAAGAGCACCATTCGAACTAAAACCTTCATCTATGCACTGACTGTCCCCAAAATAGTTCAATCCCTGTTCTGTGACAACTGACACATTTCATCCCATCCTCCTGACATTTTTGTTGGTTACAGGCCCCAGAAGACCCCAAATAACACAGCAGATTACATCCATAGAGAAAGCTTTGGATCCAGGATTGGTATAATCACTACTCAGTCCAAAGGCTTCTGGTTTATCCTCAGGTCTACTGGATGCTTACCACATTCCCCAGCTTGACTCTTAAAGGAGTTACTGCTCTCTCTCTCTGCAGAAATCCTTATGCTTTTGAAGTGCTGGGTTATTCAAGCTTTGTAAAGTTTTTACTTCTTTAATCCTTTAATCCTCCAGGTTCTGGATACCAGTTTTAACCCAGGAACATGCCTTATAAAGCACCACATATGGAAAATGAAGAGGTAAATGACAAAAATTCAGATTCATTTGGATGGAACAAAAAGAATGCAATCCCGTTAGGAAGAATGGTTTTCCTGAAATACATTTGGTTTGCATGGCAGGATTTTGGTAGCAGGGGATCTACAGGGGTGGCTTCTGTGAGAAGCTGCTAGAAGCTTCCGCCATGTCCAATAGGGCCACTGCCAGCAGGCTCTGAGATTGATCTGCCGCTGGCCAAGGCCGAGCCCATCTGCGATGGTGGTAGCGCCTCTGGGATAACAATTTTAAGAAGTGGAAAAAACCCCTGCTGCTTCTCCAGGACAGAGGATTGAGATGTGAGAGAAACAACTTGGCTTACACCAAGGTCAGTGAAGAAGGAGGGGGAGGAGGTGCTTCAGGTGCCAGACAGAGCTTCCCCTGCAGCCTGTGGTGAAGACCATGGTGAGGCAGGCTGTCCCCCTGAAGCCCATGGAGGTTAATGGTGCAGCAGATATCCACCTGTAGCCTGTGGAGGACCTCACACTGGAGAAGGTGGATGTGCCCAAAGGAGGCTGTAATCCTGTGGAGATCTCACACTGGAGCAGGCTCCTGGCAGGACCTGTGGACCCATGGAGAAAGGAGCCCACACTGGAGCAGGTTTGCTGGCAGGACTTGTGACCTGTGGGGGACACACACTGGAGCAGTCTGTTTCTGTCTGACTGCACCTTGTGGAAAGGACATGTGGAAAGAACCCACACTAGAGGCCTTCACGAAGAACTGCAACCCATGGGAAGGATCCACGCTGAAGAAGTTCGAGGAGGACTGTCCACCATGGGTGGGACCCAATGCTAGAGCACGGGAAGAGAGTGAGGAGGAAGGAGTGGCAGAAACAGTGTGTGATGAACTGACCGTAACCCTCATTCCCTGCTCCCCTTCGCTGCTCAGTCAAGGGCAGGTAGGGAAGCCAGGAGTGAAGTTGAGCCTGAGAAGAAAGAGGTGGGGGAAGGTGTTTTAAGATTTGGTGTCATTTCTCATTATCCTACTCTAAGTTGATTCATAATAAATTAAATTAATTCCCCAAGTCAAGTCTGTTTTGCCCACCACAGTAAGTGCTGAGTGATCATCCTGTCCTTATCTCAACCCATGAGCCTTCTGTCTTATTTTTCTCCCCCTGTCCAGTTGAGGAGGGGGAGTGATAGAGGGGGGTTGGTGGGAATCTGATGTCCAGCAGGGGTCAACATACCACATCTTTGACAAATTTGACAATACCATCTTTATGTACCAGTTCACACCATAAATGTTGAACAAAATTGTTTCATGTGATGTTGCTTTGCTAAATAATGGTGGCCTCAGAACAGAATCCCCAAATGTGAATACACTTAATATACTGAAGTAAGTGAATGTGTATGTTCACATTTTTTTCCTGTTTTTGGAAAACCTAACCCGTATTAAATTTGCTTTCACTGCAAAGTGATCTGCCTTTGATCAAGTGACATTAAAAACTATAATTTAACTTTCAGTCTTTTGTAATTACAGGCTCTGACAAGTCACAAGGCAGGTTGAAAACCCTTTTTCTTTCTTCAGGTGTATAATAAAGCATTGACAAAACCTTATGAAATACTGCTTTATTGAGACTTATCATAAAAGTAAGATGACGGAAGTCAACCTATTTTTGTTCTATCTACTCTTTTGCTGCTTGAAATGATATCTTTAGCATACAAAAATTACTTATATATTGTTGTTTTATTTTCCACATATCGTTGTGTTTAATTAACAAATGTCTGTAAATCTAACAACATCGAACATGCTAATGTGGACTAAATGATCTGTCAGAGCTAAATGGGTTATTGGGAATCTGTGCACGGTACACAAAACTTCATCCCTGTAGACTTACATTTACATGCAAAATATGTTTTTCTTTAGTTGGGGGAAAAATATAAAAATCTCAGAATCTTGGTTTGAGAGACTTCATTCATTATAAAGTTTTAATACAGCATTAATCACCTTCTGTTTCTTTTACTCCTAATGTATAAGTAATGGAAAAAACATTTTAAGGATCCCCACAGAGGTAGCCTGACTTGAGCAAGCGTTGCTCAGATTTGAATCCTGGGGAAAAAAAAGATGACGAATTTCTTGCTAGAGAAGTAATAGACCCGCCATCTGTGCTCATTTCTGTGCAAGCATGGTAATGTATCACATCACTTTAATAGGCAGACTTGGTCCCCAAGTACTATTCGTTTTCATCAACACTAGGAAAAAAACCAAACACCAATATATTTGTATTCTATAAACGTGTTTTAAAGTGATGAATAACAAGGTGCCTGTTTTCTGAGTTCAATATATGAATATTCATATAAATTTCCTATTACTCGCTATTGTATCTATGAATACAGTTGATGAGGTTTACATTAGATTGCATCAATATCTTTTTTAAAAGAGAAGATTATGCTCTGTTGCCTATCAGTGATTTCTTGGTGCATGCAGCTGGAAAAGCTATTAGAAGTAATTAATATATTAATTCTCATAAGAATCAGCCATTTTGGACATGGTACTTAAGGCATATCTGTAGTTCTATATCCCTATATACCTATATATCCTCTATATATTGTGATGACAACAAATACTGATACATCCTATTTATTGTCAACAGCTAATCATGATCTTCCACTCCTTCGCACTAGTTTTGTGGAGTAACATCAGCATAGAATAGATAACATAGAGTAAGAAACCAATGCTAAAAATGGGTCTGAGCCATAAAGTTTTGATGTAGATCAAAGCTTCTCCAGAATTAAACTCCCAGTACTATTAGTGTTTTGCTTCAAACCTGTTAGGCTTCAAATTTGCTGCCACTTATCTCTGCTATTACTTCAGTATGAAAAAAACACAAATTCTTGGTTAGTAGCAGATTAGTTTCAAGTAAAGCCAACCTTATTTAGGGCAGTCTTTTACACAGCTAATAAAGGGCTCTTAAGAAACCAATTTTCTAACTACAAAAAGAAGAAACATATGAATTATGGAAATAAACAGGAAATTTTTGAGTTTAAAAAATTGGTTTCAGATTTCAGATAGAAATTCCTGCTATTTGTAGATGTGGAACAAATGTGCATTAGAACCAGAACTCACGCAGAAACAGAAATACATCAAAGTTCAGCGCTTCCCCCAGACTAGTATTTGTAAATAGTACAATCATTTCAGTTGGCTCTCATTGTAACTAATAGTTAAAATGCCTGAATGTTGCCTGGGGAACCATGTAGAGCTGGACAATTGGACCTACTAGGAACAGGTGCTGGTAAGCTCACTGTTTCAAGACCCTAGCCTAAACCTGAGAAGTCAATAGTTTCGATAGGTGGTAAGGATGGGCATGATACAAACCTGCAGTGCGGATAGCCCATTGTGCAACATAGCCCCATAGACATCCTCAACATCCATTCCCAGATACTTATTCTGGGATCCTGGACTCTTTTTTCCAATCTGTGACACTTTTTTTTGTTTGGTTCAATTGGTCTCTTTTACCCAGTTACAACCTGAAGTTAAACACTGAAGCAATGAGCAGGACTCTAATGTCGTTACAGAGGCACAACCTCATGACTTCTGGATCACAGAAGCATGGCATAGCCCTGCCACTTAAGAACACAAGTAAATGGAGTTCACACACCCTGTAGACTTACAGTGAGTCTGAAGGACATACAGACAGTGGAATAATTCACTAGAGATGGAAAGCAGATACATCAGTAAAGGGAAATTAAGAGGGAGATACCATTAAGATAGATTTTTTTCTAATCATCTAATACTAAAGTACCTCAGTGTCATGGTCTATGAAGAGTACCATCTTAATGCAGATAAAAAAATGCAAAGAAAACCTAACCAACAGTTAAATAGAAATCTTGTGGGTTTCCCTCTGCAACATAATAAGAACTTGTGACATAGTGACATAAAAATATTTAGTGCCAAGGAAAAGACGGCATAGTCATGAATAAGCCCAGATGAGGTCTCAGGCATAGTTTGACGCTTCCTAGAAATTGCACCAGTAGGACCCTTGCAACTGTGGAAAAGCTGCATCTTTCAAATACAGGAAAATTTTAAACTGCTAAACACCTTCCAAATGTGGACAAAAATTACATATTGTAAGATCAGAATAATAAGTATAATCTAGTCATGCTAATGAAGGCCAAGATCCTTAAATATCCATGAAGAATATTCACAACAGTGAAATATTTAAAGAAACTAATTTTCACTTAGGCTCAAAGAGAAGGTGCAGTTTTACCTGAAAAATAGAGTATGTACAGATGTATACATAAAAAGCATATGTCTATGCAAGGTTTTTTCCCCGCAGGACTGTCATCTTATGCTGATTGCCTGTAGATTTGACAGGATTCAAATCCACAGGACAAACCTACAGAACATCACCCCCCAAAAATGAGAAATATTCTTCAGGCAGTTCCAAAATCTGGGAACTGCTGTCCCTGAAACCTGTAAGTATCTCTCTATGATTTCACAGTTGTGTAGAGTCTGAACGAGGGTCTAGCATACATAATCTCTGTCTAATTGTTCTATTTCCATGCCTTTCATATTCCTGGTTACAGAAGAGTCCAGCTCAGCAGGAGGAAGAGAATACACTATGGTTTTTTAAAAACTTTTCTACTACGCAATCATTATCAACGACAGGTTTGCAGGGGAACTGCACACAACCAAACATCATGTTTTCTTATTTTCTTTTTAGTGAAAATGATCCCTTTAAATGAAAACAAATGAACTCAGAGCCACTACAGACTTGAAGCGTGTTTTCATCACAGATCAGACTGTCAGGGAACTAGCAAGTCTCTATATACATTTCTAGGAAATTATGCTTCTGCATGTACTGGGAATTTATGCAGAGAAAAATGTAGTCACAGGTCAAGACAGTCAAATCCTCCAGCTACTGGCAAAAAAAACCAAACATAAATTACAGTTTTCAATAATAAAACTAATTTTTTATATATGTAAGCTTGAAACATTGCACAGACAAGCAGTTAGAACTTCACTTTTCCTGATGGTGCTGAAGAAAAGAAGTGAAAGACAGAGGGACTAACTTTGCCTTTAACGTTTTCAGGTTCACTAGGCATAAGCAAAAGGGTATAAAGCAAGCAAATCCAGAAAAAGAAAAACTGAGGATACTGAGTGGGATTCAAACTTGCTGCTTCTTCCACTGCTTGGAAGAAGTGATGCTGAACTGCTTTTAGGCACTTGGACCATGTTCCAAGTGGGAGATTAAAGTAACGAAAGATGTGTTATCACAGCCAATGCTAGTCTCCAGAACAACCCTAAGTGCCTTGGCAGTCAAACCTCTCCCAAGAGACCTGGTGATGTCCTGCACTTTAGCAAGTTCAGCTGTTTGCCCCATCCTGATGTGTCTCTGCCAGCTGCTACCATCACCTTCTACCACCACCTTTTTGGGCTTTTCAGTGCTTGGCCCCATTGACTTTATCAAGAGCTACTCAGGAATCTCTACGTTACGTTGCCCAGTTACAGGATCATGGTATTGAAACAACTACTCTGGCTGTGAAGTGCCTAATCACTGGAGTGCATTGACTTACCTCTGAAGTACTCACGAATATCAGGTAGTCACACTGCTGTAGGAGGTTTAGGTGGTTCACAGCTGCTGCAGCTGCACAGAGACACTGCCTGACAAAGCTTATTCTTTTCATCATTTTGCGGCAATAGGATTCTCACCTCCATTTGCAATATTTAATTTCAAAGTGAAACCTTGTCTGATAGCATTACAGTAATCTCCCTGAGAATAACCAGACAACAACCACTAACTCCTCATCTGGTAACAACGGGGAGGGCTTTCCACTGGTTTCATTTTCTGCATTTGAAGTTAATTTGGTGTAAATGAAGCAATGCTGACTTTCATCAGCTAACTGTTTGAAGTAAGCAATGAAATCCCAGGGAAATAGCTTGAAACTAGGTGTTTACTTCCTGTGGGTGCTTTGGGAAGCTCCAGACAGACAGAATATAATATACAAGAGACCAATTAACTTAATTTTTAAAATAATCTATTTATTTACTGTATTTGGTCTCCTGTATTCATCTCCTTTAATGGCATTGATACAGTAACCAAGATGCAATTTCTGCAATATGCTCTTCCTTCACAAACTGGATTTCTTGTTTTCATGTTCTAGTTTAGAAAAGTAGGCATTCATATATTGGCATTGCTAAGGGATTTGTTTTGTTCAGCTTCTCATGTTAACTGAATTCTAAATTATTTCACAGCGTAGGCTGCTGGCACTTAAAAGTTACAAGCAAACTCCTGTATCTATATTGTCTCACTGCGTTTAAGAATGGTAAGATAGCACAGTGTGCCCACTACATTTTGTTTTATTTCAGACTTGGGATATAATTTTTAATAACTCCTTCTCAGCTTGCTTGCTTTACGATTGCTGACAATTTTACACCTGCTATTGCTAGCATCTTCATCACTGCTGGACATTTCAAAAATCTGGGTAACTGTTAATTGAGAAATTAACAATTACCTGAATACTAATAAAAAGTAAACATGTGCAGTATCATGGGGTTAGCTGGGATAGAGTTAATTTTCATTGCTCTAGCAGGTATAGTGCTGTGTTTTGGACTTAGTATGAGAATCATGTTGATAACACACTGATGTTTTTAGTTTTTGCTAAATAGTGCTTATGCTAGTCAAGGACTAGGGAGTTGGCTGGGGGAAGCAGCAACTGTGGCTCAGGGACTGGCAGCATCAGTCAGTAGGTGGTGAGCGGTTGCATCACTTGTTTCTTGGCTGGTTTTTCCCTGTGAAAAACCTGAAACCTGAGAGGTTTTTCACCTCTCTCTTGTTATTTTCCTTTTCATTATATTATTATTGTTGTTGTTGTTGTTGTTATTATTATTACTATTACTGTTTTTTTTTTACTTATTAAACTGTTCTTATCTCAGCCCAAGAGTTTTCTTGCTTTGGCTTTTCTGATTCTCTCTCCCGTCCCACAAGAGTGGGGGGAGTGAGTGAGCAGCTGCGTGGTGCTTAGTTGCTGACTGGGGCTAAACCACAACAGCAGCCACAAATGAGTAAGAGTTTTAGTGGTACAAATTTTAATTAACAAAGCTGAACAAGTCAAAGAATCACTGCAACCATAAAAAAAATTTGGACAGGTGTGTTGGCTGTTTTTGTCTAGTCTTACATAGTTTTTCAAGAGTAGATATTGGAAAGTTAGCCTCAGAAATATCATCAAAAACATTTTACACTTAGTTTTCAGAGACAGTAGTTGCAGTAATTCTAGGACAGATTCCATTTCTCCTAGACGTTTTCAGTACTTTTTAATTGATCAACATTTATTTTCAAAGAAAATAAAATGTCTTTGAATTTTTCAACTAGAATTTATTTTTAGTTCTGCAATTTGGTATATAGTTGAAAAAACTTGATTGCATATACACTTGTTAAATTTATAGAAAATATTGAGCATGGAAAACAACCGAGTAAAAGTTATTTGTGCTTCAGACAAAAATATGTTCCTGTAATCATTTAGTCAAAAACATGTCTAATGAAAGATATGTATTTAATTTTTCAACATTGACCAGACCTGCTTTTTTAAAGGAAAAAAATACCAGGTCAGCCTTTTGGCTTTTACGCACTTGAAAACTAAGTGACATGTCTTTGGAATTCTCCTTTTTAAATAGATATTTCATTAAAAACTTGCTTATTTGGAACTAGGTACATGGGAGTAAGACAAATCACACTGAAGTATGTAGTAAAATAACTATTACAGAGTGTGCTGGTTTTGGCTGAGAAGGGGTTAATTCTCCTCACTGTGGGGGTCGGCTACCTTTCCAGCTTCCCGCGCTCTGCCGCATGGCGGGGGGGGGCTGGGAGGGGCAGGGCCATGGTGGGGGCGGCTGACCCCGACTGGCCAATGGCAGGTTCATTCCATACCATGTGACACCATGACCAATATATTGAGGTGGGGGCAGTGGCAGCGCGAGCGCGGAGGCGGCGCGGCGTCGGGTCGGCGGGCGGCGCGCGGCTGCGGCGCGGGCAGTTTGTTCCGGCGGTTCGTTCCCCCTCTCCCCTCCCTTCCCCCCCCCCCCCCCGGGGCTTTGCGCCTCTCGTTGTTCTCCTTTACATTGCATTTCTACTGTTGTTTTCTTTTAATTTTAATTATTAAACTGTTCTTATCCCAACCCACGAGCGTTACCCTCCTGATTCTCTCCCCCGTCTACCGGTGGGGGAGTGAGCGAGCGGCTGTGTGGGGCTGAGCTGCCGCTAAACCACGACAGTCTTTTTGGCGCCCAACGTGGGGCTCAAGGGTTGGAGATAATAACAGCTGCTGGTCACAGCACCATGTTGTCCTTTTTGCAGTTGGTGTTACAGATTGGTGTTGGTTTGTTGAGTCTGCTGTGTTCTGCTGTGATTAGTAATGTTTTGCCTACAAGATTTGTTATACAAACACTCGTTTTCAGCTTTATCTGGTATTTGGGGTTTTTGCTGAAACCGTTACTGTACTTTGGATACCACCTTGTTGAGGCAATTAGCAATTATACCTCCTCCTCTGAGAGATTTTATATGGAGGAAATACAGAATAATACCTTTGCAACTTTGTTCTATGATGTCTGTGCCTTTGTTACAACAACATCTTTGTATCTTGAACATCCTTGGGTGGTTAAGGTGCACTTATTGTTAGTTTTTGGGCAGGTTGTTTTGGTTTTGACTAAGCAACTTAAGAATATCACCCAGAAATCTGCCCCGAGGCTTGATAGTTACGAGTGGCAGGGCATGTGGGATAGCATGGGCAAATACCTAGGGCAGTGGGCACCCCCAGTGTTTTGGAGTTTCACCCCCGAACAAGTGCAGAATCCTAAAAAACTAGTAGAATATTTGGAGAAAGTATGTTGTTACGCTGGGAACTCCAGAGAGACACAGATCACTGCAACGTGCTGGGGCCTGGCCCATGCATACCGAGCCCTGCTCAACAGCATTCAATGCCCCCAGGGGGAAGAGAATGTCTCTGGATTGAAATGCAAAGTGACTGGCACTGTAGACAATCCAGCCCGGACGACAGGCACTGCAGCCACTCAAACCCCCACAACAAGTACCGGAGCTAGCTCAGAAAATAAACCCGTACCAGTATCAGTTTCCCCCATACACAAGACAAAATATTGGAAGCGGACATCAACTCGTTTAGAACGGGATGATGAAGAACCAGGGCCATCGCGGGGAGAGGAGGGAGAAGTAATAAATGAAATAGAGACCACCCGATCCCTGTCCTTAAGCGAGTTGCGAGATATGCGAAAAGATTATAGCCGTCGTTCAGGTGAGCACATTGTCACCTGGCTGCTCCGATGCTGGGATAATGGGGCCAGTAGCCTGGAACTAGAGGGAAAAGAAGCCAAACAATTGGGATCCCTTTCTGGGGAAGGGGGCGTTGACAAAGCAATAGGAAAAAAGCCACAAGCCCTCAGCCTCTGGAGGCGACTCCTGTCTGGAGTGAAGGAAAGGTATCCCTTTAAAGAAGATGTTACATATCGCCCAGGAAAATGGACAACTATGGAGAAAGGCATCCAG
The DNA here is from genome assembly GCF_963921805.1 of Phalacrocorax carbo. NCBI lineage: Eukaryota > Metazoa > Chordata > Aves > Suliformes > Phalacrocoracidae > Phalacrocorax > Phalacrocorax carbo. The sequence goes on from NC_087513.1 coordinate 162,926,850, forward strand.
TATCTAAGGGAATTAGCTGTGTTTGAGGTGATTTATGGTGACCTGGATGATCAACGGTCATCCAAAGATCCAGATGAAGCCGAGTGCACACGACCCATGTGGCGGAAGTTTGTACGGAGCGCACCATCTTCGCATGCAAACTCATTGGCAGTGATGTCCTGGAAAGATGACGAGACACCAACGGTGGCAGAGGTGATAGATAGACTCCGAGATTACGACACAAATATCTCTTCCTCGCTTGTCTCTGCTGTGGAGAAACTATCCCAAGAGGTCCAGCAACTCAAAGAAGATCTGTCCTACTCCCCACCTCGACAGAGCAGTGTCTCAGCTGTTAGGAATAAGCGTCCTTTGGCTCAAAGAAGGGGATACACACCACGGGCCACCCTATGGTTCTACCTGCGTGACCACGGAGAGGACATGATGAGGTGGGATGGCAAGCCTACCTCGACCCTACAGGCACGAGTGCATGAACTGCAAGGAAGAACAGTCACTCAGGGGGGCTCTTCCAGGAAAGCTGCTGCTCCAATTTCCAGTGAACAAGTCCCCAGACAGAGGAGTAGAAGCGCAGATTTTATTTCTAAGTGTAATAGAGGGACTCCTGATTCACATTTGCAGGAAGTGAGTTGTGACTGCCATGATCAGGACTAGAGGGGCCCTGCCTCCAGCCGGGTGGAGGAAAGGGATAACCGGGCTTACTGGACTGTGTGGATCCGATGGCCTGGCACGTCCGACCCACAGGAGTATAAAGCTTTAGTGGACACCGGCGCACAGTGCACCTTAATGCCATCGAACTATATAGAGGCAGAACCCATCAGCATTGCTGGAGTGACAGGGGGATCCCAAGAGCTAACTGTATTGGAGGCCGAAGTGAGCCTAACTGGCAATGAGTGGCAGAAGCACCCCATTGTGACTGGCCCAGAGGCTCCGTGCATCCTTGGCATAGACTACCTCAGGAAAGGGTATTTCAAGGACCCAAAAGGTTACAAGTGGGCTTTTGGTGTAGCTGCCTTGGAGACGGAGGAAACTGAACAGCTGTCTACCTTGCCCGGTCTCTCAAAGGACCCTTCTGTGGTGGGGTTGCTGAAGGTCAAAGAACAACAGGTGCCAATCGCCACCACAACAGTGCACCGGCGGCAATATCGCACCAACAGAGACTCTCTGATCCCCATCCATAAACTCATTCACCAACTGAGGAGCCAAGGAGTCATCAGTAAGACCCACTCACCCTTTAACAGTCCCATATGGCCAGTCCGGAAGTCTAATGGAGAGTGGAGACTAACAGTAGACTATCGTGGCCTGAATGAAGTCACTCCACCGTTGAGTGCTGCTGTGCCAGACATGCTAGAACTTCAATACGAACTGGAGTCAAAGGCGGCCAAGTGGTATGCCACAATTGATATTGCTAATGCATTCTTCTCAATCCCTCTGGCAGCAGAGTGCAGGCCACAGTTTGCTTTCACATGGAGGGGTGTCCAGTATACCTGGAATCGACTGCCCCAGGGGTGGAAACACAGTCCTACCATTTGCCATGGACTGATTCAGACTGTACTGGAACAGGGAGAAGCTCCAGAACACCTTCAGTACATTGATGACATCATTGTGTGGGGCAGCACAGCGGAAGAAGTTTTTGAGAAAGGAGAGAAAATAGTCCAAATCCTTCTGAAAGCTGGTTTTGCCATAAAACAAAGTAAGGTGAAGGGACCTGCACGAGAAATCCAGTTCTTAGGAATCAAATGGCAAGATGGTCGTCGTCATATTCCAATGGATGTGATCAACAAAATAGCAGCCATGTCTCCACCAACTAGCAAAAAGGAAACACAAGCTTTCTTGGGCGTTGTGGGTTTTTGGAGAATGCATATTCCAAATTACAGCCTGATTGTAAGCCCTCTCTATCAAGTGACCCGGAAAAAGAATGATTTCAAATGGGGCCCTGAGCAACGACAAGCCTTTGAACAGATTAAACGAGAAATAGTCCATGCAGTAGCTCTTGGGCCAGTCCGGGCAGGACAAGATGTAAAAAATGTGCTCTACACTGCAGCCGGGAAGAATGGCCCTACCTGGAGCCTCTGGCAGAAAGCACATGGGGAGACCCGGGGTCGACCCCTAGGGTTTTGGAGTCGGGGATACAGAGGGTCCGAAGCCCGCTATACTCCAACTGAAAAAGAGATATTGGCAGCATATGAAGGGGTTCGAGCTGCTTCAGAAGTGGTTGGTACTGAAGCACAGTTGCTCCTGGCACCCCGACTGCCAGTGCTGGGCTGGATGTTCAAAGGAAACATCCCCTCTACACACCATGCAACTGATGCTACGTGGAGTAAATGGGTTGCACTGATTACCCAGCGGGCTTGAGTAGGAAACCCCAGTCGCCCAGGAATCTTGGAAGTGATCATGGACTGGCCAGAAGGCAAAGATTTTGGATTATCACCAGAGGAGGAGGTGACACGTGCTGAAGAAGCCCCACTGTATAACCAACTGCCAGAAAATGAGAAGCAATACGCCCTGTTCACTGATGGGTCCTGTCGCCTTGTGGGAAAGCACCGGAGATGGAAGGCTGCTGTATGGAGTCCTACACGACAAGTAGCAGAAACTGCTGAAGGAGAAGGTGAATCGAGCCAGTTTGCAGAGGTAAAGGCCATCCAGCTGGCCTTAGACATCGCTGAACGGGAAAAGTGGCCAGTGCTCTATCTCTATACTGACTCCTGGATGGTGGCAAATGCCCTGTGGGGCTGGCTGCAGCAATGGAAGCAAAGCAACTGGCAGCGCAGAGGCAAACCCATCTGGGCTGCCGCACTGTGGCAAGATATTGCTGCCCGGGTAGAGAACCTGGTTGTAAAGGTACGTCATGTGGATGCTCACGTTCCCAAGAGTCGGGCCACTGAAGAACATTGGAACAACCAGCAGGTAGATCAGGCTGCCAAGATTGAAGTGGCTGAGGTGGATCTGGACTGGCAGCATAAGGGTGAACTATTTCTAGCTCGGTGGGCCCATGACACCTCAGGTCATCAAGGGAGAGATGCAACATACAGGTGGGCTCGTGATCGAGGGGTGGACTTGACCATGGATATTATTGCACAGGTTATCCACAAATGTGACACATGCGCTGCAATCAAGCAAGCGAAGCGGGTAAAGCCTCTGTGGTATGGGGGACGATGGCTGAAATATAAATATGGGGAGGCCTGGCAAATTGACTATATCACACTCCCACAGACCCGCCAAGGCAAGCGCCATGTGCTTACAATGGTAGAAACAACGACTGGCTGGCTGGAAACATATCCTGTCCCCCACGCCACTGCCCGGAACACTATCCTGGGCCTTGAGAAACAAGTCCTGTGGCGACATGGCACCCCAGAGAGAATTGAGTCAGACAACGGGACTCATTTCCGAAATAGCCTCATAGACATCTGGGCCAAAGAGCATGGCATTGAGTGGGTGTATCACATCCCCTATCACGCACCAGCCTCTGGGAAAATTGAACGGTACAATGGACTGTTAAAAACTACACTGAGAGCAATGGGGGGTGGAACATTCAAGCACTGGGATACACATTTAGCAAAGGCCACGTGGTTAGTCAACACGAGGGGATCTGCCAACCGAGCTGGCCCTGCCCAGTCAGAATCCTTACGTACTGTGGAAGGGGATAGAGTCCCTGTAGTGCACACAAAAAGTATGCTGGGCAAAACAGTCTGGGTTCTTCCTGCCTCCGGCAAAGGCAAACCCATTCGTGGGATTGCTTTTGCTCGAGGACCTGGGTGCACTTGGTGGGTGATGCGGGAGGATGGAGAAATCCGATGTGTGCCTCAAGGGGATTTGATTTTGGGTGAAAACAGTCAATGAACTGAATGGCACAATGTGAACTGCTATATAATACTGTGTGTCACCTCTGTGTTGTACCAATGATATCAGAGTACGAGCCTCCCAACCCATGGAAGATCAACTATGAAACAAGCCGTGCAGCAGTGATGGAACGATGACTGACTCGGTATGCAGCGACCCAACGCCACACACCACCTCTCCCACCCGGAAAGACTGATACAACAGATGGAGCCCAGAGTCATGGACTGGATGAACTCAATGGACATTTTTAATGGACATTGTACAGGGAAGGTCCATGAACTAAGGGAATGATGTCTGTGTATTATGTTAAAGGATGGGAAGGGGAGGGGTGGTGGTTGGTATGGTTGTATTGCATCATATGGGACCTGGGCATGGTGTAAATGGTATGGAATAAGGGGTGGAGAATGTGCTGGTTTTGGCTGAGAAGGGGTTAATTCTCCTCACTGTGGGGGTCGGCTACCTTTCCAGCTTCCCGCGCTCTGCCGCATGGCGGGGGGGGCTGGGAGGGGCAGGGCCATGGTGGGGGCGGCTGACCCCGACTGGCCAATGGCAGGTTCATTCCATACCATGTGACACCATGACCAATATATTGAGGTGGGGGCAGTTGCAGCGCGAGCGCGGAGGCGGCGCGGCGTCGGGTCGGCGGGCGGCGCGCGGCTGCGGCGCGGGCAGTTTGTTCCGGCGGTTCGTTCCCCCTCTCCCCTCCCTTCCCCCCCCCCCCCCCCGGGGCTTTGCGCCTCTCGTTGTTCTCCTTTACATTGCATTTCTACTGTTGTTTTCTTTTAATTTTAATTATTAAACTGTTCTTATCCCAACCCACGAGCGTTACCCTCCTGATTCTCTCCCCCGTCTACCGGTGGGGGAGTGAGCGAGCGGCTGTGTGGGGCTGAGCTGCCGCTAAACCACGACACAGAGTCTTCCGTAATATCTCCTTTAATGAATTTCCAAGTGCAACCTAGACCTTTGTTATTTTGTGCAGCATAAAATTTATCATCTCAATAATTTCCACTATGTTCTAAACCTACAACTGCTCTTCTAAAGCTCTAAAAAAAACCCAATAACCCTTCATTACTTTAATTTGAACACCAAAATTTTTGAGAGGATTTTATACATAGTGGTTGGAAGTCAGTTAATCAGAGATTTGGTATTAGCTGCATCTTCCAAAAATAAGTTCTTAATAAGCAATAAGAAGTGCTAATGGAATAACTAGATGTCCTGAAGGCTTCACCAGGCAGACAGGTGTCCCTCTGGAGGCTTCCAAAAGCACTAACTTCTTTCAAGTTGCTATGTATGGAACATGTATAAGAAGGATTATTGTACTGAAATTCAGTACACGATATGTTTCTGTTAAGACTATCCTTTTTGCAAAGAATGCAACCTCTACTGAAGTGAAAACTACTAAAGCTAAATATTCTTCTTCAGAAGAAATGCTGTCATCTGCACACTGAAAATTCATGTTTTTAAGCCACCTTCTAGCACAGTAAATAAATTCTGATCACGCTTGAAATTGATCAGCAACACAGTGGTGACAGTTTTCAAATACATCAAATTTGTCTGGTTCTGCATTAAATCATTAAGGTAATCCATTTCAAGCTAAGGTTATTTAAAATGTTTTTTAAATGCCACCTTTTCCTGCTGATTTTCTTCTTTTCTTTTCTTGGACATCATCTGAATGAAGTAGTCCACATTAACTCAAAGAAATCTAGAACATTTCTTCCCAAATATTACAAAAGCTTAAATACATTTCCCTGTAACAGCTGTTATTTCCTATGTTAAAGAAAATTTCTATATCATGTTATCAACATCAGAGAATTTAGCTTCATTTTGCTTCAAAATGTAATCTTTACACTGTTTCAAAAGTTCAAGAACTTTTGAAGAATTTGCACTTGAAAGATACCACGGAAAATAGTCTTCTTGTCAATTAATTGTAACCACTGTATTAGTTATCTATGTGTACATATCTCAGCAGTATAGTGCTAAATGCCGGAGAGAAACACTATTCTTATATGTGATGTAAAATGAATGCCATAAAGAGCAAGACAAAACGCCTCAGACAACAGCTCTGTTATGCCAAACAGAAACTTACACTCTATTGAGCATCACACACTAGTGGGGGAATTCCTCACTCAGTGTCCAAATTCTTCACAGAAGCAAAAGAAAAAGCATCTGGGGGGGGAGCTACTATCAATCTGTAATGCACCTTAACAAATAAATGTGTTCCAGTAATTGCAAGCTCCACTGAAAAAAACTGAAGGTGAGCTTTGAGACAGATATTTCATTTAAACTAGGTGCCTTGGGTAACTCATATGTTTAAAATTGAGAAAATAAATTCTTATTACATTAGAAAAATAACTAAACAGCAGCCATATGCAACTGCACTAAATCTAGATAAATAAGGACAACAACATCTCCTTCTTGTAGTATTCTTGAAATCTTCTTACAACCTCAATAATTCTACTGTGCCTTCATTTAATGGAGCAATGAAATGAGTGATATTAATTATCATAAACAAGCACATAAATGTTTGTAGCAGTTAGCCGGCAAAACAAAAGGAATCATCTTGGAAAAACTATTCAAACAACTTGGAAACACAAAGCTGTCAAACCTAATTAATCTAAAATTGAGAAACCTGTTCCCCCTATAGGACACTAAAATATCTCTGCTTGGAAATGACAAAAGGGTCATGTAACTATGGCATTATGTAGGACACCAAACCTTGGAGATAGACGTCTGACATTTCATATTTTGCCCAACATAATCTTTCAGTGCACAAACCAAAGTATCCTTTAGGGACTTGGAATGTACCTGATAATTTTGGGACTTACATCAGACACAATGCTAGCACGGTCAATATTACCTCGCAGCCATGTGGGGACTATGCCACTACAAATCATGTCAAAGGTGTACACTCACAATCCATTCTTTGCTATTGAGTGCTTTGTTTTTTCTGAGGTAATTTATGGAAAATTAGCACAAAATGACAGTTAAGTTATGGTGAAGGACTATCAAGGAGATAATAAACCTGAATATCATTATCGGCAAAAGAAAAGAAGGTCATTCAGCAAATAAAGGTCAAATGGAGGAATCAACCTAAGTTGCTGTGCAATGCCAAGAGTGAAATGCTATTTCAGCAAATACACTGACATGAGCCACTCGATAGATCTTTTCCTGTTTAATCCAAACAGCGAAATTCCCTGTGGCAGTGAAGCTGCTTTTTACTGGCTCTCTCTGTTGCCAGAGTGCACTCAGAGTTAGCAAAAGATTGGTGGATTAATAATAAATCAACGTAAGTGGCCAATTTGTCTCTGTGGCGTTGGATTCGTTATATCATCCTAACTTATCTAAATGTGCATGCATGACAATGCTGCAAACTAGGAATCGATGACACGTATCAAGCACATGATGCTTTTAATCTTAAATATTTTATGACACCTATGTGTTTAATATTAATTGTGTGGGGTGGTGTTTGTTTGGTTTGGTTTTGATTTGTTTTCACAAATAAAATGCTTTCATCCAATCTGTTCCTGTTTTCAATGTTGTAAAATCCTAGAGAATATAACATTATCTTGAGGAGATACAGGGCATGATTTTCTCTTCATTCAAACCAGTTTTACTCCTATGCAAGCATGCTTATTTCATGTATGTCTGAGTGGGAGGAAAATAACTCCCCAGCTGTAATACTATACAATTTGGATTGGTTTCATTTTTTATACAAAAGATATCAGGCATTTTACTGGAAAAGAGTTTTCTCACCAACTGGAATTTTGTTCAGCAACTAACCTGTAACTGTTTTCTTATTTCACAGCTTTATTTTTCACATCACCTTTGCTAGATGCCTGTCTATTACCTGATTTGCAAGACACCTACATTGCCTCTTCTCAGAGTGCAGTGAATAGCTCATGTGAAGAACAAATACAGTTATGAATCAGAAGCTCTACAGCATGCTGTATTCTATTAAATAATAGAAACAAGCATTACAGTATAATGCCAGTTATGTTCTAGTGTCACTTAATCTTTATGGGAAATTAAGTGCTTTCTAGAATGCCATACTTTATCAATTACAGTTGAGTAAAAGTTTCGTTCTGTACTGGTCCTTAACTAGCCTTCTACCAAACATAAATATGTTTGCCTTAACCTTTGACACTTGTCACCCTCCATGAGAGGCACGAGAGGTAATATTTCAAGTATTTCAGGACAAGTCATAAAGAATATGGGCTTTAAATAAAATCATATTCAAAGACAGTGGCATATGAATGAAGCGCTCCAATTTCAGAAGGCACTCATAGCAGAGCAAGCAACTGAAATGTCTGGAGAAGGATGAAGGGTCTCCTGTGAAGCCACTAGGAAGATATTTGAACTGGCCTATTAAGACATGTATCCCTCGTTTCAAATTTTGCTAGACAAAACCATATCAGTACCACAAAAGCATATTTCAGATGCACATTCTTAATATCAGATGGAATAGGAATAATGTAAACACTATACACAAAGCACATCATGGTACAAGGGACTTAAGAAGTGTTAAAAACATATCTGAGAATGTTTCAGTGTTTTCTGCAACATTTCAGCCCCACGGTTCTTGCATGCACGTATGATATAACACCTTCTTTTAATGGTTCTTTGAAAAGATTAACTCATTCTTTACTCTTTGTGGGTATAACCAATATGAGCTATGAAAGCCTTCACAGCTAATATTAAATTCCTTAAAGATAGGGGTTGTATTAAGGCTTAAAAGCTTTAATAAGCTTTTGGTTTTCACTTTCTTCCCAACGACTCCTTTTTGTGACTTTTTTTACAAATTTCACTTATCATATTGAATTATTGGTTTCTCTTAGATATAAATGGGTGGATATCAATGCACATATTTTCTCTTCAGTGGATAAAGGTTCACAGGACAACAGTAGTAAAAATATTTTTTACAGAAAGATACAGAAGATTATATTTCCAAGTCCTAATAAAAATAATTATTCAGTTTTATTGTCACATGAATCTCTGTAATTGTTCTTTGTTTTGTTCTGTTGTGACAAAATTACAGTGGAAATGTGGCAGTGACTCAGTTTCACCTTCTTCTTCCCATTCACCTAAATCTTAATAAAATAGAGACATTAGGCTAATATGACATAGTTTTCCCCTGAGAATGCCCCCATAAGAAGGAAGATGACAAAATTATTATAAATTTATTCCACTCACCTATCTTTAGCTTTTTAAAAATAAGGCATCTATTGCCTAAGCTTCCCCTGCAAAGTAGGGGAAGAGAAAGAAAAGAGAGAGAAGGGCCTCTTGAGGGAAATGCAGCACCTACTGTAGAATGAAATGATGACTTGCCATCTCCATTGGACATGCCTCCTAGACAACTAGTCTAGACACAATACTGAACTTTTAAATAACTAAACTGAATTGAGCTTGCATTAGCCTTGAGATATTCATTGCTGAAGTCATAAGCTTCCTGCAGCAAGCCTATTACTCCCTCTGGTTTTCAGTTTTCCATTTGCAAAGTCATCGTAATTCTTATTTGTATCACAGAAGACACTATGAAAAGACAGTTAAATATTATGATGTGTCTAGTTATTGCAGTAATGGGAACTGCATACCTGAGCTTCAGTAGGATGTCAAAGAACTTGGCATTTTTTCTGGAACACGCAGTTCAGTGTATTCTAGACAACTGCAGCTAATTACAAGGTTTTATCTTCCTTTTTGTTCCTAAAGAAGCTCAAAGTATTTCATTTACTGAAATATTCAGTAGATCCTGACAAATTGAAGGACAAAACTTATAAGATATTTATACAGATTATAATGGACTGCTGGAAGCTAAAGCTCTTCCTAAGAAGGGTTCCACTTTCTTCCTTTGGGATAGGAAGGAGAGGAAGTCTATCGCCTAGTGTAAATTTGGAAGCTCTGTGTGACTGCTTAGTATGCAGTCTGAAGGGACAATCAATCGAGACAAAGCTATTCTCAGAGATTTGATTTTTAACTTCACTTCTGATATTGCCTTGGTTACAGAAATTAATGTCAAATAAGTAACAAGGGGATCAAGGATAATGTAAGTCAAACAGGCTATCTTCCCTATGGGAAAAGCTGTCAAAAGCAGACAAGAAAATGGGGTCAAAGTGTTGCCAAAACTGCCCTTCAGGGAAACAGCACCCTGCAGCAAGTATTACATGCCCAAAATTATTAAATTTTTTCTTGCAAAAATATACATAATTCCTTGTATAGTTATATATTTTTACATTTATGTCTATACATACATATATGTACAGACATACACATTTCTCTTATGATCTACATACTGAGCCAAACTTAAGTATCTCTGTCCTGTATCATAGACCCTAATGAAATGATCAGAATGTTTATGAACAATGGCTGAATTTCAAAACCATTGTAAACATGAAGACCTTCACAGAGAAAAAAACACACTTCAGTATTATGGGACTTCAGAAAGCAGGGTTTCACTTGTGTCTTTACAATTCCTGATTTAACATCGAACAAGCAACTGGAAACTAGGTCTTCAACACTGCAAGAGTGTTGCAGTGACAATTTGTTCTTAAGTTTTAGGTCATTGGCTGATGTCAGGAAAACCACAGCCTAATTTCTTATGCAAAATCTCTGGAGAGAGAGCAGTTTAAGAAAATGATTCATAATGTAAACTGTAAACAGGAATTAATAAGTTTCTTGAGCTAATCTTCATTTTATCTTTTATCAATACACACAAATTTCAAGCCGCCTAAAAATTATTTCTCTTCACTGGGCTGTTCTGTATAAATTCTATCGATTCTGTGCAATTTACTTCATTGCCAACTGACATGATTAAACATAATGATTCAGGTGACTGATGTGCCTCAGATCTATTCCATGCTGTAACACAAGAAAGAGCTGGATACAGGAAACTCTCGTCTCTGTTGACAGAGTATTAGTCAGTGAGTCACATCAGTAGGTTATTCATTTATAGACTAATTTGGCCAGAGAGAAAAAGGACTGTGGTTTGTTGTTAATAGTTGTGGAGGAAATGGAGAAAGATAAAAGTTCCCATATCTTTATACAAAGGTACATATTCTTTGTTTTACAGTTACTGGGTAAAATGATGAAATATTCATGACAGCAGAAACTGTGACTTTGACATCTAGTTCCTAGCAAGCCATCCTAATCATTAGACTAGAGGCCCGTGGTCATTCCTGCTATGTTTTTCAGCTCATGAATCTCAAGTTACTCCATACAAATTGAAGAACTCTCAGGGGGAAAGACTGAGAGCTGCCTTTTCTGATGCCTGCAATGGTGAATATCCCTGTGGATTTTGAGATGAGCAGCGGCACTGAACCCACAGGCATTAGAAATGACCCATACTCCTTACCCCGGTGTCATGCTTCTAACTGCTGAATTAAATGCAGCAGAAATCTACCTTTCTAATAGTGCCAAATCCTCCTCAGTTTTTTGTTTTGGTTTGGTTTGGTTTTTGGTTTGGTTTGTTTTTTTTTTTAATGAAACCTAATCAATTGCACATGCTCTGATAACACTTAACAGATTGCATATTGCACATAAAACAGCCAAATCTTTTAAATTGTGAACCATAAAGAGGTTGGTGCTTGAGCTGGAATTCAGCTGTTCCACACTCTTGTCCCTGAAATAGGCTTTTGATAGCCAAGGATGAAACAGAACTTGGCAAATGGTTTAAAGAGCATGTGCCATATAAAGGCAAGCAATAAATAGATGGAGCAAAATGAAGAGCCATGCAAACTTCTGATGTACAGAGGGTTGGACTAGAAACTGAGGAAGAAAACAGAATAGCTCTGAATGATCAGGCTGCATGAAAAAAGCAATACAAAGTTAAGGTAACTGAGATTTTTGAAAACCAGGATGATACATTTTATCATTATGGATTTGGATATAAAGAGTAAAAAGGAAAGGAAAAGAAAGTAGAATTTTGAGTCCTTAAGATAAGGTATTCAGGTTATCAGAGCATAAATATATTTAGTTTGTGTTCCTGGCATATATCCTTTCCACCCCTACAAGTCTCTAGCTTACACAAAGAGATAAGTAGTTCCATATATCTGTTGGCTTGGAGGCCAACATATGGGTCAGCAGTAATATATGGCTCAGAAGCAATTTTTTTGATATTAAAAAATGAGATTGCTAAAGGAGATGACCTTATTATTCTAGAATTTTGATAAGTGCTGCTTCAGACCCATTTCAAATAATACATATACAGCCCCAATTTAGAATGTAACATTTTTGTAATTTTTGTAGTGTTTCATACAAACATAATATCATTGTCTGTGAATGTAAGCGATAACAATCTTACAGAGTACCCTATCTTCACTTTTTTTAAAATCTGATGTGACTAAATCAGCTGTCTATAGAATCCATTGAGATGAACAATAAACTGTAAGGCAGGTATTCAGTATCTTCTAATAAACTGAATTGGCCGTCAGAGTTTTCAATAACACTTCAGAATTTATCTTAGAATATACAATTAATTAATGATACATCCCTTTTTGTTAGCAAGTATTTCTTAATAAAAGATAATGTATCTGCAGCTTTTCTGAAAAGGAGCTGGAGGCCAACATCAAGTTGAACATGAAATGGCAACGTGCCCTTGCTGCAAAGTGGGCTGTATCAGGCATGTTGCCAGCAGGTCAAGGGGTGTGATCCTTCCCCTCCACTCCGCACAGGTGAGGCCACACCTGGAGTACTTGGTCCCAGTTCCAGGCTCCTCAGTACAAGAGAGGCATAGACATACTTGAGAGAGTCCATAGAAGAGCACGAAGATGCTGAAGGGACTGGAGCATCTCTCCTGTGAGGAAAGGCTGAGAGAGCTAGGACTGTTCAGCCTGGAGAAGAGAAGGCTCAGTGGAAATTTTATCAATATATATGAATTCCTGAAGAGAGGGTGCCAACAGGAGGGAGCCAGGCTCTTTCCAGTGGTTTCCAGTGACAGGACAAGAGACAATGGGCACTAACTGAAACACAGGAGGTTCCCTCAAGAAACACTTTTTTACTGTGAAGGTGACCACCCACTGGCACAGGTTGCCCAGAGAGGTTGTGGGGTCTCCCTCCTTGGAGATATTAAAAAACCGTCTGGATATGGTCCTGGGCAACAGGGTCTAGGTGGTCCTGCTTGAGCAGCAGGGGTTGGACCAGATGACCTCCAGAGATCCCTTCCAACCTCAACTGTTCTGTGATTGTGTGAAGGTATAGTTATTGATTTTTCACTTCTTCATGTTGAATTGTGTATTACATTCTTCACAGTGTTACTGTTACAGTTCTTCATTATTGATTAGTAATTTTCAGACCAATCATTGTAACCATGTGGTAACTGGGATTTCCCTCAGCAGAAAAGTTACTTTTTTGTGTGCGTAAATTCTATTTAGAAGACTGTTAAAAAAGTATAGGCTTTCTATGTTATTGAAAAAGGATTTTTTTTTTTCCAAAATCCTGGGCCTGCTACCAACTATTTGGCTGCTTTGTTATTAAGACAGTCAGAAAGTTGAACAGCCCATTCACAAAGTAGATCACTTTACAGTTTATTCCGCTCAGTAGATTTCAGCAGAAAATAATTTTCTTAAATAACAGAATGAAATGCTGAACAGCCTAGGAACTTTGCTTTCTTATAAACTGCCAGGCAGGTTCCAAGAGATGAGGACCTACCTACAACTGAATGATTTGTTTCGTAGAGAGGCAGCCTTGCCAGAGTAGAGTGACTACTTCTTTGTAGCTGGGAGGTCAAAAGTATAGAAAAATGGCCTGTCAAACCACACAGGTACTAAGAACAACCCAGAGCCCCACAAATTGGAAGAGAGAGCAGAAAGCTGCTCAGGGCAACAGGGTTTCCAATGGACTAAATCACAAAGAAGAAAATTAGGAGCCTATGAATGTTTTGTTTGTGACAAACCGCCTTTCTCCTATAGAGAACGATTTAATCAGACGTTTGTTCATACTTACCTGTTGTTAATAACAAACATATATTAGTGCATTGACTAGTTTGTAATTATGTGATTATGAATAGTAATTGAGATGCATGAAGATCTTGGTGAACAGATTGCACAGAGCAGAAAATTGTAGTGCCAGCTCTCTAATATGCCTTCAGTGTTGGCCGTTAAGTGGGCCAGACTCTGTGGATGAATTAAGAATGTCTTTGGCTGCAGTTCATCCAGACATTCAAATACTTGAAGCTCAGTGTTAAGCATAATTCTTAAACTCTCCTTAAATTATCTTAAACTCTCCTATATGCTGTCAAACACTACCTTAAGCCCTCCAGCAAAGCAGACATGAGATTTGGTTCAATCCATCTAAGATGAAAGCAGCTTTCCTAGTGATAGTGAAGATTGACACCAAGTTCTATATATAAGAGATGAAAAAAAATCTCTGAACCCAAAAGTATCACTGATATGTAATTCTTAGTTTGCTTTGTGAGCATACTGACGATCTAACCAGAGAGCAACTACACAGAGGAATGAGAAGAAATTAATTAAAAAAAAAAATCTTTCAAATTATATTTCTGTTCAGAATCCCTGGAATCCCTTAATCTCAGGCTAGTTCTCAGAACCGCAGGGTGCATACTTTTGGGAAAATATCTGCATTTGCATGCTAGTAATAGGGTTCCTGTCTCAAGCCCCAAATACTTTTTTCAATAAAATAAGTTAACAGTGCATATTTTCTAGTTCTATTTAAGGTTCTCATGGTGAATAAATCTGCCAAATAACTTTCAGCTCTTTAGAAATCTTCATAATATTGGTGCAGTAATCTTCAGAATGCAAATATGAGATAAGAAAGTCTCACTTCTGATTCATTCTCTGAAAGTGTGATTTAAAAACTGCCTCATAAGGAAAACTTTTGACCCTCAGAAAAACTTCACTTTGTATTCTACATTTCTTCCTCCAAAAGTTCCCCAAAGTTTCTGGTTATTACTTAGTTTTGATACTTTTGAATATGCTTCATGGAGATCTGAATTGTAACTTCTAGTTCTGTTCAGTCATTTATTTTTTTGTCCCATATGACTAATCCTACATTTCTAAAAACACTCAGTCCTCATTCCTGTTCATGAGTCTGTTCTGCATTTCGTACCTCATAATAAATATTTTTTGTTTATTTCAGGCCACCTGGTATTCTTTCAGTATATGCATTTTTACTGCACAGCCTCACTGGCATAGCCTTGAAATTCTTCTGAGAGATATATTCTTATTTTGTCTGAATAGCATGGTAATGTTTGCCACTCTAAAGATGGGTAAAATTCAGATAGTAGTACTGTCTTACTTTAGTTCTTAGTAGTAGTCGAGGACAAATCCCATCTTGTCCCCCAAATTGTATTTGTAGCCCTGAAAGCTCATGGAAGGCTTTCACTTTTCAGATCAGATTTTGCTCCTCACTAAAAATCATGCCAGCATTGTTTTTTACCAGACTGCTGGTATACTCTTCCTAGGCATTGTCTGAAAAATTTTTAAGAACTTAAGACTTTTTACCTTTTTCTTACATACAAAGGGCGTTTCTTCTCATTCCTTGAGGAGTTTACTTCATTGTCATATCTTGTTAAATAATAGAGGTTTGTGACCAATTGCTGGCCATAAGCCCAATGGCACTTAGGTTTTTGGGGCCACAAGTACTAAGGATGTACTCTCCCTAGAGCACGGTGGCTATATCCACATTACAAAGCACTTGATTCTGAAGCCTCTTTTTGGTCTGTTGAGGTCCAGTGGTCCATCACCATTTTGTGTGATTTTTAAAATAAGACTGAATGAAACACTATGAAACACTGTGAGTACTAGGAGGCAACCTTCCAGAGAGGTATTTTCATTGCATGAAACCGAGGGCATGCAATGGATGTACCATGAGGGTACCTGAAGGCATTATCTTTTAGTAATAGTTCCTGGGGTGAACTTTTCGTACACTGTGCATAGCACTGAGTGGTTCAAATTAAAGTCAGAGAGTGGGCTAACAAATTAGCCATGAGGATGAACTATGAGAGTACTCAGGTGTGAATGTACTCCAGTTATTTTTCTGATAACTTCTTACTATTTGACGGCCTCTGTAGACTGATAATTCAACCCAATTTTCCTTCCTGTCTGTCCCACTACCCACTTGTATAACCCCACCAATATAGGCCTTTCAGACAAGGGTAAGACACGCTGCAGTCATGGTGTGTGAAAAAAACAATGGCATTTTAGATTACTTCCGTTGCTGTTTCCATTCTTATTCTCCTGCTTTGGAGCTTCTGCCTGGTTACATTTAACTACTGTTGCATTTTCCTTTTTAAATGCAGTGCTACTGATAATTTTGTCCTTTCTCTGGGGGCAAGAACTATTGTATAAGTGGGCCTTAGTCCTACCATCTAAAGGCCATTCTTCAGACTTCGGGGTTTTCTCCACTGAATTTATATTTTCCTTAGGAGACTGTAGTCTGCCAATAAAATATCTGTTGAAACAACAGTATCCCAACCACTTAAAAATATTTGTATACAAGTGACAAAATACTTTTTTTTTTCCTTTGAGCATCCTCCTTATAGTATAAGGCCTTATTTGACTAATTATACAAAATACATTTTAATATGATATAGATTAAAGCCTAAAACACCAGTATGAGTTATTAGGGAAACTTTATCACAAGTACAGTGAAGCACTGGTACAGGTACTGGAAAAGTTGTGGAGTTCCCATTTGTGATTTGATGCTGTCAGTCCTCTACTGTCATGAGCCTGCTGTAAACACTCTAACAAGGGTTGGAAGCAGCAATTTCATCTGTAATGCTGAGCTCTAGCACAAGACAATAAAGCAAAATTCTAATGTGCCCTTTATTGTAAGACTTAGAGTAACATGGTCTATTATTTAAACCTTTATGGCCATTTCCTACTTAATTTTGAGTGAGCATTGGGATGTATCTTTCATCAGGATATATCCTTTCAACCAATGTAGAAGGAACACAGAAAATAAGTCACAGAAAGAACACTTGGGTCAAAGTATTCAGGACACATCTCAGAAATACTCATTATTCAGGTCATTGATTTTGCTACTTTGTTTTCAGCATAGGAGTGAGTCACCAAATGGCGCTGAATATTTTCAGCTTGTGGCGTTCACAGAGAGCAGTATTAATGAAATCTGTATTTTCTCACATAATCAAGACACAATCTTATGCTCTTCATTCAAATGAATTTTCAATTTAAGGTCCTGTCTTTCAATGAGTCTATCCAAAGGAGCCTCTCTCCAGACAGAGAATAGAAAATGCAGACCTCAAGTGCAAATACGATTGTTTTTATAATATCTTTGTTTTGGACCTCTTAAACAAATATTGAAATAAAAAGGTACCAACACATCCTGATTTTTTATTTATTTGTTGGCACGATTTTAAATATAACAGCAATATTATAAAAGAGAAGATATAACAGGGACTTCCTAAACAGCCTCTGATATTATTAAATTAGTGTGTTGTCCACCAAGACAGGCATATGCATGTCCTGGCCTAGGACCCCAACTTTCTTTTGTCTTAGGTGAATTTTCACAGGCATCAACCAAGTTAATGGAATCAAAGCCATTGTTCAGACGGTGAGAAGTAGTTTCAGGCTCCCTTAGACATTCTGCTTTAGATCTTCCACCTCAGCTATGTTTCTAGGAGCTTTACCAACCCTCAGCAGAGGCAGGCAGGGAGGATACTATCAGGGCCTTTGAACACTCTAACTCACTCTGGCAATGTTTAAGCAAGAGGCATGCATTAAAAAAAAAGTATTATTTTGAAGAAAGACATTGAAAGGAGGTCAGAATAAAGCAAAGAACTGAACTCACATATCTTAGTTCTCAAGCTGTGACCTAAACATTGGACAATTATTCCCCTATTTATCTATGATTTCACTAGATTATTGATAGAATTCTAAACATCAACAGAAATTTTTTGTCCCCAGACAAAATGGAAATTAATTATATCAACTATTTACCAAATATTCAGATAAAATTGGACCTTCAACAAAAGTTAGGTGTATGGTCAAGATTTTCTTCTCAGGTATAGTTACACTAGATCTACTTTATCACTTGGTTTTTACTTTATTTTTGTAAATGGACACAGAATCTATTACTAAGTAAGTAAGTGAGGTGTCCAGCTTTCTGTCTTCTATCTTCTTTGGCGAACTTTGTCTTTTTTTTTTTTAATTTACTTTTTTTTAATTTTTAACCTGGATATAACAGAATTAAGCCCTGAGAAAATTTTAAAAAGTAATGGATCAAGATTTTAATGCTGTTTCTTGATTGCAATTTCTAATATAATTCATATAAATCTGTTTATATAATTTCTAAATGTGTTCGAGCTAAGTCAAGTACTATACTGAATTGCAGGAAGTTATCATACATATAATGTTAACTAAATATTAATGTTCTTTGCCAGTTTGCTCCTAAGGATGACATCAACTTAATAAATGTAACATTTTTTTCTTTTTAGTTTGTGCTTCATTCTGTTTAACTATTAATGGCAGACTGTGATCAATAAATAGTATCAGGAGACATATTTTGCAAAATTGTCAAGGGCCAAACCAATAGCAAGTTCTGTATGTGAAGGAGATCTGCCACGGGAGCAAGCATAGATGGAAAATGATGGGAAGGCAAGGTGAGACTGGCTGTATTTCTCTCTGACAAGTCTATGTTGAAAAGTTTGGTTATTGAGGGGTTGACTTGAGAAACTTACAATGAAAAAGTGCTTACTAATATGAACTCTTCTTTCCAGCCACGGACTGAGCATTTCTGCTGCCTTTCTGTAATCTGTGGTCATTCATTAATTTTTAATTGCTCTGGAATGGTTTCAGCCACCTGTGTTGCTTTATTACATTGCAGCCCACATTGTGATCTATGGAAAATAAAATCAAGAAGGAATGGAAGAGATTTGAGAGCTTCACAGTCTCTGAAGTTAACAATTACAGGTTTATCTTGCAAATAGCATGGATCATGCAGTCATAATCTTGGCCACACACTGGGTTAGCATTTGATTTTCTAAAGAGCTAAACTCTTTCTGAAAAGCTTTTAGGTCAATTCACTTCGCTCTTTCTGCACTAATTATTTAGATTTCGTTTTCCTTTAATTAGAAGATCGACCATACCCAGAAGTGCTCTTTCGCTCCTTCAGCTATACATACGGGCAACCTAGGGTGAATTGGCTCAGCTGCAGACGTCTAGGATGCAGTTCAAATCCTCACACACAAATGCCTAATGTCATTTTGAAAGCCTAGGATGCCTTGGATAGACAGACCAGGTTTCAGATCTGACAGGTGCTGGAGGAGATCTGTACTGTTCTGGCATGGCACATGGATGCAGGGTACCCAGAGTGCCCCCAACAGTGCAAGGCACTGATGTTAGGTACCTCAGGCAAACCCTGTGTGAGACCCATGCAGATATCACCAATATAGGCAACAGACTACTGGGAGGATGTCAAAGAGGTCCAAAACATGTGTCATACATGCTTACATGTCTGAACTGAACTCCTACCCTACAGACATTTCAAGTGCCTGAAGCTGAGCTGACATGACATATGACAGAGAGACAAAGAAATTAGTCCAGTAAAAGGTATTCAAGTTAATCCCAAATACTCCTCAATTTATCCATTTAGTTAAACTTTTGAACTAGGACCAATGAATTTGCACAGAAAATGCAAGCCATAATAAAAATTATCTCTATGAAACTAAATGTTGCATAAAAATATAATGGTTAAAATGCAACTTGAAAGTGTCTTGATTGAAGTCAGCTCCCGATTGAGACACTCAAATTTCAGCTGCTGCTCCAGATACATAGAATTACCTTATAGGCGCTGCACCAAACCTGGCAGCCTGTGCCTGCCTCCAGTATCATATTGCTAGGGAACAAAATGATGCCCTGGAGATCTGGTGACACCTTCAGTGGAGTCAGGAAAGGAACTCGCCTCAAAAGTACATTTCATCAGCTGAACTGCTTTGTACGCATCACTATTTACATTGATTAGGGACTTGTCTGAATTGTCTAAACACGTGTCTAGTGCTATTTGAGATGCTGTCAGGTATCACATCTGGTCAACAGCTGCTGCTCCAGAACTGTGCAGATATCCCGTGTTATATCTACCTGCTCTATGCAGGTCATTCTAGTTATTCTGGGTATTGCAAACAGTACGCTACAAGCAGCGTACCTTACTAAATGAAAACTCAGTATTATAAATCCCTGAACTACAGTGGGAAAACCTGACATGTTTAACCATAGTTGTAAACTAATACTAATATTAACTGTAGCTGTACGCTTCTACGGGAGAACTTATCTTGGGCCGCATACCTCCGGGACACAGGGCTCTACCCACCCTGGGGACAGTGATGCACAGACACCAATACGATGGATACAAAATGTCCGTTTATTTAGCTGCGTCACACGCTTATATAGCTCTTGCGCTTCCTGTTCCTGCCACTCCTATGGGGAGGAGTCTATCTTTCCGTCACATCCCGTGATCTTCCGGTCGCCGATCCCTGTCTATTCCCCTACAATTAACGTATTCAGTAGTTTCTAACATCTATATTGAACTCGATAGTTGATTTTTACTTATTATTTAAATAAAGATTGCACTCAAATAACAATTTGACATACATTTGACAAAAATTTAACCCTTGGATTTGTTGGGGGTTTTTTTTGTTTGGTTTGGGTTGGGTCTTTTTAAATATGTATGTACACTTCACGTGTGACCTTCTCTGAATTTCAGTATTACCCTCTGGGTCTTGCATATCTCTTCTGCCTGTGCTCCAAGATGGATGGATGCCAGCCAGCCCTGATCTGAGGGTTGTGAGCACAAGCTAATACAGTAATCTTAGTGAGAGTACAGAACCGTGCTAATAAAGATGCACAGCTTTCAGATTGAAACTTGCTGGCCTTTAGCCAGCTGTGAGCACAACTAAAATGAGTGTAGGTTTGTCTGCAAAAGGCCAGGAAGATATGCTGTGACTTGCAATAAGGCAGATTCACAGCAGTTCATAAAATGATCAAGTAATTGGCACAGCCAGGTCTTGAAGGGCAAAATGTCTGAAAACATCTGTGGCTAATGTTTGAATAAACATGGCGTATATCAAGAATTGTTTGTGGACATAATAAGACTTCTAACTTTACAGAAATGCAAGTAGGAAAAATTACGTCCCAGTGAGCTCTAGGAAACTGGGAAGTGATATAAGGATTATACATACAGCTTTTTTTTTTTTTACCCAGAGAGACTGTGTTAATTGGGGATGAGGTACAAAGATAAAAATGCTCATTCATTAGAATGTGTGGACCTGATATCTGGACTATTTCACAAGTGGGCACTTTAGAAGCCACTTAAGTTAAAATAATAATGTACTTGGATTAGACAACATTTTATATAGATTTGACAAAAAATACAATTGAATGACCTGTGTAACTAAGGAGAATGTAATTCTCTAATTTCATGCTTATATGGTTTACAAATGTTAGGAAAATGAAAAATTTGCAGGAGATAAACTATGACATAGGTCGGTTATTAGAAATTATACCATCATTACAACCCATTTTGTCAAGCCACATTACAGGAGAAAACAAGATTTTGTATATAAGCATAAATCACAGGACTTGAGAAGGTTTTTTTCTGATGCTGTGCATTGTTTTTTGACGGAAGATAACACCTTGACACTCAACATTAACTCATGACTTTTGATTTCTGCAGTAAGAAACCTGTGACATCTTACAATAATTTTAGTGACTGATAAAAGACGAATGCAGAAAAAGTTTTTAGTTCTACCTAACCTAATCAGAATCAATTAAGATCTTCATCAACATTAATTCTATTGATGCTGCCACTTCCATTACATACAAAGAGGCAGTTTTCCTATTCTCTGTTTGTTTGCCACTATATATGTTTTGGTAGTGGCAGTAAATGGCATAAGATTTTTTTTTCCTTATGTACACATAAGTCAAAAAGTCAAAATACAAAAGTTTTTTAAAATGTGGTATGAAAGAACATAATAAACAATGAATTGTGTTCATTTTCTACTGATTATAACACTTCTTGATTTTATATTATCACCATCCAGTTGAGTAGAGCTCCTTATGTTTAGAGCAAAATTATGTAAGTTTATGGCAATCAGCTTCTTCATATATTGTATGCAGAAAAATGCCAGCAGGCTTTGACTACTATTAAAGTGAATAATCCCAGGAAATGTACCAAATAAAATATGCATCTATTTAAATGTGGAGACATATTAAATTTCCTTTTGTTTGTGATGCAATCCTATGATATTTTCACCATCTAGTATACACACAAATTGCCCAATACCCACTCATACAGTGAATATGTACATTCCAGGGGAATGCAAATATATATTCAAGAATAGACACATATGTCTAACAAACTAAAAATATGGCAATTTATCAAATCTCCAAAGTGGGATTTCACACAACATTTCTTGGGTTAGTCTGCTATAATGTATGCAGAAGGAAGTGTAGAATAAAGCAGTCAAACAGTAAGTGTAACACAGAGTAAAAAACAACTTTTGATCTGTTTAAAAAACTGGCATTATCAACCATTAGACAGCTCTCCAGTGGTAGGTCATTATCTGGAGATACATAGGCCTGGGTTAATTCCACTGTACTAACTGTTTAAAAGGGCTAATGCTATACACCCAGTTGCCCATGAGTCCCTCTCCAGTTGGTGAAGAGACAGAGGCAACTTTGAAGGGAAAATTATCCCATGTAAGTCTGATTCAGCTTTTATAAGTGCCTCTATCTCTCCGCTTTTGGTGACCAACACACACCCACAATGGAAGAAGGCTCAGAGGAGATGGACAAGAAAGATGAGCTCAGGGAAGAAGGTAAGGAATGATCACCACCCAACATAGAGAAAACTCAGCTTAACACATGGGGGACTGGAGGGGAACCTTTGCTGCAGACACCTGTACCAGTAGCTTTGCAGGTTGTATAAACAGCTTTCCCTGAAATAATTAGTAGAGAGTAATGTCTTCCTGAGCTAGCCAGACCAGCGTGGGGTGAGGGGGAAATGTATACATGGTTCAACCCCACATAAAGTATAAACAAACAACTAATGAAAGGAGCTTTGAAGAGAGAAATGGTCTGGAGCTAGCTTTAACCCACATATTCCTTCCTGGCAACTGGGGACACCCGGTGGCATGATGGTGAGCATATAGGAACCAGTAATCAGAATCATGTTGGTATTGCGCTTCAACTGTATATTGCAATCGCTTTATTGTGCTTCTGTTCTGATTTCAGTATATTGCTGTATTACTCAAATCAAAATCCCATGTAATGCCTAATACCGTCAAATAAGTAAATTTGACATTAAACATTAAACCTTCCTCGTGTGGAATATCTAGAAGAACCTGACAGGACAGTATTGGACTCTGACACCACTAAACACAGGAGGCAGGAGGACACATAGGCTTCTTGTTTAGGAGACAGGCAAGACTTTTAATTAAGATTTGATGAATGAGGGCCAAATGAGATGTTCAGGTTTCAGGTCACTGGATTTTAAGTAGCATGCTGCCTAATAGGATTTCAGGGACTACAAGTAGCTGAGTTTGATCAATACAGTACAGTCATTTAGGAAATAATATGGCACAATCACATTTTGAGCAGCATTTTTGCAAATGTGTCTCGCTATATACCAGGTACACTGGCATTATTGGGGAGCTTATGATGTTATGTGGATGATTATCTTTTAATAAACAGTAAAAAAAACCCAAACAAACATTAAGTGAGGAAAAAACTCTCTGTTCTCATCTGAGGCTTATGCTTACCAAGTAATAGATATTTTCCTGATAGTTCTGTGAGCAAATGGTGGCCAATATACACTCTAGAATATGTAACTATATTAATCACATTAAAGAAAATACAATTGTTCTTCATGTTATGATAAAAAGGACAGACATTACTATCAGTACAGGAGTTGCATTTCAGCAGTCACTTCTGACTGTCAAAATAACTTATTCTAATAGGAAGATTCAAGGGAGGAGAGAAAGTGCAACCATATATTATGCAGCGAAAAAAATTCATCACAGTATCCCGTAATTTACAGACCAATGAATTCATTGCCCCAGGTTCCTGAATTTTTAATTTTATCTACTGTCAGTACAACCACTGTAGTTCATGCCAGTTGATGTTACCTGACATACATGCCACTCCACTACTATGCTCTTTCATACATCTAAGATCTAGCAGGACCCTTTACTTGCTTGGCTAAATCAGGTATAAGATTTAAAGGAATTTGGCCCTATGAGTTCATGTGTTTCTAAAGATTGCACCAGGTCTATGAGCAGGCTGTGACTATCAGGTAAGAAAATAGATGTATAAATGCTACATTTTTGTTTAAATAAACCCTTGAAAAAAGGTTGAAAGAGGAAGAAATAGTTGTAAAACATTTCCTAGGTAGATTTGTGTTTTCAATTAAAAATATTCTTAAAATCCATTTGAATTGAAAAGCCAATAATTTAGCTAAAATACTAATGAGAATAAAGAAGCAATAATAAATTTTTCTTCTATGGATGATGCACTCTAAAATCTATATAGGATTTATCAATATGGTTACCAAACATTCAAAAATAAGACAACTTTATATTTTAAATTCTTATTTTAAAATAAACTCTAAAATATAAACTTTAACAGTAATGGAAGCAAAGCTGGTCTGTATAAGAACTCAAAAGCCAAAGCCAGACAAGAAAATGAGAACTACTGTAATTTTTATTGCAAAATGGTATTTAAAAAAATGAAAAAACATGGATCAATGAAGGAAATTTTAAATTTCTCTTCTCCAAAAGCTACAGAAAGATATATTTATCTGTGGCATTATCTCAAGTCTACAATATAGAACATTAAAAATTTGTTACATTTTTGTTACATTCCCTTCAAGCTTGCTAATGTTTAGACACAGAAACTATCTATTAGTTGATGCATACATCTATATAGGATTATGCATACATGCTACTTCATGCAGCTTATAACAAGTCATTTTCAGATTGAACATTACTGTCTTAATGTGTTTCATTAAACCATTTAGAGCACCTTAAATAATTCAATGCAAACTGAGTCTTTGTTCTCTTATATACACCACAAAGCAAAAATAAAGCAAGACTGAACTTTGCCTAAAGATGTGGTAAGCTGTATCAGTAAATGGGGGAAATACCACAAGCTTTATTCCCAAACTAGAAATGGGATTTCATTACAGTGCTGAGCTATGGAACAATTACTTAAGAGAATTAACAGAGCAAGTGGCAGTTAACACCTTTTTTAAAAATAAAACTGGCTATCACTGTTATGTTAGGTGCAGATATCATCCGAAGTGTTTGATAGGTGTGTTGAGAGCTTGCCTTCAAATAGGGCTCGTAGGGGATTTAGTGAGAAGAAAACCTAATTTAATGATCATTGTTCAGATTTGACATGAGATAATCACATAGCTGCTCAGTTTGGAATTGCCTAAGATAATTTTGCCTATGCACAGAAGCAGAACTTCTGGTTCCCAGTTACATTTTCTGATGACTGCTGGTGCCAAGGTAGGCATTTTGATGGTCACAGTTTCTTACATGTGCACATAAATAGTTCTGTGGATCAGAGCCAAATTTATTAACCAACTTGTGATGCAGAAAATCTCTGGCAGAAGCAGGGACTGACTCGATACCTGGAAGCAAAGGCAGTTCATGATTACAGACCTGACCTGAAACTAAGGGAATGGCTGGTTTAATTCCCTGCTCTGTCACAAACTTTCTGTGACCTTCACCAAGTCCTGCTGTACACATCTATTTATATGTGTAGCCATCTCCAGCTTCCTTTTAAATGAATCAGCGTGAATCCCTGAAGCAGCGCAGTTGCATACACACAGACAGACCTGTGAAGCACGAAGGTCTCTGGAAGCTAATTCACTCCATTTCTCTTCCAGTATTTCCTTTTCAGCCAGGTTCCAGGACTGAAGATAACTAAAATTATTAAGTTTTAGTAGCTATGAGATCTTTGTCAGTGAAAACATAAGCATTTTAATTAGCTTTTTTTCTGCTCAACATGAACTAAATATTTATTTGAAGACACTTCCATTGTTCTGATTCAGACACAATCCAGATGGTATTTCTGGTTAAATTTTTCTCCTTACAGAGCTGCTACTTCAGTATTGTAAGTACGTCTAGCAAATGGGATCTTGGAAAGAAGTTTCACTGAGTCCTGTGCATCAGAACAGTAAGTTGTTCATTCCCATAGTAGATACCCATGGTTCCCTTGGTCTTTGGCACTATTCACTAGGATTGAGCTGTGAAGCTGAAATTTGCTGTTCAAATACCTTTAATAAAAACAACGCAGTAGGATGACTATAATTTTGTTTTGTCACTTCTTCCGTTTAAAGTAATAAAAACATTATATTGACATTCAAAGAATTAAAAATTAAAGATTTCAAAAAAAGACTGAACAGGTTTAATGTGATATTACATATTTCCATAAGTCAGACACTACTGCATAAGTGTCCTAACAAATGGTCTAGCAATCAATAATATGGTTACCATCGCATTTCTATTCCTATTATAGCACTTTTGTTTCAGGCTCTGGAAGAGTTGGACAACAAAGCAACAGCATAAATAAACCTGTCATTCTTTTCAGCTGTGTTTTCAGAATAAAAAAAAAATCATGATAGTGAAATTGGAAGACTTAAGGAAAGCCATTCATGTTACCCAGGAGAATACAAATCAATAGAAGTTCATGGCTCAGAGGTTCTCATTGATTGGAACATACTGGTAGCACAGTAATTTCAAAAACCAATGCAAGGTTTGCCAACCACACCACATTTTGTGATTGTACACAATAAAACATTATGACCTAGAAACAGCTCTCTACAGGACAGGCCTTTGAATCTCTTAATGCGTTTGACTCCAACATGGATCAGCTAAATACTGACCATTTGAAATGTATTTCAGAAAATTGTAAAACTCATAACATAGAAAGTTTAATATTAAAAAATCCATAAAATATTGTAGGCTGAAGAGCACAGACATTATACAGACAAAAGAGAAAATTAATATTTCAAGTGAAATTATATTTTGTAAAAAGGCACTTAAATGCCATGTAAGGCCCTTTAAAAAATGTACACAGCTAAACTCCTGTGTTCATTTATTAGCTGTTGAAGACATTATTGGCTGTCACAGTCAATTCATGCTGCTATGCCAGTAATTAACTTCAAGTCAGCAAGGGAGGGAAAAAACCCATCCACTCCTATTGCTCAGAGACATATCTCAGTTAAATTCTCAAGCAAAAACAGCCTTCTCTATCAGTTGTTGGTATGAAAAAAATGGATTATGTCTGAGCTGGTTGATGCTTATCCTGAACCACAGGACACGATGTGAATGCGATGTCCACAGTTCTAAACCACGGAATGAAGTTCTACATGGTGCATTCACTCCTGCTGAGCCAAAATACAATATTTAATTGAAGTATGAACAAATAATATAAAATTTTCTCCATTTAACTTTACTACAAGTTTAATTATTTTTGAGTCATGATAAAATGTACTGCTTGGTAAAGAAAAAAGTTAAAGATAAAAGGTAGAAACATTAAAGTGATTGTAAAAAAAAATAAGGATACAAAATCTTAAGTATCATTCAACCTTATCTCAAATTCAGACTAAATGAGAAGTTCATTAATTTTCAAGAACATGCTTGGTCTTGGATCTTAGCTATAACTAATGGGTTCAATGCAAGTCCCCAGTACTGCAGCAGGGTGAGTCACCAAGACTGGTCTGGTAAACCCAAGAATATGATTTGTCTCATTTTCTCTTTCATGTATCCTTTCACCACTGAAGATAAAATAAAACTTATTGAAGCAAGGCATCTCCTTTCATTGGTTAAAACTTGTTTTAATAATGTTATATGCAAAGTAGCATAGGTAATAAAGAATAGAATAAAACTGATTATAAAGTACAAAGATCATTAGAAAGGATACAATGAAATTGAATGTTTCACTTGGACCTGGAAAGTCACCCCTATGTTAGTCAGTCAGTGGTTTGTAAATTATGTGCCTTTTTCTTTTAATTTTTATGCCAGATAAGCCCTTTTATACCCAAGGAGGTTGCACATGACACTCAGGACAAGGAAGACATGCACAGGATATATGTATAGAGCAGTTAAAGAGGTCAAGAAGCAACCCTACATCTGAGATGGGTTATCTGTTTGATAAAGTGCTGTATGGTGGTCAGGCATTCAGGACTCCCATTTCCTGAGTCAAAAAAGCTGAACTGCAGAGCAATAATCCCCACAACTGTTATTTTTCTCCTTTTATATGTGTTTTGGTTTCAAACACAAAAGCAGATTTTGCATGGATGGAATATATCCATGCTTCATCAGGAGCTGTTATTTAGTTTGGCCTTAATCCTGTCCTAATTTTCACAATAAGAACTGCATATTCCTTCACCTTCTCCCACCACTCGTGCCATGCCCACAACCTATATCTACAGGAACTGCTCTATTCTGTAACTTGTGAAGAATGATTCTCTCTCTCAGCCCAGTCTAGATAAAAGACTTAGTAAGCTCCTTCTTCAGTGTATGGATGAAGACTTGATAGTGACTGTTTCTTGTTTCTTCTAATTTTTTTTTAAGTGTGTCTACCAGACTGCTCCACACAGTTCGTACTTCACCTCTGTCTCTAAAGCCACATAGCAGGTGGAAGAAATTGCTCGTGTCCAAGCATGGATCTATTGCTGAGTGCACCTGGTTCACTTCTCACCTGGTGCCTCTGCATCCCTTGTTAGAAGCACTTGCTGTCAAGACAGACAGATACTCATATACCTTTCTAGCCTAATTTGATTATTTTCTTCCTTATTACTTTCAGATAAATATTTCAAGCTAGAAAAACCCATGTTTTGTTTGTGTATGTATTTTTGCTTTTCACTCTTCTTTCTTCTCTTTATGTTTGTAATAATTAAATTTTATTTGCATGTTATCTAAAGGCTCATTAAATCCTATAATTTAGTCATGTGCTGGAAAATTATCTGACTTCAGGCCATGTGAACATATATTCTGCCAGCCTTTTCTGATTAGCTAAGCAAACCGCTTGCTATAGTATTTTTCTCTCAAACATCTGACATGCTTTCTCCACCATACATGGGGTCCTGTCCTTGCACCATACACAGAGTCCAAACAATCTTCCCATCTTTCATCTTCTCATCATTTTTCTCCTCCTCCTAGCAGCCCGCTGCTTAGCACCTTACATACTCCAGAAGTAGAAGGCTGTACTGTAACAACCTCACCTTGGAAAGAAGAGGTACTGTCTATTTTTAATTGGCATGAAGCTAGACTCCTTTCTTTTTGATCAAGCATTGTTTCATGTTTTAATATTTAACCTAAGCTTAGGGAAGGGATATCTTGGCCATCAGTGTTATCCATTTAATGAAGGACAAACATTCCTTCTGGAAGAAAATTAAGGAGACTTCGCAAGAGAAAATAGCCTTGAATTGTCCTTAGGTGACACGCGACCTTATGTAGATAAAAAGGGTTAGGGTACTTCATCTGTAAAGACCACCAAGACCCCCGAAGAGAGGAAGGTACGCACAGAAGAATCTAAAGCAGAGCCAAGAGGAGTGACTTAATGCCATTACGCAACCTATGTAGATTAGAATGAATATGTATTGGATAGGCACAATATGTACGGACTTATTGCATAAATACAAGGAGGTACCAGCTTCAGTGTGCTTGATTTGTGGAAAACCACCCAGTACCCAGGCTTGCGCAACCCTGAAATAAATTAGCAATGTCTCTCCTGAGTGTGTGATTATTGATTCATTGCACACCAGGTGACAAATCCACTTGGACAACAATATGATACCGCCTAATCCATAAGTATAGCTGAGTTTTTCTTAGTCATGCTGGAGAGCACTTAAAGACCAGCAGATTTTGAGAAGCTCAAACATCTGTATTATTATGGTGTGCCCCTGTGGCTGCTCTGCGTGGTGTGGTTTTCAACAGAGGTGTGGGTGAAATTTAAACACACTGGAAAGTACTGCAGAAGGGACAGACTGTGTCTTTCATAAAGTAAAGGCAAAAACAATAGAAAATTCTTATGTTAGAGTCCAGAAGACAGGATATACAATAATACACCAGATTTCTTCTTTAGGGCAGGAATGAGGATTAGAAAAAAAAAGAGGGTAGTCATAAGGTGCTTACCTCAGACCCATACATTAGAGATATTTTAGGCTGGAATACAGCACAACTGATTATTTACAGTATAGGTTTCCTGTGGGCTTATGAGGTGGTGGCATTATGGAAACTTCTTAGTATTTTTATATGTCTAATCAACTCTTCCTGATAGCCTGTGAATTTTGACTCTTCAACAAAATTGTCTCATTGTCCAGTTCAGCCTCATATTTTTGTTAATTATCTATTATCTATTATCAATAAGTGGGACTCATTCACAGAGATTTAAACTAGACTTGAAGCAGAAGGGGGATAGTATCAGGCTTGCCTGCAAGAAGCTGTGGGATGACACACCACGGTTAGAGGGACAGGGTGCTAGAGAGGGCCCTCAGCCTGTTGCTCCGAAAGGTGATGGCTACACTGCAGCATACCTGAAGTGCATGTGGAGATGAGCCTGGGGCTCCCGAGGTAATAAGAGTCAAGAGGAAAACACCAGTGAAATACCTCAAAGGAATTATGGGGTGTTCCTCTAAGAAGGTGACATGGTGTACTCTTTTCTGTGTAAAAAAAATGGCTAAATGGCCGAGCCCAGAATGTTGTGGTGAATGGAGCCAAATCCAGTTGGTGGCTGGTCACAAGCAGGTTTCCCCAGGGCTAAGTACTGGGGCCAGCCTTGTTTACTATCTTTATCAATGATCTGGATGAGGGGATCAAGTGCACCCTCAGTACGTTTCCGGACAACACCAAGTTGGGCGGGAGTGTTGATCTGCTGGAGGGTAGGAAGGCTCTGCAGAGGGACCTGGACAGGCTGGATCGATGGGCCAAGGCCAACTGTATGAAGTTTAACGAGGCCAAGTGCTGGGTTCTGCAGTTTGGCCACAACAACCCCATGCAATGCTACAGGCTTGGGGAAGAGTTGCTGGAGAGCTGCCTGGCAGAAAAGGGCCTGGGGGTGTTGGTCAACAGCAGGCTGAACATGAGCCAGCAGTGTGCCCAGGCAGCCAAGAAGGCCAATGGCATCCTGGCTTGTGTCAGGAATAGTGTGGCCAGCAGGAGCAGGGCAGTGATCGTGCCCCTGTACTTGGCACTGGTGAGGCCGCACCTCGAGTGCTGTGTTCAGTTTTAGGCCCCTCATGACAAGAAAGATATTGAGTTGCTGGAGCATGTCCAAAGAAGAGCAACGAAGCTGGTGAATGGTCTGGAGAACAAGTCTTATGAAGAGATGCTAAGGGAACTGGGTTTTTTTGGTCTGGAGAAGAGGATGCTGAGGGGAGACCTTATCACTCTCTGCAATTACCTGAAAGGTGGTTGTATTGAGGTGGGTGCTGGTCTCTTCTCAAAAGTAACAAGTGATAGAACAAGAGGAAATGGCCTCAAGTTGTGTCAGAGGAGGTTTAGATTGGATATTAAGAAAAATTTCTTTACTGAAGGAGTGGTCAGGCATTGGAAGAGGCTGCCCAGAGAGATGGTAGAGTCACCATCTCTGGACGTATTTAAATGACGTGTAGATGTGGCACTTCAGGGCATGGTTTAGGAGACATGGTAGTGTTGGGTTGACGTTTGGACTTGATCATCCTAGAGGTCTTTTCCAACCTTAATGATTCTATGATTCTATGATTTATTATCTATAGTATCATCATAAGCATTGTTAAAATTTCTGTATAGTTACAGACTGGCACTACAGATCTTTGCAGGATCCTGGCCATTGCAGTTAGGCTGACTCTATGGTCTGAGCAGTAAAATTTTGACATAAACCTTAGAGACAAGATCCTTAGAGTTGTTGCAGATGCTAAGACCAAGATCATATAAAGCCTGTATATACTGGATGACCTTGAAGCTAAGCCAATACCTTTTAATGCAGGTTCTTCTGAGGATGACAGACTTGAGCAGAAGTGAGCATCACTAGAGCCAACTAGACACAACCTCACAGCTCTCCCAGGTGTCAGTGTCCCTAAAAGCAAACACTGTCTAGGAAAGCTTGTCTCCATTATATTTCACTATACTCCATCAAGGCAGAAAGGTCTTACTACAACCTCCATCTTGTAACACATATGTTTAAATACAAGTAAAGTAAAACAGAGGTTAGGTTAGAAAAAGTACTTTCACATGCAAAAGCAATCCCACCACACTGCAAATCACTTATTTTTGTTCTTAAGCTGAAAGAACAGCACATCCTACTGCAAGGAAAACTCAGTTTCCAGGCTTAATAGACTACAAAGTAAATACAGTTTCCCCATTCCAAAATTAACCATGAATTGTTGAGATTTCCTTGCCCCAAATAATTATGACTTCTAATTACAGCAAGGTTTCATTTGCATATATCTCAACCTTACCATGCAAGTTACGAACAGTTAAAGCATGTTGCAAAAAGATATGTCTAAGAATAGGCACCCAAGAGGACAATTATAAAAATACGTTTCTGTATCACCTGTCAGTTCAAAACTCTTCTACATATGGTCATGGCTTAATGCTTCCCATTGCTCCTCTCATGCTCATGTTCTCCTTTCAAGTCCCCTCTGTAATTGCTAGTAGGTTGGAGCCAGTGAGCAGGGTGTAAATCACCCCCAAACTGGTGCTTTTATGATCCCTCCTGCTGTTGTTCCTCCTCTTCCAGCTGCTTCTCCTTCTGTTATTTTGCCATTTTACAGAATAAGGGTGATAATATGAATTTTGCAGGCTCATCAGTTGACAAATATTTTTGAAAAAGAGTGCCAGCCTTCAAGAATTCCAGTTTCCATAATGCTTGTCTGGTAATTTACATAATAATTTCCAGTCTGGTAGCCAGTTTAATACTGAACACTATATCAGGGGCTAATTTGGCACTGGTTTTGCCGAAGTCATACAAGTCACCACAAGAGTGCGGCAGCATTATCTGTACTTGAATTCTACACAGGAAAAATGGGAGACACAGGAAAGATGGCAAAATGGACTTTTATGAATGGTATAGAAGTTTAAAGATTTTATGTAAAGATCTTGAAATTTTTTCATCTTATTACCATAGTGCCATCCAGTATAATTCAAAAAGCCCACGTTACCCTCTTTATTATGCAAAAGCCATAGCAACTGAATACTCCTCTAGCTCCAGATTAAAGTTTGGGATACTCATCTGGGAAAGACAAGCTGTCCCAGCGTACCATCTTTTCCTCATAAAGCAACAGCTTCAACAGAACAGCCATCAAGTATTCTTGCTATTATTTCAACTAATAGAGCTATTTAAGGCAGTAGATAATTGGGCACATCATGGATTCATCTGCTTTTCATTTCCAGGACTTGAAAGATTAACAAAATTAAACCAACTGGCAATAAAATCTTTAAGAGCTGAAACAACTGTTTGGAATATTGCCAAAACTAAAGGTAGTATCTATATCTTAAAGTGCCTCATTTGCAAAGGAACTTTTCAGTATATCTTAAGTATACCTTAACCCAAACGACATTTATCACATGCTTTACCTTTAGATTCTCAGAAGAAATAATGTGTACTTAAAAGAGATGATGCTTTATTGGTTTTGCAGGTATTTGGGTTTTGTCTCATCTTTTATTTTGTGTTCAGTGCTCTAGCAGAAGTCTGAATGGCCACCTGTTTTACAGGCAAAATCATAATGA
This sequence comes from Phalacrocorax carbo, assembly GCF_963921805.1. NCBI lineage: Eukaryota > Metazoa > Chordata > Aves > Suliformes > Phalacrocoracidae > Phalacrocorax > Phalacrocorax carbo. The sequence goes on from NC_087513.1 coordinate 162,960,367, forward strand.
ATTATACCAGGACTCGATAAATGTCATTTCAAAGAATTTTTATGGATTTACCTAAATCGAAATAAATGATTTTTTAATGACAAAACAAAATTATGTTCAAAAGAAAAACAGAATCAAAGTGATAGGATAGGCCTATCATTACTTTGAGTATATTTCTCACTTAATGCAAAAACACTCTTTTTATATAGTTTCTTCTACGATTTTCATCTTAGGTAACAGCATCTTACTTGATGATATTCCTCCATTTTGTTATAAATTATAACAGTATGTCTCTCAATAGGAATATATTTCATTTCTTACTTTCATCGCCTTTATATTCCTTGCAATACATTGAAAAAAAAGTCTTTTATGTTTCAGTACAAAAGTTTGTTACCACATCCAATTAGTCAAAACTAAATTGAATTCCCTGTACACTGGTCATATTTTTTTGATGTCTGGATACTGAAAAATGAACACAATATCACTAGATTATATAAAGAAGGATACAGCCTCCCTGCTACATGTTCATACTCTCTTCACATGCATTTTAGAAAATCACAACAGATTTTTCCTTCTGCCATGTCAAACTGCAAGGTAATACTTAATTAGCTAGGTAGGAAATGTAACAGAAAAGAGAATATTTATATCCTGCAGGGTCAAATCATATTTTGAACTGTTCCTTAGCAAGGATTTTGAGTTTGCAGACTGATAATTTCCCCCAGTTCTATTCATTTCAAATGCCTGCAGAGACCCTTTTCAGTCTTTAGAGAACAATTGCAACTTTCCATCTTTCATCAGGAGTCTTTGATGGTGCATTGACTACAATGAGGTGCAGAATTGCAAAGGTTTCTTCTGTCCTTCTCTGACCTATTCATTACATAAGATATCACATGAGCAGCCTTTGGAACTCCATCTGTATTTCTGACCACATGGGAAAGAAATACGGTCGTAGAGCACAACAATTGCTTCCTGCATAGATGATCCGTTTTCAACCCACTCACCTCAGGTTTTCTTTACATTCCTATTGTAGTTGAATGATCTCCCTGAACTTAGTTTTTCTCAATTATATTCCTAAACCTTAGGGCTCCATATTCTGCTACCAACTGCGGCTTTGCAAACCTTTTGCATTACTCTGCTTATAAAAAACGTACATTTTTTTCAAGAGTATTCAGCGATAGTTCTGTCATCACAATTTTTATATGCATAAAAATACCTCCTACCTAAAGTAACATACTTATCATCCATGCAGAAACCAGTCAAAACTGAATACACAGAATTGCATCTTTCTGATTATTATATTTTCTCACCTCAGATTCTACCTAGAGTTTAAAAAGGGTGTTTATTATATAGTATATGACTTTTAAAACATAAGTTTGTGGAAAAAAATCATTACGTTTTTGTTTTTCTACACATACTAGAACACAACTGTTAAGTCCTACACAATATCATACACAAAAAATAAACGTAAGATTTATATTCTACAGACATACCACTGAGTACATCATACTCTGGTCTGCAAATAACATCACCGTGATGTTTAAACAGCCATCTGAAAATCAGGCTGCTATAGATAATGAAATGAAAGTAAGGCCATTATATGCTTTGTTCCTTTTTGCTCCATTTAATTTGTAAGAAGTAATGTTAAATTCAGTTTTCAGATTCTAAATAAGAAGTCAAATGCAATTATTTATTTACTTAAATAACAAAATATATATTTGTTGTTGTCTATAAAAACATCTTCAGAACTTTTAATTGAATTTTCAAAAAACTGGTGGGTTCCTCAACAAGGTTGTAATTTTCAATAAAAGATTGGTATTTTGAGATGAAAAAATCTGTTAAAGAATATTTGACTTAGTAATCATCTATTGCATACTACTTTCCATAAGCCATGATATACATATTTATAGAGATAAAATATACATTAATTAATTACAACCCCTTACAATGCAAACTCATTATAAACCATGTATTCATCATTTTATATTTAGAAATGAAAGTTTTCCTGTGAATATATACAGTGGTATAGTAAATTGTTTTGTTTATACAGGCCACATAGTCACATTGGCCCTGGCATATTTTCCCACATCGGAAACAAAATTTTTCTGCATCAGAAATATAACTATTGTAATCAAATGTAATATGGTGTTTATCTCTCCACTTTCATGTAAAAATTGTGGTCATCAAAACCCAACAGAATTGTTCTGCATTATGGAAGAAGAAACCCGTGAACTTAAATCCCAGCTGTATGTTTACTACATGGATAAAAATGAATTTATTAAAATAAATACATTAGTACCTTTTAAATATAGATATAGCTCTTAATCCTTAAATTTATATTACCTTCAGTTCAAAGTAAAGGCAAGACAGTCTTACTCAAGAGCAAGATGTCTCCTTAAACATCTCTTTGAGATCGATATAAATAAATTAAGTTTACTCTTTAGGAAAATCAGGCTTTTCTGATACAGTTTTATTCTCACTAAATTCTCACAAAATTCCTCATAGTTAGAAACTGAAGTCTTACATGACCACCAATCTTTCAATGTTCCTTTTTTTTAACGAAAAACTTCTTAGTGGTGTTTTTATAGGTTGTTTCTGCTGAACAAATGAAAGTTAATTATGATAAGTATTTCTCTAAGTGATGTATTGATTATATTTAACAACACCTTTTGCTGACTTGCTAATATAACATAAAATCCAAGTTACAGATTTTTCCAGCTTTGTAAGGGCTGCAAGGAACTATCAGCATTCAGAATCCACAGTCAGTCCCATGTTTGCACTCCAGGATATGCCTGTTTATCCATTGTCAATACTGCCTGCTCCACTGTGTATGTGTAACCCACCAATTTTAGGGATCAGACTTGGCTCAAAACATAACTCATATGTTACAAGGCTGGGATTCAGCCTCACATCAGGACACCTAAACTTAACTGTCTATATGTAGGCTATGTTATAGACAATGGGAACTTCATGCACTTGTGCAAATATAAGCATTGAGCATTATCTGAGATGTAGTGTATGCAAGGCATCTACATGGGGCTGGCAAATGTGACCTAGAACCTAAGCTGTACCCAAAAGGATATACCAGTATTTACTACAGCTAAAGGCTTGGCAGGAAACACTATCTCAAATGGTGCTAAACACCTCTTTGGACAACTCAATAGAGCCTCAGATGTCTGACAAGCTGGATCATTCTCCAGGTACCACTGACCAGGCTGGTGATTTATCGGCTACAAAAGAAGTTCAGGCAGGCACTGAACTTACCTCTAGACATGTATATAGATATCTAAATTAAGTATCATATCAAATAACACCCCACTCACAAGTTTCCTTATTTAGGGCCATGCAGAAGATAGCAAGCATACTACTGTGTACTAAAAAATGAAGAGCAGACGACAGGAAACCTCAAGCCAAAGAATCCAATATACAGCTATTTTTCTTTTTGTGTGTGTGTGTGTGCATTTTATCAGTTCAACAAAGGATTCTATAGACTGTTATGCTTATGTAAAGATCTCTCATTTTCCAATTAATTAAATTGTCGATAAGCATTCCACAGCCTTGAGTAGTAACACCATATCTGCAGTTCATGCTATTTGTCTTGATGTGCCACTGTTAAACATCTCCCATTTCATCTCCCACTTATATAAACTTCTCCATAAAGTACCATAGGTAACTGGTGGCCACCTCTGCTAAGTTTATGATGAAATATACACAACCTGTTCATTAGCTCAGGGTTAAATGCTTAGCTGTCTTAAGCTCATCCTTACTGCTGTTCTGTAGGTCTAGTGCCACTTGGCTTCCCACTGAGAGAAAGGAAGACTTGAATTGTCCCACAATCCCAGGCTCTGTTACACACAATCAGGAGAAGAAAGCCCCCACCTCAGGTTCTCTGAATTACTTTTTAAAGATTCTCAGAGTCACTTAACTTTCTGGCAAAAAAACCAAGCAAACAAAAAAAAAAAGAGGTGAGCATACGCTTCTAATTTAGGCAACATTAACCACACTGCTTTAGTCTCAAATCTGATTTTTCAGATGCAGGATCCAAAAGTGGGCAGCATTAAAGAAGTAAATTCCACGACACATAACACAGAGTATAACGTATACATTGAATTTCCATATTAATTCCAAAGTCCTTTCTGCTAAATATAACACATTTTTCTTTACCTACTATGCTTACTGTTGCAGAACCCTATCTTCACTTCAGCTATCGCAAGGCACAGTTAGATGTGGTTGGTATTCAATTTATGACAAGATTCATTGAATTGTCCACCCTAATCTGTGATTTTAAAAAATACGTATTTTCCAAACCTGCACTAAAAATCCATTTTTATTATCAGAAGTGTAGCATCAATCCTGTCAGGCAGTATCTTAATTCATCTGTTTCTTTGAGAAGCCCCATCCATATGTTGTTTCAGGCTCCCTTAATGGATGATTCTGTATGCATAACCACATTCCAAAAACCTAGTGTTCATCATATACTGAAAAATTGAAATATCTTGCAGTTCTTTTGCTGGTAGATGATGAATTCCTTGTTGTTCATTTTTCTTAGAAAAGTATCCACGATGCAAAAAAAAAAGTCTGTGTATTCCACTTAAAAGAAGCCTGATGTCTGCACCTACTTTAAATATCTGCAGTTATTTAACTAACATTTGTGCATTTGTCTCCAGATGTTTAAACCCATTCCCAACAGACCAAACACTGAAACAAAAAAGTGCTAGTGATAATTGGCAGAAGAAAGATTTTATTGTGAGAACCAGAAAGAAGACCACAATATGGAAGGAATATTTAATGAAAAAATAGAAGAATTTTAAATGGAATCCCACAGAAAAACGTTTGTGGAGTGGTTCTTCAGCTTTTATTATAGCTGCACAGATAAACTGATAAACAATTACCTAGTAAATATTCACCATATAATGAATTTTCTTGACATTTTGGAGAAAAAAATTGTACTCCTGAGTACTTCTGACTACTTTACAAGACAGGCAATTCTTAAAAATAACAGGCTATTAAAATATGCTTCTTTAACAATCGGAGGTCACTGAAGATTTAAGACTGAGTACTTTATTTTCTCTATATAAGAATAATTAGGACAACATTTCTACCAGTTGAGTAGTGAACACGCTTGAAAAAAATTATATAAGTATCTCCCATAGTACGGTGGTATTGTGGTTAAGGCCAAGAGAGTGGGATGCATCAGACATGTTTGTTCCCTGGGGGAGATCAAAACTTCTATTTGACCAACTGTTTCAGATCCGTACCCTCAAAAAACGTCTACTTTTTCAGGTATATAATTTGATTTCATAGAACACATCTGTCCACAAACTTTGTCTTATCATTCTTTTGAATGATGTTTTTACCTGTTCATCTGAGATACTATTTATTTGTAAAATGCAGTACACAGCATAGTGAATATCCAATTTTAAGTCTTCTGACTCACATTAAATAGAACAGTTGGACAAACTAGAGTGTCCTAGGAAAGCCATTTCAAATTTCTATCAGTACAGCATATTCTCTTTTACATATAACTCTGACAAGTTTGGGCTTGTCCTAAATAAATGTATTCACTCTATTTTGATACGTGGACTGTAATTACTGAGAAGAATTATATGAGCCTTCCTGCCTGACAGGCCAACAGACACGCTCCTCTTGGATTTATGTAACAAATAGATATACTTTTTAGAAAACTTCGTCCTACACTTTGTCTCAGAAAGTACTCTTCCATTTAACAATCTAGAAATACTTACACTGAAAAAAAATAAAGGTGTGGTCCTTAGGGCACAAAGGTGGGAAAAGGCATACTTTAAATCGCCCAGTCACTGCAAGAACAAAAAGTTGCCTTCTTTTCCATTAAAACTGCATAAGAGAAATAACTCCTGATGGATTTCAATAACCATTTGATAGGCTACACATGAAGTTCTAATTCCATCATTACATATTGTAATGCAGCACTGTATTACTTAGTTTGGCCTTCTCAGTTTCAAAATAAACACTTTAGAGTGCTGTATAGCACATAATGACGTTCCTAAAAGAGAAAGACCATCTTAAAATACTTTTTCCATAATAATGCTAAAATTTGTAAATTAACAAGGGGGAAAGGGAAAGCGAAAATAATTAGTTATCAGTGCAAGACAATATTTAAAGGTTATCTTTTAAATATATTTAATATGTGTAAGTAAAATACCCCCTGAAAAAGCAGCAGTGTTTGTATACTTAGTTCCTCATTTAAAATATTTATCTTTAAGGTTCTAAAATTAAACCAAAAAAAAGGCAAAACTTTGACTTCCTTATGACAAAATTCTATCGTAAGCCTGTTTCCCATTTACACTGAAGGCCATTTACACATTACTGGCAGGGTTAAGGAGACTTTCAGTGAGTGTAAATGTAATTTATGTTGAGCCAAAACTGAATAGTTGATCTCTCCCTGTTCTGCAGTTACATTCTAATGCATAATTTACATATAGCTGAAACATTAATGTCAGCTGAAATAATTAATTTTCACAATCCTATATAAACTTAGTATCAAACTTCATCTTTAAACAAGTTGCTAGATGACCTTTAATTTATATGATTTACAGTAACCTTTTCCACTGGTAAATGTGCAGTTTGATCTGTCAATTAAATTAAAAAGCTGTTCATGCCAGGGAAGATGTTCAAAGGATGAGTGCATTCCTGACAAGAATACCTGTAAAGCTTCTTTTCTTTTCAAAATGTAACAAGATAACATCTCATCAGTACCTAGCATTAACACAGATTTTATTTTACTTGATCCTGTCCTTTAGCAAATACCACAGAAGGAAAAAAACCAAAATACCTTGATAATAGATCATACTAACCACAGGATTATCTAAACCCATTCACTGCACTTGAGAAATTTCTTTGCATTATTGCTACCTCATCATAGTTTATTACATCAGTTGAGCACAACATCTGAAGACTAAGAGAAAAACTTAACTTATTTCTGGAAGTTGATGCTGAGAGTTAAGAATAATCACATGAGCTACAGGGATGATACAGAAAAATAAAAACATAAGCAAATGTGAATTATTAAGTCATTTTTTTTGTTGCTGAATGGCCTCAGCTGTGGTCTCCTTTCTAAATCACAGCACCAATCAACTTATATGTATGTCCAAGCATTTGTGTGTATTTCTCATTCCAGAGAGACATGATCATTGAACGAAGAGAGCAGAAGCTAGAACAGAAAGTTTTGTAAAAATAAAGCTAGAAGAAATGCAAATCCAAGAGTAATTTTCAGACATGTCTAACTGACACACAAACCTAAGTTCTAGTTTGGAAAAAGACCAAGAATGCTTAAAAGAAGCTGCCTGAAGACCTTTGATAATTCATACTGTAGTGGACTCAACTACTTTTAAAGAGAAAATTTGCCAGTTTAATCCACTGAGATAGTTTCACATTTTACTACAGGTTTCCATTGGCTCTTTTTTCGAAGCTGTGGAAAAGCATGGAAGAACTGAAACATGTGCAGTGAGATTGATCAGACCTTTTTCATCAGTTCTGTCCCAAGGTTTTTTAATGGTAACTTGAAGCAGGGGGGGAAATCCGTTATATAGTACACATATTGCTGAGTAAAATATGAACACGCAAAATTTTTCTTTTCACTAAATTGTTGTGACACCATCTGCTCAGCATTATTTTCATACCTTTTGACCTATTTCTGTTTTTCAGAACAACTGGTCAGAAAAACTGGTCAGAAAAACAGAAAAAATATTCACTTTATAGTAATAGATAAAAAAAACAGGTTTTCTCTTGTCATTGCTATAATAAAACTTTAACTTGTCACAAAGTTTCTTAGAAATAACGTACCTAAACACAAAATCTGTTATCTACATTTCCAAGACAGTCCATTCACTGCCAATGACAAACACTCAAATAATCATACTAGCCACTTTTCAGATCCACTCACACTCTTTTCAGAAGCCATACATAGTCGTGTCAGCAATATTGCAAAATACTGGAGACAGAGCTAAAGAAAACACCCAAAATGCATAGAAGTCAACATAAATATGGATTTTAAAGCATGAGCAATGAAGATGCTAACAACATTAATTGCTGTTTCCCTTTGCCTTACAACCAGAAAGAGAGTGGTTGGCAGCAGAACTGCTATGGTTTTAAACAGTGAATGAGATGCTTGTCCCCTCAATCCTAATTCATATTTTATTTTGTTTCACTCTGAGACTGCATATCAATCTAATAGTCAAGGTTCCTTAGAGCCACCGATGGTATTACAGGAGGATGTGCCTGCGCCTACCCACTATAGTCTGTCCAGGGCCCTGGCTACTCAGATCACTCCCATAATTGAGTGCACTGTTGCGCCTGCCTGTGGAACATCCCCAGATTTTATTTTTGAGGGAATCAGTGCATTGATTTCTTTCATGAGACTTAATCAGGATGCAGCAATGTATTTGTACGGTCATGTAAAAAGACCAGCCATGGATGTATCAACAAAGGTAGACCTTTGCACTTTTGATTTTCCAGGCGGCTTGCCAGATATGCTTTATTTAAATGTTTTGGTATTCTGCTGGAATCAGCATATTCAGTTTTGGTATAAAGTTCCACATCAGCACTCATGAATGCATGTATCATATGAGATGCGATGGAGCAAGTGGACCTGACATGAAGGCAGAAGACCATGAAAGAGTGACCAAGCCAAAGGATGATCTAAGAAAATTATCTTTACAGAATGAACAACTGGGGCAAAATTAGACATGTCAGTCCAGTGATCCTAGTTCGGGTAGCTATTTTATTAATCTTACTGTGTCGTTTGTAATCTGGAACTACGTTTGAGAGAGTTCTACAATACCTGGGTCCGTTTCTGTGCTGCTGTACACCCACATTGCCAGTTTACACCAAGTGAGAATCTAATCCACTCATTACAGCAAATTCTTTCTACTTAGCCAGCCTAGTTTGTTGTGTTAAACGTATTCCATTGCCTTTATTAGCAAGGAAAAGAATATCTATGACCTTAGCTACTTTCCTGTGAAAACAGTCCTTTATCTCAGGATACAGAGAAGTGTGTGATGTGAATCAAGCTGCTGAACAGAAACCTGTGCAAAAGAGTGGTCTATGGAAAATGTGGTAGTAATGTATTGGGAAATCTCCTATGACCTTCACAGGTTGGCAGGTGTGACTGAAGGCCTTCTTTGTAACAGTGACATTCTTAAAATCCTGAGTGTATTCAATAAAGCAGACAGCTTTGAGGACAACAGTATATTGATAGCTGCAAGCAGGTTAAGGCTGTGACAAAATGCAAAAGAAACTTGACACTTTTATTTAATTTTTTTTTCTTCTAATGTTCTGAAACTTGTGATTGGAATACTTGTGTTTGCATTACTCTGGAGCGTGCATAGACATCATATGGAAGTTCTTTGGGTTTTTTTTCTGTAAACATTGCAGCAATCTCTGTCTCCAAATTACTTATTACAAATTTATCTAGCACAGCTGGTGTTTTGTATAAGCCACTGGGCATTTGTTGACACTACACTGAACAGGTATATTTACAGTACTCAAGAGAAAATGGTATAGTATTTGTTTTCAACAATTCTTAAAACATCTGCAAGGTACAATGGAAAAATAGAGTCTACACCACCTCACTTCAATCAGCAAATGCTGACTATTAGGATTTAATTTACCTTCTACTATACCCTTGATAGATTATAGTCATTTATCTTAACTGCCAGATAAGGGAAAAGCAAGAGCAGATTAAAGTTGCCCCAGCAATTCAGACATTTCAGGACGGTAAAAACTATATGAAAGTATAAATGGAAAATTCTGTATCTAGACAATATTGTTCAGCCCTAGTGTAGAAAAGGAATGGACACACTCCATTTCACTTAGAACGGGTAAACCTAGTAAAGGTTATGGGTTTACTACTTGAGGGAGCTATTTTAAAAATCACTACCTGAAACAGCAAAAAATGTCACCTTAACCTACTCAGAATGACTGATGCTGCATAAACTAAGGTCATGTTTATGACTTAAGTCATGTTACAACATTGAGTATTTATTATTGAAAAGAAATAGTAGAGTCCATATCTGCAATAAAAATTAATCAAAATAGTGGGTGACTAGAAAACCTAAAGACACAGAAGGCAGGAAAACCTATAAATATCAGTGTTTCTGATCACAGAAATGAGCATCAGTAATACTGTGGTTTAGTATGCTTTGCTGAGGATAAATTTCTGGAAATAAGCTGAATGAGCCAATGAAAGAAATACCTTTTCAAGAGAGTGCAGAGATTACATGGCCTAATCACTCACAGCACAGAGCTGGATAAACATGTGATTTTGCTTTTTGTGGCAAGGCAAAGCTGAGGTTCAACAGACCTTTCCAGGTCTATGTTCTTATGTCTGGCTAGGTGAGGTTCAATTAAGTTGCCTAAACATAGAAGTTTAGCACAGAGATACCTACTTTTCTACATTTTAGACTTCATCCTAATTATGGCAACTAGATTTACCCAATGTTTTTAAAAGATTTAAGAGAAAAGTATGTGCTCCTTGATGCAGCTGAGAGCATATGTGAATCCCAGTCATCTCTACTGGTAAATAAACCAAGACCTATCCCTGCTCCTGGGAAAAACTAGCATGGCGTAGGTCCATATGGCTATCTGCTTCTCCTTCCCAAGGTGAGGTGGCCTTGCCCACACCACAGGCATGGAACAGTCTCTGCTCATGCTATCCCTGTGACAGTGCCAAGGTACCTTCAGGAAACACAACACTGCAGGCCTCAACTATGCTGGGAAGCTTTCTAAAAGTAAAGCAGCAAGCATGGTCACACCCTAGTGAGCTCAAGTCAGTATACTTTTTCCCATACAGGTGTGTAGCGACCTGTAGGTAGGCAGCAACCACAAATAAAATGGTAGCTTCTGCTCGCCTCCCTTGTGCATACCACTGATATGTAGTTCAGCATGGGAATCCTAATCAGGAGGTTACTGCACCTAGGAAGAGCCAGAGCAGACTATAAAGAGGGGGAGAAAAGTCCATAGTGCACACATGGAGCTCAGAGTATTTCTCCAGTGCTTCCTGACTCCTTACTGTTACCACAGAGGGTGGTAAACCTTATACTAGTTTGCAAAGAGCTTTGATCCTAACTATTAACTATTAATTATGTGTTTTAACTGCATTCAGTCTAATACAGAATAATGATGATATTGTGGACCCTGCTCTGAAAGGCAAGACTCTCCAAATAAATCCATTAATATAAAGCGACTGATTATTTCTTCCAGTAATTTGCAGTATCTATCCTCTCCTTAAGAAAATCTGGTCTGTACATCTCTCAGTACAGCTTCCATACTGTGAGACTTATTTAAGACGAGCTGCACATTGTTGTATCCTTTCTAAAGTCACAATTTTAGGGGTCATATGTTCAGTACCCTTAAGGGGTTAAGTGGCATGTTTCAGCATATTTTAAAGCTTGCAAATCTTTTTGTTGTTGCACTGCAGGTCAAAAGTGCAGATCCTGACAGGTTACTAGTTCCCACTTGGTGGTAAAGCATACTATGCGCTCTACAGGAGATTTCACAGCTGCCACTGAAAGAGACTAATGCCCAAAGCCTGCTTAGGGGGTAATATAGGCTCTACCTTGACATAATCTCTACTGTTAAAAGCTTCATGTGAAAATATTCTTCACTGATATTTTACTTATTGTAAAAAATATTCACTTTTGGGAGGGTAGGAAGAGCACAAACAGCTTTTCTTCATTCTTTTGATTCTATAAACATATTTGTATAGATTCTAGTTTAGAACAACAAGCCCACCTTCTGCTTTTGTAAATCAGAGTCCAGGAAGAATTTGCTATTATAACCAAACAGGAGAAAAATCAATAAAAGTTAAACTTGTCTCTCTGAGTGCCTGCTAGACAATGTTTATGAAAAATGCTGACACCAACAATATGAAGGGAGTCCATGTTTATCTGTAACAACAACAACAACAAAAAAGCATTGCTTTTCCTGTTACCTTTCATTCTGTTTCAGAAAATTAGTATACAAGATTCTAGAGCACTTGCTCAAGTCTCCGGGTTGATTACTTGGTAACAGAAGTCAGGAAAGAAAGATTTATCAGCATAATTAATTATTTTTGCCTTGCATACAGTACACTGATGCCATCTACAGACATGTGTAAAACCATTCCTAAATGCATCCAATTCCATCTATGAAGCTTCTCTCCTGGATATTAATTAATATGTTTATTTCACTGACCATGACTGGAATAATAATAGCTTAGCCACTGCAGATCAGATCCTTTTGACTGAAATCAAATTAAAGGCTCTCACCAGTTAGGCAGAAACTGAATCAGGCCCTGAAATAGTTTTTCAGTCTTATGATAACCCTCTTCCTCTGCAAGCCAAATTATTTCCTTTAATTTTGCTGCACAAGACAAACTGTCCCCTTGTGCACAGATGATTCATTTTGTTTGGTTTGGACAGACTGACCAAGCTGTTCTGAGGGGTAAACTGTTCTGCTACATCATATATACAATTTCAGCACACTGTCTCTTACTTCAGATTATCCCAACAAAACAGTTTTACCTGACAAATGCCAAGAAAAGACTGGTGCTGTAATGCATACCCTCGGGCACAGACCTGCATTGCTATTACATTCACAGATCATCCAAACCTTTGAAACGTTCCGCTTCCACTCACTTATCTCTCTTTTAAGATTAAACAAATGCAGTCTGATCTGGTCTGGATTTTGTTTTATGGCCTGTTTTTTTTCTTCCTCTTAGCCTTCATTACATCCCCCAGGCAATTCTGTTATCTCACCTGTCACTAACATTTTGTTCAAGATATACTTTGCGCTGCAAAACCTGTGGCTGTTTATTTCTGGCAACATCACCCTGAATCCAGACATAGTCACTAGTTCATTCTCATCAGAAACTCTCTATTTGCATTGTTAGTGAAATCGGCATTGGAAATGTACTGCCTCCTGTACAATGTCTGATGAGAGAGGGAGGTTCTAGCTGAGACATCAGAAATATGACTGCATGAACGTAACTGCAGTGTGCTCCTTGCTCTGAGGTTGTACCTTCTTAAATAAAATCATGTAAATAAATTTAACATTCTCTGTAAGCAGCTCATATCACAATTAGTAATAAAGTCAAAGCTTTTGAAGCCATTATATTCACAGCCTCTTTTTCTGTATGGGTAGAAACATGAGAAAGAAAGAGCAGCACTGAGAAGAGGCGGCACAGATATACAGAAGGCCTCACCCTGCTGGTAGTCATCTGTGACGATGGCTCTGTGGATGAGGGGAGAACAATGAATGTTGTAGGACTTTAGTTTAGCAAAGACTTTCAAATGGCCTCTCATAGTAACCTTATGGCCGAGCTGATGAGATATGGTTGGGGTAAATGGACTGTAAGATAGATGTAAAATTGGCTGGATCACTAGGCTTAATGAGTTGTGATCAGTAGAACAAAGTTTAATTGGAAACCACTTCAGTGGAGTCGATGGTGGGGCTGATGCTGTTTAATGGCTTTGTTAAGGACCTTAACAATGACAGGAAATGCACTTTCAGCAAGTTTGTGGGTGATGTCAAATTGTGGGAGAGCAGTCAATCCGCTGGAAAGCAAAACTGCAATTCAGAGGCATCCCTACAGCCTGGAGAAATGGACCAGCAAGAATCCCTTGAAGTTCAAGAAAGGCAAATGCAAAGTCCTGCTCCTCGGAGGAATAACCCCATGTCTCAGTACAGGCTGGGGGCTGATGTGCTGGAAAGCAACTCTGCAGAAAAGGACCTGGGAGTCCGGGTGGACACCAAGATCAGTAAGTCTGCAGTGTGCCCTTGCAGCAAGGAAGGCCAACAGCATCCATCAGCAAGACTGAAGTCAGCACAGCAAGGGAAGTGATTGTTTCTATTCAGCACAGACCACATGTGAAGCGCTGTGTCCAGTACAAAAGAGACACCCACATACTGGAACAAGACCAGTAAAGGACCTCCAAGATGATCAGGAGCTGGGACAGAAGACATACAAGACATACAGTCTGGTGAAGAGGCAGTTTGACGAGATCTTATTGCTGTCTACAGCTGCCTAATGGGAGGGTCTAAAGAAGACAGAGCCAGCTTCTTCTGAGAAGTGTATAGTGATAGGACAAGAGGCAACAGACACAAGTTGAAATGAAGGAAATTCCATGAAAAAAAGTTCAGAAGAAATTTCATTGACCACAGAAACAGGTTGCTTAGAGAGGCTGTGGACCCTCTGCCCCCAGAGATACTCAGAATGCAAATGGACATGACCTTGAAAAACCTGACACAAGCTGTCCCTGATCAGAGCTGGATGTTGGGCTAGATGACCTCTGGATGTCTCTTCCAACCTAAATTACTCTGTAACTCTTATGTGGGATTTCTGATGAAACTTTATTTTTTCTGTGTAATGAAGTTGTTTGTATCCCCAATCTATGTAAGCTGTGCTTCATCCATGCATAATTATTTCACATGTACTTAATATGCCTTGTTCTACTGCTTAACAGTGCAGTTGCAAGACAAAATCATCACGATCCAAGTGCTGATAAAAAAAGAAGTGAAAATATCTGGAAAACACAACCTAATTCACTACTGTCTCCTAGGTCTTGTAATGCCTATGGCTTACAAACACCTCAAACCAGCCTCAAACCATATATAATGTACATATTATATATGTAACAGAACCAAATGACTTTCTTTTATATTAAGGGAAACATTACATAATTTTGCACTGCTATGTGCCTCATTCACATTTTTTCTGTTACAGAAATGCTTCCATTTCTACTAACACTTCTAGCTAAGCAACTCTACAGAACAGCTTGTTTTCTGGTATATATTCTGGATACGCAGACATTACTGTGAGAAGCTGTAGTATAACAGCACATATCTTAGCATCGGATTCTTGATACTAAATCCAATGTCAACATGAGGAGGTTAAAATCTAGAAGAAATCCTAATCACCTGAATGAACCTAAATTAACGAAACAGTTTGTTCCATTCTGGGAGATTCTAATTTCGGTTTAACAGTAAACGATACAGCTGACTCTTACTTAAAGCAGAAATCCACATGTACATACTTTGATAAAATGTCTGCTGTGTAGCTTATTAAGAAAATAAAACTCTAGCTAAATACTCTGTTTTTAGACATTTTACATTGGAGATATATGGAAATTTAAGGACTGTTTATTTAAATTTCTCTTTTAAATACATAGAATAACAAAAACAACAAGACATGAGCCAACAATTTGACTAGAAGATTTCTACTGATATTTTACGAACATCTAAAGCCTGCATGAACTTTCCATTATGTTAGATATCTCAAATAGATAAGAGTCAGTTCCTGTGTTTGACACCACTACCTAGTGTGATCCTGGTAAATATAAAAGTTCAGTGATTTTTTGTCCAGATGCAGATACTATATTGTTATATATGTACACGTGCTGTTAGGAAGAACGGGATTAGCTAAAAGGCAGTTACCATGAAACACAAGAGAATCAAACCATCAGCTGTGAAAGAAAAGAGAAAAAAAGAGGAAAAAAACAATAACAAAAGGAATAAAGGAAAAAAGAAAGAAGGAGGAGTAGAGAACACTTGACATTGAAAATATTTCTGGATTTAAGAGGTATGACAAAATAAGCAACTCATCTAAGCTGATAACTCATTGGCTGGAAATAAAATCCAAACTTGAATACATTAGTTGAGCACAACAAAACTAGGCAAGGGGATCATGGAGAAAGGCAAACAAAACTCTGATATATTAGGTAGAAGAAAAAAAAAGTCATAATGAGAAGTCTTTTTCTGGAAAAATGTGTGCAGTGCCCAACATCATCACCATGTCGGAGAGATGAATTCCAGTCAGAAGAGCACTAGAGTATGGCTGCCAGGATGATGAAGTGAAGTTTAATGCCATCAAGTCAAGACAGACACCAAGAACAACTTCGGTTTTTTTAGATCTGGGCAACAGTTTAAGATGGAGGGACTAAACAGCCCATTGGGTATTATAGTTGTCTCCTTAGAATGGCAGAATTATTTAAACAGAAGGAAAATGTTGGCAAAAAAAAAAATATTTGTAAACTGGAAAATGAAAAATATTAAATGGAAATGAAGGTGCCTTCAACCATTAGGAAGACATGGTTCATAATAATATTCCAGATATTAAATGCAGGAAAAAAGACTAATTCCTTTTAAACTAGATTTTTTTAAGATTATAAAAGGACTAATAAAGCACATTTGCTGCTGACAGAAAAAGTGTACAGTTATCAAAATTGCCTGTTCCAATCCTATGCTTCTTATGTTGATTTGCCAAAGTGGCTCCAAAGCTCAAGCCTTATTTTATCCTGTTTTTCAAAAAAGGCAGAAGGGCTACCTAGACTTGGGTGAGGGGCTAGGATCTCACTCATAGATTGGCTTTGCAAGGATGTGGATTTTTAGGAATTATTAGAGGCCCTTACAAATGTCATTCACAATGAAGGGAGCTGGAAAGATGGCATCTGTGAGACAGACCAAGTATGTTCCTAAATAAAAAGGATTTGAAAAGACAAGACAGTACAGGGAAATGCAGACTGAAATGTCCAAAACTAACAAGCAGCTGAAGGTGACATTTTATTTTAAATATACTTTATGTAACACAAAGCATCTGTGCCAACAGCTTCAAACTAAAGCAAGAGCTTTCTAGGCCTTAGCGCTGCTAGAGGAGACACTAGCTGTTCCACCCTTGCCCTGTACTTCTTCATAGTGTGGTGGTGATGACAATCAACATTCTGTCAAAACTGGTGGAGAGGAAAAAATCCTGCACCCTTCATCTTTAAGTGTAGCTACATGGAAAAGTCAATATTCAGATAATTATTAACCAAATAATTCCATTTCTTTATATCACACTATTATGAAGAAGTACGTACTTTCTTAATACATCCCTCTTTTATAATTGCTAAATGATTGAGGTATGAAACAGGCTGTTTTGTTTCCTATGGAAAAGCAAAGAAGAAAACAGTTAGGTTTTCCCACTTTGCAAAAGTTTTGGTGAAGCTTTTTGAGTAGATGTATGTATGCAATCACAATAGATATTATAAAAGAAAAGGGTACTAGAATATATAATCTTTCCTTTTTTTACACTACATTGTGAAAGAAGATGTAAACATAGCTGTCAGAGCTGCAGCTTATATGATTTAAAGCAACTGGGAAATATTTGCTGAGACAGACAGAGAGACTCAGCTGATGCGTGCATGTATAAAAAATTACTACAGCACAAATGTGAAGTGACTGGTTTCATTAACTGGGCATTCAGAAAAGAAAAACTGCCCCCAAAATGCACTGGCTAGCCAGTTTGTTAAAAAAAACATACAAAAATGTTACATAGTTGGACAATTCAGACAAAATCTTGGTAAGGAGGAATATTGAGAACAGAGCACTGATGTGCTCCCTCACACAACAGCCTGTGAAAAACCAAAAGAATCCAAGAACCTTGGACTGAACTTAAAAAGGAGTTAGCCTTTGTTTAGAGACAGAGGTACAACATCATCTTGTGATCTGCATAATGATAAAGTCAAGATTGAAGTTACTGCACTGGGCAGACTCAGACTGCAAACCAACATTTCTATTGGTCAAACTGTCCTGGTGATCAGAAAAAAAGAGGCAGCTGAAATTCAAATCATTAAAGTTGCTATGTAATATTGAAATCCAATGTTTTAAATCTCATTACATCCTTTTTTTAGGCAGAAAATTCCTCAGTCAGTGAATTATGAAAGGTCACTTTTAGAAAATTTCCTATTCAGATTTTTTTGACATTTAATTGATTAATGAAACAAAAAAATATGCAGCAAAACAACTAAGAGGAAAGAAAAATGTGATACAGAAAAAAAGGAAGACATGATTCACTGAAAAAGCTTGCAGCAATTTCATAATCTCACATCTCTAAATACCCATAGATTCATACGGTTGTTACAAACTGACCCTAATCAGCATACTCCATCCAAATCAAAATATTTATACATTTGAATGGAAGACAGATATTTCTATAGTTGGACATCTCACAATCATATTATGTGGGATCATTTTACTACAAGCATTCAATTTTATTTTAAATTCTTAAAGAGATTACTCTCATAAGTATAGCTTTTGCACCAGCTATTTCCAGTCTTTAACAAACACAATTTAACAAGTTCTTGAAGCTGGATGTCATATAGATTGAATAACATTTGTAAAAAATATGTAAATACCAGTGTCTGAAAGTCATTTAAAACCATTCAGAGGAATATTACCTCTGAAATCTGTCTGTATCAGTGTTAATGGGAGTTCCTAAAATACTCTGAGGAAATATTAGCATGACTATGAAGAGCCACTACATTAACTGCCCTCCAAAACACATGCAACATAATTGAATCCATGAAATAAAAGTTCATAATCTACTTCAATATTATATATTTCAGGCTAAATGTAAGTATTAAATACTTCCTTCTTAATAAATGCAAGGACATTGTATACCATATGGTTTGCATTCGTATTTATTTTTAAAGATGATACACATTACCTCAAATCAACAAAGTACTTAAATACCTATAGCATATTTTAAGGTTCAGTTTAACTTAGCCTAAGGTAGACATCTAAAATAGGTACCTTGAACAGAATTGTGTCCATACAAGAAGAGTAAGTGTGCCTGGGTAGCACTAATAGGATAGTTCTTCCTAATACTAAGATAGTTCCTTCAGCATGGAACCAGTCAGGTATGTATGACGAAGCTATCTTGAGCTCCAGGACACAAGTGGCCATATGCAGACTCACTATTCTGAACAGTCCTTTCCACCTTTGCTAACTCCAAATCATCAGAAGTATGTCCAGCCATGACCTAGGGCATTTATGCATGGCACAGGCCAAAAGTGTCCCAAGCCTTGTTCCAATAATGTAAGAATAAAAATGATAAAACTTTCAGCAGTATAGTAAACTGCTGAATATATAAAAGCATACCATACTTTTGAGTATATATGCAGTATAGAAAACCCTGTATCTTTAAAGATACACCTGTATATGAACTAGTCTGCCTGTGTAATTTTTACATGGTAGACACCTAATGTTAGATGAATCTGACTTCTAATATTAAAGACAAATAATTGTTAGGGGTTTCTTCTGCAGCTTTTTAATCCCCTGATTTGAATTGAGTAAGTACTAGCACATAAGACGTTAGACACTTTTGGCTATCCCACTGTTAGGAAGTGGTTGGGAAGATGTCAGGGCCATCAGGCCAGGAACAAGCATCAACACGGTGACACCAGGATGCTGAGTCTGTCTGTCTGGGGCGTTCACCTGCTAGCCAGGGAAAACACTTTGCTTTCTGTTAGGCATCTTGAAGGTCTGAACTTTAATCATAAAGTTCACTTTAAACATTTGTTTAAGTTACATTGCAATGAAAATGCAATGTATATTTGCATGGAGTCCTTTTGATTATGATCTACCTCAATACAACCTGGAAAATTCATGCCGCCTGTGTGTGAAGAAAAGATAACTCTGAAGCAGATGTTCTACTGTAAATGATGCCCAAATAAAAGTCACCCAAAGACTTGAGGATCACAGAACTGATGTAAATTATGGGCAGCCTATGTCATTTGGACTGTGAGTAAGAGACTGGAGTAAGAGACTGGAGGCAGGTTAGCAGGAATTTAAGGAATTTTAGTACAGATTGGTTGTTTCAGACTGTAACACCTGCATTTCTTCTGTGCTGAGGACCACAACCTAGATATGGGAATGACCACCAGAAGAAGGACTGACAGTTTTGCTCCCAAAAGATAGATTAGGAGAATGAGTTATCCAGAGGGAACATTATTTGGAAGAAGGAAACTTTTATGAATGAAGATTCACCAAAAGAAACAAAATTCTGCCTGGGTGTTACTAAACTGAAGCCATCTCAGCTGAACTTAGAGGTCACTGCAGCACAGAGTTTATGGGAAGTTGCAAATAGTTTGTTTAGTCCATTAAAAACAGTAAAGAAAGAATTACAGGAGAAAACAAACAGGAAACTGGAGCTGAAACTCAATATTTGTTTAAGGAATAGAACAAGAAATCTAAGGCTCTTCTGTGTACCTCCATTGTACAGTCTGCACTGAGCACCCATGATGCACTGCACCCACTAAAGCTGTATTGCAAGGTGTGCAAATAAAGGTGCATTCAAGACTTACGCAGGAGAGTTAGGCTATAACTTAGTATTTAGATGGAGGGTGGAGGATTTTGTAATTGAAGAAGAGAACTGATATACCAGACATGTTTCTTTAAACTCTCTCTTAAATTCCAGAAGCATGTTGGCAGGTGTAGCAGAGCTGTATGGCTTTGGAAAAACCAATTCAGTTCTTGATGTTTCTTGATGTTTCTATTTTCCATCTGTAGAGTGGCAATAATATTGTCTTTCTGTTACTGAAATGCTGAAAAGACAAATCAGCTAATGGATAAAAGACTGCCTGACTATATAGTTCAACTGACTATACAAGGCACAAACACTGGTGAGTTCTCAAGTGCTGTTGAGTATTTGTCTAAATTGCAAATGTTTACAAGGTAAGACAAAAGGGCACATTGTCCACCCTCTCCTTCCTCTGCTTGATCGTTCCCAAAGAAAGTCCAGGGACATGCCCCAAGATAGCGATCATGGCATTTTCCAGCAAATTCCAGATGTGGACAGTTACTTTGCTGCTGCAAATGTAGCTCAGAAGCTGAAAATATGGGTGCGGTATAAAAACTTCCAAAGCAAAAAGGAATGTTTTTCTAAACATACCACATCAGATTGTTATCAGGCAATTGTATTCTCTGTATCACTAAAAAAAGAATAAGAAAAGATTTTGTATTTTCTAATACTGAATGCCATTGATTCAGTATCCAAACCGTGAATACCACGGATGCTGTCAGCACATGGTGTTGTCACATCTCAATTTCAAATCTAATTCAGAATGCATCTATTTAGATGTATTCAATTTAGGATGCACTGTAATTATCTGCTTTAATGAAAAAATGAGAAAACTAAATGCTAAACTCTGTGGTGAAGACAATATGAGTTTGGTAGATAGACAATTGAAGGAAAGATGATGACTCTGAAATGGTGAATATCCAACACACACAGAACCTGAATATTTCAATTCACTCTCTGGTATACCTGATCTAGCTGCATTATATTAATTGATATTTGTGTGCTATGAGCACTCCCTGACACCAACATAAACAGGTGTGGAGCAGCCCCTGCCTATGCTACTGAAATTGTCTAGATAGGGCAAAAGGAAATGGCCTCAAGCTCCCACAGGGGAGGTTTAGATTGGATATTAGGAAAAATTTCTTTGCTGAAAGAATGGTCAGGCATTGGAAGAGGCTGCCCAGAGAGGTGGTGGAGTCACCATCCCTGGGCGTATTTAAATGACGTGTAGATGTGGCACTTCAGGCCATGGTTTAGGAGACATGGTGGTGTTGGGTTGACGGTTGGACTTGATGATCCTAGAGGTCTTTTCCAACCTTAATAATTCTATGATTCTATGAAATCTTTTAGCCTTCAACACAGGGTGACCACAGCATATTACTTATTGGGAACAGAGCCTAGAACCTTCCAACTCCCAAATTATGCCTCGGTATTCTTTGGGAAAGTGCCAGTTGACACAAATCAAAACTCTCCCAGGGACTGTTCTAACAACTAAACAGGACAGATGATCATTTTCCAATGCCCAGGTACATTCCTGAATGCTACTTCATATACACATATAAAAAATAAATACATACATATCTTCATATAAAAAATAAATAAAAATATATATTGCTCATTTGACCAGAGGCTCTGCTTGTCTGGGAGTTCCTAATTTCCCAGACACTCCAGTGA
Organism: Phalacrocorax carbo; assembly: GCF_963921805.1. NCBI lineage: Eukaryota > Metazoa > Chordata > Aves > Suliformes > Phalacrocoracidae > Phalacrocorax > Phalacrocorax carbo. The sequence continues at coordinate 162,982,151 of NC_087513.1, forward strand.
AAAACTTCAAAAGATTCGTTTGCTTTACCCACCTTCTCCTGTCAGACTGCACTGGTCATTGCCAGCTGGAAAACAGGACAACTGGGAATGGAAACTTTTATTTATAGAAGCATAATTCATCTGGATGTGAAACTGAATGACTGGTATAGAACATAACAATAACTTAAACCCATTTTGTTCTGGATTTTAAATACTAAATGAACAATAACCATGAATAAATAAAAAAGAGAACTATAAGCAGGGGAGGTACATGTCAGCTTCTACAAGAATATTTAGACATAAACTATCTGGATTTTGGTTAAAGCATATAATTTCATTTTTCATCTAAATATTTGCTGATGTCTTGTAATTCACTTAACAGACTACTTTTGTCCTCACTTTAAGCAGCACTGCTATGATAAACAATGTGGGTAAAAGACTCCTTGTATATGTAAAAGAGGTGGCTGCCAAGGCAGCTTCATATGTGCAATCCCCTTCCCTTTGAAACAATCCCTTTATTCCTGGATCTAACACACCCCATAATCTTTCAAAAAAACTGCACAGCCCATCTTCTTAAGCCATCACTGGGGTGGAATTTCTATTGGGAAAAAGAAGGGATGCAGTGGGAAATTTTTCAAGTCAGTTCACTGTTAATGAGTACCATCTGGCTGGAAGGAAAGCAAAAAGCTGCTAGCTTGGTCCAGTTTGTTTTGTACCTGCTCTTTCTTGTGTTTTGAAAAGGGATATACACAAACTCTGGATTGGCAATCTTTGGAGGCGACCTTCCAAAACTAAAAAAGATAAAATAGACAAAACCAAAAATGAACTTACTGATAGTGTCTCCAATGAGTAATTTCTCCAAGTTTGCACTGTATATGCCATAGGCAAGGCAATTATTATCAACATCATGACTCCTTACAATGTACAGATGAAAGCGCTATGACTGTTTACATAATTTCCTCAGTGATGCCTCATGCTCTCCTTTTCAAGCAGGGACGTAGCCCTGTTCTAAACAGTGGTTATATTTCCTCTGAATGACAAAGTACTCTGAAGCAACTTGTGTTTAACGGCACTATGCGGAGGGCAATCTGCATCTGATGCTTTTTAGCAAATAACTATCTAATCTAATGCTACCACTTGGTGTAATTGCAGACACGTCTGCAGCTCATATAGGCTCAGATAACTGAAATCCTGATAGGAACACAGTTGCAGTAGTTTTTTGCAGCCAGGAGCATGGCTATTTATCCAGGTTTCCCCGTAACTCCAACATGTCCTGGACTCCACACTATATAGTTTTAAATCAGTTCAGTATATGTACAGATGGATATACTGGACAGTGAATTGCAGTCACGTCCTGGACGTTATATAGTCCTCAGTAACACCACTGGTGTTTTTCATTCATCCATTTAATGAAGGTAGTTAAATATACACCAAATTCAATGCTACATGCTGTGTCCATCCCCGTTACCAGACATCATGCCTTCCTTTCACCTCTGACAGAATAAAAATGGTTTCAGGCACTGTTAAATCCAGTGGGCTTTGGGGATTTATTTTTGGGTGGCTAACTCCACGCCAGCTGTAAGCTGTGAGTCCCTGCTCTGCCACAAGCCCCTGCAACCAATCAGTTAGTGAAAATATACTTAAAAATGAAGAATGGTGATACCTTTGCTCCATTCTGGAGCTTCTCTCCCTCTGATCTGGAGTCTCTGGGCTGGCAATACAAGATACTGCTGTTGCATCACTAGACTACACAGGCAGAAATCTTGGCAGCCAAGGTAATGAAAATTTCAAAGGTACAAGACTCTTCTTGGAGCTGCAGAAAGTGACAGTGTTGTCAGAGAAATCTTAACAGAAGCTTCTAAATAAAAATGAAAACAACACAAAAAAAAAGCACCTTTTTTTTTCTGGAGGGAACTAAAAGTCAAGTTTACAAATACTGTATATGTACTTCAAGATAAGAAGTCCTTCCCAATACTCAGGAGGTTGTTGCTATTAAAGGAACTGGCACAGCAGGGAAAGTGATTTTTTTTTTTTCTAAGGGCAGAAGAAATACCTTTCACATTAAAAATTTAAGAGCCTGTCAGGACTGAAGAGTAAACATACAAACACGGATGGCATTCTGTGTCCTGCAGTGTAAATGCCTCCCAAACTGCAAATATTTAGCTGTTCCACAGTCTGGTCGTTAGAAAGGGAGCTATATTTTCAACCTGCAGATAGAAAGGGAATTCGATGCAATACTTGCATATGTACTGTGCTGTATATTTAGAATTCCCCATGTACTGCTCAGAAACATTACACTAAAATTATATGAATCTCCAATTAACTATGGATTAATTTGTTATGATGATTTTTAAATCGTGACGATTTTCAAATTTATAATTTATTAACCTAAAGACTGAGGCTTGAATTTGCTTAAGAAATGGGGCTTGTATTACTTATGCTGCATTTTGCATAGAAAAAGCTATATTCAAAACAACATGACTCGAGCTTTAGGATACTACTGTTGCGTATCATTTTGAAAAGGAAATGACAAATCATAAAGAAAATCAAAACCAATGCTTTCAGTTCTACATATGTATGTATATTTTATACAATATTTACAAAGTAGCCAGATTAAGGAAGGAATCCAACAGAGAAGGAAAACTCACTTCTGCATGGCATGCTTCACTCTGGTCCAAAGTAGTTTCAAGCATGAATCTTTTAGTAACTTTACCAACAGTTGCACGTGCAAGGCAAGGGTTAGAAGAGAAGTGGCCAGAGAGATCACTCAAAAACCCTTCCTAAATCTCCCCTTCTGCTATAAGGCTTAAATAGCAGCACGAGCTTTGCTACAGCTGCCTCTGTGTCACAGCCAGTGCAGCAACAGCTCCCCCCTTTGTTTTCACAAACTTTAACCACTTTGCTTACTTCTGACTCTTGAAAGAAGACAGAAAAATGCAAAAGGAAGCTACTCTTCCCTATCAGAGACAGGAAAAAAAAAAAAGCGTAGTTATTTCTTTCAACAGAAAATACATAACCTGTATGCTTTGGCATCTTTACAAAACCATCCACTTCAAGCCAAGCTGGGCTTGCTTAGGGAACAGGCTGTTTTGAAGTGGTAAAGCTGGGGAGAAATGACTTTTCATGGCAAATACTTCAGAAAACCTGTCTGATAAGTCAAAATTGTTTTTTCACCCCCAGATCAAAACCCAGAACCTTCTGAAAACAAATAAACACCTGGCATTTCTTAAAAGACTTGAGTTTCTCCAAGCTGCTACCACTTCAGCCAACAACCTCGCCACTGAGCCAGGTCCTCTTAGGTTAAAGTGATTTTTACTGAAAGTTGAAGCAGATGTTTAAAGACCTCGCATATACCCTACGAAAATATGTAATGCACATATACTGAAACGCAGTAAAAATAAGAAAAAGCAAACAATTCTGGAAGATAACCTATGACATTACCTAGGGAAATTTCCTAATTCCTCTCTAAAAGTATGACCAAATGTTTGAGTGAGAACAGTAACTGCAATTTCAGTAACTACTGTAATTAAGGCAGTGACTGTTAATTATCTTTCTCTGCGCATAAGCTGATGATAATAAGGAAGATTTCTTCTGGTACTGTAATGCTGCTTTCCTTTGGTAACGTGCCTTATTCTCAGACTACAGCTACATGAGTCAGGAGGAAAGTCAAGGTGCATCTTATTTTTCCAGGGAATGTATTATCTCAGTCTTGAAAATAGAAGATTCTTATATTGTCATATGATTTTAAAGAGAAAAGGTATTTTGTAATAAAATTAAAATGCATTTGCACACACTACACATTGTCTAATGCTTTGCCTCATATACTGCTGTTTCGGTGAACCTGGCAGAGTGCTTCAAAGTTTCTGACTCATTTAGTTGTAGCTCCACAATGTGGCCAATGTGAGAATATACTGAAGGAAAGAGTAATTTCCAACGATTTTCCAGTTGCTATGTGCATTCCTTCCCCATTTAGGCATCAACAGCCTTGTCCATAACCTCTACTCCCACCAGGAGAGATTACAGGCTAATGCAATCTACTTGGCTTTTCCCCAATACTAACTTCAAGAACTTAACAATATTAACTTCAGAAAGCATAATGCCTTTTAACATCCTGTAAGATGGTGCCTTCTTTATAAACACCATACTGCAATAAATAAGTAAATGCAATTAACAGGATATTGACAAAGACAATAGATATGCCTGCCTAGTAGAACAGCTTTTCATTTTTTAGGTAAATTCATGGACTAACAAGGAGACAAACTGTGGATATTTTAAACACTGTAAACATGATTGCTTCTTCCACTGGAACAAGCTGCTAAGTGAGATAAATCATAGAATCGAAGAATTGTTTAGGTTGGAAAAGATCTTTAAGATCAAGTCCAACTGCTAACGCTGCGAAGTCCACCACTAAAATATGTCCCTAAGTGCAACATCTACATGACTTTTAAATACCTCCAGGGATAGTGACTCTACCACCCCTCTGGGCAGCCTCTTACAGTGCTTGATAAGGTGAAGAAATTTTTCCTAATATCCAACCTTTCCCCATTTCCTCTCATCCTATCACCTGTTACTTGGGAGAAGAGACCAACACTCACCTCGCTACAGCCTCCTTTCAGGTAGTTGTAGAGAGCGATAAGGTCTCCCCTCAGCCTCCTCTTCTCCACACTAAACAACCCCAGTTCCCTCAACCTCTCCTAAGAAGACCTGTGCTCTAGACCCTTCACCAGCTTTCTTGCCTTTCTTTAGACACACTTTAGACACAATGTCCTTCTTGTACTGGGGGGCCCAAAACTGAACACAGTATTCGAGGTGTGGCCTCACCAGTGCCGAGTACAGGGGCACGATCACCTCCCTGCTCCTGCTGGCCACACTATTCCTGATACAAGCCAGGATGCTGTTGGCCTTCTTGGCCACCTGGGCACACTGCTGGCTCATGTTCAGCCTGCTGTTGACCAACACCCCCAGGCCCTTTTCTGCCAGGCAGCTCTCCAGCCACTCTTCCCCAAGCCTGTAGCGTTGCATGGGGTTGCTGTGACCCAGCACAGCCTTGTTGAATCTCATACAGTTGGCATCGGTCCATTGATCCGGCCTATCCAGATCCCTCTGCAGAGCCTTCCTACCCTCAAGCAGATCAACATTCCCACCCAACTTGGGTCATCTGCAGACATACTGAGGGCACGTTCAATCCCCTCATCCAGATCATTGATAAAGATATTAAACAGGACCATCCCCAACACTGAGCCCTGGGGAACACCACTTGTGACCAGCCACCAACTGGATTTAGCTCCATTCACCACAACATTTTGAGACTGGCCATCCAGCCAGTTTTTTACCAAGCAAAGGGTACACCTGTCCAAGCCACGGGTAGCCAGTTTCTCCAGGAGAATGCTGTAGTAAATGGTGTCAAAGGTGTTACTAAAGTCTAGGTAGACAAAATCTACAGCCTTTCCCTCATCCATTAAGCGTGTCACCTTGTCAAAGAAGGAGATCAGTTTATTCAAGTAGGACCTGCCTGTATTATATCACTTTGAATTATTTTACTGAATTTTTTCACTGCAAATATATTACTTTGAATTACAGGTTATTGATGATTAAAATATCTTACAAACAATTATTTTCTTATGGTGCATTATTTCTTTGAGAATCTTAAAGGTAAATCCATTCAGATTATTTGTTGTAGTATCTATGTGTGTGCACAAGATTGTTTAATTTAAAGTTGGACCACAGATATAGATTCTAATATTCCCTGAGGGTGTTTGGAGACAATACTGATCCATTGTTCATTCAATATAAGTACTTACTGAAATGAACTATTAGAATAAATGCATTGAAAGTTCCTTCACTGTTAACTGCAAAAATGATGAATGTTCTGAGAGTTTAGGAATACAGTTAATTCTGTGCTACCATTGCTGAACTGATTCATTCAAGCAAGAAAAATTTTAAACTGGGAAATTACAATACAGTTAAGGTTGCCAGTTTGCATTATTTTATTCCTAGTTAAACCTTTCAGGCATTCATGAATTGGCCATAAAGATTTGCTCTGCCCTGGGGCCACCGTGATATATATTAGGCTCACAATCTGTTCTTTATTCAGGTTGCTATGTCTAGATAAGAAACACCACACTTTATCCCCAGTCTGCTTGCAAAGTCTGACAAGGGTATGAAGTTACAGATCCGATGTCAAATTTTATCCTTTCTTTTATCGGTTGACAACATTCTGAAAAATCTTGGTCACCCCATTTTGATTATCCTCATGATCATTAAAACAGTAAATAAAGTATTCTGATACTTTATTAGAATACTTTACAAGAATGATTCAATTGATATTCATTATACCCCCATCAGGCAGATAGGTGAGTGTTATTATCCTTATTTAGGGAAACAGAGAAAGGCAAAATTACTTGCAAAATGCTGTATAATGAATTAATGATACATCAAGATTAAGACCTGACATAACCCTATACCCATTCTCCTGGATTATAGTTCCTTCCACATTTATTAGTCAATAATATTTTTAATTCATAAATTTTTAGTATCATTTGTTAACATGCAAATGATTTTACAAAGCAAATTTACTTTTTGTTATAGTATTAAATTTTTGCACATTAATGAATTACACAAAATAACAGTAAATTTTGCTTCTGTCTCTCTTAAAATGTAACAGAATTCTTCCTTATTAAAGTCTTTTGTACTAGGGATAATATTTATACAACATATAAATATAAGTGCACTAGTGTTGATATGATACCTTTTTGTTCATATTTAGTTCTGCGATTGATATCAGTCAATTAAAAATTGGGCCTGAACAGTTTAAAATGCCCCTTTTAAAGGCACACTGGCAAAATAAAATATACACTCCTTCCAGTAATCAAGCATCTGAAATGGTATATAAAAGAGACTGTAAGAAATAACATTGGCTTTCTAAGTCAGTCTGTTCATTCCGAGAGCACTTTGGGTACTTTGGGTTTAGTTGTTGCTACTCAAACTGCTGACATCCTCTCAATCACTGAAAATGTTGTCAGCAGGAATATTGTAACAAAATGCCATCTCTTTTTCTGCTGTTTTTATGATTATGTTGTATTGAATACCCAGAAAGACATGCAAGGTCCTAAAATATTAACTCCTCATTAAATGTGTCCAAGCATTTTAATTTCATTTAACAAAATGAAAGCAAATTTCAGTCATCACAAGTGCCTACTGTAGAAAACAGACTACAAGAACAGTCATAGACTACATTTCACTTCAGTTTATATGATGCCACAAACACTTCCTTGGAGTTAAGCTTTATCAAGAACCATTTATCCTCCGTGTTGTAGCACGCTCCTTGCTATGGCCTGACTCCCTCTGCGACCCATCCTGATTTAAGGGGCACAGGGCTATCTCCCACCTGCCTCATTTAAAAAAATTTTCTTGGACTCTTTAGTTTTAAAAAGGCTTTTAGGAAAATCTAGTATTGCTAAAAGAAAGAATGAATTACATTTTTGAAGGAAGATTGTGAGAGAAAAAGAAATGGTTTTAAATGATGCACTAGCGTTCTTTTTTGGGGTAACAGTTGCCAGTATGATATTTAGCCAAGGAAACACATAGCTTTGATGAGTTTTAAGTTATTATTATCTGTGTATCTGTGAATTCACTTATCCAAGATCAGCTGCTGAAGTCATTGAAAACAGAGTGCCTAACATGTCTAAAGCTCCACTGATAATTGCAGCCATAGCCTTCTTTATAAGCCCTCTGTCTGCATGTTTTTGGGAGTGTCTTTCAGTGGCAAAGGATGGATCATTTCCTTTTATCTTCCATTGTCACTTCATGCCTTCAAAGGCTGTGAATATACCCTCTATTTTAATTTATATAATTAAACATTCATTTTTGTCTGAAAGCATGAAAAAATATCAATTCTGGCTCTGTTTTTGTGTTTCAGAGACAGGGAAAAATCTAAGTAACATGTTGAGAAAGCAGAGATAACCTTGACTATATTATACTAGCATATTATATAGCATATATAGATATACTAATAGCATAAAAACAACATCAGAGAAGGAAATTTCCTTGGGCTGTGCCCAAAAATCATCCCAATGAAAAAAAGAGATAGGAGAAGGGGAAAAAAAAACCCACATGGCTGATTATTCTCATTAAACTCAAAGTCTGTCAATGAATATTTATCTTTATTCTCCTGCCCAGAAGGGAGGCTGGAGAAAGATTGAGTAAAAACACTTATTTCGGTCAATGAAGCTTAGTAATCAACTCCATCAGCAGAAGTCCTCTCACTGCCAGCTGTCATTCAGATGACAGGTTATTTCAATATACCAGCAGAGGACCAGCTGGCAGGGGGATAGAAATGACAAACTCGCTTGAACAGTGAAAAATATTTTCAGCAGAATTAGCAAGGCTGAGATGTGTGTATGTGCTTGGGGATACAAATAAGGCCAGTGGAGGGATGTACTTAAGCAAATAGGAATATTTATTCTCTGTCTTCTAGTGAATTTAGAGAAGAATTTTTTCCAAATAGCAAAAAGTATGCCACTAATAGGCAATTTAATATCTGATCTGTTTAATACATTACCATTTCTCCTCTGTTTCTTTCACAGTGTTATTCTCCTGTCTCATATGTTTAACTCTTAAAAGTTTCAGCTCATCCCTGTTTAATTGCATGACACAGTGGTTCCTTTCAACTTCTTGTTGCCTTTGTGACCCCTTTTCCTCCCTTTCTTTTAAAATCTCTAGTTCTTATTTTATTAGTTACTTCAGAAAACTTCCCCACCACGCCTCCAAGGTCCGGTTTCCAGTGCTGCAGTGCAATCATATGAGACTTGCACTGACTTTACCTGGAGCTGAAGGTATCAAAAAAAATGTTGAAAATCAGTCTCTGACTGAGTATAAGCAAATGAAAATGTGACTTTCTTCTGCGACTTGTTTTGTGCATTTCTTTTATTTATATTTAGTTTTGAAAGTGTCTTTTGAATATTTCTTTTCAATCCTGACCTTTTTCCATCAAAATGCTCACAAACTCCTTCACTGAAGTCTCCATTTTCATAGACAGAATGTGGATTTAAAGCAACAAAATTAAAATAATTGGAATTCTGCATCCTACTTCCTGATTTCAGTCGTACTGTATTAAATAACTATTTTCACCAATAAAAATAATCTTGTAGAGTTCAAAATGTACAGCATATGATACAGATAGGTTCTATTTCCCCTGATTCCCTCAAAGTAAAAATATAATCAACTCCAAAGTAAATAACATTTTCTATACCTGTAGTCACCTAAGCCATATTATATATTACAGAAAGCGCATAAAGTTATTGGATCTTGGACAAAAGAGTGAGCTCATGTAAGGGCAAATCATATCAGTTATTTCTCGTGCTGCAGATTACATTACCTAGAGAAGAAAGTATGCCTAGATTAATGTTTCTCTCGCATACGTGCCCTGTCCCATCTGTTTCCTGTAGAGTTAATATCACCCCATCAGCACTGATCAACACAGGTTGGACTGTGAAGAAACAACATGAATTTTTGAGCAATGTCTGGACTGAGTATCAATAATCTTTTTGCTCCCCCAACATCATTTTAATATGCCATCTACAAATTTTTAGGGTGCCCCAAGGCATGTTTTGCTAGTCCATTTATATATGCTTTGGGTAGGTTCAGAGACATAAAGTAACAAAACAGCTGTTTTCAACCATCCAAAGCACTTTAATAATTCACTAAGAATGCCCTGAAGTGTCCTAATGTTATTATGGTATAGGTTTTTAATTTTAAGATGAGATTTCAATAACAAGAGCCTATTTACAACACAACAACACTTTTCCATTTTTAGATTATTTAACATATAAAGCATAAGATAAAATACCAGTATTAATAGTGTTCCTTCTGCCATCTAGGAGTCTTGAGCTTCTCCTTATTAACTTTTGGAAATGTAAAGCTGGTATCAGTAAAAGACTGAATGCACTTCAGAGCTGATTTCAGAATACACCTTATAGTATCATTAACCAGCTTCTGCATATTAGCCCCATATCTTTCTATTATTTAACACACCTTATCATTATACACGAAACAAAAAAGGTAAATCAAAGTGGTGTGATTCACACACAGTAACAAAACGGACACTTGCTTATTGGACTTCCATTTGTACAGTATCACTGAAAGTATGTTTTGTTGAATGCTCCACTTAAGTAAACAGAAAATGAGACTTGGAAACAAGCCACCATCTACAAGAAAAATCCTACAAATTCAGTAGAGCTGTACCCATTTATATCAGAATTTAATTCAGCGTTTCATTTTATACACAATAGTTAGTTAGAAAGTCAGGAATTATTAGAATGGTTGCAGAATGTTTGGTTGTTTTTTTTTTAAAAACAGATTGGTAGGATTCACCTGACTAAATCTAGATGTCTACGATTTGGATATCTACACATAAAGTGGCTGTCTAGGCTTTCTTAATAGTGAAGAGGTTTAGAGGGTGCTTTTTATCCTGGAACTGATGTCTAGAGTGGTATTCACTTGCCTAAACAGAAGTATCTATGCAGCCATCCCAGATGCCATAGGGTATATGAGACATTTCTCTGGGGTTGGCAAACATGACAGAGAAGTGATCAAACACCTGAGCAGCACCCAGAGGCCAAGCAAGCTACCTTTGGCATCTAAAATGGCATACTAGATGTCCATATTTAGGAAAATTAATCTCATCTCTGAAGTAGATATGGTGATTCATGTTCTGTAATACCACTTTTCTCCAGTGACTCTAAAGAGACCCTCATCACTGCTGTGTGTGCACTGTACGGGTCTAAAATTACATGAGATTAATCACACCTTTGGCGTTACCTCTAATAGATTGTATTTATTTTGAAATGCATAGTTTACAAAATAATAAGACTTACATCACAGAACCAGTGAGCTTGCCTATGAAGAGAAAGGGCTTTGCTGAACTGAGGAAAATATTTCTCCATTAGCTTTGAGACATAAGTAGATATACAAATAAATAAATTCATAGATCTACAAACATATATAGAAGGATAAATAAATTTCTACTTCTAACTGTAGATATGTCAACAGTTTGTAGACAAATGCCAGCAGTTTCCAAAAGGATCGGGAAGCTCTGTGTTTATCTGTAAGATGTAACTCCGTTGTGACATTTGCTTTCCTTTATTTGCGCACAGGTATTTGCACAGACTTGGTTTCACCTGTTGAGTAAGGGGCCCTGGATCCAGCTTGGAGGCATTTGTAAAACTGCATTTGCCACATTCCATTTATCTGGCACCAGGACAGCCTTGAGCAACAGGTACAACAGCTCCACGAGCAATGCAACATGTCCATATCAGTGTTTTGCTGGAGTACCAGGGTGGGTGCTCTGCTCCTGGCTCTTCCATTGGGAAGACCAAGACACACAAGGAGTTCAGATTTTCTGCTCTAATTTCCTTGGAAACAACTTCATGTATGGATCACTTCTGTGCTCTCCAACCCTCTCCCCAGCTTCTTTTCAGAGGCTTTATATTTCCTGATGATACTGAAACCAGGTTTATTAATACCTTTCCTGATTTGTCTGGCTATTGCGGATCAGGGGAGTCCTGCTGAGCCCCCTCTGTGTGCATGTGTGTGCATGTATGAGTGAGGGGGTCTGTACCAGCTGCTGGACTGGGGCTGCAGACTCGGGGGCTCGTACGTCCAGGTACCAGCAACAGGGGAGACTGGAATCTGGGGAGGCTGCTGAGCAGGCTGTGTCTGAGCCTAGACGCTGTGAAGGATCCACCTGGTACACACAGATACATACACGAATATACAGAATATAATTGCTCCTCGTCATCTGGCTTTAGCTTGACTTGGCTTACCTGATTTTATGCCCTTTACCGCTTTCTTTGGGGGCTGGGGGGTGGGGAGAACAAAAAACAATAAAACAAAAAAACTTAAAAAAAACAGCAACAACAAAAAGTGCTTTTTTGAAGGATGTCTTTATACTTCAAAGAGATTCTTTTATTCTGGTGCTTAACAACACTAGCTCTTTTTCAGGGTTTGGTTTAGGGTTTTTTTGTTCTCTTTCTTTCTGGGGGTGAGAAGGTGGTATGTGGGTATGTGGGAGGTCCTCTCTGAGACTCTAGTAAAATACCTGTAATATGGCATTTGACCACAAAGATAACTAGTGGCATGCTTCTCTGTTTGACCAAACTGCCTCAGCAGTGCTTTGCTTCCACCAAGAGCCAGAAGGTCAATATAGGAATATTAAAATCCTTAAGCTGCCCTGTTATGCAGAGCATGCCCCAAGCAGAGTGATATTAACGCATCTGAGGTCAGAATAAGAGAAAAACAGCAGAATGCTTGTTGCCATCACTACCAATTATCTCTTCAAACAAATAAACAAAAACCAAACCAAAATAGCAGTCTTGGTCTCCCCACTCCTAAAGGAACATACTCATTAACAAGTTGTTGTTATTTTCTCCTCTCCTTCTGGCCTCAGCAACCTGGCTTTCTTTTTTTTCTTCTCACAGTTCCAGCACAAGGGTGGGCAGCACCTGTAATCTAGCAAACCTCCAGCCAGCTTCTCCTTGTGAGGCAGAAGATATAGGTCTGAAATTTCTGAAGCTAAAAAGGGCACTGAATCTAATTGCTGCAAGTGTTATACTACCATATATAAAGCCCCTGCCCCCACCCGTTATTGTCAGAACTGAAAAGGAGGCAAAGAAAAATCCTACCACCTATAACCTATGTTTGGGGAGCACACCAGTGTAAACTTACAAAAAAAAAATCAAGAAAAGTTCCATGGTGCATGTTAGGTTATACAAGTAAAGGGTCATTTCTACCAACAGGAAGGAGCAGAGAGGGGCAAGGCCAGGCAGGGGAGCCCCAATAACTGGGTAAGAGAGAGAGCCCCTGCCCAAGCCCTCCCAGGGCTGTCACTGGGGAGCCTCAGCCCCATGGGCTGGGAGGGGACACCCATCACCCTGAGTCAGTGGGGGAGGATTTCCCTGGGTCACCTTGTGACTGAGGGGTGTTACTGCTTTTCTGAAATAAAAATAAAAATTATAAACACCAACAACATGCTTATTGCCTGCACAGACTCATACAAAGCTTGGCTACACACCCTCTACAGTGTTGGCTGGTTTCTTCTTCTCTAGAAGAAATTGAGATCTTCCAGAGATTCAGAGGTAGTAATTTATGAACACCACATATGACTTCAATCTTCAGAAATTTTAACATATTACCAAAAAAGCATTTGGTATAGAATTCTCCTTACTACAGCAATCAAATAAGAGGATGCTTTTCCAAATACTAGAAAAACTGATAAAACATAGATCAGTATTTTATGACACCTTCTCCAAGGGAAGAGTAGTACCCCACTAAACTGTGTAACACAGTCATGTACATCTACAAACTGAAAAATAAATGTGAAATTTTTCAGAATGAGGGCTAAGACTACCAGGAAATACCTAATATGTAAGAAAAATGAAATTTTTTTTTAAAAAAAGTTTCCTAAAATAACATAAGAGTATAAGAACAGCCATTTGCTTAAAGGCATAGCCCAGTATTTTGTGTCCAACAGGGGCCTTAAACAGATTACTAGGGAAGAATAAGAACAGGGAGCACATATATTACCAGCTTGCCCCCAACATTTCTGTCTGCTTTCAGCTCAGGGGACCTACAAGCACAAAGCTGCTTCTGAATTTTTATTATAACTCAAAGGCTTTATCTTCTAGAATTTGTCTAATTACATCTTGGGTCCTGATCAATTTTAGTATGCACAACATTCCAAGCAGAAAATATTCTAGCAGCTATATAATTAAGATTAAGGCAAATGTTATAAAAATTTCTAGTGAAACTCTTAGCTGTCGCTTCAGTAATAAGAAAATGTTAAATTCTCTGCTGTGCTACCAATGTAAATACACCAAGTACACCACCACAACAAAACTGTTGGAAACCATCAAATAATTTCTAATGATGTTTTTCACAAGCACAAAATACAGTAATTCTTGAGTGTTATTGTAAGGAACTATATAATTAACAAAAACCCCTAATATACATTTTGGGGTGGACAGTTGAAAAAGTAGGAAAACTATTCCAGATGCTAATATGATCAGGAAAGAAATTCTAAAAAAGTTAGCATAGAACTAACTGGTACTTAAAAACCAGAAAGGTAAATAACCTAACTACAAAGCTTTTTTTCACAGACATCTCCAGTATAACAGAATCTGAAATGGGAAATATCTAAAGTAATAATAGCAGTACATCTCTAACACTTCTCTTTGTCCAATGAATTTCTTTAATGTAGTTTTAAATTTGGCAGCCTTTGAGGCAAAAATGATTTAGTACATTTATTTTGCAAGCAACTTTGAAGACATGAACACAGGTATCACTTAATATTCAAACAATATATTTTATTCTAAGAGAGAGGATAGATAGCTGAAAAGAAAAGTAAAACAGCAATATAATAGAAAATAGTAGAGACTAGTATGTTATCTTGATTAGTGTTTTACTACTGCAGAATATTTCCTGTCATCAATTTATCTTTTTATGTGCCTGTGAAACCATAAGAGGTCACAAATATCTTTTTTACAATTTTGCTTAGAACATTGTTCTTAACAAAAGGCGTATTAAGACTTCTCAAAATTCACTTAAAGTCTTTGTTTTTCCCATTCTCCTACCACAGCTGTAGCCTGTCTACAATCCTAACTCCCTCTTCTACTTCCAACACAGTGGGGAAGGGATTCAGTTCCAGACTGCAGACACACAAGTGCTGCTGTCTGCCCAGGAGGTAGGTATCTACACTCCCACTAGAGTAAATGAAAATCTAGGGTTTGATTCAGAAGGTTGAATAGAGGCATCTAGTGCCATTTGATGGTATTTTGTACTGCCTCCCGCTTCCAGTCCAAAAAGGCCTGGGTCTCTCATAGGTTTGTGCCACCATGAGCAGAGAACTTGCACTAGGCAATCCCTAGAGGTCCTTTCCAACCAACATTTGTATGATTCTGTACCTGCCAGCCCTGTGCAATATTTCCAATACCCTAGGCATCTGACCTGGTTTGTGGTACCTACATTTTTTACTCAGCTGAACCAGGCCTCTAGTCAATACAGGGAATGGAGTTTGGTTCAGCTCACTCAAAAGAAGACTGTAATATTTAACCAGCCTACAGTCTGCAGTGGAGTCCTACCAAACAGTATACTCGTTCTCGGTGTATTAGTTACAACTTAGCCCAATTGATCATGATTGACTTTTCCCTACACATTTCCTTCCAAATTAAACCCTACTACCTCATTCTAAGTGTCTATACAAATATTTTAAGTCTTCCTGAAATATTCACCAATACTATATTTCCATACAGATATATGTGTTCATTATTAATGAATGTGTGGGAACAGACTTTCACAACAAAACATGTTGGTGTAGATGTTTGTTGGAAATCACATTCAATTACATTAAAGGCAGGTCCCAAATACTATGTTATGAAATACATAAGGTTCTGACAAATCTCATGATGCATTAATGTGGGTTTACATTGAACATTTGCATTTCATTAAGAATTGCTTATTGCACATGGATTAGTGCCCCTGGCAACTCAGAAATAAACCACAGTCACAAGGAGTTGACAGCAATTTTAGGCAGGATCCTGAGAGTGTCATGATTCAACATAACATGTGGATTAGAGGTATTTTCCCACTGAAGTCTGTGGGGATATTCACATGTAAATTAAACTCTAATTTTAAGTACCAATCAAGATCTACTTCCTCTCATATTATCTACTATCATGTATCATACCATCAAAAATATTGTATCTCAGGAACCCACAGAACAATGAAGAGTTTGTGTATTGACTCAGAAGGGTGCATAACAGTGAGAGAAACGAAAGGAAACAAGCTTTGCCAAGCAGCAAGGGGCAAAACAATACAGCAGGACAAGTTATACCAAGCTTTTGCTTCAAGAGGTATAAAACCCAAAAAAGCAGTAATATTGCCCAAACATTCTGTTTGACAAAACTCAGGTAATGCAGTTTTAAGTCTTTAGTTAAATGCAAAATTATCGACTCTGAAAAACCTGCTACTTGGAATGACAGTTTATAACTTCCATCAGACAGTAACAAAAAGGTTCGTACGTATAGGCATGGCAGATTCCTGTAGTTTTAATCACCTGATTTCATCAGCTGGCACAAGGAAAAAAGAGGACTTAGTACTAACATATGCACTATTAAAGGATTCTCTGATTGGTTTTGTTTTTTTAACAAACTTGGGGTTTTTTTGCATAGGTTTTTTTTCTTTGTTATTACCTTATAACTAGTGAATTCACTGAAAGAAAACAGAAAGTTACTTAGTTTTCAGGCATTCCTATATCAAAATTTCCGTGAATCTCACTGACAATACCTGCTGTTTCTTCCTTTACTGCGATGCTGACACCAAATTCTCACCGAACAGATTTACTTGCCATGTTTCTATAAAAGATCCAGACTTTAGAGGATATCACAGCAAAATGCAACTTTTCTCAGTAAAATGGTGAGCTGTCTTCCTGGGTAAAGGGAGGTCCCAGAAATATCAGTGGTCACTGAAAGGCCCACTGCAGCACAACTTTACCCACAAAATATTCTTTGAGAATGGCCTAACTCCACATCCTTAAACAACCTCAAGCCAGCTTGCATCCCTAAGAGCAATGCTGCTCTTTTAAAAAGTGCAAGTAAGCAAACTGCAGACACAACCATTCCGTTTCTCACGACAGAAGAAAAGGTGCAAACACTACTTATACTTTGACCTAGCAGTGTTCAATATTGTTTGGTATTTGGACATCAGAATGTCAGGTGCAGTATAAACATACAGAATTGCTTGAAAACATACAATAAAAATACTGATCAATGGTAAACCAGTCTTTAAAATGCACGACTGCGCTATGATATTAATAAAGGACCTTAGAGGTAATGTTGCTGAAAGCACAGACTGCTTCTGAGTACCCTCTCCCAATTCACTTGGGAACTTTATGACATTATAGAGAGGGGGGGAGAAGGTGGACTCTTCTGAGATCGCACAGCAGAGAATTCCATACTGTAGCTTATGGCACAGTCATTAACATGTCATTTCAGATATAAAAGAAACATTAGGGGATACTGTAGGAAAACAAACATAAATGAGCCACAAACCATTATATTAATTTTTCTTTTTCTGGAATGCATCCTCTCCTTTTTCTTCCTATCATTGTTTCCTTGATATCATCAAAGACTGCTTCAAATGAAAACAAGCCCAGCTAAGATGGAATACAGTATTCAGGGCTGCAGTCAGCACCACTTTCAATGGGACTGCTGCACATTATTTGTTCAGCACCCCATTTTCCACATTTACCACGTGTAGTGTATTACAAGAGTTAATATTCACATGGTGGTACCTTTCAGGTTACAAGTGAAAAATTATGCTTAGGGAAAAAAAAACACACAGAAAAGGCACAGAAAAATAGAACATCCTGTGGGAAGAATTAGATGTTCTATGCCTTTTGGAAGAACCCATCTCTGAAAATCCAAAGGAGAAATATATTAACCCATCACATTTTAAATTACCGTATGGAATGTGTCCTGCTATATTTAGGTAAAATAGTCAGGACCACTAACTATTTATATTCTTAAAAACTTTGGACTATGTATTTTTTTAAAAGCCGATTGAATGGTCATCTTCAATGATTCATGAAGGTCTAGGGCAAAAGTGGATGCTACCAAGCAAAGTAGAGAGGCACTCAAAATGCTGAGATGACTGTCAGAAGGCTAATTCTGAAAGATACAAACTGATAAAGAAATTAATAGAACTGAAATCAGTAAGGCAACAGACTCCCTCATTTTTCAAGGTAATGCATGATTCTGCTTTCACTGATGTGGCTAATATAAAAGCGTTAATGTACCAAATGAATGTTTAAATATATTCTGGGACATTTGTTCCTACTTTATAGGAATCTTCGTCTTAAGTACAGGAAGAAATAAAAATAGTCATTATGAAATATTATCTCACACAAACATTTAAGGAAAAGTGTAAGTATTTGGTTTGCTGTAGGCATACCTGGCATTGTAGGCATCACTGACTGTTCAGTCATGAAATTGCTCAATGGTCTCTGCATTTCCTGCATTTCTTTTTTCTCTGATACTTCCTGGGAAAGACTGATATATAGTTCATATACTTACACCTCTGCCAGATGTTGACAAGTTGACTTAATTTCTTAGAGTCTGTATTTTTAAAAAATACGGATGGGACCATTTTTATAGAACTAAACTGCTTTAAAGAATTGTTGCCACTGTACAATGGTCTTCAAGACAGAGGCTGACTTTCTGGACCTTTTTCAAATTAATTTCCTTTCCTCTTCTTTCCCCATTCAATAGACTTGGTCCATCTGTCCTTTTAGTAATTTGTCTTATGACATCTTTCATCTTTTGTACCTCTACCTGAGCAGTAGTGAAAAATCTAGATACATGCTATTTTTCTTGCCTGCTACAACAGGACAATAGTCTCCAGTTTTGCCTTTGCTCTAACTCCCACTCTGTAATTTTCCCATTCAACCTGTGCTCTGCTCCAACGCGAACGCTGCCTTTTTCCCACAGCGCATTCCCATCCAATGACTGGAGCTAGGCTTGACCACAGCTGATCCACCGATCAGATCCGTAGGCGCTGGATTGCTTTACCGGCCTGGGATTTCATCAGGCCGTGACATCATGTTGTACACATCACCCTACTCCAGGGTATCTGGCAGGGGTGTTGGGACCTTATATATGCTTTCTGGTTCTGCTCAGTCCATTTGTAACAGCTTGTTTTGTACCAGACTCTTCCAAAACAGTGTCTGGAAAGATATTCAGCAGAGTTGTGGAGGTTTCCATAACAGAAGTTAAAGGTTGTACATGTAAACATAATTTAAATAAACCTATGTGATGTCATGTCCAGCTCTACTGTGTCCAAAAAACTTCAGTGGCTTGAGCCTGAATTATGGTAGATTGATATAAACATAGCTTTGCTGCTCTGTGACTGCTGCACAACATCAGTAATTGCACTGGGGTTTTATGGTATTGTCAGGGAGGTAGGAAACAGCTGATATTTACAAGTGAATCTGGGAGGCATTTTTATTAAACTATTTGTTCAGTTGATGGATTTAAACCACAGTTAATCCAGTAATGTATGGAACCCGGTACAGGTCCCCATTCTGCATGCCTGACAGTTACAAGCTTAACTATAAATAATATGCAAATAATTTACATACAGGTATAAATGCATAAATTATTAAATTGATCTCCTTGGCTATTTCAGCTATAAACAGGCAATGGTTTCACCACAGTTTTATACACGTTCCCAATGTTCATATACACTTGAACGCAAGCACATTGCAGAGATTGATGATTTGCAGGTATTTGATTTTTATTTTTTTCTTGTCTGCACTTTATTATTTGATATCTTACTTAGCATTTTGGGGAAAATAGTAGGAAATATTAGTATGTATCAAAATGTATTTTTCTCCAGGTAAAGGGATAGATTCAGTAGGCAAGAGGAATGGGAAGAAGGTAAGGAAAATGAGTTTAAGAACTGGATTTTATGACTTAATGTTTGCTTGACTGGCTTTTGTAATTAGTGATTGATGTTTCCTTCTAGAATGGTGGCAAACCTATAGCTGAAACTTAAATAATAATAGAAAAATAGAAAAAGCAACGTACTGCAATTCAGCACAAAAAGATCTTAAATTCATAAAAAAATGGGCTAAACAAAGGAGCTTGAAATTTTCAAAACCTAAAGATTTCAGGCACACATATATTTTAATAGGAATCTTTTGAGCACATTTTAATATCTCAGAATGTTTCAAACAAAAGCTGTTGCCCACAGATTGACAAATCGCTAACTTCAATATTAATATTCTCAAACATGGAATTTGGGCATAATGTCTCACTGCTAGCAATTTTTCAGGTAATACTTTACTACCCTGTGAACATCACTCCCTGCAAACACACAGAAAATAGTTAGAACTACTTCAAGAGTTTAATTGCATCTTCACATGAGTTAGTATTTTTAGCATTTCTTTCCCAAGGAGACTGACATTTTAATTCCATATTTTTGTGTTTATTTCATCTTCCTTCAAAGATGCTTGTTCTTTTAATATTTTTACCACCAGCAGTAATTCCAGAAGTCAAATTAATCATATAGATGTCATCTAACTACCAGTAAAGGTGCTGAGGAAAACTTGTATTGCTTTCTGTGACAGCAAGAGCAAATAGGATAGGATTTTAACAGAAAGAAATTGATCTTCTTATGGAAAAAAGTCCTAACTTGTGGATCCTTTAACATTTTAATAACTTCCAAGTCTCCGTCACAGCTTACAAAATATAGAGGCTATGCTTTTAGAACAAAATTCAAACCTTAATTTTACATATGACAAGTTTATCAATACAAGTAATCACTCTTCTTGTGAAATTAATGTGCATTGTAATTAAACAGCTTGTAAGAAATTAATGGGTATTGGAGTCCTGGAATGGCTATTTAATCTACAACATAAAAAAATCTTCAAAGTGCTCCAAAACTGTTTTGCCAGAAAGACAAACAGGTATATTTTAGATAACCTCAATCTTCTCTTGCCAGATAAATACAATATCATACTTGAAATGTAAACATTAACTTTATTCTACCCAGTTTGCCTGCATCGTGTGTCAGATATTTCTACCAGAGATTGTCACAGGTTATTAACATGGGTAGAGCAGAAGGAGTCAGAAATTGAGTAATGCAGCTCTGTTTGTGTTTTTCCCAAGATTAGGTTCATGTAGTTAACAGAACTTCTTTTAGGTCCCTATCAAGTGTGCTCGATCACACAATCACAATAACCTACTAAGTCTTGCAGCCATGAAAATACGATCTTCAGATACAACAGTAGAAAGAACATTGGCAGGCATGACTTAATTTAAGAAATGTTATATTAAGCCTCATTGCTGCCAGGGATTGGCATCGCCATACAGTGCAAGGTGGACACGCTGGCTTGACTAGGCACTAGCTTGGGAACTTTCTGCGTTTTACTCTTCTGAGCAGTGAACACATGTCCTTAAAAGAGCTTAATTAGTTTAGAAAAGCAACACATGGGCTAAGGGAAGATGGTTGCTTCTGTCTGGACACACTGTTCAAAACCAGGAATGGACATGAGGTATATAACTTCAATTTAAAAGTGGGATTGATTGTGGCACAAGAAGAAATAGGACACAGATGCAACATCCTGCAAGTTGTGTAGCAATGTCTGAAGCTCAGCTCCCGTGTATGGCGCTTGAAGGTTCACAAAGTAGCTTAATTATTAATTGTTAATCTCAAGAGCCCTGCTTAACTTGGGGGAAAGGAAGAGAAAGGAGACTTTGGCCTGCTCACTGATCTGCTTGGATGATTGTCATGGGAGACAGTTCTGAGGAAAGGACAGGTCCAGAAAAGCTGGTTCATTTTTTCAAGCATCACCTCCTCCAAGCTCAAGAACAGTGCATCTCCTTGTGCAGGAAGTCAAGCAAAGGAGGCAGGAGGCTTGCATGGATAAACAAGGAGCACCTCACTACACTCAAACCTGAAAAGAAAATCTATAAAAGGTGGAAGCAGAGTCAGGTCACCAAGGAGGAATATAGAGATGGGATGCAGGATTGGGTTTAAGAGAGTCAAAACCCAACTGGAGTTGAATCTGGAGGGGGTCACAAAGAGAAACAAGGAAAGCCTCTACAGGTGTACCAACAGCAGAAGAAAGCCTAGGGAAAATGTGGGCCTGCTGCTGAATGCAGTTGGTGACCTGGTAACAAAGGACATGGAAAAAGCCAAGGTAGTCAATGCTATCTGCACCTTGAACTGTACTGGTAACACTGGCCTTTTGCAGCCCCCAGTCCTTGAAGCCCATGGAAAAATCCGGAGCAAAGAAGACTTGCTCTCAGTGCAGGAGGAACAGATTACGGAACACTTAAACAAACTGGACATATAGTCCATGGGCCCTGATCGGATGAACTCGTGGGTGCTGAAGGAGCTGGCAGGTATTACTCGCAATAATGTATTTATCATAGAATCATAGAATCATTAAGGTTGGAAAAGACCTCTAGGTTCATCATGAAGGGAAAATCATGTTTGACAAGCCTGACAGCCTTCTATGATGAAATAACTGGCTTAGTGGATGAGGGGAAGGCAGTGGATTCTGTTCAGCTCTACTTCAGCAAGGCTTTTGACACTGTCTCCCATAATATCCTCACTGACAAGCTGAAGAAGTGTGGGCTAGGTAAGTGAATAGTCAGGTGAATTGGTAACTGTCTGAACTGGCTCAAAGGGTTGTTATCAGTGGCACAAAGTCCAGCTGGTGAGCAGTCACTAGTGGGGCACACCAGGGGTTAATACTGGGACCCATGCTCTTTAACATCTGTATTAATGTTCCAAACAATGAAGTAAAATGCACCCTGGAGAAGTCTGCTGATCGAAATGGGAGGAATGGTTGACAGACCACTGTCAGCCATTGATCTCATCAATGAACATAAACACCTGAAGGGAAGGTGCAAAGAAGATGGAGCAAGGCTCTTTCAAGTGGTGCCCAGTGACAGGACCACGGCACAAACTGAAACATGGGAAATTCCATTTAAACATATGAAAAAACTTTATTACCATGAGGGTGGTGAAACACTCAGAAGGTTGCTCAGAGATGTAGAGTCTCCATCTTTGGAGATATTCAAAAGTGGACAAAAGACAGCCCTGAGCAACCAGCTCTAGGTGACCCTGCTGGGCAGGGGACTGCACTGGATGTTCTCCAGACGCCCCTTCAACCATCCTATGACTGTGTGATGACTCCAGGGTACTCACTTGTTATATAGGTGTAAAATCCCCGAGCCATGACTGACTCCAAAGGACTTCTTGTTCTGCTCCCCAGGAATCGCTGACAGTGCAGCATTACTGCTGGCTTTTTCTTTTGCAAAGAAAATGTGAAGAAATAACAATGATTTTTATCCTAAATCAGACAAAGACTTTTCTGACCTGTGCAAATGCCTGTGGAATAATAACTGCCTACCAAAATACAGAAATTTGCACCTTTTATGTTTTGCATATCAGAGAACTTAGAGAAGACCTCTGCCTTTCTATAGAGAGAGTGGCATTATACCTATTAATTCTATTATAGAGATACTTAATTTACTGTGGAGTAAATGGAGTGCTGCCAAAATAAATTACATGGCACTAAGATAACTGAAGCCTCCATAAATCACCACTTTTTACTCAGACATAGATATCATTATTTACCTCTGACATAACCAGTGTTACTTCTGTCTATATCTTTCCCACAGTAATCCTTCTCTGTTTACCCTACCACAACCTCACTTGTCAGTATCTACGGTACCAATATCACAATGAAATGACACAAAAGTGTTAACTACTAACGAGACCGAAAACTCTGTGAGCATGCCACAACCTGACATTGCTGTGTGAACACCACATCTTACAGATCTCAGCAGGAACTTGCTCTTTTCATGCCCTGCTTACCCTCGCTGGCCACAGGATTCTGACTGAGCCTTTCTTAACGCTGAATAGAGTTGAAAATACATGACTGTTTGGCGTACTGCAGTACATGCTTGCCATTTTCCCAACAGCATGTCTCTCTTGGAATATATACTGACTGTGATCCAGCACAACCGTACCATTTCTCAGAGAGCTACTACCTAACCAGTTCATCCACAGTACTTATTTCTGTCTACCTACAGTTCCTTGGACTTTTCTCTATTAAATTTCATTCCTTTTTTTCAGACATTTCATCCGGTAAGCCAAGATCATTTAAAAACTTTAGTGGTGTTCTCCACTCCATGAGCCATTAGGGATGCTACACAAACACCCAAAGTGTGGACAATGTGAAGATGTAAAAAATCCCAGGAAAAAAGTAGCTGCATCAGATAAAGCCTGATGGTTAGGAGATGCCACCTTATGCGTGAAGAATGTAGCATTTGAAAACTAAGTTAAGAAAGTATCGGCTATGAAAATCCCATCTGAAGAAAGATGTAAGGCAGGATTAAAGAAGGGATGGCTCAGAGAGTAATAGTTAGAACTACAAACCTTCTCAATCCATATTATCTGTTTGATTAGCACTGCAACCAACAGTCGTTCACTGGTCTACTTAAACCTGATACCTTTGAGAAATGAATGTGCGTGCAATACAGGTCCCAGTAAATATCTTATTTCACTATGACTTAGATTTTCTTTCCTATCTCCTGTGTCAACAAGCAACCCAACCACTGTGTAGGCCTACAAAAACTCACTCCTACTTTCGCTTCCTTGGATGAAGCATATGCCACAAGCACAGTAAAAAGGACAAGTTTCTGCATGCATTTTGTGAGTAAATATGAGACTTTCAGGTCAGAGGCTTATGAATATGACTCCTTTTCTTATTATTCATCTCAACCTGAGAAGTAAATACATCTTTTGAGTGAAAAAAAACCATTAACAATAAACTATTTTCTTTCATTATTTTCATTTTCTCTGGGGGTGGGGTGGCTTTCCTTTGATATTGTGTCACATCAGGACTTAGTTGTTTTACATTCTGCTTGCAGCACCCTGCGGCTCCAAAGAGCACACCCACTAAACTGACAAGGAAGTAAATGTCCGGTATAAGAAAACGTAAAACAAAACATAATTATTTTTTTTTTTTGTGATAGGTTGACTTGTCCAGCTTTTACAGTAACAAAACATCCATGGTAGCTATGTTTTCAAACCAGGCTCTTGTTCAGATACACACCAACACTGCATTTTCCATCCTGTATCAGAGTGCCAATGATCATCCGCTGCTTAACCTGCTGTTTCTGTCAGCAGGTTAATAGCTGAATTACAGGCTGAAAAAAGGAAGCAAAATTGTACAGAACCTATGCTAAATTTATATGAATAATAGAAAAAAAACTACAATAGAAAAAAAATATTTTATAGAAAAAGATTTTTCAGTTTGACAGTAATCCCAGCTCTTAGATTCTGATGGAGTGCCTGACCTTCTTTCCTTCCCTTGAATAGGCCTTTTTATAGCTTTCTTCTAGATATCTACAAGCAAGAAGGGGAGCAAAAGCTGCAGTTAATCACCTTCTGCTCTAGAGATCAGAAACAGGTCAAGCGTAACTGTCCAGTATCTGAAACAGTAGTGTTAAACAGAAATAATGTCTTTATGTATATGCATGTTGATACAGCAATAGAGTTGAAAATTCTTTACAAGTACAGCCGTATCTATGAAATACAGTAGCTTAGTTCTTTCTCTGTTTATCATAAGACCCTTTACACAAAATCAAAGCTGCCATCCTCTGGTGAAAAGCACATGTAAAATATTTGAGTAACTATGTGACTTTTAAAGTTTCAGTCAATCTTTGCAAGAGCTTCAGCGTAAGTACATTTTTATCTAAACACAAACATGAAAAGAAATACTTCAGTTATTGATTGCAAAAGCCGAGCCTGTTGGATACTATTTATTTAACAAATAACTCTGCCAAACAGAGAGTTTCTTCCTCAAAGACTTCATTATCTAACACCCCAGCTTTGCAAGTATGTTTTTGTGTGTGCTTACACACATAAGCAGTTCCTTTGATTTCAGCAGTATTCCTCTGACTGCATTTACCTTCTGGAATGCCTTTTCATGGTCTGAGTTTAAGCAGGTGACGAAGTCAAGGGAAAGGACGCCTGCAAGAAAGACAAATCGGAGGGATTTGGGCAAGGCTTCCTGTGTTATCATGGCAGAGTGGTAGGTGCTTCTTCAGAAGAGCTGCTTAGAGAAGAAGCTTAACTCAGGGCTTCCCAATCACCTTCCTGCAGTCTGTCCAGCTCTATTTGCTATTTAGGAAGACTAAGAAGATTAGCCTAGGAAAAAGCCCAAAGTCAGATGCCTAAAGCACAGGTTAAAACCATTCTCCATTATTCCCAGTGTTTGCAGACCAGGAACTGAATCACATAAACAACCCTGTTCTGGCAGCATTAAAATGTAGCTTTTTTTAGACTCTTAGTCCACTTCTCTGACTAGGCTAGAGATGTAATGTCCTACAGTAGCAAGCATGAAAACTTCATCCCCAAGATACTTGAGAACAGAAGAAGGTTCTGCATTATTTTTCTCCCATAGGCTGGGCATGCAGAGATGCCAGTTTGTGAAACATTTCTCTTCAGCAAGAAAAATATTTCATAAAGTATATTTATGGTGATACTGTTAGTCTTGCAGTCTAGCCCTCAAAACACTTTCTATACCTAAGATATACTGAAAACCAAAATGTTATGATATAAAAAGTTACGTTAGGCAATTTTAATTCCTACATGTTGTAAGTCAGGCAAATTTGCTACTAGGTCTTTAAAACCATGCTAAGTTAATACACACCCTGAAACACACATATTTGGGAATGCCATGCTCATCTAATAGGTTTTTGTAGGTATCATGTTAGATTTCATTTACATACTCTGCCACAGACCAGTGGTATGACTGTTTTAATATACCTGGGGAACATATTACTAAAAGGTTTACTTTTTTCTTTTCCTACCTCAGATGTGCCAGCAGGCACACAATGAACACAGGTACATACCTCTGTGCCACTCGATCTCTAAAACAATGTATACTTACCATTATGCAAAAAATAAAGTCTTAGTAGTTACTAATTTTATACAAATATGATTATGTCTCATGGCTTAAATAACTGTTGTAAACAATTTTGCCTTTACAGTTCTTAACAATTACATAATTTTAGCAATTGCTCATTTGTTTGGCTGCAATAAGAAAAATGAGGTAAGATTAAAAATTCCTGAACATACAAACATGTGCTTGCCTTCAAAATTTAAAAAAAAAAAAAAAGCCTCTTTGAAAACCATTCGTGTCTTTGGAGACTAAGATTCACTTCTTTTTTCGTATTTTCAGAATATTTTCACATCCTGACATCACCCCTTGCAAGCATAGGCTGAAAGAAGAGATCTTAACACTCAGGCTTTACAGTCATTAAATTTACATTTATTTTAGCAGGATATGTGTACTGCACATGTAAAAGAACAAAAAGATACTAAGGAGAAATTATTTCATCTGGATTAATCCCATTTAAAATGTTGCCTTATAAATGATGGGTTTTGGTAATGAGTTGTTAATCCAAAGAAACAACCAATAACAATGAGTGATAATTTAAAGTGCTTCACTAAGCAGTATATATACTTCAAAACTGAATAAACAGGTGATCTGTCACTTCACCTAGTCACCCATCACTCGGTGGGCCTCACTGTGTGCAATTTACTCAGTGTTCCAAGATTTTGGGCAATAGGATAAAACCATCCCACAGTCTGGGTTTTTATTTCCAGCTCTGAAGCAAAGACTAGGGAGTTCAATCCACTGCCTGAGACATTTGCCCTTTCGAAAAGCAATGCAATCTCTAAGACTGCAGAAATGCAGAGCAGCTATTTCAAAACAAGATGAAGTAAGTCTATTAGTCCACTAATAGTAGCTTTTCAGTAGCGGAAGAAAATAAAATCTAACCTACCACGCAGCCAGGAACATTTGGCCACCGCTCCATCAGTCTCCTGCATTTCATTTTCTGTACTATCACAGAGTACTGTATCATAGTGTTTATTCATTCGTTCATTTCATTTGTCTCATTTCATTTGTTTTATTTTTTAGTGTTGGACCACGTAACCTTTTAATACCGCTTATCGAAATGAATGGACCAGCAAATGACTATCCTTAGTGCCCCACTTTCAAGGCCACGATTCCTCCAACAGTGAAAAAATTCTCTCTCATGCTGCTAAGATGACCCCTTTATTCTAGATGATCACAGCAGTTGCATTTTGAAAAATGTCAACTCTTTTATTATAACAGAAAAAACAACGGCAAATACCTATAGATCTGTAAGCACACGCACAATTGTGAAAATCATACATTTTTCATACTAATAACAACTTTGGTAAAACCAGTAATTTTTTAACCAGTACAGCTATACAAATCCCTACTATCGCTACAGTTATTTCAGGAAAAATGCCTAATAGATGAAGATTTTTCCCCTTACTTTAAGGGATTAAACCATTCTGCTGCAGGCATCTTTACACCCATAATACTGAAGCCACACTGAGTGAATAACTGTACCCAGGGAGTATAACAAGCAAACCTTAATAACAGACTTGGCAAGAGAGCTCAGTCACTCTGATATCTTTTTGTTCAAGACAGGCTAAGAATGGGCAAGGAGCAAAAGCCTCAAGTAATTTGTAGCATTTCACAGTTACATTAACACCTCTAATTGTAACTCAGAGGTCAGTAAGGGTGACAAACATCCCAATACAGTGATGATTGTCCCACTGAGACAACAGATCATGTATTCTGTTTGGAGGAAAAGTGTTTCAACTTATTTTTCTCCATTGAAGTAGATGTCCCAGTTCATCATGCCTCATTAAAAGGTTTGTGTTGCTATAAACACGATCATTTCAAACAACCACAAGCCTTTATATCAAGCATATAGTTTAATAATTCCCTTCTCAATACAAGTATCATTATTCTTTTTAAAAAAGGATGTTAATTGTTATATATAATCTGTTTACATAATGAGTCTTGGAATAATGAACAGGCAATATTCTGAATACAAATATATTTACGACATGTTCCGACTTCATTTTTTTCTTTTTTTTTTTAACGAAATCCAGACAGTTCCCCTCATGTACCTGCATTTACCAGGTTTTGTACAGTAGTTTTTCTACCAGCCTTCCTTCCTCCCATACCACACGCACAGCGCCCTATGGTGAGCCAGAACAAGTCATGTCCAACATGAGCAAGTAGTTAAATTCGGTAACAACAATTTTACAGAAATTTGTTTCTGTAAAAACTTAGTGCTTAGGACCCAATACCTACAATATATCTATTTGGAGGGGAGAGAATACCTGATTAGATCTACTCTCATCCCAAGAGACTGAATGCCCATTAAGAGTTAGGGTGTGTTAGGTACAATCTTCAGGCACACCTTACGGTTGAGTTCCATCTGAAAGGAATCCCGTTTATTTTCTGTTTCTGTTTCTGAGCCCGGAGTAACAACAGAAGTTCTACTCACAAGGTGAAAAAATATATTATTAAAATATTATTTTTTCCCCTTTGAAATCCTGAAATGCAGCAGTTCACATGTTTTTACTTTGAAAAGGGTAAATAGCAATATGCATTTATTTTGTTCACACAGCAAACAATGAGAAAACTACTGAGGCATAGGGCTTATATCCTCCAAAGTTTCTACCTTACCTGCTACAACTTGGTTCCATCATTAAAAGACAGCGGTATGCTAACATGAAGAGGACTTTAAAGAAGCGGAGCCTCTCACAACAAGTTTGGAAACCCTACAGGAGCCTTTATGGGCAGTATCAGTCTTGCCCTCTTCTCTTTTTCTCTCCCGACAAGTTTTCTTTCCCCTCTTTGGGGGAAGAACTTGAAAAATGAAAATACCAGGTAATAGACTAGATAAGGAGGCTTCTTTTCAGCTGAAAATGTGAGGGACAATTTTAAGAGACTTTAAGTTTCTGTTGCTGTCAATCTTTCTACAGAAAGCAAGCACTCTTTGAGATTGTGCTTTCTAACTTTGCTTTCGTTGTGGCAATGGCCTACCGCAGACTTCCAAAAGAAAGAGGTTTTAGCCAATATCTTCTTCCGTTTGTGTTTGGTCTGCTCTGGACACCCTTCAGCTCATGAACCAGGGCAGAGTGATAGCTACTGAGGGATTGCTTCTGATGTAGAAGTTACTGGCCACTGCCTTCCATTTTTCTGTTCCTCAGAGTGATCAGCATCCTTGCTTTTTTCTGTACTCTAATTCACCCTTTTCTGGTGTCCTCTTTCCCTTAAGTACTCAAAGCATCTCCTCATGATGCACCACTTAAATACTGGTGGCTGCCAACGCTTGCCTACATTAGCTTTGTATAGCAATTTGAAACACTTAGATTAAATAAGTACAGAACGAGTCAGATAATTCCGTAATACAAATGGGAAACTATTTTTGGGTTTGGGGTGGTTTGGTGGGTTTTCTCCTTCAAAGCTGTGAGCTGCTCATTTAAACATCGCTAAGGCCAAATGAAGTTGTATTAGAAGAGATTTTAACGGCACGTGGCATCACTTATAAGAAGTTGAAAGTAATGTAATCTTTTTGTCGAATTCAAGACACTGTTGCAATTCAGAGCTCTGATCTGCTGCCATGTTAATAATTTTTTACATTAATATAAACGAAGCTGCATTGTTGCATTAGGCTGTTATACGGCATATAACACACTGGTCAAACCCAGCAAATATCTAGAGAACAGAGGCAAACCCCAGAGGCCTTTACCTTAGGGTTCTATGCTATTGCTAGTTCACCTTTTAAATCTAAATGAAGGCAACCGAAAACAACAAACGCATGCACTGTTTTCACAAAAGACCACCCACGGGTATTTCCTTAGAGAATAAAGGGCTGTCAGTGGCCGAGTACAAGGGGCTTCTCTTTTTGAGCCGGCGACGACTAGAATTTACAGTCTTCTCCACTGGGTGGCAACCTAGGATGCAGCAACAGAAAGAATTGCTCTTTCCGGAGGACCACCAAAAAAAGATAAATCCTCCACTGCTAAAGTTTACCTCAAGTTTTTGCTTCTGTCGATGTTGTACTTGGAAATGCTAGCAACATGTGGAAAAAAAAGAAACTGAACAGAGGTGTTTGATTATGGCCGAGTCAGAGTGGATGTAGCTCAAACAAATATTAGCATAGCCCTAAAAAATGCCATTTTGTTTGTTTCTCTTCCATCATAATAGGGTCATGAAATGTGAACTATACTTGCCATTAGAAGTGTCTGAAACTAATGCTGACTTCTGATAAGTGTTTTCTCACATGCATCATGACTACAGTTCTGCAATTATTTTAGAATGAATTACTTTAATAGTCACTTGAATTTATAGTAAGAAAATGTAAGACGCAAATAGGGAAAAAAACCCAAACACGATGTCTCTGATTTGTATAAAATGCAGAATGCACTTCACCTGTCAAAATTCCCTTGAACAAGAAGGACTCCTTTCCAAAATACTTGTAAACAGACTCACTTTATTTTCTAAAATTATTCTGTGGCTATCAGAACAGAAGAAAGACCAGGAATAATACAATTACAAAGTCCACTTCTTCATGGTTATACTATGACCAGTGACTCCAATGAAGTGAAAATAAAGAAATGGAGTGCAAAGAAGAAAGGCTTGAATTGGAAGACAAAGTAGAGACAAGATTATGGAAATCAATGGAAAAAAGATGTGAAAAATACTGGATGAGAAAGGTATGCAAATATGAGGTAAACTAAAAAAAGTTAGTAAATATGAGGGGAGGATGACAGATTAGAGGGAAGGAAGAAAAAATCGCACTGGTGTTTCCTTCCAGACAAATAACAGGAAAAAATATATACGTTTGAGCTTTTCATACTGTATGAAATTAAGAAGAAAATGGTTTGTATCTTTTTGTCAAAGTGGGGAAGCCCATACAACTTCAAAACATTTCTGCTATAACTTCTGGCTCTCACTTCCTAGTTCTGAGGGACTGCTGCAAAGCAGGACATTGTGGATCCACGGTACACATGCCTTGAAGCGAATGCACAAGTGTGAGTGATTACAGCTGGTTTATATTCATCTGAGTGCCCAACAATATCTTTGATTTTTTTTCTTTTCATAAGAAGAAAATGGTTGAGAAATACCCAGTATAATATCATGGAGAAGTTCAAATGGAGAAATGTCTCCACTCAGGAAGTACCACTCTCTAAGGAACTACTCTCTAAGGTTAGTCAGCAGGGACTTGGAATAAAACACACTGCTCCACTTTCTCCATTCTCTTTCCTGGGTACAGTCTCTCAGTTTCTGGCAATTTATAGAAAGTAGAATTATATTGTCACTTTATCAAAAGCCCTTGATTAATTATTCCATGTCTAGCCATTCTTTGAACACAGATATACTTTTGACTTCCACATCATCTTAGGACAGAGATTCTGTGATTTAATTATCTTTCGTTTTTAAGACAAAGATTTTTAAAATATATTATATATATTGATGGAATATATATTTTATTTGATATAAAAATATCTTTTTAATACAAAGACTTTTTTTTTTTTTTGCTTTATATATTCTTACAAAAGAATAGTATTCACTATGTGAATAAGTATCTTCCTTTTTTTGTTGGCTGGCCAGGCATCATTTATTATTGGTAACTGTGAAGGACTACCGCCTATTCACTTTTTCAAGTTTATGTGCTGGAAATCCATTTTGGAGTTAGATCTCCAAATGTTCCAGGAAAGTGGTCTTATTTAAACAGAAAACCACAGACACAGGAGGACATATTACTGTCACTATTACCCTGGTGTCCCTTTTTTTTGCGTGTGATGGAAAACATGCCCCAGAGTTGCTAGTTTTAACATGCTATAACATAATACTTTTTAATGTGGATTCATCATGGGTTATTTGAATTTTAATTATATTGGTAATGATTTTTTTGTTTGCAAACAAAATTTTGCAGCAGAAAGCTTATCTATTTCCCAAATTTTCTGATGTTATTAAGGCATTATAATTAGTTTCAACTCATGACAAATACTAAGGTACAAGCAAAAATGGATTTTAATTTTACTAAACACAAATTTTTATAAAACAGCAATGGTATTTTGAGATAGATGCGGGCAATAGAAATATCATGCCTTACTGGAAACATGGCTTGCTTTCCAGGTGTTCCCTTCAACTACCAGCTGACCTCAAGACTTTAAATACAATTTTCCATAGCTGGGATCTATTGATTTGACAATGTCTGTCCTCAGGCTGAGCTCCCCCAAATGGAAGCTAACTTCAGAGTGAAATCTCCACTTTTGTCCTATCATCTCA
The DNA here is from genome assembly GCF_963921805.1 of Phalacrocorax carbo. Lineage (NCBI taxonomy): Eukaryota > Metazoa > Chordata > Aves > Suliformes > Phalacrocoracidae > Phalacrocorax > Phalacrocorax carbo. The sequence goes on from NC_087513.1 coordinate 163,014,903, forward strand.
GCATATTTCACTTGATGGCTTTCATTTATCCTCCAAGTTTATCTCCCCCAAATTAATGCAGTTAGAGATTTCATCTACCTTCACATCTCCCGAAAAGCTCCTCCCAATGGAGTGAATTTAGTTGTGTTCAACACCTAACTGACAGAAAACCTGGCTACAGTATGTCAGTGTACCTCATCATTGTAGGCAGACAGGTGAAGTAGCATTACTTGTGTGCATCTGCACACAAATTTAAATACATAAGCTCAGAATTATTTTATACTTGTATATAAATGAGAAACATGAACTTACTACACTTCCTATTTATCAGAAGATAAGAGTTCTGAGGACATGAGTTGTTCTGTCCCTAGAGAAGGAGTTTGTTCTTTTCTTACAAAAGTATAACCTTATGTGTTTAAGGTCTATTTCATGTTTACAGAAAAAGAAATTTTTAAAAAAAGACAATGCAAATCCCATTTAAATGCTTTCTGGAGGTGATGGAAGTATTAGAGAAACTGCTCATCTGAATAACAACTGTAGGACCTCCTTACACATGGCTTCTCTTCATCTATTCCACTACAATTTGTGTACACAACTGAGACAAGAGTTTTTCTTGTCATGAGCATCTGTTTGACTCATCATATGTGCTGTATCTATCACTGTGAACTGTTCCAATGGCGGTGGTGAAGCATCTGCCACATAGGCTCTCTCTACTGAGCAGTTCAAAGCCTAGAGGAATATGAAAGAAGTAAGCAGTGAAAAGCAATTCAGTGAGCTTCAGCTGATGTTCAGGAAACTTGTTCTTCTTTTACCTTCAGTGGTCATCTTCTGGTGACATTTACTTAAGGGTGGTGCACAGTGGTGCACCTGTAACTACAGCTCCCTGAGGCACAGGGTAGAAGTGACCTGTACTTTCTGGTAGCCACAAAATATGCTTTGAATTGTCTCTGTTCTCTTAGGGTGCAAACCACTTTCCATTCGACTTACATGTCCTTGAGGGCAAGATTCAGATCACGTAAGCTGCACAGCTCCTCTGTGCTGCTTGATCTAAGTAATTATGGCAGTCCACTAGCGCTAAGTAGAACGTGTCTCTCTCCATTGACTATACAGACTGAAGAAGTCCAGATTAGATGCCTGGGTTTTGCATAGCTAAAGATGTCAGTTGAATCTCATCCCCAAAATGGAAGTCCTCCTTGCATACTCAATTACGGCATTATCAACACATGAATCCAAAAGCATCAACTGCTATTGACTGAAACATGAGCTAAATTATTTTTCATTTTAAATCTTTCATAGGTGTCTAAGCGAATAAACAACTTCTGGCTGTTTGACCCAACAAATTTTTTTTTCTGCAAATATATTTCTTTACTACACTAGTAAAAGTACAGAAGAGGTGGCAGAGTCTAGCTATCAGCTCTTGAACTGGCTGGTAGAAAATTCTCCTTTGAAAAATGAATTCTGTAGATATAAAAATATGGATTTAAAATTAAATGATTGCTGCCAAGATCTCTGTGAATACAGTCTGTGCTGTCAAAAGGCTGAAGGGCAGTACTCCAGAATGAGCTTTCATTGGTTTGGATCACAGTCAAATCTTTCCTGTGCTAGAAATATATGCAGTTCAGAGCCAGTTGCCCTTATCTTGGGAGTCCTGTTCAAGGAATTGAAGAAAATATAGTGATAATCTGCAAGTACAGGAGGCTTTTCCTCAAAAAATAACCATAATGGTTTATGCAGTCTCTCTCCATTAGCTGCTGTCTAGAACCCCTGTACGTTTCAGTACTGCTGTTCAGTGTTGCAGTGTTAACTGACCATGTTTAATACTTTTCAATGGAAAATGAAACATCCTTCTATCAAAAACATTGTTTTTAGAATTTTTAAATTTGTGTGTGTTTGTTTGAAACACTGTCTGTAGAAGGATTTAAGGAGGCACTGATAATATGCTTTTCTTCCTTAAGTAGAATAGAACATGTTGCTTTGATTTTGAACTGAAGGCAATAATATTAGCTATCTGCCATGCTATCTTTGCAGATTCCAGAAGTATTTCATTAAACACAAAAAAGCAGTTTTATTAGACTGTAACATAGGATAGGCTTATGACTTCCTCTATTACTGTTGTACTTATGTGTGATTCAGAGGTTTTAAAGACATCAGGATATGAAAGGGAGACATATTAAAAGCAGAATTAGTAGGAACATACTTCCGTACAGGAACATAAGCTTCCCTCAAATATTGTCGTCATCATATTTGGAAAAAGGACAGGAACATACCAATTTTTATAGCACTTTATAAGAACTGGAGACTTAAAATGTGGAGTTCTAGATGCCATAACCTCTTCTACAGTGAAAATACGCTTAGGAAACAGAGGGAAAATGAAAGGAAAAAATCATATTCTTTCCATAAACACCCTAACTCTCTCCAATTCCTAATTTTATCTAGCCCTTAAAACAGAACAACTTTAAGAAACTATGCAAGCCAGAACGTTTTATACCTTATTCAAGAATATGTTCTATCTTTGTCCAAGGGGAGGCGAAAGAGCTAGAGTGGTGATTGGTCCTGCACAATCCTTTTTCCTGCTCACCCCAGTTACCTTCATACATCACTTCTCTAACCAGAAGGTCAGCACTAGCAAAAACTGATCAACACCACTATATGACATTGCTTTCAGTATATGGGTCAACATGCATACCTAGTCTTCTGGTGAAATATCTCAAACACTTAGGCATAATGGTTCTGGATCAATCTTTCAGGTTGAACACTTAGCGTTTAGGGTTTTTTGGTTTTTAATCTCAGCATAGATACTTTGTATTAGTTGTTTAAATATATGAGGTTTTAGATATTTTAAACTTAGATAACATAAGTTCTACCACTACCTTTAGACTGATGTCCTTTAAAGACAAGGGGGAGAAACAAGCCCTTCTAGAATTTCTATCTAACTATTTAAAGACTAAATGAATTAATTGCATCCTGTAAGGGTCCATTTACCTCTTTACTGAAAAAGAAGCCAAGAGGCCCATTCAGATGTGCATTTCTTTACAAAAATACCTGGAGTAGAAGAGACGAAGAATATCACAAGTTTTAGCACGGCGAGCCCTTATTAACATAAGACATTAATGCATTTAAAAATTAACGTGACAGAGATTCATGCCTCACACTCCTTAGGAGGAGAAGCTACATTTTATTACATAGCATTACGCTATAGTGCAATCACTCCATCCATAGACAAGGGTTTTTCTTAAATTAACATGATTCCTAACAGTTTGAAGGAAGGTCTTGCTGGTAATCCTGCCTATTACAAGCAGCAGAGAGGTGTCTTTTACTGTAGAAGGAAAACAGTTTGTTGTGAGTTTGGACTGTGTTTTATGCTTCATATTTCCTTTCTCTGCCTCACAGATATCAAATATGTTTTTTGGGAGGAATCTGCACAGTCTCCTGTTGCATGAATGTAACAATTTAATTCTGCTGCTTTGATCTGTTCTTCATAATAACTTCTCATATGAAATCTTAGGCCCTAGCTGAACATGAAAACCTTTCAGATTTGGACATGGCTATTCACACTACTGCCTGACTAGGTCATTTACTAAGTCTGCAGCATGGCATATCTAAGCATGTTCATGTTCCCTTTTCATTAGTTTTTGCGTCAGTCTTTTTCAGAGATAGTTGTCACTGAAGCAATCATACCAGATATGTGCTTGCCTAGATGGCTAAACTCCAAACATCACTTGGAACATATTAAAGATGCAAATGCGTTACCTGGGCTAGCAAACATCATTACATTTCTGTGTGGGATACTACGCTTTCATACTTAAAATTCTTTCTGAATTAAGTAGTTTCAGTTTGGTTTACTAATTGAATGAACTGAGTAAAAAACAAGCTAACATCACTGATTTCTAAATTCAGTCTTCATTAATTCAGCTTAATTTTCCTGCGTACCCACATATGGGTGAGTGCTAAAAAGCTTTGGCCCTGAGAATGCAGGGTTAGAATAGAAACAGAACAAAATGGTCATTTTAACGAATATAAGCAAACTTGTGCGTCCCATTATATAATTCTAGAAGAATATAAGAAGAAGCTGAGCTGCTAAGGAAGATAAGAAACTATAACTTCTATTAAAGAGAACAGAAGATACGGTATTTTGCTCATAGACTCACAGTTGTGAATGGCAGATTAGTTTTACCTCATTAAAGAGGATATAATGATTCTTTTAACTGGAAAAGAGCAAGAAGAATTTGATACAATTGGAAAGAATAATATTCATTTCTAGAAAAAATGATGAGTGAATTCATTCGTTGAATGCATTAATAGTATTATATGAATACCAATTCTTTATTGTCTGTATTACATAAATTACATTAACAAAATCAAGCTGTACACATAATAATCTACTGAATATTCACCATAATATCACTATATAAAGCATATTTATTCTTATATAGAGGAAAACTGCAAACACTCACAATCAGACACAAAGGAAAAATCAGTGGTTTTCACATAAGGCTCCCAACCAATTTTCAGATCTCTAAAATCACCCTGCTTGAGTACCTAAGTCAGCTGTGAAAATGTAAAAAACAAAAACCGCAGCATAATCTAAGTCTCAGCAGTGTATTTTCACAGTCGGTACAGGATGCTCAATGAAAATCTGACCTCTGGTCTCCAGCAGATGCAACACAGCAATGGAAGGTTGAAAGGAACATCTGTAAATGCTACAGTGCTGAACATCAGTAGTCAGAAGTTCCCTGCCTGGCCTGGTAAGCCTGCAGCGTTTATGGAGGACTGCTGTGAATATTACAGTGGAAGAGGACCCCACAGAAGCTATTTCACAACCCAATACATTGTTTAGATGATTCACTGAGAGCTGTTGTATTAAATTGCTTTGGCTAAAGGTGATAATTTATTTTATGAAATATAAAATGTTTCAGAACATCGCTGTGTGAAAGGGGGCTGATGGTAAAATATCACTAAACTTACTATTTGAAAGACATCCCGTATATCAAAGTTGAATTCAGTTAGATCATATTTCTTTTATAAGAACTTCAGTGAGGCATAAATACACAAATCTTCTGTCTAGTATAATCTGCTATGATTCATAGTTATTTATTTTATGTTAGGCTTATTTTTGAACTATGCAGCAAAGCCTCTTGCATGAGTTTTCCTTGGTACTAATACGAACCCTTATTATACAAAAAGGAGATGACAGATTTTTGGGGTTTTTTGCCTCTGTCGTTTCATGTCATAAACTATGGTAAAGTAGTCCTACATTCCCTAGGAAAAGCTCTAAGAGTCATCAGATAGCTAATACTAAATTCTGGAGTAAGTCTATTTTTTCTATGGCTGTGTAAAATGAAAGAACAAAGCACTTCAAAATGAAGGTATGATGATGCTGTAATTCAAACTCTTAGAATATCCTTGGTCAATGTTCTTTCTCATGCCTACCTTTAAAGTGTCATCTGTGACTTTATAAACACTCTTATTTATTTAACATGGCTCTAATCATGTTTATAAGTTTAAAAATAAATACAGTTTGTCAATTATTTCCAGCTTAATAAAAATTAATTCACCCAGTGTAAGAACCCTTCTGTTATAACCCCTGCTGTGCATGACAAATGACTCAAATGTTTCTAGGACAAACACTACAGAAAATTATATATTTGCTCAAGCAAACAAAAGGAAAAACAGATCATTTATTTTGAGGTAATCAAATGCAATATCTATTTTGTTGCTTTTATGTAGTTAAATAAATTCCATCCTGAAGTGTCATGAGACTTATCTAAGCATATATTGAGGACTGATATTACCATTACTAAAGCAGGAATGATTTTATTTTTATATCTAATGACAAAATATTGAACAAACCCCACGATTAACATAAACAAAGGGATCATATGCCATTTCATTTTTTCCCCTAATGTCAGACTTGGACCTCCTAAAACCAAATGACATGGGGATCTGAATTTCAGCCTTTCTATAAACTACCTATTTTTATATAATATAATATATCATCCAGCCAGTATCCTTCTTTCTTCTAATTTTTGTCTTCCTCTGGGATAGTTCAGATTATAATCTCCACTATAATTCCCAAATTCATTAAGCTAACCTAAAAATAATGGTTAAGGTTTCTCAAACAAAAGTACAAGTTATGTCCAGAAAAACAGCAACTAGAATAAAACAAGTGTTTTTAATTATCCAGTTACATGTTGATGCCAGAAATAGAAATGCCTTTTGTTTTCTATGTTGACACAGAAAAATTTATCATAAACCACTCTCATTCTTCTGACAAGTTAAGCAGGATCAATAAGAAATTATTTGTTATTGGGGGGGCAGTGATAAAACTAATGGTGTTGCTGAGTAGTCATCGAATATATCCTGATGTCAGTAGTTTTCCAACTGAAAATTTCTAAATTGAATGGAAAAATCCTTCTGAATTCAGGGAGGACTTTTGGCGCCCCGTGTTCTTATAGGCCAGATGACCTGATTTTTCATCTGGCCCAGGTACCATATGCTGGTGACTTCACTTCCAAGCATCCCTAAAGGGGCAGCAGAATTCAAACCAAAAATACTGCATATTTTAGGCATTTGGATTTAACAATTTATTTCATTTTCATTTCCTTTACAAAACATTCTGCCTACAGGTATCTTTATCCACCATTTACCTCTTAAGCTGGCCCAGTGTTTTGGTATCTGGAAACTTCTGGTTAGCTTGCTGTGGAACGCTGTTGGTGCTACGATTTTATGAGTTCATGGGAAGACTGAACACTCACAGTTCTGGGTCAGGCATTTCCAAATTTGCAGATTGTGAGGAAGCACATATTTACAATTGTTTTTCTCTATGCATCTGTCACTGGTCCTTGCTGGCAACAGTATATTAGGCAAAGCAGTAAGAGCCATAACAGGCTGTTGCCACACTCCAAGTTGCTCAGGCAAACCTTTTGCACAGGTGGCAAGTGGTGCCTTTGATGGCAGTTTATGTTCTGCCTCATTATACAGTGATGGCTAGCTCAAATAGAAGAAAAATATGAGGAATTCATTAGATCTCCTTATATCACCATTTATCTTCTTTTGCTGGCTAAGAACGGATTCAGGATTGTACTCTTGTTTTGGTATATTTAAGAATCAAAAGAGAAAATTCCTTTCCCCGGCCTAAATGCTGTGCTAAAGCTAAGCATTTATTTGATGATAGATGCTTATTATAATCACTTTCTAACAACTTGTTCAGCAATTAAAATCAATCACGCTGTTTAACTCCTCTTAATTTGGATACTTTAGATATGTGTTTCATATGAAACTCTTCCTTCCAAACTTGATTAGCTGTTTTTAATAATCTCCATTACTCTTGAATGCTTCAACACACATAATTTTACTATTTTCTTCTCTCACTTCTATTTTTATTTCAGTGGAATCAGTGGTGTCAAGATATACGGATTCTGTTCTCCTCTGTGGATTTTTAATTTACCTCTCTCCACATTCTAGCCAGGCACTCTAGACTACCAAAACTGTATAAATGTCAGTTAAACCACTTTATGTTCATGAATGGGAACAATCTCAGTGTATTTGCACAGTTCCCGTTATTTTAGCTTTAATGCTAAGATGCCACTGAAATTCCGAACAGTTGCATGCAATTCTTCTTGTACGCTTTGGTAGTGCATAACTTATTAATTGCAATTCCTCTTTTTCCATTTAAACTAATGAATCCTATAACACTAAATTCCAAGTACTTCATCGTGGCACTCAGTTATGCTTTTGAAACTGAAGTTTGAATTTCATGCCCAGCCACTGTAGTCACACTGTTGGGAAGGGAAGGGAAGGGAAGGGAAGGGAAGGGAAGGGAAGGGAAGGGAAGGGAAGGGAAGGGAAGGGAAGGGAAGGGAAGGGAAGGGAAGGGAAGGGAAGGGAAGGGAAGGGAAGGGAAGGGAAGGGAAGGGAAGGGAAGGGAAGGGAAGGGAAGGGAAGGGAAGGGAAGGGAAGGGAAGGGAAGGGAAGGGAAGGGAAGGAAGGGAAGGGGAAAGGAAAGGGGAAAGGAAAGGGGAAAGGAAAGGGGAAAGGAAAGGGGAAAGGAAAGGGCTTAAACCAAAAAGGAAACAGCTGAAGCATATGAAATGTAAGCTGTTAAATAAGCTTTCATTTCAATAATACCCTCTTATTCATTTTCTAACCTTTTCCCATCCAGGCTTGATAATCTCTTAGATAGTATTAGAGATGGCAAAGGCTACAAGATTTATCTGAGATATGATATTACAACTGTTAAATCCTTGAGCTACTTCCTTTAGAAAAACACACAGAAAAGGAGAAAGAAGAACTGAAAAGATTTTTAAAAAAAACATATCTATTTTCTGTCTCCAGGGCTTATTGCTGCTTGCAGCTTGAAACACACATACAGCAAACAGTCTCAGCAATCTCTTCAGGTCCTGATACACTCAGACCAGCATTATGTAGCTTATGATATTGCTTTCCTCTGTCAGGCTCAAAATTGCAGTCATCACCAGCTATGGCACATGATTTTTTAATAGAAGGCAAAACGAGATGGAAATGATGAAGAATATCAAAGCAGATAAAATCTATTTAACTGATTTTAACAGTACTGACCTTCCCCAACCTGTGCCAGGAACACTGCACAGATGAACTCGCCAATATTTTTATTTATTACTATGCTGGGGGCAGGGGTGTGGGTGGGGGAGCGGGGAGGAAGAAAATAAGAAGAAATTAGAGTGAGTGTACAGTTTCAGGTGTTCTTCAGTATTTACAGAGAAAAGCGATGATGCCTGCTCAGGTCGTTATTGCTTCTAAAACGTCACAGTATCCTGGGATCACGGCAACTGTAGTTGAGCAACACAGGATTTAGGTAATCCTAGATTCAGAATCAGAGGGCTGGAGGATATTTTAAGAGGTGATCTAATTTATCTCCATATCTCTAAGGAAAAATCAGCTTTTGCTGCATCGTTTCTCAGTGCCTTGCCTTGCCTGTTCTTAAACATCCTCCTTCAGGCAGACGCTGGACCCCAAAACTACCTATTTTTGTCCCTTATTGTTCTTGCCACTAGAAAATTCTCCCTAATATTCCATCAGTGTATATTTTAAATGTTTGCTATGTGTCCTAGTCATGATGGGAGTAGATAACAGGTACTTTTCTTCCCCCTAGAAACAGCCTGATTGCACTTCGCATTTTCTTGTAAGTTTTTCTTTTCCAAGTTAAACAAATCTGATTCTTTGACGCCTTTTTTTGTAAGCTGAGTTTCCTAGATTCTTGTCTGATCTCATAATGCTTCTGCGAATACTCTCTGACTATGCCACAGTTTTCCTGAAAATACTAAAATTGGGCTCAGGTTGAGTTTCATCAAGATCATTTCGAATTGCTTACCCTGTTTTTTGCATGTTTCTACTCCCTTCTAATCTGGTGTGCCTGTGGTTAGGCTCACTGCCTCCAGTCCACATTCCCAAAGCCTGACATCTTCACTTCCCTTCACAATATCCCCTAACACAATCACTTCCGACACTGCTCATCTCCCATTAGATCTCTTCACTAGTCGATTGAGTCATTGATCCATTTCAAATGTCATTTCCCAGCACAATCTGCGGGGCAGGTCAGGAACCTTCTTGCTCAAACACAACCACCTTGGTTCTGAATTTGCAGAATTCCTTTCGAGTGTGTTTCTGAGGCCTTTGCATAGCCAAGACTATGTGTGCTCCTCTCTTGTGCCTATGCAGAAAAAGAAGAGAGTGCCCATTTTTCCCTAGATTAACAGTTCTGCAATAGTAGTAGTAGTAGTAGTAGTAGTAGTAGTAGTAGTAAAAAAAACCCTGATCTGAGTCAAAGCACAGGCAAGATTTTTTTTCCCCTACAGTTACAAAAGAACAATTATAAACAAATAAAATTGAGAGCAAATCATATTTTGACTGAGTAATAAGGCAAAATGAAGGGGAGGAAGAAGACAGATGTGAGCACCTTCCTACAGCTACTGAAGCAGGGGAATATGTACCACAGTATACTTCGTGTACAAGTAGAGGTATTGAGATGTAGGAACTAATCTGCAGGTCTCAGCTCCAGCTGATAACCTAGAGCAACTCAGAATATCCTGCTCTTCTGGTTTTAATCATCACTCTGCACTTCTAAATATTATCTACATGTCAGCTTTTTCAGGAAGTTAATGACAAAATTTACAGACCAAAAATATAAATATATATATATTAAAAATATACATACAAGCCAAAAATACTTTAGTAAGGAAATTTATAAGTTAAGCTAATAACAAAGTGGTCTTACATTTAAGATACGGTGCTTTCGTCACCAATTATATCTTTAGGTTGATTCACAATTAAAAATTGCATTAATTTAATATTTTAATCAAATTAAATTACTTTTAAAAGACACTATGGTCTCGAATTAAGTAGACTGTTTCACTTCTGCATAAGGACTGAAGTGTCTAATCAATCAAAATCAAACAGTGTAGTACCTATATGTCCTGGTTTCAGCTGGGATAGAGTTAAATTTCTTCGTAGTAGCTAGTATGGGGCTGTGTTTTGGATTTTCGCTGGAAACAGTGGTGATAATGTGGAGGTGTTTTAGTTGTTGCTAAGTAGCGCTTACACTGGTCAAGGACTTTTTCAGCTCCCTGTGCTCTGCCAGGCACACAAGAAGCTGGGAGGGGACACAGATGGGACAGCTGACCCCAACTGACCAAAGGGATATCCCACACCATATGGTGTCATGCTCAGCACATAAACCTGGGGGAAGAAGGAAGGGGGGAACATTTGGAGTGATGGTGTTTGTCTTCCCAAGTAACCGTTACGCGTGATGGAGCCCTGCTTTCCTGGGGATGGCTGAGCACCTGCCTGCCCATGGGAAGGAGTGAATGAATGCCTTGTTTTGCTTTGCTTCCGTGCGCGGCTTTTCCTTTACCTGTTAAACTGTCTTTATCTCAACCCATGAGTTGCCTCACTTTTGCTCTTCTGATTCTCTCCCCTGTCCCACCAGGGGGGAGCGAGTGAGCAGCTGTGTGGTGCTTGGTTGCTGACTGGGGCTACAACGCGACACTATATCAAACTCCATCACTACAGAAAGTGTTGATATGGCTGAGAGCTGCTGGGTAAGGATTAGGGGGGTGGAAAACAAAGGAGATGTTGTCATGGGTGTTTACTACTGATTGCCCAGCCAGGATGATGGCACTGATGAGTTATTCTATAGCCAACTAGGAGAAATCTCTGGATTGGTACCCCTTGTCCATATGGGAGATTTCAACTGGGAATATCTCACTGCTGAGATGAGCAGGTCTTGGAAATTCTTGAAGTTTCTAGGAGACAGCTCTCTGTCACAGGTACTCAGTGAGCCAGCTAGAAAAGATACCCTCCTAGGCTTGCTGTTCGTGAACAGAGAAGGACTCGTGGAAGATGTGGTGGTAGGTGGCTGCCTTGGTCACAGGGATAACGAAATGGCTGAGTTTGAAATTTTCAGTGTAATGAGAAAAAAGGACAGCACAGTTGCTGCCCCAGACTTCAGGTGAGCAAACTTTAAGCTATTCATGGAGCTATTTAGCAGAGTATCCTGGGAATCTGCTTTTGAGGGCTTAGGAGTCCACGCGTGCTGGTCAGTCTTTAAGAACCACTTTTTAGTAGCACAGGTGCAGGCAATTCCACTGTGTCCTAAGTCAAGCAAGTGGGGCAGAAGACCAGCTTGGATGAACAGGAAAATCCTCATGGAGCTCAAGAGGAAAAAGGAACTGAAGAAAGATCAGGCTTCACAGGAAGGTTATGGAGCTGTGGTTCATAAATGCAGGGGGAAAACATGAAAGGCCAAAGCTCAATTAGAGTTGAAGCTGGCCAGTGTTGTTTCAGATAATGAAAAAGGGCTTTTTAAAGTATGTTAATAGCAAAAGGAGGTCTAAAGAAAACACTGGACCAATACTTGTTGAAGATGGTCATCTGACTAATACAGATGAAGAAAAAGTGGAGGCATTCAATGAGTATTTTGCCTCAGTCTTTAATAATACTGATAGGCCTTGGGCTGCCCAGTCCCCTGAGCTGGAGGACCACGAGTCTTTCACATTAGTGACTTTCCATTGGTGAACACTGGAATTGTAAGGAACCAGCTGTATCAGCTGAATGTTCACAAGTCCATGGGGCCTGATGGGATTCATCACAGAGTATTGAAGGAGCTAGTGGATGTTATAGCAGGACTCCTTGCGATCATCTATCAAAGGTCTTGGGAGTCTGGGGAGGTCCCTGCTGACTGGAAACTAGCTAATGTTATTCCAATCTACAAAAAAGGTGTGGGGGAAGACGCAGGGAACCACAGACCTGTTAGTATAACCTCAGTTCCTGGAAAAATTATGGGTAAGATTATATTGGGTACTGTCGAAAGTCATTTAAAGAATAATGCCATCATCAGGCACAGTCCACATGGGTTCACAAGGGAAAGTCCTATTTAACTCATCTGATACTCTTCTATGATAAGCTCACCGACGTAGTGGATGAAGAGAAGGTGGTGGATGTAGTTTTTATGGATTTTAGTGAGGCTTTTGATACTGTCCCTCACAGCACCCCTCTGAACAAGTTGTCTAACTGTGGGATGAGAAGGTTCACGGTGTGCTGGGTGAAGAACTGGCGGCAGGGCTCACAGGGCTGTAGTGTATGGGGCTACATCTGGCTGGTGACCAGTCACCAGCCATGTTCCTCAGGGCTCAATTCTAGGGCCAGTCCTGTTCCATATATTTATCAATGATCTGCATGCAGGAGAGAATGTACCATCTGCAAGTTTGCTGATGATAACAAACTGGGAGGTGCTGTTGACTCTCCCTGAGGGACAAGAGGCCTTGCAGAGGGATTTAGATAGATTGCCGCATTGGGCAATCATCAGCGGCATGAAATTTAACAAGTCCGAATATTCTGCACTTAGGACAGAGTAACGCCAGCAAGTATAAACTGGGAGAGGAGTGGCTGGAGAGCAGCCCCACAGAAAGGGATCTGGGGGTGCTGGTCGACAGTCAGCAGCATGTCCTGGCAGCCAAGAGGGCAAACCACGTCGTGGGGTGCATCAAACACAGCATAACCAGATGGTCAAGAGAGGTGATTATCCCACTGTGTTCAGCGTTGGTGCAGCCTCACGTTGCATTTCTGGGCCTCACAAATTAAGCAGGGTGTGAATGACCTTGAATGCATCCAGAGGAGGACAACAAAACTGGTGAAAGGGCTGGAAGGCATGTGCTGTGAGGAGCAGCTGAGGACTTTGGGCTTGTCTAGTTTGGAGAAGAGGAGGCTGAGGGGCGACCTCATCGCTCTCTGCAGCTTCCTGAGGAGGGGAAGTGGAGAGGGGGGTGCTGAGCTCTTCTCCCTGGGATCCAGTGACAGGATGTGTGGGAATGGTTCAAAGCTGCACCAGGGGAGGTTTAGGCTGGACATTAGGAAGCATTTCTTTACCGAGAGTGTGGTCAAACACTGGAACAGGCTTCCTAGAGAGGTGGTCTATGCCCCAAGCCTGTCAGTGTTTAAGAGGCATTTGGACAGTGCCCTTAATGACATGATTTAACTTGGTCAGCCTAGAATTGGTCAGGCAGTATGACTAGATGATTGTTGTAGGTCCCTTCCAACTGAAATAGTCTATTCTACTCTATTCCATTCTGTTTCATTCCGTTCCATTCCAATCCATTCCATTCTAATATTATAGTACAAACATAGCAATAGTATAATAATATAACATAAAAATAGCTGAAATATAATATATATATAATATAGTATAATAATACAGGTTTGAAAAGACATAAATATCAATAGTAAGACTACAAGCAGCCAAAAGTAATGATACAAGAACCTTGTTCTTAGGAAATATGTAATTACAACATGCTAACTTCAAATTGCTATTAAAACATTCGGTAGGAGCAGTACAACTCATTTGGGGAAGGGCAGCAAAAGAAAACACAGAAGGTAAAACTGGGGCTAAATCTGAAATGCAGATATCTAAAGAAAGGACATGTCATCTTGAGAATATTGTTGAAACTTTAGGACAAAGATTCCTAGTGACACTGTCAAGGAACTCCACCACTCACTGGGCCTTGGTGCTGCCAAAGCATTGGACTACCCAAGAAGATAAAACAAAATAGGCCTGTAGCTGTTTGCTGAAAGAGTATCCATAAAGTTTCCTTAGGTATCATTAATCAATAAACTACAGCTCCTACCTAACCTTTTTAGAGACACTTGAAGGCACAGGCTGTCACTGGTCCTTCTGCTTGGTACCAGTTATCTCCCACTTTCCTAACCAACCCCACACCCTATAGCCACCTTCCTCAAGACTAACTTTCATACTACCTACTACTACATGCTGTATTAATGGCATGACCTTTATAAAAAAAATAATTGCAATGAACCTTTTAATATTTTGGTCTCTGTCATCACAAGGGCTTCCTGCTCAGAGAAATACTTCTTTGGATGATGAGAGCAATAAAGCAAAAACACAGAGATCGGCTCTCTGAAAATCTTTCTGACATCCACAAATGCTCGTGTTTTGTAAGCTGTGAAATATATTGATTCCAGAGATACACATCCAGGAGCATAGCAGTTTATTATTATCTCTTCTTTGCCATTGCTGCTGAATGATGTCTCCCAAGCCACTGCATACATAAAACAATACATGTGTTTCACCTTTAAAATGTTTTATCTTCATGTCTTAACTTTTAGCTCTCTCCTGAGAAACCATATATATTAAGAGATTACTTCATTCTTCGGAGCCAGAGAAAGTTTCAAGCAAATAGCTTTAACCTGCTATCATACACTCTGTATTAAAAGGAGCATTTTATAAAGATCAAGCTCAAACAAAAATCCATATTCTCTTTCTCCAGTTGTATTTTGTAAATGCCATCCCAGCTTCTTTTCCAGTATACGTTTAGTTGCTGTAAATTTGAAGGAGAAATGTCTGAAGGAGAGTAGAATTCTTTTTTCCCTCAAAATAGAGATGCAGGGACATTGCTTTTTGCTGTTTGCAGTTGAAGCCTGAGAAAAGGAAACTCAGCGGATTCGTTTTTCGAACTAACCCTTACACATACCTAGGGAAACAATGTACTTGTCTCGAGTTTGAAGCTACTTTAGAGAAACACAAAATACAAAAGAAAAGACAAAAGCGTGTCAGAAAGGTACCTTCTTACAACATCTTCTCCATTCCAACATGGGAGTCCATCGGCTGCTGCCAACTCATTACTGCACAGCTGATCAGCCAGGCCGCCGTAAAAGGCTCTGTAGAGCCGGAGGTGGCTGATAAATTCTCTGCACAGGGGAACACAGGAAATAAATGACAGTGTCAATCAATAACATTAAGCAGTACTGCTGTTGTGCGTTTCTACAAGAAGATAAAGAATGTGCTTATTCTATTAATCTCTATTGGTTCCAATGATTTTTTAAATCAGTTTGTCAATTTTCTTTTAGATAAATTTGAATTTGATTCTCCCAGATACATTTCAGTAGTTTAAAAAGCTGATACTCTCATTGCTCAAAGTAAAAAAAAAAAATACTTATGCTCTGGAACAGGAATTATTTTCTTCCAACCTGAAATCTTCTTGCATAGTTGTGATACAGTTTGCAAGGTACTTGTACAATATACCAAAAAATATTTTTAAAAAAGCATAGGAAAAAAAAGGTGTATATGAATAAGTCTTCTGTTTTTCAAAAGTGCTATCAACTAATCCCCTTACACAGTGCTACAAATACTACAAAGAGTATTTGCTAGTGTTATGGAGCAACTCAAGATTTAGGTAAGATGGGTTTAAGATGCAGGTGCTAAATATTTAGCGTATATTTCAATCACTGTCTGAAAAATTACATCAGTCTTATCATGTGCTGTGCTGGTAGGTTATAAATTATGTATTGCTATTTTAAGTAATTGTCAAGATGCCCAGAGCTAATGATAGGTTTGTGTACATAAATCAAAACAAATGAATGACTTTTTCATTAGTATGTTTTTAACCAGATTGTGATATTTATGTTTATAAATTGTTTGCTTATGTATTGAAAATCTCTTCCTGGGACTCCCATTCCTCTTGTGAAAAATTAAAATATTTATTTATTCTAGTTTAGAACATTATACTATACTGAGTTATCTATGACCCACAGGCCCAAAGAAAGGTACCAGCAAATGCTGTGCTCATTGCCCTGTAAGGCAGCGAGCTTTACTTTGTGTTAACTTCTTGTATGGTGCCTGGAGTTGTGAAAAAATGCCAGAAATATTCTATACATTTCCCTATATTTAGTCAACGTAGGCCTAAAATGGCATAAGGAATTAAATTGTTAAGTATTGTTTACTCCAAATTAAAACAGATAAAACTTGAGTGATTATAAACGGTCCGTCATTTTAAAAGCCACATGCTCTTTCTTGTAATTGTAGGGCAAACACTGCACACAAACCACAGTGACTTAGATTTACTACACCGATTAAATGCGATATGAGTGCCCTACTAAGTCTGAAATTGCAGTTCTGAAAATCTCGGGTAGGGTCAATTTTAACTATGCATCATATAATTGCCTATGAGCAATATATTTAAAATATATAAATATGATTCATCCACACTCTCACAGCCATGAATAGTTACATCTTGTATTTCTCCATCCCCAAAACTGCATCCAGTATGCACAGTATGTTTGCAATTTTCCTCCATTTCCCATTGAGTGGGATTGATTTTGATTTTGTCTATGCTTTTGGTTTACATTCTGGATGAAAACTAGCATTTAGAGAGTCCTCTCATAGTAAACAGTTGGAATTTCTTCTTCTGCACAATCAATCCATGTATAATACAGAAATTGAAATAAATACAGCTACCGTAATATCTTGTGACAAACGGCATTCTAACAGAAAGGTCAGTTATTCAGTTTATTAGTAAATACATCCTGAGGCAAAGCTAAAGTTAATACAGAAATAATAACTGATTTCAGCCCCTGTTGATGTCTGACCGAAGTAGTTGGAAGGGCAGATGGTATGAATGTCAATTTTCACATCATCATCTTCTAGACCAGATAGCATGTAATTATAGGCAGCTGAGCACAAATGTGCAATTACAGCCAGTGGAAGCGGCAGATATGTCTTATCTGATTATTTGGAAATGTTCTTTTTTTTTCTTTTAACATTTTATTCTCCTTGCTAAAAGCTGTCTGCAATGTTAAGTTCTGGAGGAAAAAGCATTATATACTTTCAAGTATGTATGTTACTAGGGAAGGTTCTGCTTGGATTTTTTAAATTAATCTCACAATTTTTGGTGTCAAAAGCACAGAGGAATTTCCTTTTCTTCTTGTACCACATAGTACTAGAAAATACCAGCTTAGGGCTTCTGGTAAAAATAATTTAGGAAAAGTTCAGGCAGAGGTAGTCCAACACACACTTTGAAATGTAAACTTTCATCTGGGAAGCATTTGAAAAATATTAGGAAATAAGGGAGCTCTTAGGAGTCACACATTTAATGGAGTCCTTTTGTTCATTTGTTTTCCCTAAGGTAACTGTCATCAATCAAGTCTACACAGTCCGGGAGAAGCCTGTTCTTTTCTGCTAAAGCCTGTGAAAGTTGCTGAGAGCAACCTGCTGCCACAAGTAAATGGGATGTAAATAAAGTGGAGTTTGACTCGGAGAACAGCACTTCCTTAAAAACAGACTGTAAGCATCCGGTGAAGTTGCTCTTCCATGTGAATTGTTACAGTTGCCATGGGAATATAAAGTGAAATGTAAAGCAATTGTGACTCGTAAGGAAGGAAGTGATCCAGGAGGCAGCAAGTGAAGATGATATCGACTATGAAGTTGTTAAACTGAAACCTATGTCAGCAGATCTCAGACTTCCTCCTCTCTCTCCCTTCTTGTTGCCTGCCATAAAGTGCTTCCAGCATCTGAGGCAAGGGGAAGCCATGGGAAAGCAACTTTGCTTTGCGCTGCCCACTGCCCGTGATGCCCCTAAAGGCTTTTTGGGCAATCTCCCTGATGTCAGTCCAGACACCAGTTATTTTGAAACATGGATCAGTCTGGGTTTAAGTGAGCTTTTAGAATACGGTTTTGTGTCTGCAGAGTGCTAGCAATCAGAAAACATCAGGAACTTGCTTAGTGCCTGCTGATGTGCAAGTTAAATGAAATTTGAAAATTTACACATATAGCGCTAACCTTCATATTTTACCAACATTATCCACTCTTTCAAATACTTTAAACCACACCAAATGACTCTGGTCATATGTCCATTATTTCAGAAAACAAAATCTAGTAATGAAATTACTCTTCCCAAACTATAACACAGCAGACTGTGTTTTTGAAATGCTCCATTCTTTAGTTATTCTCTAGTGATGCATGCCATTGCATTGAATATAATCTGTTCTGTTGTAAAATTAATGGCTTACTTTATTCTTTCTTTCTGGCTGTAAAACTAATGTCTTACTTTCTTCTGGTGGCGAGGGTTTCTTCACTGTCTCTTGAGAACATCTTCAACCCTTGATTATCTCTGTTCTGATCAAAGGAGCAACCTGGAGACTGCGTAGGCTTCCTTACAGGAGGGCCACACACCTTGATCACCTAAAAGCAGAAAAAAGCCACGAGAAGGAAAGAATATATGTAAACAAAATTTATTATGTATCTCTCAATTCAGTTTAAGTCCATTTTAATAAGAAAGAAAGTTCTGTGGACATTAAGCTACGAAAAGTACTACTAATTGTCATCCATCTCAACACTCTATCCATAAAGAATGCAGTAAACAGATAATCAGTCATTTTACAGTAGAAAAAAAACCCAGATAACATCACTCCTCTTGAAGGACTACCAAGTGTATAAGCAAGTCACCACATGTATTTTATTGATTGTGGCTTTCTTCCTTCCTGTGAGGAAAGCCATTGTTATGCAGACAGTAACACTAACCTCAAGAGAATGTGATGTGTTGAGAACAGCAGCGTATTTCCATTCTTTTTTCTGTAATACACCCCAATCACATTTTTAATATGCATTGAACTTTGTGATTTCTTTCAGGGTTGATGAATTATTATGGCATGTTCAGCACAGTTACCCAGAGCATACAGTGAACAGTTAGCATGGTGGAGACTTGCATTACAACTTTGCAAGATGTAAATTTAATGATCCAAGATGTAAGCTTAATGATTCGGACCATAGATGTTGAAAATATCAAGGGATTTTATATGCCTGGCTTTCTGATCTAGATGTCAATAGACACAAATTCACGTGAACTCCCATTTTCTTCTTTATGAAATGTGATACCGAGCATTTTGTACAATAGAGGATATCAATTCATGTTCATAGCTCATTATTCTTCCAAGTCACTGAGTAAAAATAATTAGGGCCAAACATATTTATTACATAAGACAGACTTCATGCTGGAGATCACATCAGACAAGATATTAAGCAGACCGAACAGTGCATATCTTGTGCCAGCTACCACACATGCACTACTGCAAAATGAATACCGTATGTGATTTATGAAAACTCAATTTCAATAGGTAGTCAACTTTTTAAAAGAAAAAGGGAGAGAGGAGATAGCTGTTGGCTATAAGACAGGGATCCAATTTCTGAAGCAGAAACATATTCAAAATGCTACCATAAGGAAGAGGAAAGGGTGCATAGGCTATACAACAAGGGTTATTGTTTCCTGTCGCATTTTATATCACCAAATGTCAGAACAGGGAAAGGAAATAAATCTCACGTTTCAAGTTACCATCACACACATTAAAGAGAGAAGTGCAAGTCTTAGGGATCACCTTTCCAACTAAGAACTGCTGTAGTGTTAGTTAAGAAATAAATTTAAAATTTAAAATAAAATGAACATATCTAATTTTGACAAGTGAGTTTGTTTTTATGCATGGCGTAAATGGTGATAATGAAAGACTCATTGAATATACTCGTTTAGGCCAGTCAAAGAAGAATGAATCCATATTATTACTACATATGAATAAGTGTTCACCTTAAGAACTGAAAGTGAGGCTAAAGTTGACAATCAGTAGTCTCTTTTGGCTGCAATTCACAAGCCTTAGGCATTCAAGTTATAGTTTGAATCCCCTTCAAATGAGGTACATGAATTTACCTGCAAGATACTTGTCCCTGGACATATGGCTAATGTCCTTTAAGGGACTTAATGGGATACACTCTAAACGTCACTTGAAGTATCCACCTCACCATTTCTTATCACAGGCAGTGTCTTCTTGGACAGCATCTTAGTACATTTGTTCTTGTCCTCAAATTCAGTTTCAAATGTCCCTCACACATTTTCCACTATTTCCCATATTAGCTGTTCACAGCACATTATTCCACTCTCTTCATCAGCTTAACCGGACTTGTGTTTCCCCCCGTAAGTCTCTACACTCTTTCTAGGCTTCACCCATGCTTGTGCTAGTCTGGCCCTTCAGTGCTGCATTTTGCCACCCTCTGCAGCAGTTTATCCCATCAGTCATTCTGCAATGATATAATGCAGATCTGCCAGAGGGAAAAAATGCTTTTGTCCTTTTACTTGTCTCACTTTGCTCGTATTCTCTTACGCTTACTGATGTGACAGGGAGAGCATTATGCATATGATCAGCCTCTATGACAAAGCAACTGATGTTTTGGGTTCCCTCAGTTCCAGCTTGCCATACACTCTTCAACAATTCTTTGTCTTATCAAGAATAAAAACACAGGTTTAACAGACAGAAAGTGTCATATCCAGATGTCTGGGAAGGAGGCTCTGTCCCATGACAGCCATGGGTTAGGTGTGTAGGTTGTTGCAGGTCTTAAGCGCCTTAACGTATCTGAAAGAGGCACCTTAGCTGTCCAGGCACTCTCAGAGGCTGACTGCATGCAGGGTGGGAGCCTGTGAGGGGAGGAGAAACATAGTGGGGATGAGTCACTGACCAATGCAGACCCTAAGCAGATCAGTACCAGTCCTTTGGGTCAGGGGAAAATAGATAGATAGATAGATAGATAGATAGATAGATAGATAGATAGATAGATAGATAGATAGATAGATAGATAGATAGATAGATAGATAGACAGACAGACAGACAGACAGACAGACAGATGTCTCCAGTTATGGTAAGCTGAAAAAGACATAAGTATTCAGCTCTACTAGGAAGGCAGGAGGATCCACAGCTAACTATATTTCTTGAATTTACAATAAAATCTTAGTATATTTTACTTTGACTAAAATGAAAAAAAATAAATCAATAATTTTTACAGTCATAGTGGCTTGGAATGTGGACAATGTTTGTTTTGCATGTATTAAATGGTTGCTTCAAAACACTGTCTAATGACCTTTCTCTCTGTTTATCCTCTTTGAGTGAATGTCTCAAGAAATGCAGTGTGCAATACTGGGAGATTTGCATTAGCTGATACATTTAAAAATACACCTTAGTTTAAAATATCAAATCTGACTTAAAAATTAATTTTGAGTAAAATTTATAAACACCACAAAAATCCAATCATTATCTGAAATGTCTTTTTAAAAACTATTTTTTCCAAAAGACATTTTTTGAAAATTCTGAAAACAGCATTAGTTAAATGATAAAAAGTGTTTGTACAGCCCCACGTACACCTCCGCCACTCCCACAAAGACGTGCATGACAGTAATCATACTGCTGAGAACTCCGTTCTGTTAATGACAGCAAGAGCTCTCACAGCTGAAAGTTAGCTCACCAGCCTTCAGCAAAGTCACTTTCAGACACAGTTTCTGCAGGGTGAGCTACGTCAGCACGTACAAGCATGCACAATGCTGATGTCATCATCTGTCATCTTCTTCACATCTCTGACATTTAAACCCCTGGGACCACCGACTGACGACTGGCTTTGTGTGGTGCCGGTTCTTCTTTTTGTGTTTGGTACATCGTGCTGGTACCTCTCACCCAGCTGAACCCAATCTGCCTTTTTTTTAACTGTTCACTAGTGGCTGTCACTTTAATGTCATGTTTAAACCATTAACTGTACGTACATACATGCCAAATGAACTTTTGCCTCCCTCACTGGCCCAGTCTTCACTGGCACCCGGTTTCTTCACTAGACTTGTGCACAGGAAAAGGTCATATTCTCTTATCTTGCCTTCAGGTGCCTGTTCTCTCCGTGAGCCAAACAATTTATAATCAAAATGTCAGTATCTCATTTCCCAGTACAGGGCTGACAATAGTCTGAAAAATAGATAAATACACTTTCCATAACATGTCTGCTTTTTTTTCTGATGTCTGTTTTTTTCCTGATGCATTCTTTAGCTCTCCAGGAAGGAGTACACAGTGTAATGCCACTTAGTTGTATTTCCCGTGTTTTCTGAAGGGCTACAACTATAACCATTAGCCACATTGTTTATTTTGAGACTTTGGGCAGCAAAATTAACCTTCCAGGTAAAAATTTGTTCAGTGCCATTACCATCAGTCTTGAGAGACACAGACTGGAGCCATAACTTTGAGAGAAGGGGAATGCTCTCACTACGCTAATGACCTAACAAATGACTGTTTTGCCGCAGTGTCTAATCAGAATGTATTCTTACTATCTTCCAATTTCACTGAAAGGGTATTCCCACCAAATGTTTCCACAGAGTGTTTTTTCTTGGCTTCAAGCACAACATCCTAAAGAAGAGTATAAAATTATTCTCGAGGGGACTGAAAATACCCTGAGAAAAGCGAGACTGAAAAATCACCAGAAGTGTTATTCAGGAGAGAATTAAACATCTCACTGAATTTCAGGAAGAACTCAAGACTGCTGTAAATTTTTTAAACAGGCAACCCTCAGCAACTTACTAGGGGTTTTTCTGTTGTGTGTGGGTTTTTTTGTTTTTGTTTTTTTTTCTTTTTTCCTCTTTTGGTCAAATGTTCTTAAATACTGCTCAATATTTAAGGGCATAAAAAGAAACCTCAGAAAATTATAAAACCCCTGATTTTCACAGTTCCGACAAACCTATTGTCATTATACTCAGCATGCTGTTATTATGCACAATTTGTATGCCACAGTATGATGACTGGGTTAATTAAAAGCTCTTGTAATAACCATGCAGTTAAATCGCAATTAGTGCCACACATGAACTTTATGGCAGTTTGATTTTGCTTTGTGCAATTACGTAGCATGTCTACTTATGGTTACTTACAGTTGGGAAAACTGGAGCATCGTAAACCTTTACATTTACACAGGACTGGCAATGGTGTAAGCATTGTATCGATCATGGTGGGATACGGTCCTCTAAGTTCACATGCTCAATAGGAGAAATCAGTCACAGGGGTCTTTTTCCACTACAGAAATGGTTCTTTCTGATCTCAGCATTTCTACTGAAATTATTTCACATCAAATGACTGGAGCAAACTGAATGCAGAGTCCTGTGGTGCACTTCGAACTAGAGATGCCAAGTCTCGGTGATTAACTATGCCGTAATCTTTAAACGCCACCACTGTGCCAGGAATCCTGAGACTCTCTGTTTCACATAGGGTCATAAGCTGTTGTGAAATTCACTGAAAAGATGAGCATCTTCCAGTCTTGCAGCGTGTCTATAGTCTGCTTCACTTGTTCTTACTGCTGTGCATAGAGTAACAGGGAACAAAACACTTCTCTGGGTATAAAACCTCATGGACTTAGACTCAGCTCTAGCTGGGAACCAGAACCAGGAGTCCAAAAATTGCCCCTTCTTTTAACTGTTTCACGCTTGTTTTGGTAAGCATAGCAAGTGCTGTAAGTTTTTGATACATATATATCCAGGGTTTCCTGTAAATGGGCTATGTGTCAAGTATTCACTAGAATGACACAGTCTTTCAGACCTGTAAGCCATCAGTGTGGCCATAGTCCATGCAGGCATTTAAAACTGCTTTTACTTAATGCATGTTTTAGTTAGTGATTAGTCTGGTGGCTTTCAGTTCTAGCTATCGGATCACAAATTTGCCACCATCCCTTACAGTTAAATCCCCTCAAACACTCATGAGCTGAAGCCTAATAACTCTAAAAAAAAGCTCGAATGAGATGGCAGGGATGGACTGGTTGAAAATACATCTGTTACAAAAAAGATGTGGTTAAGTTAATTTTATTTCCTAGGAATACACAAGTGAATACTTTCTTCGAGAAACAGATTCTTGATGAGTCACAAGCATTTCCAGCAACATATTACTAACCAAACTACCTGAAATATTCATCCAGAAAAACAATGCATTAAATATTTATGAAGTTTCCTTGATTCAGATTTAACCCTTGCAAGTGGATGCGTAATACTTTCAGGTAGATGGCTGTGTGTCAGACAGAGTAGAAAAAGAAGACCAATACAGCATGCTCTTTTTTTGCACCTCATTCTGCCAGCTAGCCTCTGCGAGCAGCACAGGAGCGGATGGTGCCTCTGCCACGAGGCAATACAGGGGTTTGGCACTTTCCGATCATCCAAGCAGGTGAAAATGAAGATTTCTCAAAGTAAGATTAGCTTCTCCTTTTAACTTGTAATAATCTCCAGCTGAGCTCCAGCTGCAGGAGCCAACGTATCCACATGCTCAGCGCCAGTTTCGCTGGCTTGTCTTCTTCTAGGTAAACCACAAGAGGGAGCACCAGCATTTCAGTATTTCCAAGCACCTGAGCACGGTTTTATCGTTGCTGCTTAAAGCAGTTGCTTGTTTAGTATCAAACTTCTGTTGCAAAGAAACGTGTATTTTGATGTGCGAGAGCGTGCACATGTGCGTGGGAGATTAAAGTGTTCCCTACTGAGACAAACCCAAGTTCTTGGAAACAGGGAGAACAAGCGTTCGGTACAATAGGCTGCTTTTCCTTCAGAACAGGAAAAAGATGTTAACGAGATTGTCTTAGGAAAGAGCAGTGGACTACCACCAGTGTTTACAACACAGGAACATCATGCAGAAACAGTGTATTATTTCCTTTGTTTTCTCGTACATTTTGTGTTCTTTATCTGTGACTAGTTGTCTCTTTCTCCACTGTAGCCTCAGAACTCTTGGCAATATGTCTTAGGCATCCAGAACACTTAAGCAAGCTCTAGAGTTACAGTGGCAACTTATAATTTTATAAGTTTCATACATAGGTTTAATATTTTTACAGAACTTCCAAGAGAAGTCCAAGACAAGCTGAAAAGGTGAAAAACGCCCTTTCACCCATTGTGAAAAACAGCCTAGAGAATTACAGAGTAAAGGTGATACTTAGAACAATGCATGCACAAATTATTAAACACTCCATTTATAATCACCTGCAAGACAAATCTTAAATGGACTTGCCAAATAATGATAATTTCAAAGCAATTTTATTCAAAATTGTAATTAAAAGCTCGGGTCATACATGAAAATGTGCGTTTATAATTTTTCAAGTGAGATAGAGTTTGAAGTGGTTTCAAGCGCAAGAAATAACCAATCCATTTCAAAACAACATTGTTAAATGTAATAGTTTGCCCCACACCCAACCTGATGGTATTGAGCAAAGATAAATTCAAACTGCAGATATACAAAATACAGACTCACCAGCAAGGCAGTGGTAGCCTAATCAGAAAAAAACTAAGAGGATTACATGTTGCAAAAAAATGACAAAATTTTCTGTAATATATAAACAAAAGTACAACTTGGAGATAGTGAACTAATTATTCCACTCTGTTTGGCACTAGTGCAGCACCAATGCCATTGCTGTACACCCTTCTGGGGAAATCAACCGTCAAGATGGAGGACCAAGGAAGAGACAAAAAAAGAGTCTACAAAGCAGGTGTGTTTTTTTTTTTTAATCAGTGATTTTTTTAAATGGTTTTGCAAAAGACTGCTGTCCAAGCTGTTGGATTCTGGGAGCCACAGTCCACAACTTTCGTGTGACTGAGAGTGGTATCTTCCTCCTACCTCCCCATCTACCCAAAGCAGTGCTCCAGCCCAAGTTCTTGAGACTGTTCTCATATCTTGTCAGTTTTTAATTATCTCTGACTTCCTTCATAGTTTTGCATTTTCTGATTGTAAAATAAAATCTAATAGTCCATTAAATATGAGTTTCTTAATACACTTTTAATTTGTGTCTTCTGCTCTTTAATTACTAAAACCTTAAATGGTTTTAATTCTGCTGTTCCTTTCATGAGGGACTAATACTCAGCAAGTCTGGCAGTAAAAATAGTTTCTCCTTCTGAATGGGGGTGGGAGGGAAGGAAATGATTTTTTTTTTAATGGCTTAATGTCAGGGGAAATCCTAACGTTCTCAGCCAAGCCACCCTGCAGACAGAATACAGCACTGCCAGTTCAAACTCTTCAAAGGCAGTTCAACAAAACTGCTTCTTGTGAGAGGCTGCCAGCGCTCCCGATCCAAGTCTGCTTCAGTGGATGCCAAGGTGTTTCATTTATGTTCAGTGAAAACACTCTGTGGTTCTCCTCTGAAAAGCAATTATATAAAACCGGCAGTAGCCCTTTCCAAAGATCAGCTGCCTGTGTGTAGTTAGACTGATTTATCTATGCTCTCTAGTGGTTAAAATACACTTTATCGCTCCTTACTTCTGTGTGCCCTGCAAGTATGGCTCTGACGTAGAGGGCTAACGTTACACTTTCTTGTCTGATACACACAGAACTGTTCATTAAATCTAAGCCTAAGTCTATCCAGGGTCACCTGTGTAAGCCAAAAGAAATTCAGTAGGAAAGTTACTGTCAATGAAAGCAGAAATGAGGATCTATAACCTTTATCAGGTATGTTACTCACTTAAAACAAAAAATATATGACAACTTACAATACATAAAGAATTTGTGGAAGCAAAACAAGTTGGCTGAGTCAGCATTCTGCACGATGTGTTTACACTTTGTGGCAGGCTGCAATTTATGTTCAAAAATTGTGAAGACAAGAGCAGTTTTGTAAGTTCTGCAACAGAATTATGTAAGACAATAAAATCACACACACAGTAATAGTCACAATGCATTATTTCCTTTAGCATAAGACACTGTCAACAACTCTTTAGATAATTGGATGGTTACCTTTTCATGATAATTAAGAATCAAAAGCCATCTGGAAAAAAAAAAAAAGGGAAAAACCCGCTATCAGTTAGTCGGCATTTCAGAGAACCTAGGTTTTTCTCCCCCATTCCAAACTACATCTTACGAGATCAGTGGTTTTGCTTCCTGGGTCTGTATATTGTGTTCCAGTGTCTCCTCACCCTCTTATTTGAACCTAGACAAACCAGTTTTCTTTGGTGATCTTTTGTGATATACAAGACAGCCACTTATTCATACATGTTCATGTCATTTCAGGAACCAAAACAGTCTGAAAAACTATGTTGCTTCAAAACCTCTGGATTTGCCCTCACAAAGTTTTCCTCTTCCAGTACAAAGGGTTGGTAGTGACTTAAGGGCCAACTGAGACACCAGAAGTCTGCTCAGCGAAGTGGTTCTCTTTGTGAACAGTTATTCTGTTTCACAATGAAAAAGGAAGACCGGAGAAAAAAGAAAACATGTACACAGCCTACAGAAAGGATTCTCAGTTGACTTCTTCCTTTACACTTGTTCATGCCTCTAACTTGGCTTTGGGGAAGGAGTGGAAAGCCTCCTTTCTTCTCTTTCTGCAAATACAAAGTACGAAACTCCACCATTTTCAGCCTCTTGGAGCATCTTCCTTACCTTCAGTTCAGCTCCCCAGTGGACACATTCAGACAAGCCTGTCATGGTGCCAAAGGAGATTTAGACATCTAGCATGTCACCTAGAACCAGAACACGATGGCAGCCCAGACTGCTTACTCCACATTTTTCAGACCTCTGAGTTCCTATGCAGTCAATGGCAGAGGAAGTTCATTTTTGATCTGTGCATTTTGCTCAAATTTTGCCTAACCTTCTGTTAAAAAAAGAAAAAAGGGAGGTATATTAAAGATCCTATGCTCTGCTGATAAAACAGATCTCAATCTTAAGAAGGAAGTGCAGCAAACAGAAAGATCTAACAAAAGGTCCAAGTTATTTCAAATTGTGAAGTGGATTTGCTCTAAACACATTAAATAGGAATGCATAACGGATGCCATGATGTTTTCCTAAATTATTTACTTGGCAGTCTATATTGAACATACCTTACTGAAACCTGCACTCCTCAGCATTGCTTGCCAAAGACATGTGTGTGTGTTGATAAGTCCAGTGGGTTGACCTTGGCTGGCTGCCTGATGGCCACCCAGATGCAATCTCACTCCCTCTCCTCAACAGGACAGGGGGAGAAAATGAGATGAAAAAGCTCGTGGGATGAGATAAAAGACAAGAAGATTGCTCACCAGTTACTGTCATGGGCAAAACAGCCTCAAATTGGGGAAGACCAATTTAATTTATTGCTGATTAAAAATAGAGTAGGATGGTGAGAAACAAAGATAAAACTAAAAATGCCTCCCTCCTAGCCCCCCTCCCTTATCCCAGGCTCAACTTCACTCCTTTGTTCCCAACTCCTCTGCCTCCTCTCAGCCCCCCAAGTGCTGCAGAAGGGGCAGGGAACGGGGCTGTGCTCAGCCCATAACACTTTGTCTCTGCTGCTCCTTCCTCCTCACACTTTTCCCCTGCTCCAGCATGGGTTTCTCCATCTGCTGCAGTGTGGAGATCTGCTCCACCATGGTCTACTGCCCAGGCTGCAGGGGCACAACCTGCTTCACCATGCTCCAGGGGCTGCAGGGGAGACATCTGCTCCAGCACCTGGAGCACCTCCTCCCCCTCCGCCTTCTCTGGCCTTGGTGTCTGCAGGGCTTTCTCTCACACATTTTTCCTTCACTCCTCCCTCACATGCATCATTTTTGCGCTTTCTTAAATATATTTTCCCTGAGTTGCCACCACCGTGGCGGTGGGGCTCAGCCATGCCCTGGGGTGGGGGGGGCTGGAGCCGGCTGGAGCCGGCTGTGTCTGGCACGGGGCAGCTCCGGCTGCTCCTCACAGAGGCCGCCCCTGCAGCCCCCTTGCCCACGCTGGGCACCTGCACCCAGTGCAACAAGTAACTCCACTGTAGGAGCTGCTGGGGAGGAACCTGGGCAATTTGGCAAGTGAATTTTAAAAAGCACTTTCCAGAAAAGCGTGAGACATGAACTTGACACTGGATTTGAACCTCTTCTCACCAAAGGTGAGAAATATGAGCTCTCTCATTGCCATAAATGAAAGGAAAATTGGCCGAAAGAAGAGGAGTTGGAAATTATGTGTCTTGAAACAGGTACCAAAAGCTGTGCCACCATGTACTCAAATGCTGAGGAGCCAAGGAACATAGCAATTGACTTTATTTAGAAAGACATGGTTTCATGGCTTCATGTTCTGCTCTTATATTTAAGAAGTTCCTCACAGAAATGAGTGATTCCAGTGCTTGCCACAGATCTGACAGTGTATCATAAACCTTAAAATAAAGACACTAACAGAATATTAGCAAGTGTATGTCCAGCAATGTGTACCAATTTTATTTTTTCTTTCCAACTGCACTTGAGAAGTAATGCCCTGATAAATGAAAGAAGATCCTACACTAACATACATTTTTCAAAATGTGTGCATAACTACGGATGCATCATTGCCTCTGCTAATATATTATGCCTGATTTCAAGCCCTTTTTCTACATATTAAAAGCAAGTAGACCAATTGCACTGGAAAAGGACACTGATTTTGAGGCGAATTCTGCAGCATAGAGCTTACAACCGGGACTCCATACGAGAGATGCTCTGAGATGCTATCACCACTATTTTTATGTTTAAAATTGTAGAGGATTTTGCTGTTATTTGGAAAACATCAATTTTAGTTACAAAATCTGTGAAAGAGCATGGGCATTTACTGTGGTAGCATACAGTCTGCGGCTATAGTCAAGACTACAGAAATAAGGGTAATACTTCAGATCTCAGTAAGTGCAAGCTACTGAAATACGCAGCAAGGATGGACCAAACCAGAAAAGATGGGAAGGGCTGTCAAACGACCAGGTACGTTTAGGTAGGAAAAAGGCTACGATTTAATGAACACAACTTTTCATTGGTTACAAACAAGCCATATACAATTGCTTTGTTGATTCTCACTTTGTTTTCAAAGTTCTCCATTCTCTTTTCTGATGAACAAAGCCCACTTCAGCTTCAGAAGAAAACATTTTACAGCAGCAAGGAGTTAAAAGCTTTGAAACAATGGGGAAGTGAAATATAACACTGGAGGACTCTGAACTAGATGGAGGTCATGACACAGTACACTTACTCCATGCTACATTAAAAAAAATGACTGATGTATTAAAATATGTCATACTTTACTATACAAGCACCACAGTTTTTCACAGCTACATATCAGATGCATATCTGTGAATGGAGAGAAATGGAAGTGATGGTGTTCAACTGTGTGTTAGGTTAGACATCAAGCCTTCCTTTAGAACACAATGATATCAGAATACAGACATGTGTAACATGAGGACTTTAAATCCAATTGCTGTTCAGCAGTTTCCATAAATCAGTTTATTTCAATCTTGTGAAGAAATTTAAATTCATCAGTTTATCAAGTAATTTAAATTCAGCAACGTAATTACGGCAAGAGACATATGCCAAAAGCTTCAGGCAGAACTCCACAATTTTATTGCAAAGTCTGGTTTGCTGAAAATTATATATTTGATTTTTTACTTTTTTAAAAGAAGTATCAAAGAACTATATGGCATGTTGCTCACTTGGGGTTTGTCTTTTACAAACTGGTAATGGGAATACACACTTGCTGAAAGTTAAAGGAATACGAGGCTGAGTCTAGTTAGATAGTTTGGTGATAAGAACAATATAATTAATTTTCCCACAACATCAAATTTAGGTTGTATCTGTGCAATCTCTAATCCAAGGCTCATTTTCCCTCCAGTTTATCATCAATACCTCCACTTCTCTTGAGAACAAAAGCAGCTATTGTTGATATATAGCTTTGCGACCAACTCCTTTGAGAACCTCTCGGCTACCTTATCATCCTGTCCTGGGGAACTTCATCCAGGCTTTGAGATCATATAAGGACCGATTCATTCACTTTTTTTTTGACCAAAGATCTGTGATATAGACAATGTATACTGTCTTGTACAGACTCAGTTTTAACAGCATATCGTGGTAGTGAATACCTTGCATGGCAATGTTCATCAGCCATGAAAGGAAGCCAGTGCTCACATCCTACACTAGAAGAACACCGAGAACATGATTGGTTTCTGCCTTGTCCATGATGCCCATATGTGGGTCCTATCCCACCACAGCTACTGATTCAAAGATGGCTGGCTCCTTGGTAAGAATATTCCCCTGATGCACCCACCTTCTAAGTCATTTCACAGAATCAGAGAATTGTTTAGGCTGAGAGGGCCTTCTTGAGGTCACATAGTCCAACATCCCTATTCAAGCAGGGACAGCTACATTTGGTGGTTCAGGTTCACGTTTAGTTGGGTTTTGAGTATTTCCAAGAACGGAAACTCCACAGCTGCTCTGGGCAACCTGCTCCACGGAATTTCACATTTTTTAATTTCTGCCCGTTGCCTTTTGTCCTGTCAGTGGGCACCACTGAAAAGAGCTTGGCTCCTTCCTCTTCACTGGTTCATACTGGGTGTTTATACACATTGATGAGATTCCCCCTGAGCCTCTTCTCCAGGTTAAACAGTCCCAGCTCTCTCAGCCTCTCCTTAATGTGAAAGACGCTCCAGTCCCATAATCATCTTTGTGGCTGAACTCACTTGAGTCAGTCCATATCTTTCTTGTACTGAGGAGCCCAGAGCTGGACACAGCACACCAGATGTGGCCTCACCAGTGCTGAGCAGAAGGAAAGGGTCACCTCCCTCAAACTGCTGGTGACACTCTACCTAATGCAGCCCAGGAGGCAGCTGGCTGCCTTTGCTGTGCAGGTGCATTTCTCATGTTCAACTTGGTGTCCACCAGGACCCCCAAGTCCTTTCTTCCAAAGATGCTTTCCAGTCAGTCAGCCCCCAGCATGTACTGGTTCATGGAGTTATTTCTCCCCAGGAGCATGATTTTTCATTTCCCTTTGTTGAATTTCATGAGATTCCCCTCAGGCCAGTTCTTCAGTCTGTCAAGGTGCCTCTGAATGGCACAACCATTGGTGTATCCTCCCAGTTCTGTATTGTCTGCAAACCTGCTGAGGGTGCACTCTGTCCCATCAGCCAGGCCATTAATGAAGACATTAAACAGTATTTGCCCCAGTATCAACCCCTGAGGTACAGCCAGCTGTTCTTTGTGCCAATGATCACAATCCTCTGGCCCCCACCACTCATCCAGTTTTCAGTCCTCCTCACTGTGCACTTTGTCAGCTTATATTTAAAGATGTTGTAGGAAACAGACCCAAAAGTTTAGTAAGGTCGAGGTAGACATCATCCATTGCTCTACCCATATCCTATCAAGCTGGCTGTCCTATCAAGAATATCAAGTTGGTTAAGTATGGTTTCTCCTTTGTAAACCCATGCTGATTACTCCCAATCACCTTCTTCTCCATGTGTTCGGAATGGTTTCCAGGATTAGTTGCTCCATCACCTTTCCAGGGATCAAGGTGAGGCTGACTGACCTGTAGTTTTCTGGATCCGCCTCCTTACTCTTTTGGAAGATAGGCATGACATTTGCTTTCTTCCAGTCTTCAGGAACCTCTCCCAGTTGCTAAGACCATTCGAAGATAATTGAGAGTGGCCTCATAATGACATCGTCCAGCTGCATCAGCACTTGTGGGTGCTACTTGTCAGGCCCCATGAACTTATGTATATCCAGTTTGTTTAAGTGCTCTAAGATTAGTTGCCTAAACCTGTTCTCCTTCACCGAGGTAAGTCTTCATTGATCCAGACATTCCCCCTCGTCTCTGGGTCCTTGAATTTCTGAAGGCCAGCCTATAGTATAGTATAGTAAAAACTGAGGCAAAGCAGGCATTCAATACCTCAGCCTTTTCTGTGTCCTGTGTCACTGTTCCCCTGCCACAGTCAGCAACAGGCACACATTTTTGCTTGCTGTTTAAGTACTTGTGGAGTTCTTTTTTGCTGCCCTTCCCATCACTTGCCAGATTCAACTCCAGGTCAGCCCTGGCTTTTCTAACCCTAACCCTGCAATACTGGACACCAACTCTATCTCCTCTTGGGTCATATGCCCCTGCTTCTACCTCTTTTTGTAAGTTCAGTCAAGAGCTCTTTGCTTACACCATGCAGGACTCCTGATGCCTTTGCTTGATTTTCCACTTCTTAAAGAAAGATAGAGCTTTCTTAAGCTTAGAGGAGGTCATCCTTGATTATCAACCAGCTCTTCTGGATCCCTCTACTCTCCATGGTGATACCCCATGGGATTCTTCCAAGCAGATCTCTGAAGAGCTTGAAATCTGGTCTGCTGAAGTCCAGGGTTGTGTTCTTCCTTTTTACACTGCTTTCTCCACTTAGGATATTGAACTCTTAACACCTCAAGGCCGATCCTGACTTTCACATCCCAGACACATTCTTCCTTGCTTGTAAGTATCAAATCCAGCAAAGCACCCTTCCTTGTTAGCACCTATGCCAGGAGGTTGTTGCCAATGCACTCCAGAAATCCCCTAGATTGCTTGTTCACTGCTGTGTTGCCCTTCCAGCAGATACCAGAGTGGTTATAATTGCCCCAGGATGTGTGTCCCTTCCAAATCAACATCTGAAGCAAGGAAAGATTAACAGGCAGCACACTGCTCTTGACTACTATCAGCACGATAGAGTGTCCTCTATCCACAACTCCTCTCATGTTTTCCCCCTATTTTTGAAGAAAGTCTTCCTAAGGAGATTCCATCTATTCATAGAATCTTAAAGTTGGAAAAGACCTCTAGGATCATCAAGTCCAACCGTCAACCCAACACCACCATGTCTCCTAAACCATGCCCTGAAGTGCCACATCTACACATCTTTGAAATACCTCCAGGGGTGGTAATGCCACCATCTCTCTGCGCAGCCTGTTCCAATGCTTGACGACTCCTTCAGTAAAGAAATTTTTCCTAATATCCTGAACTTCCCCTGATGCAGCTTGAAGCCATTTCCTCTCATTCTATAGCTAGTAACTTGGGAGAAGAGACCAACAACCCACCTCACTACAGCCTAATTTCAGGTAGCTGTAGAGAGTAATAAGGTCTCCCCTCAGCTTCCTCTCCCCCAGGCTAAACAACCCCAGTTCCCTCAACCTCTCCTCATATGACCTGCTCTCCAGACCCTTCACCAGCTTTATTGCCCTTCTCTGGATGCGCTCCAGCAACTCAATGTCCTTCTTGTACTGAGGGGCCCAAAACTGAACACAGTATTCGAGGTGCGGCATCACCAGTGCCAAGTACAGGGGCATGATCACTTCCCTGCTCCTGCTGGCCGCGCTATTCCTGACACAAGCCAGGATGCTGTTGACCTTCTTGGCCACCTGGGCACACTGCTGGCTCATATTCAGCTGGCTGTCAACCAACAACCCCAGGCCCTTTTCCGCTGGGCAGCTCTCCAGCCGCTCCTCCCCAAGCCTGTAGCGTTGCATGGGGTTGCTGTGACCACAGTGCAGGACCCAGCACTTGGCCTTGTTGAACCTCATACAGTTGGCCTTGGCCCATCAAGCCAGCCTGTCCAGATCCCTCTGCAGAGCCTTCCTACCCTCTAGCAGATCAAAACTCCCACCCAGTTTGGTGTTTCCTGCAAACTTACCAAGACTGCACTCGACCCCATCATCCAGATCATTGCTAAAGATATTAAACAAGACTGGGCCCAAAACTGAGCCCTGGGGAACACCGCTTGTCACTGGCCACCAACTGGATTTAGCTCTGTTCACCACAACTCTCTGGGCTTGGCCAGCCAGCCAGTTTTTTACTCAGTGAAGAGTGGGAGACAGTGTCAAAGGCTTTACTAAAGCCCAGGTAGACAACATCCACAGCCTTTCCCTCATCCACCAGATGGGTCACCTGGTCATAGAAGGAGATCAGGTTGGTCAGGCAGGACCTGCCTTTCATGAAGCCATGCTGGCTGGGCCTGATCCCCTAGTTGTCCTGCACATGCCTGGTGAGCTCACTCCAGATGAACCACTCCATAACATTCCCTGGTACCGACATCAGGCTAACAGGCCTGTAGTTCCCCAGATTCTTCTTCTGGCCATTCTTGTAGATGGTCATCACATCAGCAAGCCTCGTCTGTGACCTCCATCCAGGTGAGACTTTTCACCCTCTTTACCCATCAAAAAATGAAACAATGGCCTTGCCCCCTCACCACCGTAAAAATGAAGGCTTTTGATATCCTGAAAACACAATGACCCTAGCTGCATCAGTCTGGCAGTGCCCTGAAAAATGCTCTGGGAAGTGTCAATGACATCTTCAGTGGTTACAGCATTCTGCACGCTTGTTTCCAGCAAGAAAAGGAAGCAGTATGCCTAGAGGAAGAAGGTGAAAATAGCCCAGGCAGAATGAGTAAGAAAGGGTGAACAGGGACAGACTCAACCAGGACATTTGTCCCTTGCATTCCTAACAGATCCTGTAGCAGAGCCCTGGCAGCAGCAGCACAATGTAACTCAAGAGCTAGTATGCTAGATGACAAGAGAACAGTGTCATGCACTTTGCCATGGAAACAAGGCATGAAAACAACCAGGTGGTGTCTGCTTTTAATGAAAACAGCACAGGTGGAGAGACAGGTCAAAAGCCAAGATGTAGTTCGCATCACATATAATCTAAAAAATGAAAGGAATAGCTAAAAAAGAAGAAGATGCAACACATCTGAGCTACTGCATCTTTCAAATCACATGTGGTCTCTGCCCACGGAGACTGTGGTCTGTCCTTGGTGAGGGCCTTTCTCTGAAAATCAGCAGTGTCTACATCATCACCGCCATGGAAGCAGTGTGCTCTGGCCTGGCAGTGGGATCCTGGCGCTGAGTACTCTGCTGACTTCCTGTTACCAACTGCCCAGCTTTCCTGCCCTCCCCTGAGGTGGCAGAGACTTCTTGCCCGTGACAGATTCTACCTGTTTGATGCGAATGAGGTGCTTAAAAAAGCTACAACTTACCCCACCCGCAATGTACGCTGCATTCTTGATAAGCTACAGGGTGTTGCTGACAGTGAAACGTGGTAGTGCCCTGGGTCCTGTGCTGCTGCTGTAACTTAAGCCTGTAAAGAGTAGAGGGTCGACAGTGTGGGGGACCTGCACATCTTACCCAGGACCCCATCTCCATCTCCATCACCCTTACTCACTCTCCCTTTCTCCCCATCTGTCTGCATATTGTTTCAGAGATAATCCCCCTTTTCTTTCCCAGTGAGAAACTGCAAGCCAGTAATCCACCATACACACATATTTACTTATACATACACAGAGTGGTTTGGCTGTTTGATGCCAAAAGTCAGGGCACTGTTAATCATCCTGTCTCCCCACTGCCTCCCTGACTGCTGGTGGCAACAGGACCAAAGTTTGGGAGGAGCTAGCAGAGCTAGGCCAGCTGTCCATACTGGGGCCATCCTGAGGCACAAAACTCTGCATGCAGCAGCACTGACAATGATTCTCTTTTCTGCCCACCCCACATGCACCTGGAGCCTTGTGCTACACAGGGCTCTCACGAAGGGAGAATGACTGATGCTCCTAGGTAATTGTAGCAATCATGTCGAAGGACCAGGAGCATGTAGGTGCACGAAAGAGAGGGAAGTCTGGGATTTGAATACAGTGAATTGTCCCTGCCCTTAAATTGCTTTTCTTTTACAGCAGCACTGGGGAACTCCCTTGAAATGATGACATCTGCATGTCTCCGCATTGTACAAATGCTGGAAAAAGTTGTCTACATAGCAGCAGATGAATTACAGACAAATGCAGTCAGCTATTTGGAAGAGTCAGCTATATACTTCTCTAAACTTACCTATTTCCAATCAGATAAAGTATACCTAGAACGTTTGCAATAGAGAAATTTACTGTGCAGTTTAAATATAGCAATACGAATAATAAACCAAAGTAGTCATAAATTATACAATGCTGTGTAATCTGCTTAATTTGTAAAATAATAACAGATTATGTTATTCTGTAAGAATTGCCAGTTTTACTCTAGTATATACAGTAAATTAGGCTGTAGAACTATGTTTTCACATAATTAATTCCTCTTATGTGTAGAGCTTTTGTTTCATTTTAACCAGGGTTTTAATTTTCAGCCTATGCCATTTCATAAAAGCATTTAGACTAGACTGGAATCGAATAGAATAGACTATTTCAGATGGAAGGGATCTACAGCAATCACCTAGTCCATCTGCCTGACCACTTCAGGGCTGACCAGAATCTAAAGCATGTTGTTAAGGGCACTGTCCAAATGCATCTTAAACATTGACAGGCTTGGGGCATCGACCGCCTCTCTAGGAAGCCTCTTCCAGTGTTCAACCATCCTCTCGATAAAGAAATGTTCCTAATATAAAATCTGAACGTCCCCATTTGTAAAATATTGTTCTATTATTTATTTTAAAAATATAAAAATCTTGAATGCATCACTTCCAAATGGTGTATTTCTTATTTCATTTTCAGTTAAAGTAATGAGAAAATTAAGGTGGCAAGAGTAAATGTGTATTAATTCCTTTTAAAAGTTTCAAAATCCAAAAGTAGGAGTCATGGGAACAATGCTACAACTGTTAAACAAGAAAACAAAATCCCAAGAAGCAAAATTAAGGTTAAAGCCCTTAACTATTTTGCTAAATGGTATGCAGCATTCATAGCCCTCAAAACTGAAGAATGAAGAAAGATTCCTCCACTAATGAGGCAAAATAAGATAAGCTAGTGGCAAAATTGTCACCAAATTTGATAATAAATGTATGTCCCTTCTGTGTACATACTGTTGGGTGTACTGAAACACATGGAAATAACATTAGAAGACATTCACATGACATTGTTTAGAGAGACTGAATTGTTTTAGGGGAAATGTTTCTTATTTTCCCCCTTAACTTTCCTTAATTTTCAGTTTTAATGGAAATGCTTTTTTTTCTTCCATTCTTCTGTTTTCCTGAATTTTTGGATAACTCATAAGTTTTTCAAGCAAAATCAGGGGTGGACATTATAAATAATGCTTGGAGGTACAGCCTAAAATACTGTAACAATCTCTGGTTGTTATCAAATCAGTAACCATTTTTGGTTAACATTTTACTGTGTATTTTTATATGCATATAGAATAGATATGTAAGTCCATTTCAGGTGCACTGACTACAGCTCTTTGTGATAGCTACAATTACTTTTAAGTGATGAATTTCAGATCCTTTTCTTAACTTGATTTATATAAAAGGTTTATAATAAGCATTTTCTAATATTAAAATTTCTTTAAAACAGAGTGACAGAACCAATTATTTTTCAATATAAGTTCAAATAGTTTGTGAATTTACTTCACATGATTGACTAATGCACTCTAAGCAAGCAACCAAAATGCAGTAGCTATGAAGTAGGCACAAAGCTGCAGTATTTATAGGCATATAATCATGTTAAGTAAATAAATAAGATTTTAGATACTAAGGAAGCGGGTGCACAGAATAGCTACTTCAAAAGATGCTGATCTCTTGCATCTCTTTAAGTGCCTTAACCTCTAAAGCTATGAAAGTTACCAAACATCCAGGCACTGCACTTCCCACAATTAGAAATGCTGTTAATCTGGTCTTTTGCTGACAATCAAGCTTACTCCTTTCCAAAAATAAAAACTGTGATTATAATATAGCTCGCAGGTTCATGTTTTGTATATATTTGGGATTATTAAAAGATGTTTTTCATCACTTTCTCTCCACTCCTTTTTTTAAATCTAAAAAATGAATTTGTTTAGTGCATTTCTATGGCACTTCGTTTTCTGGTATGGCATGGAGTAAGGCTGTGTGACTTTCTGATAGAGAAACCCCAGTAAAAAGTAGCTACATAAAACAGATCCTAGAAGGGATACAAAAAAACACACATTCTATTTATAATGTTTGTGAATGTCTCTTCATGTGAATATTAAATTTAAGACATCACTGTATTACAGTAGTTCTCACTGTAAGTGTTTATAGCTAGTCATTTCAAGCAAAAATAATCAATAAGGAAATAAAGCTGTAAATACAGAGTATTACCTTCTTCCTGCTAGCATTCTATGGTACAAGAAAGATGTCGCTTTTTTCCTAGTATTAACAACAGATTAAAAAGAGCAAGACAAAAGTCTCTTCATACAAGATAATTATGCATATTTTTAGAAGACACAAAACTTAGCTTTCCTTTCAGGATTAGACTAAGATCAGTGAAAAGCCTTGAGAACTGCCAGAAGTTTGACAGTTGCATTATCTCCAACTGTTTTGAAAACTGAACTGCTGAAAGTCCATGTGGGTTGGAACAGTGTGAAGACAGTACTTTTGAAAATCCCATTCCAAATGTTTGTAGGCTTATATTACATACAAAAATGCATACAAGAATTTTACCAAACCTATAGCACAAATTCCTCACTTCCAAAATTAGGAAATGCCAGAATTTGCCTGTGTTATTTTAATTTTTTCTGTTGTGTTTCTGATTTCCACATTTTTATATGCATATATAGCTTTTAATATCATGGTCACATACTTCGTTTTCCTCCAGATCCCCACATCATCATTGCTCAGAATACACAATGAGCAACTAATCAATATTCCTTTTCATCTCTGTTATTCAATATTAATCCCAAACGCCATTGATCTTTTGGGAATCAAAAACAATAGTTTTATGTAAAGTTTGGAGGAAAGATTTAATTACAAAGCCTTGCAACTTTTTCTCTTCTCTCCTGTTCCTTGCCCTTCTTCCTTCAGTTCTTGCCTCAGACCCATTTCACCTCCTCTCAGGTCCTCTGTTTGCTCCTCTCTGATGGACCTCTCAGCTGCCGCATTACCCAACGCGTGACAGCACAAGTCTTCACACACCGACACAACACCACGGCTAAGAGAGACTTCTCTTGCAGACAGCTCCCTCAACCAGCCGAAGCAGCATGCACACAGGGAAAGGGGTGGGAGCCAAAGATGGTGATGAGAGGGACTGGAAAACCCCGGGTGAGACTGGCTTAAGCTGCTGTTGAACCACCCTGTGGGTGACACAGGAATTTGCCCTTCCATGGCACAAGGCTGTGCCATTAACCCATGCATAAAGGAAAAAGAAACACGCTCTTATGTTGGGGATAGTAGGCGCCATCCACACCAAAACTTTGTAAATCTTGCTAAAATCTCTCTCTGTCCTGTCTCAATATTGACACTCAGTGGCTAGCATAAGAGGAAAGGTAACATGAAACAATTAGAAGTTGTAAACAAGTTTCCATAGGTTGTTAGTTTGTTTTTCCTTAAATAAGGCTTAAATGTGTTACAAAGCTCTTGCACGACCATTACCCTGCACAGTTTCCCTCAGTGGGGATTTCCCTGGCAATAGGCAAGTTCAGGGACCAGCACAGGCGACTCAGGCTGAGCACAGAGAGGAGCGTGGGAGGAAGCTGCAAAGTCCTTCGTAGCAATAAGCATTTTTACCTGTTATCCAATGCTTAACGGCTATATAATATCACCCTTTTCAGATTATCTTAATAATGAGTACTGTTCTTGTTTGGTATGATGCAGGTGTCTCAAACCTCTAATACATTATATTTGCATGACCACGCACACACACAGAAGTCTGCTAAAAAACATACATACACACAATATACACATACATACATACATAAAAAACAAACATACACACGGCTGTATATAGATAAAGAGCTGTACAAATACATCTATCACTAGCAGGATACTCTGTTGATTCTCATATT
Organism: Phalacrocorax carbo; assembly: GCF_963921805.1. NCBI lineage: Eukaryota > Metazoa > Chordata > Aves > Suliformes > Phalacrocoracidae > Phalacrocorax > Phalacrocorax carbo. The sequence continues at coordinate 163,055,417 of NC_087513.1, forward strand.
AACACTTGCATATGTGTATATCATACCTCCAAACATTTAATTTTTCTTTCTCTGTCTGTTTCTTTAAAATTCATGAAAGCACCTACTGTGATGAAATTCACTTTTAAAACTGCAGAGACTGCTGCGTGCCTAAGTGAGCCATTATTTGCTGGCTCATAATCATCTTTTCTGTGTCTGTTAGAATCACTGACGCATTAATTGCTTATCAAACTTTGAAACAGTTCATGAGTCATTCTGAAGATAAAATAAATAAATATTAATTTCAACAGAATTCAACAGAATGGCCAATTTCAACAGAATTCATGTCTTCTGCCTCTTAAAGCTGGAAGACTATTTATTACATGTCAGAATCAGGTCTTGATACCTAACACACAGGCAAATATGAAATATACTCAAGCCACACTCAGCAAATCAGAACTGAGTGACTAGATCACCATGTTTCACGGGATCAATGCATCGTAGTCTTATCTGACCAAATTACAGACCAAAGAGAGAAAGGGCTGGTCAATTATAACATAGAGATTACGTGAAAGATATGTCTGAATGCATAGGTCTGACACAGATTGAGTGAAAAATGGAATATTTCATTTTTAAAGTTTGGAAATTATTCTATATGAGAAGAACTTAACACAACAGAAGTAAACACTTGATCTTCAAGCAAAATATCATTACATAAGAAATTTTAGTATTCCTTACTTTGCATGAGGGAAGGGGAGAAGAAAGGCATAGTTTTCAGGAATATCAAACTAAAGCATTTTATTTTGGATCAATCCAAAATTTTCATTAAGCCAAAAGACTGGGTGGAGGGCCCTTCACCCATTTAATTTTTTACTAAAATTGAGTGAAATATACTATCATCTTGGAGAGTAAAAGCTTTAATTTTGAAAACTTGAGTGTTCTGAGAGGCTTTGCCTGGGCCAACACTGGTTCACTGTTGAAAATCCAAGTCTAAAACTTTTCAAACTAAATGGCCCAGGATGGAACAGGAAACAGGCCTTCCCTTGGGCCTTTACTTTCTTATTCAGAATTGTAGGCAAAAAAGATCCCTCCAAAATTACCGAGGAATGGTAATATTCCTAAATATCCCTAAAAGGCAACTGTAGCCCTGAAAAATATTAGGAATTAGACAGACATCAGTGAGCCACTTTTGAGCCAAGCAAAAGCCTTTTCAAAAAACCCACAATTTTTCTCAAGGAAGTTCAGCAGCAGGAGATTCTGGCTAATGTAGCTGGCTGGTACAAGGCAGATAAAATGGGAAACTCACAGAAATGGGTAATTTCCCTGTTCCTGATCAGAAGCAAGATGAAGAACCCATTTTAATAGACTTGTGGGTCTTAGTAAGAAATGAATAATCCTCTATTTATTTTTTAGGTCAAGTTGTTTATTGTTAGAAGTCATACCAGCTGCTTAGCAGAAGGTGCTGCTTCAACTTCAGGTAGTCACAGTAGTCCTAGAAGTGCTAATGCACCTCAGCTGATGCCAGGCCATAGTGACACCCAGGCACAAACAGACCTGTGTACCCTGTAAAACTACAGGTGTCTCCCCAGACCAAGATATTTGACCCAGCTTTCAACACAGAATATGTCACTGTCAGTGAAGTTTGCATGTAAGAACACAGAGAAAAATATAATTACATAATGTATCATGGATTAAATATAACACAGGAAGAAAAAAAATTTTGCTACTTACATCACCTTTATAAATTTGCAGATATACTAACTTTCTTTCTAATGTGTAGCTAAAGAATGTGTATTTTCCTTAACAGTATCTTAAAATTCTTCACTTCATGCGTTCACAGCTAAGATAGCTCTCACATAACTTGCTTTTTCTCTTAAGTATGTGTAAGGAAGGATTTAGCTCATGTTACAAATGGAGGGTGACACTCTCTCTGAAACCTACAGAATAATGTAAATAATATATGCAATGTCATAGATTCTTTAAGACAAGCCACTGGTATCTAAAAGAAGGATTGTTTAAATTTATGTGCATATAATAGAACAATGAAGCAATTAAACAGCTTATGTTCATGAAAAACATTTTTTGTGCTCCTAAAAATGATTCCCACTATGTCATATAACAAGTTTCCAATCTGCAAACAGATATTATTGCTGAGATTTATACTGATGAGATTTAACACTCTTATTTACACAAATGTCAGATTATTATTCATTTCTGTTTTTATAGAATATTTGTGGAATTATTTTTTTCACCAGATAATTTACTTTCCTCTCGTTCATATTTTAAGCTTCCAAACTTAATGACACATTCCATTGTTCACCCTTGTTCAGCAGAATTTAACAGACACAGTTGTAAAGTTAAACCTAAAGCTATTCAGTGCATCTACTGAAATTGTTAACTTCTGAATAAAAAGGGTGAAGAAACAGAAGTGTCCACCAGCTTGTGCAACAAACATTTTCACTCAGCAAAATTTTGAAAACAGTTGTGGTTTCACGGGAAATTCCACATAGGAATTCTTTTCATTTTGAAAAGTGTTTACTGTAAATGCTGCCAAAATGCTAAATCTCCACCTGATGCTAAACTTGTGAATAGAATATGAGGTCATGTGCATGATTAAAATAAGAACTGACAGTCAAATGAAGCTGAACTTGGATACAAATGTGTTCGTCACCATAAAAATGGCCAAACAATTATTAGTTTCAGTGTTACTTTTCTTAGTGTCATGTTTGCACTGATTGTAGATAAAACCAGCTTCTTACCTGCTCAGATAATTCTGGTCCATTGATACGAGCCTGTACGAGAGCGTCATTAACAAGTGAATGAAAGTTTAGAAGCACGTGCTCGATGTCGTATGTCCCACTCATGGCACTCGAGAGCTCCTCCAGGGACTGAATATAACCCCGCCAATGAAGATCGATTTCTGCCATGTTAGCTAAGCAGCCTCGGATGACATTGAGGCAGTAGCCCATACAGGGCTTACCTAAAGTCAGCCCTTGGCAATGGGGGCAGTACTGCATTCTCAGTAAGGCTCTGCCGCAGTCTTTAGAGAAGTGCAGATGATCTGTTGTATTGACCACTTCAATCCCCAAATTCAGAGCCTGCAAGAAAGTCCGGCTGGGTAACAGTGATCTTCCCATTTGTCCTATGGCCTTTTTGGGAACATTACCAAAGGGCCTGATGTCTCTTCTCGCCATTTGGAGGCACTCCGCATATTCCAGTGAAATGTCAGTCAAACCAGGGTTAATCACACGGTTGTAGACCACCGGGAAGAGGGTGTCAAAAAATCTGTTGACAAATTCCTCTGTGCTAATGTCTGTGCCAAATATGAAGAGTCCAACATCTACGAAAAACTCCTGCACATGTGTAGTAGCCTCAGCAGCCATGTTTCTATATGCATTACAGAAAAGCATGCTTGTGTAATTCTCAGCCAGTCTGATAAGTGTTTCAAAGGTTTCTGTAATTAAAAAAAAAGTTCATTATTTTTAAGGTTTACAAAATACGGAATTAGAGTAAGAACTTAAAACAATTACTTTGGGCCATCTTAGATTAATCCTGAATGCATTTTTTGCATTAGAATTTATGAAGAGTCAAAATTCTCACAAACTGTGACAATGGTGTTTTGTATATAGGCATACACCTTACAAGTAATGTTGCAACACAATTAATAATCTGTATGTTTTCTTGTTAGGATATATTAAACACAGTCTAAAAAAATAGAAAAGGAAGTAGATTATAAAATTACTTATTAAGTTACAAACTGCAACAAAGCCTTACTGTACCTGTCTACATATATACGTACATTAGCTCTCTCATCTCATGACTCATTCTGCAACTTGAAACAGAAAGTTAAATGCTCTCAGTCACTCCACTTCAAGGCATTCCTCTTACCATCTTCAACTGATGGGCAAAGTAACATTAAACCATTGAAACAACTCCTCCATTCTATTAAAGCACAACTTTTACAAGATCAAACAGTTTTGTCTTCTTGCCTTCCAAAGGAAGGAGTTGTACCAGACACACATGAGAACGTGCTTTTAAACCATGCTGTTTGGTCTTGCAATTACTACGGCCACGCAAAGCGATGGAACATGCTCAATTGCTCTCCTCGGGCACTGTGATGGATACACCCCCACTAAGCCTCAAGATCTGCATAACCTGTAAAGCCTGAATGGATAAACTCACTTTGGGCTACTTGTGTTAGGTGGCAATCTTTAAGCACACTGAGCAGTTTTTAATAAAACAGTTTAAGTATGCTGGAGAAGTATTCTCCCCTGACTTGATCTATGACTTGCAGGTAAGGAAAAATGCTGGTTTTCAAAACAGAAACAGTGTTCACATTGAGGAATTTCCTAGGTCTGCCTGAGAATCTTCCACTTCAGGGAAGGCAAAGAAGCAATAGATAGATCAAAATGAAACTTACCTTAAAGTTGAGAATGAAAATATGTAGAAACACATATTACAGGTATTAACCCATTTATCCACTGGATGGCTATGACTCAGTAACTTAGTTTCATTCATTCAAGCTTTACAAGTTTTCATGTATTTATTTTTTCACACTGATTTTTTTAACGGTACTCTATACAAATTAAGTGAGAAAAAGCGGGAAGTAGTTAATACTGTCCAAACAGTGATGTTAAAAATAGGCAGAATCTAATGTCAAACTACGTCAGGCAATTGCTGAAGCAGTCTGAAGTCTGATGTTAAGTCACCGACTGAAAGGAATAGTAGAAGGCTCTGAATAATTTTAATCTATTAACCAAGACTGGCTATCACAGCTTTATTATGAGAATATTCAACAAGCGTTTGGACAATGCCCTCAGACACATGGTGTGAATTTGGGGTTGTCCTGTGCAGGGACAGGAGTTGGACTCATGATCCTTGTGGGTCCCTTCCAACTCAGGACATTCTATGATTCTATGCATAAGAACAAATATTGTAAATTCTGATAAAAAGCTTGTTCAGGTCAGTGACATGATCCTCACTGACTTCAGCAGGTTTGAAATGGCACGCTTTGTGAAAAGATCACAGAGAAGACATATTAAACTAATCTGCTTTTACTTTCTATGCATTCTTTTTTCTCTCCAATAAAAATGAGATACATGGTTATAAATCAGAGTCATTACCTCTAGTTCTCTGCTATTATCTATTAACTCTTAGTTTCATATTTCACACCTCCCTTAAGACTGATTTTGCTATCTGTCTTTTCAATTTCTCTAACGTTCACATAAGTAAGAAAAAAAGTGTTGACTGCCCACAAGAGAAGGAAAGCGCATCCCATTTGTCATTGTTTTTTCATTACTATGGCACATACATATGTGCATCTCTCTTAAAGTAAATTCCACTATAAGCATTCATGTGTGTCAAATATCACAGTGATTCAGCAAAAGGTTGGATGTGTTTCACAAGTCAGGCTCCAGAAGTCAGGACCCTGCACGGAGGTAGGCTCCCACCAATGGATACCTATGCAATACAGAAAAGCCTCTTCAGTTATCACGAGTTGACACGCAGAAGTGCCAGTAGACCACAGCTGCCGGCATCACCATCGGCTCTGTGACTTTTCTCAACTTCAGCACCTCACCGTACCTGATCGTACCTGAGATACCTGCGCTGCACCCCATGTCAGTAGGTGTGCACACGTGTATGGAAGACCCATGTCCTTCTGGAGCAGCAGATGAGACACAACATATCAGATAGGGCACATTAGATTGACCAAGATGCCCACTTTAACGCGACTGAACCAGGGATGAGATCTCAACCAGCTATAAAGGCAGTATGGACACCTAGCTCACATGGAGGCACAAAGTGCTGTAGGTAACTTACAGCCCTAGATATCCTTCTGTACATTATGATGTCTCATTTTTATTGGAGGGAACAAGGAAAGCGAAGAAAGTATAGTCCTACTAGGGAGGCTTTACTGAGATGCTTAGGAGTGTTTATTACCATTTTCAATGGTAGATGCCATTTATCTGCCTGTTCAGAAGGGCACAGGTATCCTGCAGGTCCCATGTCACATCTGCAGGCTTTGTGTGGACATTTTGCATTTAAAATGGTACTAGACAGCTGCGCCTAGACAACTGAACTGAATTCTAGACACCCAATTATCATGGACTCAGGAACCCTTCATACGAAAGCTTGCAGCAGCCAGATTAGCAAAGACAAAAATTTAAGTCAAATTGATTCTTGGTTAGATGGTTTAAAATAATAACGTGTGAAGACTATTAAAGCCTCCTAGGAAAATGGCTATTTTTGTAACTGTAGATTCAGTCTTTTACACAAATTTTGCCAATGCTTCAGATGAAATTTGTTGAAGTAGGTAATGTTAGTAAAATAATGATGTTATAATATTCTTTTTAGTGTTACGTGAATAAGGTGTTTATGACCATTTCAATTTTTTAATTACTTTTTCCTAGATGAAAACTATAAAGTATGTGATCTAAAATGTCTGTTAGAATCCATGGCTGCAGTATCCTATTACCAAGAGCACAAATATTAGATGAAAGAATAAATCATGCTGCACATGGATAATCAATAGATTTTATAATGTGGTCTAAACAATAACAAACCTTCAAGATTGAATTACATTGCTAGTGCCCCAGCAACCCACAGATGGATGAGTACAATAACCAACTGCATGATTTATTGACTATTTGTGCTTTTCTAAACAGCTTATGATAATACCGGCCACTTGCATTTACAATTCTGCATCATGCTGTTTAATTGTCATTTCAGGATTTCTTACAAAATTTGTTAATCGGGTTTATTCTACTGTCATGTTTCTAACTCTGTAACTGCCAAAGCTATTCCAGAGATTTGTTTTGCTCTCAGACAGCTTGGAGAATGACAGACAGCAAAGCAGACCTATGTTTACTTTCAATATTGAACAGCCCCTGTGAACACCTTACGATGGCAATCTATGTCATTTACAATGCTTTCAGACACTTCAATGACAAATCAAGTTATGCTAGTTCAATACTGCAACCCTACTGCAGATTTAACAAAGTGTTTCTCTACCTTTCAAGTCTATGGGCCCAGACTAACACCATCAGTCTCAATTATTCAGCTACATAAAAGAAGTGGTGACTTTTCAATCAGTATAAAACCAATACATATAACAGACATTTTAAATACAACCGAGATGAGCCAGACAAGTTATTTTCATCATTATTAAAAGATTTTTTAATCTGCAGGCTCAGTGCCTGTTACGTCCATCCTTTATGAGACCTCCGTAGTAACTGCTATACAATATCCTACAAATACCTTCTGCAGCACTACTGTGAGTAATGTCTAGCATTTACCATGGGTGACATGTCAACTTTATTTTTCTTTGGCTACACTTAAAATTATGAATTGTACACTCCTAAGGCAAAAATCAGGGCTGTCAATATATTAACCATTAATTTTCTCAAAGAACAGTAATATCTCTCTTCCTGGTTTTGCTAAGAAGGAACTAAACACAAGGCTAGGAGAAAAAATGCAGATAAGCGCTTTTTTGTTTTATGTATTGCATTTGCTCAGCATATTCTTCATATCAGTATATATATAATTTTTTTTGCTGATAATAGTGTCTTTAACAAAGTGATCACAAAGTGCTGTAAAATAACTATCAGGTCATTGTTTTAAAAGATTTGCAATCTTCCATTCAATTCCTTTAAGCTTTCTGTTCTTGAGAGCCACAGGAAGTTCTAAATTATAAAGGTACCACAATGTAGTAATCAGTCCAGTGGATTACTGGCTTTAAAAGAGGACACAAAACTACACACATGCCTTAAAATCTTGTTTTTTATTCCTGGACATTAATCAATTTTAATGGAAATATTGCACTGAACAGAATAGAATTTGGGTTGGATTTTAAACCAGCCTTGCAACCATAATAGTTTTGGTGAAGCGTCCTTCTACTACAGCTACCTTAGAAAAACAATTTAAGAATTTGTTATAAAAGCTGCTGCATTTTTTTTAGTTTAACCTTTCTCACACAGATAAATATTCTAGACAAGCTGCTAAATGAGAAAATGCATGGTCTAAATTCTGAGTATTAACTTTTAAAACATCTATAGTACTTGACATGAAAATAGTCTAATAAATTAAAAATCCAGTATTAGTAGTGGGCCAACAAGTTGTAAAATCTTATAATTCAGTATTAATCACCAGCCTGCATTACATATTATAAATTAATTCACACTTAGTCAGGGTAAAATATAGAACTCAACAAATTACAGCCAGACAGGTTAAAATCCACCCTTGAACTAGGGACACAGTGTTTAGCAAGAATGCCTTTTACAGTCCAGAGGGGATCCAAAACTGATGAGTGTGGATTACCCTAAGTATCAGCCCATAATATACAGGAATCCAGATAACTAAATCCAAGCAAAGCTGAAAAACCTAATAATATTGTGACTTTATTATGACTTGAAAAATCCTCTGGGAAAGTATTAGCCTGTTTCCAGTTGTCGTTAATGTTCAGTGATCTCATATGTTTTCCTCCTGTTTACGGGCAGTGCAAATAATCCAGAAGCATCAAACTCTCTCTGCTAAAGATTTATAGTCCAATCAAGTGTATCTTGCATACATTGTCCTATTGGAGTCAAGGGGAATGTCTCAGGTACAGTTTACAGCCTAGCAAACAAAAAGAATTCAATAATTATGGGAAAGAATTGTTATGGAAAAGAAATTAATCCACCCAGTATTACATACATAATAACTTTGTTTAAAATATATCAAACTGGGAAGCACATATAGGTGGGAAATTCGGTGTAATTACCCCTAACTACAAAGTAGTATACAGTGCCAGATATACTGCAAAATCCCCTATTCATTTCTCACATCAGAAAAATGAGCTGGAAGAATAAAGTCTTCAAGACATATAAATGAATTATAAGGAATGAACTCATTAGGGCATTGCCTGTGGAGGTTATATGGGGAGAGAGATCAAAAGCACAAGTGCCAGCAAAGATATTTGAGACTCACTAAAACTTCTCCTCATTAACACTTATTTCAAATTAATCTATTTCATAGATTATAGATTCACCACTGACTTCAGTAAGAAAACGGGTAGAACAGGTTAAACCTGTAGCCCAACCAGCTATGTTTTGCCACGTGTTAGTGATCCACCTCAGGCTTTATGGCCATAACTACTCATAACAGACTTCCGAATTTGTCAGGTCTTGTTTCATCTTGAATTTATTTTGGTTTTATTTTAAAAAATATATATTTAAGAAACCTGAATCAGAATCAGTTGACCATTGCCTAAGTTGTTCTGTGTTCAATGGCAAATTACTCAGATACTCAGCTGTCAGGAGTTTCTTGCACATCCTGTGATTTTGAGTTTGGTTTAATTACACTGTCATATTTTTTTAGTTGTGGTGTTTTGGGGTTTGGTTTGGTTTTTTTTAAGCTTTATGCAGTTGCATAACTCTCACCCTTTAAAATATTACACAGAGGACTAAAAAAAAAAAAAAAAAAAAGATGTAATCATGGTGTAATTAAGCCCAAGGACTCAGAGGGTAGGTAAGAGTGTAATCCATTAGCAACTACAGGATTGAAACAGACAAAATTAACCCTGAGAGGGCCCAAGACCATCATGGAAGAAACCTCCACCAGCAGCATCATACTCCTCCCAGTGGAGAGCTCAGGACTGATGATTCATGTGAGCAATGCACAGGAGGCGTGAGCGCAGCACCGGAGAAAAGCACAGACACTAGGAAGTTGGTGTATGACAGTTTCAGCTGGAATATTAATAGGAGTTAGCAATCATAGGTAATTTGGGCCATAAGCACTAGTGTCACCGCAATTACACTAAAAAGAACTGTTGCACTTTGAAAGGCTGTTAAAACATTAATCAGAGAAACAGCAAATTCTCTCAGGTCCACATGTAAGGTGTGCTCGCCTTTTTGCTCATAATGAGATTGGGTAGACTCATAAGAAACTCATTCCCAATTTAGCCAGTGTTTCTTTTAAAACAATAATTTTCATTTTATTTGTAAATTTAATATGCTGAAGAATCTAGAAGAACATGTCCCAAAGCCAGGTGAGATGAATTTCACTCATGATTGTGTATCCTCTTTGTGCTAGTCTGAATTGGTAATTTTAACTTCTCATCCTTATTTTATAACCTACTTCATATCATCACTCAGGATTCATCTTTTCTTAATAATCCCAATACTATTTTGCTATGTAGAATTTGCCTTCTGAATCAACAAATCCAGTTGTTTCTTTGTTTCTTTTTTCTTTTCCTTCTCCATCGTCCTATTTATACATTCAAGAACAGGCCCAGCACTGCAACAGAATCATGTTCAGCTGATCTGACACTGTGATCTCCAAGTCTTGTATTTGCTTTTTATAAAATGTTGGAATAAAGTTGTATTTTTTCCAGTTCTCTGGAGCTTCATTAATTTTTATAACTTAATGAAAATCATTACCCATGTTTCCGGAAATTCTTTTTGAACTTTTCAGTGAAGCTTGCTACTGTTGATTTTAAAATATCTAGCTTTAGAATCTGCTATTAGCATACTCCTAAATTGTAACTGGGATGTAAAGTATTTAATCACACCTTGATAGATGATATTTTCGTACTGAATGACTGTCATATGAATGAATGAATGAATAATAATCACATCAATGAATATCACATGGTTATTATTTTACCTAGTTATAATCACTGGTTCCACTTTTCTCCCCAAACTGTTCTTTTTTTTTCTTTTCAGACTGTTGTTACCCTTTTAATAGTAATGATTATGGGACCATTCATCTTGCCATTTTGGAAGCAACAAGAGCAGATTGTTTTGTACGGTGCCAGGAAAAGAAATAACTAGCAATAAATAGAGGTCTACCCAAACCTTGTTTTCCTCTTATATTCTGCTTACCTTCTCTCTGATTTTGCATTATTCTGTGTATTTCACAGGCAATGCTTTCTCAATGGAGGAAAATATTTCTAAATTCTGAATATATTGCTTACTAACTTGGAATGAAATATGCTCAGAGTTGCAAAAAGAACACTCCAGTGGATCAGCTTTAAAGCTGGTACCATATAATGAAGTTGTCTGAAAATCTCTTGACATACAGTGTTGTGCATGGTTTGCAAAAGGACATTAAATTGATAATGATTTATGATACGCATTTTTACACATTTGCCTTAATATATAAGGAAGGCATCTCAGATGTATGAAAAGGGTATTTTTTGAAAAGGGAAACTTGGAATTTATAGCAGGATGATGTTGAGACAGGACAGCCAGAAAATTAGTTGATTAGAAGGGTAAAATGCATCTCAGATAACTTCAGACATACATAAGCCACTCACCTGAAGCTCCCTAAAAGTCAGGTGAGAGAAACAAGCACTTCTAAGGCATGACTCATGTGTCTGACTCTAGATGACTACTTTTGGCTGCGATGAACTGCTCTCTGGAAGTGCTTGTTCCTCTCCCTTGGCTATAAAGGGACATTACAACAAACCAATCAGATATCAAGATCTAAATTTAGATGGGGTGGATCTCTAAGATTTTTGTAAGGAACTGGTATCAAGAGGAAGTGTCATCAAACATAATACTGTACTGCAGTTTAAATGAATAAAGAGCTGAGATGATCACGCTTCTACAAAGTGGTCTTAATGGTAGATAAATGACAGACTTCTAATGTATTTACGCACATCCTCTTTCCTCCTGCACAGCTGGAAACGTGTTTTCCTTAGAACAAAATAAAGTAAATACTTGGTTTCCAGAGGGTTGCCTGAGCATCACGACTTTACATGCTAGCTTTATAAAAAGTAATTATCAGGGAATCACAGAGGAATTACACATGAAGAGAAAGAGCAACCTCAGGAAGATTTCCATAAAGCTACGATGATGACTGACATCAGGTGAAGCTTTTGTCTTTATATTTGAAAGTTTAGAACCTGATTTATTTATTTTCCACTTAGCCCAGTTTTATGCTGGCAATACTTACTCAACTTCAGTGAGCTGGGTTTTAATTTATACAGGTTAAAGTGAAACGATAATCAGGTTCTAGCAGATGCAACACTACAGAACAACATTTCCTGCACAGCAAACAAGTAAATATATTCATTTCGTATCACTGAATATTTAATCTGACAGCTTTCTTCTAAGCGTTGGTTGAGGTTTGGTGAATTCCTGCATCTGATAGTCTCAGGGAATCCACACTAAAAACTGTCACACCAGTCAGTCAAAGAAACCTGAGGAGTTTGTTTACTTAACATACAACTACAAGTCATGGGTTTCAAAGGGCCTCCAAAGAGTTTGGTAAGGCATTAGATACATTTATCATCTTTCACTTCACTTTGCTTTGCTTCACTTCATTTTTATTGACAAAAAAAAAAAAAAAAGAGGAAAAAACATGTTCTTTGGGGCTGCATTTCTTAAAAAAACATGGAAAATTCAGGAACAATGAAGATTATGACTGGATCTGTATTACTCTGAAGTTAGTTCTACGTTCCTCTGTAACTATTGGATACCAAGAAGAAAAACTCTATGTCCCTCTGCACAGCTCTGGTATATTAGTGGTTAGTGATCTAATCACTATGAGTGATTAGTGATATGTGTAAAATTCCACTTGAAGTAGGTGATGCAAAAGCATATTGGTTTATGCCATATATTTCAATACCTACTTTGCAGGATGCTGTAAAAAGGAATGAATTTAAAGCACGCACTTTCACGTTTCAGATAGGTTAATAAATGTACCATTTCTAACTTGACAAGACAGAAACTCTCAGGAGGTGGATAATCAGGCAGAAAAATATGCTCTTCCCCGATTACAAGAGGAAAATAGCACCTGTCGACAACAACATAAAAATCCAGTTCTCTAAACTCGTTAGGAAAACACATACAGTTTTAGTATATAAACTTATCAAATTTAAGTGAAATTCAGAAGATATTTCAACACTAAGGAAGTCTCAGGAAAGAGAAATTGTTTCCAGAAGGACTTTTTTATGACAGTTGTACAGAATATTCTGTGTAGCTGCTTTTGATGATAACATCTTAGGATCAAATATTGGTATGGATTGGAATAGTCCACTCTGTTTTGACTCACGCTTTCTTACCCAGTATGACTCCTGATTTCAATACAATTCATTTCTACACCAACTCATACCCCATTCTTTAGAAACTAAAGTAAACAATACATGTTAAATGATCCATTGTTGCTAGCAGCTTTGGCACTTGCCTTTAGCTTTTGAATGCAGACAGAGCTGAAGGACAAAAACAGATTAATCCCCTTTGTTTGCTTTCTGCTTGCTCCCCACTAACACACTTAGAGGGTTTTGTGTAGTTATTCAAGTTTGTAACAGACTCTCTCCAGGTGAAAGTTCTGGATATGCTCCATGATGTTCAAGCTGTTTTAAAAGAATGTTTTTTCCTATGAAAGAGGTAAAAACCCATTACATACGGTTTATTGTAAGGTTCCCATGTACTCGGGTAAGACTACTGACTACACCCCCACTGAGCATATCTATAGAAAATAAACAAACAAACAGAAATAACCCCCACAAACACACACAGACAAAAAAAAAAAAAAAAACAAACAAACAAAAAAACAAACAAACAAAAAAAAACAACCCACCAACAAAACACCGAACAAAATCCCCACCTAGCGGAGGGAAGTTCCTCCCTATACCTTCTGGGGCAGCCACTGCACTTGTAGCTTGTATTAGGTAGAATGGCCCTCGCCAAGGGGAAACCCCATCTGATTTTGCAGTCCAGCTCTCTGGCCTCATGGCACTGATGAACAAGAAGTCAAAACCTGGATTTCTTTATATAGTCTGGATTTCTTTATAAAGTCTATGTATGGTGTCAAGACGCAGTCTCTATGAAAACTTTTGAAATCCTGTTCTTTAATAGCGATCCAGTATTTTCATGAGGTTATCTCAACTATTATTTTCTGATGTTAATGACTGTTAATGTTTAGGTAGAGCTCACTCAATGGACCAAAGAACAACAGACATTAGATTTAAACGTAAATCAATTATGTGAACTGTAGTATGAATAATTATTTAAATACAGGTTCATGAAATTATTCCCTTAAACTTTATATCTTAATGCTCTCTAACCTTCACCAAATTCTTTCCAAATATATACAAAAGGTAATTTGCCTTTTTAATTGCTACATTTTTTTCCTTTCAGAGATCGTGAGTATAACCAGTACATTATCTACTTTTAGGACACAGCTTTACTGGGGGTGCCAATAGCCTTTCACCCTACCACTATTTGTAGATGCTCTGCTAAGCCCTTTTTTTGCAACTCCTGCTGCAGCACTGCCAACGCACACATTCTCAAGGCATGTAATGCTTTCCAGGAAGGAGCTGGAGATAACAGCTGCTGGAAATGTGTATCTTTCAAAATATAACACCACTGTGATTTCCACTCCATCGTGTGATCTGCTCCATAACGCAATGTGACAAAGGGTACACATCTCTTGCATGACTCAAAATTAGATCGTTACCTCCCCATTCCCTTTACAGCTGTGTATCCTAGTTTATGTAGGCCTGGAATATCTCTCACTAAATAATGAAAGTACGCAGAAACACAGGACTAGGAAGAACTTGAGATGTCCTTCAATGCATCCTTTGAAACCAGGGCAGGTTCAACTAGATCTATGATCTCATATTTTAACATGTTTATCTAAACTATTCTTTAAAAATAGAGAGGCCACAGCCTCCAAGAAAATCATTCCAGTACTTCACCATACTCTCATTTGTTCTTACCAATGAGAACAAATTATTTGCTCTTTCCTCCTTTTAGGTATTTCAGATTAGAACCTCCCTACCTGATTACAGACATCTCCAAAGACCAAATGCATGTCCAGATGAGTCTACATCTCAGCTAATCAGTAAAGAGGATGATGGCATGATTCACCTGACTTAGTTTAGGTGTCCACATGGAAATAAGATGAGTCACGCTGCTTTTCTCCTCTATTTATACAGAGAAAGAGGGTGATTAGTTCAGAGAAGCTATGTGACGAATCTTTCTCCTGACAACTGTTATAAATTTCTTTTCTTTTAATTAAAATGAACAGTCCCACTTCTTTCAGTCATAAAGCAGGCCCATTCTGCCTCTATGTAGTCAAACATGATCCGAAAGACTTCCAAACACTTCCAAAGAGTTCTAAATTGTGTGCTTAAGTAGACAAGTTATATGTTTAGGAGTTCCAAATTCATATATAGCTGTGCCTGACTAGGTACTTCAAAAATGTTTTGTTAACCTATTTTGAATAGCATCACTTCTCTAACTCACGTTTACCTTAGGAACCACTAAGCTCTCTTACCTCATTTCAACAGAGCAACTGCTGAGCCAGTCCTCCACTCTTCAACTCATCTTATTCCTACCTAAATGCAGAATCTGCATATGTCCCCGCAGAATGGCATCCCACTATTTTGAATTCAACTCTATTTTCCAACCTGCGCCTGAGCTCCCATTGCCCTCCCTTACTTGTTGAGAGCACGCTGATTATTTCACCATTCAACACAGTAATAAAAATAGTGGCTGTACTTGCCCAAGAACCACAACAGAAGTGTCTTTCCATTCTGACCATGAACATTTGCTAACCAATCAAATGCAGGTTTCCAAAACATTTTGCATCTGTTAAATGGTAATTTAATCAAAATAATTCCCTACTTACTTATGAGAACGGCATGTTGAATAGTGTAAAAAGACTTAAGAAAGACAAGTGACTCAACACCTGTCTTCTCACATACCGACATTTTGGTTCCATTTCCATACAGGGAAATTAGATTAGCTTGACCCAACTTGTCCCCAGTAAATGCAGTTTCATTGTTACTTACCAACTTGGTATGTTCTTGTATTTGGCTTCTAAATAGTTCAGCTTTTTATTCCTAATAACTGAAATGAAGCTAAGCAGTCTAAAATGCTCAAGCTTCCCCCTTTTCTGTTTGACAAAAAAAAATATTTTTCAGTTTTCAGTCTTTTGCTACCTCTACACATCCAAAGACAACCACTAGTGAACTTCAGAACATGTATATCAACAAAAGAAACCAATCAGTGAAAATGCTGTGAAAAACAATTCTGAAATGAAGATCCTTACATCTTACCAACGCTGCTCCATAGCTGTGCAAGGAGTTCCTTTATCTGTTCACAGTCTGATCAGCATTGGTGATAGCTGGGCTTGAGCAGAATAAACTATTGCCAGTGGAACCTCCTAGGACACGTGAGAACATCTGGCCCTTTTCTGCATTTTTAATGACTCTGCATAAGAATCTGATATATATTATTATAGTCCTAGAGTGACATATAGAGTTACATCAGCTATTAATACACATCTTACCTCTGCAATGCAAAGTATAAGGCTCATTATGGAGCCTTCCATTTTATACTGTTCAGTTCATATAGAATCTTGAATACATGCATGCCAAAACTGATGAAAGCAGTGATGTTTACTAAACAATGCCAATGCCAAACCCCAAACCCACAAGGAAGAAGGCAGCAAAAGATCACATCAGTTTATCACACCAGTGTACATGGTGGTGATTCATCTCAGCTACCACCTCAGCTAAATACCATATTCTCTTTTTTAAAGCAGTAGAAAGTTGTGGGGATGTTTAAGGCATGATTCATTTGACCTGTTTTAGATGTTTATGGGAAGATGAATCATGCCAAAATATTTATGGAGAGATGAATCATGCCAAAAAAGTACCTCTCTCACTTAATTTTCTGTTGAGGGAGCTGATGGTGACAAGCTGAACAATGCAGTCTGTTACGCCAATCATCACGAGTTTTGCTATTTTACCTGTATAGCATAGTTATCTTAGTTACAAATTTACTAATAACTTCTGTATTATTGCTATATTGACTTAGCACTGCTGTACTATTACTTAGAACTTCTGTACTATTGACCTGTAACAGCTGTATATGAATTTCCACTGTAGAAAATTAGATCAAACTGTCTCTTCCAGAGATTTGTTTTCCCAGAGCCTATTTTCTTGCAACTAGATCTGTTTTTAAAATAATATATTCATCTAGCTTCAACTGCATGAATGCAATCTATAACATAGAATGAATTTTTGGTGAAAGTAATGAACTCTTAAAAAAAGCATACATCCTGTAGAGAAGCTGAACATTATACCTCAGCAAGTTGGAAGTGATGCCACATTTCTTTTTGATATCTACAGTTAATGTTGACCTAAGGGTCCCACAAGATAAAAGTCTGTGCATCTCTGTTTATATATGCATATTTAACATACACAAGCTTCTATATCTCATACACTATTCCTTCACTAAAAGAGGTAATTTTGAAAAACACACATTAAATTATCACCTAAAGTTTTTTTATCCTTTAATTTGTCTGCCAAACTATTTTGATTCTGTGTAAATAACCAGAACATGTAAGATGAAAAAGAGTGTAAGACATAATGGAGGCTATTTTTTGCTTATGTAGACAGATGAATCTCAGTGCCTTTCAAATATGACTGACTCAACCAAAAGATAATCTCATATTTTCAACCACTCTTCGTATGTAAAATGTGTCTTGGAACTGTAGCCTTGATTTTAAAAATCTGTCTTCTATGCATTCTCACCTCTGAATTGAGTATCTTCCAGACCACCACAAAAGACATATGCAATACATAATATAAATGCCAATACCTGCATGCTATAACGTCAAGAAACAATTAAGCCGGAATCTCAAAAGGATCATGTACTGG
The DNA here is from genome assembly GCF_963921805.1 of Phalacrocorax carbo. Classification (NCBI taxonomy): domain Eukaryota; kingdom Metazoa; phylum Chordata; class Aves; order Suliformes; family Phalacrocoracidae; genus Phalacrocorax; species Phalacrocorax carbo. Next base: position 163,073,031 of record NC_087513.1, read on the forward strand.
CAGCATTTTCAAAAGATACATGTGGAATCTCTTTGCTTGAAAAAAACTTCATCTTCTAAGGCACTGAAGAAAGGCAATGTATTTGTAATGTTAAATTAGACTGCACTGCCACTATTGAACACACTTCTAAAGCTAAAGCTATCCACCAGTAACAGATAACAAACCCACTGAAGAGAAAAGGTCTACGGAAAGAATTTGACCACTGGACCCATAATTAATGGCCTACTCCCAGGTTGGTTTCAGTTCATTCCTCCTAGTTCTTGCCAGGATAACCTGTGTGCTTCTATAGACAGGTTTACTACAGGGACCACTCTGAAAAAACAGAATGGAAGAAACTGTGTAAGCTTTGGCATTCTCCACACACTTCCAGCATTGCTCCAGAAAGCTTCCCATTCCCTTTACCTTCCTGATACACCTGGTCATATAGCATAGCACTTCGGGTTCATTTTGGTGGGTGTGGTGCATCCCTCAGGTTATCGCAGACTGAAGAAAATGCATTAAAACATGAGCGCACACACAGCCAAGTGTGGTCATTCTGCTCTAGAAAGAGCTAGCCCTAAGTGGTGTGGACATGAGCCATGCTGTATTATTTGGCCTGTGGTCTGATAATGCCCCCCTGGACCTGCACATTTAGCAGTGCTAATATAGCTAAAGTCCAGTTCTGGGCAACCTCCCTCCTGTAATCTGGAAGACAGTGATGTAATCCTCTGTCCCTCTTGTGCGCCTTTCGTCTCACTTCCGAATTTTGTACTTAGTTCCAGAACTGCTGATGGGGCTCCCTCACCCTCTACTAATAGAGTTCAAAGATATAAAAGAGGTACAGAACAGAAAGGCAATAAAAGTTGTGTGCCATATACTAAAGATTGAAAGTGGCAGCCCTATTCTCCACCCAATTAAAAGGCAGATGCCTTTTAATCCCCTGTCAAATCCAGTTTCACAGAATCACATTTTAAACTATTTCCTGAACTGGCCGCTTGCCTAGCAGTGACAAAATGGATGTGACCACAACTCTTCTCCAGACTGCAGTCCACAGAGCATGGACTTGGGGAAGGAACACCAAGAACACTGACCTTCTGTGACCATCCAAGGAAAGAAAACTTCCATTTCAGTTCCAATGGTATGTTTCTCTTATAAGAAAGCCATGTAAATTAGTCCTTCTTTAATCCTACCGGATAAGTGATAATTGCAGCTCTTGAAAACAGACTGTTACTCCGAACACAGGATATACAAGATGTAAAAGCTTTCTCCATGACCGTGAAAATCATCTGTCTAGAAAACAACAAAGTACTCCCTTCTCAATTCCCATGCATGCAGGAACAATGTGTTTCCAAATTAGCAAATAACATACCATGAACACAAGAGGAAGGTGAACAGCCAGCGAACTTCTCAGTCTCCTGAGACTCTTAGAAGTGCCCTGCTATTCTCTTCTGTGACCAGAAGTTCATATCAGAAGTCTGTGCATATTAAATATTACAGAAATGTTCTTTCATGAGAACTGATTTCCTCTCTCTCTTTATTTGTGAGCCTTAGTGGGATGACATTTACAGCAGAGATACAGGATCATCTTGCTCTTTCTCGAGTCTTGTGTACTGTTATCAGTGGTTCAAGAAGACTCCTAAACCAGCATGAGTGGTGATGAAGGATTCTATCCATGAGAATGAGAAATTGCTCTCAGAAAGCTGTCATTTGTCTTGAAGCAAGTGACATGGAAGGGATCCCTAGATCCCAGGATCTAGCTGGCAGATAATGCAAATTAATATACCTTAATATACCTTAGTGCTGTTCTACAGTACATGACCAGTCACATGCTAGGAGGCTCAAGAACAGAGCACGTGTGCAGTAAATAGCACTGAAATGTGCTTCTGAAGCTGGAATGAGCATTACCTATCTGAAGCTGAGTATTAGAACATTCTTTAAACAACTATTTCTTAGATTCTCTGACTTATTGCTATCATGAGGATTTTCTTCAACTTCTTTTTCACTTGATACCTTTCTGCATGGTTTGGTTCAGCAGCATAAATTAGCTGACTTTCTGTAGAGCATGAGCAATAATCATTGGCCACTCAGGAACCATGGAAGAAAGTAGCATTGTAAGAACCATTATGGATCAACTGGAAAAATGGGTTTAGGAAATTTCATCTACATGAGAGAAGATGACACCCATAACAGGGTTTTTTTTGTGGAAAAATGCTCCTTAACATAAACCATTCCACTGAGCAGACACAGGTCTGTGAACACTCAGATAACAGTCATATGTCTTTATAGATGGCACATACGAAAAAGGACTCAGAGGAATAATGGAAAAAGGCAAAAAAATCTATATAAAATAAAAATTTTATTTTTTCCTTTTATTTTCTCTTTCAAGTAGAATGCTCCCTGCATCTTGGGCTTTACTAGTTTTAGCTTTTCTAAATCTACAAAACATAATAACACAACTTAAAAATCACAAAGTTCTGGCTTTATTTTAACTGTTGATGCAGTACTTTATGCATCATTAATAACTTGCTGCTAAAATTCCACCAAATCTATAGTCTTCAATAATAAATAAGTAAATAAACAGGTATTGTTTTTAAATTTCTCCTGCAGGTCTTAGTTTATAAAGGTATGTAAGACAACAATGCTATTGTATTTTTCCTTATGGTGTTCTGAGATTGAGGGGAAATAAAGTGGAAAATATTTTTTCTTTTCTATATGCTTAAAAATGATAATTATAGTATCATAAAAATGAGACAATTCCTGTCAATGTGTCATCTTTTCAAAGTATAAAGCAGGATTCGCTTCACCTTACTTCAGCCACCTAAAACTCAAATACTTCACCTACCCTAGATACCTGGATAATCACCGGGTTCAGATAGGCACCCTCATATTTTATCCATGAGGCATATCGAAGATTACTGATTAATTAAAAAGATGCTTTAACTGTGCAAGCCATAGTTCCCGCTCAGACAGACAACTCTGAAGGGCAATTCATCCTGATTATGGCAGCCATCCACCTTAGGATGGGATGAATTGCACTCTGGAGTTCCTTTTCTTTCTTCATGAACTATGCTGAGCTCAAATGAGGCAATAGATTAGATACTCTTTTAGCTACTTTATAGGTGGCTAAAATTAGAAAAGATTAATCCCGTTCATAGGGTCTACATATTCAGTCAGGTTTAGTGCTGGGTGAATTTAGGTCTGACTTTACTTTCCACAAAGGTGGCAATCTCTGAATTAATGTATGGAAAATATAAAAAAAGAAAAATATTTTATTATAAAGTTCTCTGCTATTTGGGAATCTTTGGGTGTTATACTAATTTTGCAAGGGCCTTCAAGTGCAAATGACTAACACAATTATGAAATGTAAGTTTGCCTCCCACCTGACTACGTGCTAACGCCTGATGAAACCTAAAAGGTCTAACCCATTGCATAAATTAATTACTTTCAGAAAAGATTCCCCAAAACTCAGGAATCATAAGGAAAAAAAAAACCTTGGTAAAACCTGTTCCTGCTGGCTGTGCTGATTTTGTCTGGCATTAATGAGATATGCTACCATTGATGATTTGTTCAATCAAACCCTGAAATGCTGGATAGCACTGGAGAAGGGGCAGAGGAAGCTCTGACTGATGTCCTATTAAATGTATTTAAGTCAGTGATATACTATTAAACATATCCTAGCAGGTTTAATGTTTCATAATTATTTAGTATATATCTACCAGTAATACATTTATTCTGAACTTTAATAAACGCATGTTGCTTGATATACAGATCAGTTACCACCCATTTAAGAATTTAACAATATGCATTTTCAGTTCCCAAGGTAAGGATACAGCATCAGTATCTCAGTATCTTTATCTCCACACACATGAAGACTCCAGGATTACTTTTTTCCTGGCTGCATCTGCACGACAAGCTCATTCCTTGAATCTGTGCTGAGATAAAATCCAGGTACACAGCAATTCCCTGTCCCAGAAAATAAACTTCATTTCCCTAACAAGGCCCATGATCAAAATATCCAGGGGAGCAAAACCTGAATCTAGGGGGCCACTGATTATTAAATAATAACACTTCAATTTTTCAAGAGTGCTTGTATAGTAAGTTGAGCCAGCTACACAGAGCTTTCTAAGCAGTGCCCTAGCATACTGAAGGTGAAAGAAAGCTTTTTTTGTAAACCAATGCTATCTGGTCTTTCTAAGTTAGCAAGAATCTGAAGAAGATTGAATTTTACTAATGCTTTGGCCAGCAGAGGTTTTTACCTTCAGTGGAAGATGGAGAAAACAGCTTGCCTAATTCTTCAGAGTATTTCCTTTTCTGATCATCATTTCTATCTTGCTTAAGGGACATTATTATTTAAAAGCTAATATCCCAAAGATATTCTGACAGTTAGTTATGTGCATCAGTTGAAAATAAGACACAACGTAATGCATTGTTAATGCGCAAGTGTAGCCAAGGTTGTGGCATCCATCTATCATCTCGCGCAGTGGCCTCCTGTATGGCATGAGACAGAATAAATAGTCTGGTTCCACTAATGCTCCACAGATAATGGTTTTCAGACCAGAAGAGAAATTACCCAGTAACAGTTTCTATGTTCCTCTGAGAAAAACGATGCAAGCCACTGCTGGGTTGGATCATCTACTTCTGCTTTATCACATAATCATCTGTTGATCTTTGATCTCAAAGGCCAGAGGGGAGAATGAGCTTGGAAATCTCATACTGCTCATAGTGATAACGAAGTCATTGTTTATTGATGTTACCGGCCCTTGATCTTTTGTTTTTTTTTGCGCTGTACTGTGGTCTAATCCTTGACTGTGAAACACACAGGAAATTCATTCACGTTGTGTGTTAGTGGAACTCACTGATTATTTCTTCCCAGGAATGAAAAACTGAGCACAGGATGCTAGCCAGAGATCCTGGATCAAATGCTGACAAGAAAAACTAGTGCATTTTCAAATAATGTGTTAAGAATGCTTATCTGAAGGAAATAAATTATTTGGATTAATAGTGAGAACAGTGTTGTTCTTTTATTTAGCAGGCAGGAAAGAAATCTATTTTGGAGAAGGGAGTTTGAAGAGTTTTAAAAGCTGCTTGAGTTTCAGCCTGTATTTTCATGCCAAGTCAAAGATGGTGGAAGAAATGTTTCTAATTCCTTCAGGTAGAAAGCAAGGGTACCAGGATCTCCAATATTCCATTCAGTGTTATAGATTAGTACACCAAATAAGACTATTGGTTCTGTGGGAGCCTCCAATAAAAGTCAGGGCTGCTACAGTATTTTGTAGTATTAGGGTCATGATCAACAGCACAGTCTGGATGGAGGCCTGTCACTAGTGGTGTTCCCAGGGGTCTGTGCTGGGTCCAGTCCTGTTCAACATATTCAACAATGACCTGGATGATGGGATAGAGTGTCACCTCAGCAAGTTTGCTGATGATACCAAGCTGGGAGGAGTGGCTGATACACCAGAAGGCTGTGCTGCCATCCAGCGAGACCTGGACAGGCTGGAGAGCTGGGCTGAGGGGAGCCTGATGAAATTCAACAAAAGCGGGTCCTACACCTGGGGAGGAACCACCCCATGTACCAGTACAGGTTGGGGGATGACCTATGGGAAGCGGCTCTGTTGAGAAGGACCTGGGAGTGCTGGTGGGCAGCAAGCTGACCCTGGGCCAGCACTGTGCCCTTGTGGCCAACAAGGCCAACGGTATCCTGGGGTGCATTAAAAGGAGTGTGGCCAGCAGGTTGAGGGAGGTTATCCTCGTCCTCTACTCTGCCCTAGTGAAGCCACATCTGGAGTCCTGCGTCCAGTTCTGGGTCCCTCAGTTCAAGGACAGGGAACTGCTTGAGCAAGTCCAGCGGAGAGCTGCCAAGATGATCAGGGGACTGGAGCATCTCCCTTATGAGGAAAGGGGTTTTGGCATGGGGACCTCTAATTTTTGTATGCCACTACAGCTAGGTTAAAAGCTTTTAAAACATTAGAAATTGAAGTATTTATACATTTTTATGGCAGTACACTTTTTGAGCACCTTCGGGAATTTAGAAACTGCAGCACCTAGAGAGTTAGGTACCAGCTAAATGGCAGGTTTTCAGAATACAGTTCTGAATGTGACAAATTTTCTGCAGCTTCCGATATCAAAGTTTGTGAATGAGTCACCCAAAACATTACTGTTCGATACGACTTGACTTCTTCCTTGCATCACACAAAGTCAGTTATCAGGTGTACACATTAAGCCTATTCACACACACGCATCAAGAACGTCTGCCAGTTTACAGGTTGATATGGAATATAAGCTTCAGCAGGCTGTCACACATCACACTGAAAATTGTGTCAAATCTTAATATGGGAAAAATGCCTGAACCCATGTAGGTTGGTGTTTAACTACCACGGTTGGTGTTTAATTGCTTCTCTGGACTTAGCTTCATGATCCACTGTTTTAAAAATAATTTACAGACTTAGAAGCTTTACTTTCACTGAACATCAAGTGTTAAAATCTGAGCAAAATTCCCAGTTTTCTTACTCTGCAGTAATAAACAATACAGTATATAAATCACTTGTCAGTCATAGTTACAGCATAGTGAGTGAGTAAATGGCAGTTTGAACTGTGTATTTCATTAGGTCAACAGGTTAGACTGCTTATGCAATTAAAAGCTGTCCAATTGATGACCGGATCTATTACATCCTTATTTGTGTTAACAGCAATTAATAGTACTTTGTAAAAAAACAGCTCCAATAAAACAAGGAGGCTTCTGGATCATGCAAAACTGACTTCATTTTCAAGAAAAGTTTTACTACATGTCCCATTCGTGTTTCAGTAACAGAAATACTAGCAAACTCCATACAAAACTAGTAGGTACTCTTATCATATATGCTGTTATGATACAGACTGTCAGGTGTACAGAATGTGTTTCATAGTACTGCAATATAATTATGTTACAATGGGAAGCTGTCTTCTGAGATAATAGATGGAAATGTATGATATGTTACTTAGGATCGAGAATTGAGGATATGGAAATAGAAGTAAAATAGTTAATACTTCCCACAATAATGCAGGACAGTTTGGATCAATTAGAAGAATTGGGAAGCCTCAAGTTCCAGGAACCCCAAACTGACCAGAGGTTGACTTGGGGAAGTCCTGCAATTCCCTCTATTTCTATTCCTTTGCAATGTTAGGATAATATACTTACTTGCATGAGAAGGCGGCTGTGAGGATTACTTATTATTTGATCAGCATGTTTCATACATTAAGTGCCACAAATATTCTAGCTACTCTTATGACTATACAAAGCCATGAAATTTGTCAGAAACGTCATTAATATTACATCTTTCTTGTTTTCATATTAAAAAATAGATGAAAGTGTATGACTTGTCATATACCACTACCATGTTTTCTATTACTGACTGCTTATTCTGTTATCTGTTATCTTCTATAATAAGGAGGAAAAGAAGGTGGCAGGCTATTGCACTAGTGCCAAACCAGAAAGACTGAACAGGTAACAATAATTCCTAAGAGCATCTAAGAAATATTGTCTGAAACATAAAAAAGAGATAATTCTGATCTCTAACCAACTGAATATTTTTGGGGAAAGGAATATAGTGAAATGCAGACTATCCAACAATTTCTTTGGATGGACTGATTAGACTTGTTACACAAAACAGAAAGCAAGAAGACCTAGCCCTTATGAAAGAAGACAGATGGTAAGAGATTTAGGTGAGTGTCCATGGAATCATAGCATTTTCAATTCTTAGGATGGGAAGGAGGAAGAACAATAAAATAAATACAGAAGATATTAAAAAAATACTTTGGGAAACTCAGAAATTACAAGTAAGATCCCCAGGGAAAAAATTCAGTGAAGAACTTCCTTAAAGAAATTATGTTTAAAATATAAGTGTAAATTATGTAGCACAGAAGAAAGATGGAAACTGTGTGAGATCAACTTTGTAAAATCAGAGAGTCATTATTTCAGACACAAGAAGACTACGTACAGAAAATTAGTACTATTCAAATCACTAAGGTGAGAAGTGAAGAACAAAATAACATAACTACCAGGAACATGCAAAGACACACTAAGAAAAGTGAAGGCACAAAACGTGAAACAACTAGCAAGGAACATGCAAGATAAACACAAAAAAAAAAAGATCAATAAGTACATTAATTGCAAGAGGAAGACAAAGGGAAAAGCTGGTCCACTACTCAACAGGGAAAAAAGCTATCGACTCATGGCACTAACAAAAACCTAAATGTTTAATGCATTTACTGCTTCAGTCTTCACTAAAAAGGTTATATGCAATCAGGCAGATAAAGTAATTAACACAGACAACAAAGCATTTAAGACAGAAAAAAGGAAACAGGTTAGAGAATACACACATAAGTTAGTTGGCTTTAAATCATCCAGACATGATGAAATCCAGGGTGTATAGAAAATTTGCTGAAGCAATTTCAGAAGCACTTAAAAAACTCATGGATGATGTATGGGATTCTGGAAGACTGGAAAAAAATCAAACAAGTTACCTATCTATCCTTAAAGAGCTGGAAAACTATATATCAGTCAGACCACTTTCCATTTCTAGAAAAATACTGGAATATATTAGCAAACAGGAGGACTGCAAGCCTCAGCAAAAGGGATGATGACTAAGAGCCAAAACACTTTTTCAAAAACAATTTCTGTAAGTGGAGTGGGGGGGCTGTGTGGGGTGTGTATAAGAAAGAGAGAGTAAAACAAGCTTTAACTTGTTTAGTAGGCAAAAAAAGCTTTAGTGAAGCTTCTGATACTAATGTAATGTTCTCATAAGCTGACTAAAAATGGTCTAAATTAAGTTACTCTTGTATGCAAAACCAGCTGGGAAACTATTTTTCAGAGAGATGTCAATGGTTCCCTGTTAAACAAGAATATACTGATTTGAGATTCCTGGGGATCTACTGCGGGCCTGATCAACGTTTTCCTTAATGAGCAGTATGATAAAATGAAAGCTTTAAGAAATGTGAAATTTTGAAATCTGAAGGTGTTGCCAAGCTGGATATAGCTATAAGCATTCTTGCTGACAGAACTAAAATTCATAATGACCACTGCATATTGGATATGTGTTGTGCAAAACCAGGAGGAATTTCCACAAAGACAAGTGAAAAATACTACTTGGGCAGAAGCAGTCAATGGCACAAATCCAGGCTCTAGAATAACTGCCTGCAGGAAAGAAAACATCTATGGGCTTTCATGGATATCAAGTGGAACATGAGTCTCTCATGCCATGTGGGAAAGGGAAGACTGTGCTATCGGTGTATGAAAAGAGAGCATAGCATATAACATATGTAAATAAACTTTCTCCAGTAATTGGCTTTAAGACTCTTTTGCTGGAACATTATATTTGATTTTGGTACAAGAATTCCAAAAGTATGTGGATTGTCTAAAAGGCATAGAGGGCACAATAAAAATCATCAGAGATGATGATTTAAACATGACTTGTAATGAAAAATATAAGTAATAGAAGTTGAATCCAGCCTAAAACTGAGGAAAGACATGATAAAAGGTTAATTGCAGAGAGAAACAGAATAAACTATTCTTCAGGTCCATTGTGGGTAATACAAGTAATACCAAGCTTTAACTGTGGAAAGGGAGCTAAATATAGACATAAAGAAAAGCTTACTAGAAGTGATAGCTATGGTCTGGAACAGATTGCCTTATGAGGGTGCAGAGTATCCATCAGTGAGATTTTAAAAAACAAGCTAGATAAAAGCTGCCTAGTTTTGTCTGTTGCTGTCACCTACAAAATTTTAAGAGATTCTATCTTGAAAACAAAATTCTGCCTTTTTTTCCCAGACTTCACAGTTTTCTGACTTCTTCAGCTAGCTGGGGTGCTCAGTACCCTCGTGACAAACAAGAAGTCTGGTGATTCACAAGACTGTGTAGAGGTGCAAAGGAAATGCTAGGAGGAAATGCTGACTCTTGGTCACAAAGTCAAGGGAGACGAGAAGCTGAGGTTGGCAGGTGGGCTAGCGCATGGCCCAGCAAATACAGAACCAAGAGCCTACCTGAGCTCAGCCGTCTGATAGCCAGGACGTCTGATAAACTAATTGTTCAGCACGGGTAATCACAGCACAGGAGCTTGGTCAATACTAAAGAGGGAGCAAATTAGTCACAAGATCCAAAAGTCAAAGACCCTAGAGACTGCAGTAGGGTTTTAGAAAATGAGACCAGAAACAGGGAAACTCAAATAGGACACGGGCTGGGTTTTATGTCAAAAGTTTTTCTTCAATCAACATGTGCCTGTGGAATGTGTAATCTGCCACTGGATCAGCATTTTCCAGTGAAACTGCTCTGCCTATCACATCACTGAAAAGCAGTTTTCTTTAATGGAATGAGATCTCAACAAGTTGCAAGGGACCTTTGTTGTTCCTGCTGATGAAGTCTTAAGAAGTGTTACAAATAAAAAAAATAAAGGATGCAATACTTTTCTGTCTGAAAAATACCAGTTTACAGGCTCTTGTTAAAAGGATTTTTAAAGTGTTAAAGCACTTTTCAAAAAAAGTATTTCTTGTTTAAACACTTAGGTGGCAATGAAGTTTTTATTATTTTCAGGTGCAAAAGTCTCAGATAAGTGAATGAGAGTAACATCTGAGTAAAAAAATGAGAATTTTTGACTGTTAGTTTGATGCTTCTCTCTCTTATTCATGTCCCATATCATGTGAAGATAATTATGGGGCTGATTGGACTATGGGTCACCCAGATGTTTTGCTGTCTCGCCCTAATGTTTCTGTATTCCTTACCTGCCCCAAAATGTCAGCTGGAAGAACCAAATCTAGGGGTGATTTTTCCCAATGGCTGCACTAATGGGGGAGTACAGCAGCTGTCAGTGATGCATGGGGCTGCAGACATGGATGCTGGTAGCACAAGGGTCGGGAGGAACCAAGCAGCCCTGCTGATGGTCCTGGGGTGAGCAATCAGCACACGTAGGGCATGGATTTGGAGGAATGGGGAAGCCCTGTGATGTATTAGAGGGCTCAGAAGAAAGTGGGATAAGGTCTCAGGACAGAACATACTGGGGGACTTGATGTGGATAAGGTTTGGGAGACTTTAGGTAGAGCTGGAGTCTCGGACAGGATGGAATTTGGAGTGGTCTGAGAGAGAGGGGAGTAGGAAGAGTTTTGGGGCTTTCGTTTAGAGAAACCTAGTCTTTAGAGCTAGCAGGACAGGGAGACCTACAGGAGACTGAGTAAACCTTTGCACTGAGAAGTCTTCAAGGCTCTAGAGCATCTGTGGTGATAATTCAATTCTGGGCAGAATTACGATTTGGCATGTGAAAGGCTCTGGTTCAGGAGAATAATAAGTTTTAAAAACTTTCTCCTCCTTCTAACAATCTATAACCAGGACCTTGGTATGAGGAGGGATTGCAAACACACACAGCTCCTCCTTGAGCTGACATAAAACTGCTGTGCATGCTTTTATCTCCTTTCCACATTCCTCATCAAGATATGAGTTAGTTGTATAGCTTCTCTTTATGGTGAGAAATATACTACTGTATGAATCCTCCCACTCTAAATGTACAACTAATACGGAACAGATCAGTCATGACCTGCAGAAGTCCATTTCTCTCCCCAACTATAAAAATTATTACCTCAAATGTATAAACCTAGGCTGAAAACATCTATAATTAGATGAGTTGAATCCCAGCTCTTTGAAGTATAAAACCACTTTTAAAAATGTCACTCAGAAGCATTCATATACATTAGTAGCTAATCTATGTGCCTAAAAAATGGATGAATTCATGCCACAATTAAATAGGTATATTTTTATGGTTGTTCTAATAATTAAATATCACTAATATTCTTGTGGTCTGAGTACATGGTCAAGAATCCCATTGTTTTCTTAAGTTGAATGTACTATTATGTTCCTATTTTTATGTGAACTTAGGCTGGTTATTATCTGTAATTGCATGCACACAAGTGGCTCCTAGGTCTTGATTAAATATGGCGGCCAGTCTTGCACAAGCAAGTGACTGTCTTCAGACCTGGACACCCACAATTCATATTGCAGAAGCTGATTTGTAAACTTTACTACTACTCTTTGTCATACTAATACAGTTCATTTTCACTCACACAGCCAATAAAGAAATCCCTGCGAGACCCTAAGAGTGTAACACGACTCCTGCAACTCGCCCAGAAAAGCCAATGATGGTAAGTAATTGTGCTTCAGAAGCTGTTCTGTTTTGCATTCCAACAGCAGCTGCCAGGGCTCCCTCATGCATTTGTTATTACAATACTGGATTGAAATTTCTCTCATTAACTAAAAACGTTACGTGGTTTGTTTTATTACTGTCATTTGGAAGTACTGCTCTGCTGTGCTTTGCAGAATCAGTCGTGTATGCAAACAGTTAATCAACGGGTGGCAACCACTTTGTAAAGCTAGATTTCTACACTTCTACACCTGTTTCTCGCTCTTGTCAGAAAACGCCAAAGCAATTATCAACATTGTTTATGAAGGCCCACCGCAATATTTAGTTAAATCACTTTACTAGACATATTCTATTTATTACTTACACTGTGCTTTAAAAGCCCAAGATAATATAATATCTCTCATCTGAAATTACTGCTCTGTATCAGGCATTTTAAATGGAAACATCTTGACTTCACAAAATTGTGTTTCTAGAACTTCTCTATAGCAGGCAAATAATAAAGCATAGGTGCTATTTTCAGATAGGTTTTTCAATTTCATACTCAGATTTTTTTTCACATTGAAAGATCCTTTAAATATGTATTCTCCTTTCCTCATTTCTGTGTCATGCAGTCATGTTCTTGATGCCAAGACATAACAAATATAGTAACAGTAAACATAATCCAAGAAACGATTAAGGATATCATTACCTTACTTTTTAGAGTCTCAAACACTTCAATTGGCTTCAGAAACATGACAAAATTAGCTTTAAAATAACTCAATTACTGAAAAAGCAGTATCTATTTTCACCTCAAACTTTTTCAGACTCACATGTAATCCTATTAGTTGACATAATATGCTTGAACATAAAGCCAGATACTGCTAGAAGCATTTATAATTATCAAAGATGTTGACTACAAAGCATTCGCACTACTTCAGTTACTTCAAAATACTTTCTAAGATGAAGAGTGGGAAGATTACTGCGATGATTAAGGTCAAATTATCATGCATTAAAAAAAAGCCCTGCATAATTCCTAGAGAAATTACTCATGTTCCTAGCAAGCATTATTTGAACAGGGTTTGTATAGGCTAGTCAGATTGCAAACATATGTAGAGAGCCCTCTGTCCCTGAAGCCCATTCAAGTTAATGGAATTCTTTCAGCTGACTTTAATGGACTTTGGACCAGACGTTACAACTGCTTTTATCTCCTGTGTACACTGAATATGTAGTATGTACATATCACGTTGAGGAATACCATCAGCAGACTAAATTTTCTTCCACGAATATACTTCAAAATCATTTCTACAGCGTGAAGTGCATAAAATCTCATGCATTAAACTAATTTTGATGTTCACAAAAAAAAGAAAAATATACCTGTATATAAGGATTTAATCTACTGGCACGTCCTTGAATGACATTATGACATTATAATTGCAAGTACGTCTTCACTACATGAGTTGTTTCATGGAGGTTCTTTTACCCTTAAATTCTTGTGTCACAGATACTTTATCAATGTCATGCTTATTCATTTTCTTGCATGGCTGGATGAAGAGCCCACGGTAGCCCGATAGACAGCAACTATAAGAAAATACACATTCCCTTCCTTCTTTGTGAGATGCAGCAAATGAAAGGCATTTATCATATGAAAAGTAATTTAGAATCTGGGCATATATGATTATTTTGAAGAAACGTTTTACCATACAAATCTTTTAAATGATGAGAAACTTCTATGGTTCTTAAAGATTTGTTCACAAGGAAGGGATTTTTTTTTTTAACATGCTTGAAAGGAAAATAGATGACCAATTTAACCGAGAAGGTAAATGGTGGGGTGTCTGGTCTGACTTCGATTGTTAGAAAATACAATAGATTAAGAGTTCTACTTCATATAATGTAATACTGTTATTTTACTCCCTTTCCTTCCTCTCAAAAAATAGCTTTGTAAGTATAACTTCTACAACATCTGAACATATTACTGTACACACACTCAGTGGAAACACAGATTATAACACTTTACTAACTGAACTAAAACACCACCAATATGACGAGCACATGAACTTTTATAAAATGTAGTTAAATCGTTTTTGTGCATCTTACGTTTTATGTTCATGTATTTTGAGCAGTGGTTTCAGTTTTAAAACAGGCAGTTCTAGATTAAAAAAAAAGGTAAGAGGTGCAGACTAAAAAATATATTCAAGCATATCACAGAACTAAATAAATTTTGTGTTAAGGAATGACTGTATATATGCTGGTTATGCCAACTCTTTCATTTAAAGGTTACAAATACTGTCCTCGTGTAAAAGGCTTCACTATACATAATTTATTTGTCTTATTGACACAATCTATTAGCTTATAGTGCTTTTGCTCTGAATATTTCCCATTTGCTTCCGTCTAACAGATGTAGGTAATGTTTCTTGGCCTTAGGTATTCACAGGGCAGAGGGCTCCGGAAAGTGTTGCTCTGTTTGGCTTTCTAGATTATTTTGCATTTAAATCTTCCTGGATTTCTCTCCTCTGCCTCAACTCATTCTTTCTTTCTTTTAAATAAAAAGCGTTTTTCCCTCTCGGTACTTAGTACCATGAACCAGCACTTAACTCACAAAACCATTGGCTCATACAGCAGAGATGGATAAGCAATACATGTCCTACTCCCCTGCTTCTGAAGTGGGTAGCGTGACGATTGCAGGCTCAGGTTTGAAACGCTGAGAAGATGAGGTATAAAATTCAGCCAGTTAATCTGGCATCTCTTCAGCATATGTGTTATTCTACATTATTTATATTCCATATTATTACTGTGTATAAACACTTTAGATCTCTATCTCAGCCTCTGTTCTGGTATCTTTAAAATCGGTAGGAGCTAAGTATGTTTAAGGGGCCAGCAACTGTAGGCACGTGAGAACTCTGTGAGCTTCCTGAGCACATCTCACAACAATGCTCAAAATCAGTGTCACCTCTTGATCTTATCTCTTTCTTCATCAGTACCACTCATTGCACAATTACTCTAAGCAAAGACAGACACCTGCAGGGTAGATGTGTATTTCAGATACCAATTCTAGATTTTTTTCTACAGTGGCATCCAATGCAGTTCCAGCGGAGTAAGTCTGCAGTTTGCCTCGTTTTTGTCACTGACTGTAAAAGGAGTGGGGACTACTTATAATATCAACACGAAGGGTAAAATGGAGAAATTCCAGATTAAGTTCCTGAACAAAATTTTTCCTATTGCTTACTGCAAAGCAAACTTTCTTCTCAACAGTGGGACACCTGCACTTTAGTGCCTCCACATGTTGGAAGGCTTGTAAAACACTTAGTGATGCAATGTGCTGCTGTACCCAAGGTAAGGTCTACAAACCTTGTCTGAACTTTATTTCCAACATATCCCACATTCCAGGGTTTGTTATGTGCAGAATAAAATTACTTTAAAGGAAATACAAGTAAAATATTACAAAGTTACATAAAGCAACATATTGATAAATTCAAATCTGCATAAAATGTGGAGAAGCCCAAAAAGCAGTTTATGACAATAAAATATAATTAATTCCAAATGTTATGTTACAGTAGGTTATATGATTCTACCAGACATTTCTCTTCACATAAATTTTATTACGCCACAAAGGGCAATTTGTTTTAATGAGAATATTTTTTGAGGGTAATATTTGTTCTGGAAAGCAGTACTTCTCTAGCTTCACATTCTAATGAGAACAATTTCCTTTGATTCATTGGTGTTACTATTCTTTTGTTGACTCAGTCAAAACACCAATTAGCTGCACACATGCTGCAACAGTGAGAAAGCTGGAAAAATGCTGATTAGGGTCTCGATCCTGAAAACTCTTGAGCAATACCATCAACTTAGTGGAGTTCTTTTCATGAGCCGACTGCATTATTAGGACCTTAAAATATGCAAAATTAATGTATAATTCCAAACACAGGATCAGATTCTTTGCTTCTGCATGTGAATATACTTCTCAAGTCCATTTGGTAGCTGTCTTTTGATGAAAAAAGTTTAAGTACCTCCATTGTTTAGGTAGTCTTTAGCTGTTTGTCTTTGTGGGATGTACTATTGCAGCAGCTGTTTTTCTTCAACATATATTCACAGTGTCTCTTAGGTGTTACATATCACGCAGCTAGTGCTTCAGATTTAGAATTTGAACTCTCACTGATACACAGCTGGGACAAAATTCAAATATAGATATACAAGTGCTCCCTTATATCCACCTATACCTCCCTCCATTTATGTGCACTCTTTCAAGCTGCTACCAGAAAGGCTGCAGCAACATATATTATATGCTGAAAAAGCCCAGATTTACAATTAGTGATTTTACTTAAGGAAATGAAATTATTTAATGAAAATAATAGCGTGCAGTGCTAAGTGCTTTAGCTTGCAGGGTTTTTAACATCTTCTAGTCACTTTGGCCAACACAGATTTTCTCATCAAAAAATTAAGTGGGTGTTAGGTCTAGAAAGACTCAGATGTTTAAGCAAGTAAAAGAGAGCCTACTTTATCTTTCAGTGCACAAATGGGTCCCTTGAATTTCTGCGTGTTTTAGGAAGCGTCTATCAGAAACTGGGATCCCACAAAATTTATACAGTCCATGTATCGTGCATAAACTCAGAATTGTTCCCATTTTGAACTGTCAGGGCAAATAAAAATGGTTTGTTGTCTACAGAGTAATCTCTACAGGTAAAGCTGAGTTATAAAATTATATATTGAAAAGGCATTATCTTTTAGTGAGTAGTGTAACTCATCAATGTCTGTTTTCACCACTTGCTTTCTAAAGGTTTGTCTTCTGATGTTGATTGTAGTGTTACAGTAAAATTATACAATGTCCTCTTGCCCCAAATCTGCATCATAGGAAATCTTGTAGAGAACAGATTTCAGAAAACACACATATAAAAAGAAAATAAAATTATAAGGGAGTCTTCAGTTTTTCATTTTAAATTCCAGTAACTTGCAGCAAATAAAACACAGCTACTGACTTAATGATGCTTTTGCATACATTAGCTCTAAGGAATCACCCGTAATAAGTTAACATAGATTAACAGCTTTACAATAATCTCAATAACATTATTATAATATAAATGAGAATTTTGCTTTCACATAGAATTAAGCAAGGCCATTAATCCAAAATTTTTATTAGTTTCTCTGGGTTATTTTAGAAAAACCCACCACTTACATAGCTCTGTAAGAATCAGTTTGCTTCCTACATAAGTGAACAGGGATCTATTTGACATACACGATTTTTTTTTTTCAAGCCTTCACAATTATGATTTAATAATATGATCACTGAGGCACAATTTTTAAAAAATATTGGATTGTTACCTCTGTTATATCAATTTATTTTCGTCTTCAGTATTTTCCTTCAAGACGAAACGTAGTTCATCCTTCTCATTCAAAAATTATGTCATTGGTAGTTTTGTAATACCTAAGTAAGTTTTATTTTATTACCACAGCACTCATTCATCCCAATCAGAATAACAGTCTCACCATGCTAGGCAATATTAAATATACATTAGATACAGTTCGTTGTCTAAATATTGCTCAGTATATAATCTAAATATATAAAACACTTAGGTCAATGCTTCTTTCTGAGTCCTCACCAAAGTCCTCATAGACCTTACCCGTTCTCCTGAATGGAGTTAATGGATTTTCACCTATGTGAACTCAACTGATAAAGGAAAATGCACTTCACAAGATATTTAAGACAAAACTTTGAGGTAAGAAATTAATTACTTGGAAAATGTTCTCAGTCACAGTGAAAACAGTGGCTTTATGAAGATGGTGATATTATTATATACTTAACACATTTTATTATGATTAATTTCCTTTGTTTATTGGCCCCAGTAGGTGTTACTAATAATATTCCCATTATAGGTTGCACATGCTATATATCCTTTCAGTCTACACATAAAGCATGTGCACGCTATACATATGCAGAAATCTAGATTTGTGTGAAAAACATGGTTGATACATAAAGTTTTAAATTCAGAGGAACACTAATGAAATTTCAAAATACTATCTATAGAGACTATCCATCTCCATTTTAAACACTGTATTTATATGAAATAAATACTATCTTTACGGATAAAAGGTAGATCTAAACATTGCATATTTAGATATACTAAACACTATATTTATCTTAAATTCCTACATAATTTAATTCAGAATTATTTTGCGGGAAATACAGCATCCTTCTCTATACCACAGCTGATTTTGTAGGATCAGATTGCTCCCCTTTGTAAACTGACAGCACACAATGACAACACACATTTAATCAGATGCTACAGCATTTAAAAGTCAAAAAGGGGCAATTTGGTATCCCTCATGTCCCCGAAATGTAGAGGCCATGTGACAAAAACATCCAGAGGATTACATTGACAGCAGAAATACAAGAAATACTAATCAAAGTTAAAGGACCAGAGTCTGGTCCCAGTTGCGTCAATCTATAATATCTTCTTTGAAGTCAAACTATTCCTGATTGAATCAGTACAAGATGACTAAACCAGAATCACCTTTTTCTACTCAGTGGTTGATACCCTTTACACCAAATTTAGGGACAGGTTCCCTCACTGGTGACAAGTACAATAAGGGGACTGCTTCACTAGGCTTCCAAAATTTAGGGGCCTACACAACACAGACTGAATTCTCTCCCAATTTCTTCTGCTTCCTTTAGGGAAGGCATTTGCAAGAAAATTAAGATCCTAGCAAGTAAATGAGGTTGGGCCCCTACAGCCTATGGAGGTTAATGGTGGAGCAGATATCCACCTGCAACCTGTGGAGAACCCCACGCCAGAGCAGGTGGATGCACCCAAAGGAGGCTGTGACCCTGCGGAGAGCCCACACTGGAGCAGGTTTGCTGGCAGGACTTGTGACCCCGTGGGGGACCCACGCTGCAGCAGTTTGTGAAGAACTGTAGTCTGTGGGAAGGACCCATGTTGGAGAAGTTCATGGAGGACTGTCTCCCATGGGAGGGACCCCACACTGGAGCAGGGGAAGAGTGTGAGAAGTCTTCCCTGTGAAATGGAAGGAGCAGCAGAAACAATGCATGATCAGCTGACTGCAACCCCAGCTCCCCATCCGCCTGCGCTGGTTGTGGGGGGACAGGTAGAGAACTCAGGAGTGAAGTTGAGCCTGGGAAGAAGTGACGGGCGGGGGGAAGGTGTTTCAAGGTTTAGATTTTATCTTCTCATTATTCTACTTCGATTTGACTGGTAATAAACTGAATTAATTTTCCCAAGGTTGAGTCTATTTTGGTCATGATGGTAATTGCTGAGTGATCTCTCCCTGTCCTTATCTTGACCCACAAGCCTTTGGTTCATTTTTCTCTCCCCTGTCCAGCTGAGGAGGGGAGTGATAGAGCGGCTTGGTGGGCAGCTGGCATCCAGCCAAGGTCAACCCACCACAGTATCTCAGTTTGCCTATAAAGCCTGATGGTTGTGACCCAACAACATAGCAAAAAGTCAGACAAATTGCTGTTCTCAGTTTTATCCCAGGTGTTTTGAGTCAGTCTCAGTATTAGGGAGTTCTCCTTCTTCTTTTTGAGAATTGTAATACAATAGTTGATCTCAGTTATATAAATTTTTTTCCTACAAGACACTCTGTAAAACAACGTAATACAATACTCCTGGGAAAAGTTTTAACCCACTAGCATTTATGTCCATAATACTACCACTCAGTGCCCAGACTGCTGTTTGCAGAATATCTGCATAAACTGTTCCTCAACCTGGTATCACAGGATGCTTGTTTTCAGGGACCACTGAGTTTTATGTATTTATTTTTATCTACAGAAAAAATAACTGTTTACAAGCAAATTTCAGGACAGAAACCAATTGATACATTCCTTTTCAAGTTAATTCACTGTGTTTTTTTAATAGCTAATTATCTAATTACACCAGTTCTTAATTAAAAAAAAGTATTTTAAGTATATTAAACACAAAGGCTGTTAATTTTATTTTCTGATGCTTGCTGTCTATTTTGATTTTTAAATTACTGTGTATGCATATTATCTTAAGGTAATGACCCTAAGCCCACAAGTAAAATTCAGAAGGAACTACAGATGCAGCAAACTGATAGTAATCAAGAAAGGTAACAAGACCCAAGTGCCTGAAGGCTTTTCAGTCATTTGATACATATGTATAATAGCATATGCAGCAAGTATATCATGCTGTACTTTGAAGTGAGGTTAAGCCTGTAATGCTGTTAGCTTCATCAGCATATGCACTGCTGCTGGTCATCAAAGCACTTCCCACAGAAAGCGAAGAAGGGAGTAAGTGGAATCTGTTAAAGAGGCAACAACCACAGGCTTGACGATAGGTACAATTTCTACTTTCGCCTTTGCTGTTCAAAGATGAAACAGAAAGACAAACCCTGTTAGTCATACTGTAGGACTGACCCTTAAGTGACTGGCTAGTTACTGCAGCTCGTGGTTTCCCTAGTGTGTCATATGCTTGGCTGCCTTAATTAGAAAACTAGCAGTGTATTCCTGTAAAACCTGGCACTGTAAGCATTTCTGGAAAACTCAGATTGATACTTCAATTTCCTGGATATCTACCATTCCTAGAAATATTCCTCAATATTAATGAAATCTGCAAAGACACATCCTTCAGCATTATTTGCTAGAAAAGTGGTTTCCATTTCGTACAAGATTAATGAAAATATTAGAGAAAGAAATGTAGGTTTAAGCGTTTTAAATCACCAAACCATATGATGTAACTGTAGAGAACTTAATGTTGAAGGAGAGGCACAGTTCCTAGGCCAATTCCAAGAAAACTGTTCAGCTTTCCAAATTTCTCACTCTTGGCTGTGTTTGATATGTTTGGGGTTTTTCTTCCTCTTTTTCTTTCCAAAATAGCCTCTCTCAGTCTCATTGCATTGTTTAGGTCCTCACATACTCTAATCGTAAATATTATGTAGTATGTCTAATAAAAGTTGATTTAAAATAGACCCATTTGTCTTACCCTGTGTTCCCCCTTACTAGATGAATAGGTTATTTATTAACTCTTATTAACATTATTAGTCTGACTGTCCCATTCCAACTGCACAGCCTAAGAAATATTTTGAGGCAAAAAAACCCATGAATACATGTACATGCACCTGCAGAGGGAAAAATATATAAATACTGCAAATATATAAATACTGCAAATATACAGGGATAACCTATAGGTAGATATCTTAGAAGTGTATATATATGGATGAATGCAAAACCAACTTGCATTAAAAAGAACTGCTTTGAGTGAACACGGTGAGAGATGCCTTCTGGTTATTTCGCTACAGACAGCTTAGGGCTCTGAAGACAATTACCAATAGCACAAATTGCCATCCGACAGGGAAAAGGACTCTACGTACATTACATTTATCCCTCTTTCATTCTTTTCTGTTTTAATCACTGATAGTAATAACATTCTGGGACTGTGATTCATTACTTAAAATATCACTTTACTTAGCGCACATGGGTTTTTTTCTAAACTAGCTGCCCAGTACTCTTTAATTTACTCTTTAATTTACTCTTTAATTTACTCTTTGTTTCTAAGGGTATTCTTCTCACCCTTAAAGATTTAAATTAGACTGGCAGAACAGGATTTATGAGGATCCTTTCCCTCCTGCCCTCCTCCCTTTTTGACAGTCATTGCCACCTTAGCTTTCTGTCTTAATCCTCTGGTGCCTTCACAGTTTTTAATTCTTTTAGAATAAACTACAGTTGTAATAAACTGTGTTAAAATCCACAGGGTCCATTCATATTTATACAATTTCCAAATTTCTTTTTGTCTGACTTGGTTTAAGTCCAACTGCCTTTTATCCCTCTTATTTGCTAAGGGCCAGACCATAATGCAGGCTGTAAGAGAGAAAAGCAGTGTAAGGAGTTCTCCTGATCAACCAAACCCAGGTATCGAACAGTCGGTCACCGCGGAGGCAGCAATTCCTCATCAGCTGTCACTCCTTGCGGCACAGTGGGCAAATCAGTGTAGCTGAAACAGTGTGCGCTGGCAGACAAACTGCGTGAGCGTGATTTGAGAACAAAACATAAGCCAAGGCCAGACTGTGGATCTCAGCCTCCTGATACAGTACCTGGTTTTCACCCAGGATTGTACAACTTGTGTCTTGCGTGAGACTTGGGGTAGATCCCAGTGTGCCAACCAGCTCCTGCTTGCTCATGACTTTCCTGTTTTTCTTTTTTTTTCCCAAGATTGATTTTATTTTAAGATCACTTACGCAGTTGGCTACTTAGAGTCATTAATCATTCATTTAATCTACCTCCTCATTTATTAATAAGCTTACTTTCTCTAAAGTCCTTCATTTTCCCTAGATATTCTTGTAAAAATTTTATTGACTCTAAGTGCTCTGGTTGACACTGACCTGCTCTCATGTTTTGCTCTTCTTACCTTTTCCCTGAATTTTAAAGGACCCTGTGTCCATTCAAAGGTACCCCAAGAAACAAGTGGAGTAAAGCAAATGTCACTTGCTTTCTTTTTGCACAGTCTCACGTTTACACATCATATAAAAGGGTAAAAGACTGCATATGCAGTAATGGCTTTCTTGCTCTACATGTTCATCACCTCCTGCCGTTAGTCACTTGCTGGTCACCCAGCAAGTTACCTACTGAAATAGCTACAGCCTGGGCAGCTGAAAGCAGCAGATACAGATGGTCAAAAGGCCTATATGCAATAAGGTAATTCTGGGGGAGTAGAATTATAAAAAAAATAAGATGGGCTGAGACGTGACACTAAATCAACAAACTTGCAGTTTTGTTGTTCAGTTTTGATCAACTTCCAGTTACTGCAGTTTCTTTTCTGCTCCAACTATGGAACCATTTTTCAAGCAAGCTATAAATAAATAAGCAGCATCTTTTAACAAATAAAATGTTAAATCATAGTGATTTTAAAAAATCTACAGGTACAATAAAGTATTTAAGTGATGAAAAGCAACATGAAATTAATGCAGATTTCAACTCTGCAGGTTTAAATGTATGCTGATTCCAGGAATTAGGATCTAGTTTATATAATAGCTGTTCTTTGAAGTGTATTCTTACCTCTGGAATATTTTGGGCACAGAGCCCACCTCTTCATGCAAGATGAGATTTTTTTCCCCCTTCCATTTTTAAGAGATACTTGCAGAAGCTTGCAAGACAATAAAATCACTATTTTCTCTTTGGAAAAAAAAACTTGCAGCATTGAACTGTAAGTGCAGTGAGAGGAAGTGGCCCTCACTGTGCTCTGATAATTGCACCCACCTTCTATAAAGCATTTACATATACTGCCTTGTAAAGCTTGAACAGAAAATGGCAAAAAAGAACATGAGAGTTTATGTGCGGAAATAGGTATACAAAAGTTTCACATATAGCTTCAAAAATAATGGTTCTGCTAAACCATAATCTTACCAGAAATAACAATTCTGATTTCTATAACCATGAATATCATAATGTCGTTGTAGAAAACACAAGCTGCCTTCTAATTCATAGATAGAGCCTAAATAATTTAAAGGGGAAGGGAAAGACTTTCCAGTGTTGCACAAAATCCTGGCCTTACATTTAGACTAGAAAGTTGACTTCAATGAGCCCAGCATTTCATTGTTACTCTCTTCTAAGAACTGACACTTAAAAAAAAATAGCAAAGAGCAACATCTATCCTAAATCCACATCAGTATGTCAGGACCAGATGATGCCATCACATAGTACCAATGATCCCACAGCACCCGTGGGTGTACATTGAGTTTGCGTGGGTCAAGTTTTCTTTAAAAGGTAAAAAAACAAAATATTTTTTGCAGCATTTTCATCCTACCTATAGTTACAATTACAAAATTAACAATGAAAAGCAATGAGAAAGTTTTGTGTTTGCTCATAGAGCTTATGTGTCATCTAAGAATCAGCAAAAATATACTGGAGTTTAGATGAATGTTATCATCAGTGCTAACTATAGTCTGTGTTTTGAGGTAAGTAGGAATACTTCCTGCTTAGATTCATCACCCTTGCCAATGCAGTAATCTTTAAAATGAAACAAGTACTGTCAATAAGTAATAGGTTAGCTGATTTTGCATCTTTTTTCTGCTGCATTTAACTGATTTACTTAACTCTAGGGCTGACTTTATCACTACAATACATTCCTTTTAAACATTTTAGAGATTTGATTCCTCTGCTTACTGTCTTGTATAGGATAAGAATGAACCGTACATTTCTTTGATGTTTTTGTCTATAGGCCCGAATTACCCAGCCCTTTGTTCTTTTTAAAATCTAGCTTTGTCATAGTCACAGTCACAGAATCACAGGTTGGAAGGGACCTCTGGGATCATCTAGTCCAACCTATTTAATATTCTTAGCATCATTCTTACACAGATTTTGGAATGGTAATATACTTAGACTTTGTGGGAAGTTTAACCTATGAAACCTCTGTGAGAGATAAGATCTACCTAAATACATACCAATATTCACTGATACTTCTTGGTGTACAGAATTGCTGTGCTAGGTTTTTCTCCTGGGACAGATTCAGCCCCAGAGCCAGCAATGCCCTGGAGCTGCAGTGCCTTTGCACAGGCATGAGGAGACGGGAAGACTCACTGTATCCTGTACCTTCTTGGTGGGGCTTCACAGCCATGTTTTGTCTTTTACTGTGCAAGCATTAAGGACATATTTTTGATGGCAGTGATGTCTCATTTCCGTTATGAGATTTATCTTCTATTTCACGCACTTTGTTTAAAATTTTCTTCAAAGGCACGAGGTAATTTTGGTAGGAAGGTACAGGAAGAATCACTAACAGAAACAACTTAATGTCCTACATGAGAAGAAGAACACAAAACGTAACACTTCTAACCAATAAGCAGGCTGCTGTCATAAGGAGCTACAAAAACAGTATAATATAGCTGTGTGGCAGATACGATTGACACTGAAAGGATGCATAAAAGATGGCATTTGGACAGGTTTCAAACAGGTATGACGATGAGAGGAAAAGGTAGAAAAGACCCATAATAAAGAAACGCACAAAGAATAAACTATGGCCAAGAGATTTCTGGAGAGGTACAAAAGAAAAGATGAAATTATCAACGTAAATGGGAGATGACAGTACATATATAGTTAAGAATCTTAATTACTAGTACACCTGTCCAGCATAAATTAGCCATGCTCTTACACTTTTCCCTCATGAAACAAGATGTTGATACTGCTTTTCCAGAATCATTCTTTCCCTCTAGAAAAGCAAGACAAATAAAACCTCCTCAGAATAAAGTTATTCTAATGATCTTCATCACTCAGAGTTTGATTCAGGCTAGTTTACTCCCATGACTCCAAGCTAATGCTCTTTCCACCCCTCCTTCCAGCCCCGTTACAGCAGAGGGCTTGCCCTTCCTGCAGGGTGTGCCCCTGCCAGACTGGCAGGACTAAGCAACATGTCTGAGCTCAATGAACTTACAAATGTTTGTAGCTGCAGCCCCTACAGATAAATACCATGGCATAGTCCAGGTCCCTGGACCTCACTCAAAAAACAAAACCATGACTGATACAAAGAATTTCAGAATGATCCCAAAATCTTAATGGCATTTATCCAAGTGGCAAATGCATGCACACAGGGAAATCTAACACAATGATGGACTTTAAATTAGCTATTACCCCTCAGGAAAGAAATCTCAAAATCATTGTGAGTCATTTGCCAAGGGTCAACTAGCTTCTTGGCAACTGTCAAACATGGGATATTCAGAATTACTGTGAAAGAGACAAAAAAGAAAACAACTAATACCATCTTTCACAGCATAAATGATTAGGCATGAAATATTACAAATAATGAATACCATACACAGCCCTAATCATCACATGTCCAGAAGAAAATGGTAGGCCTGAAAAAGGTAGAGAGGAGGGCAATAATGAGTAAGTATGGACTAAGCTCCTCCACAGTGATTAAACAGACCAGAACGCTTCAGTCTGGAGAAGAGAAATGAGAGGAAGATGGGAATGAACAAAGATGTATAAAACCATGAGGAAGATGAACAGAAAACTAGTCTTCATAATTTCTAACACAGACACGAGGGTATACTCTCTCTTGAGGTGTCCCATGGAGCATAATTAAATGAACAGGAACAAATGCTTTTCATGCAGTACATAGATCTCATTCTTACAGGATGCTGTGAAGACCAAAAGTAAAAATGAGTTCCAAACGTAGTCAGACAAATCAGGGAGAATACATCCACCAGTGGAAACCTCTGGATGCTGCCTTTGGCTCATTTGCCAGGTGGTGTGAGGCTACAGTATGGGAAGGGCCTCCAAATAATTTCGTTTCTCATATTCTTTTCCCAAGCACATAGGAACACAGACAGGGTATAGGGCTCAGTGTAATTTTGACCCTCTAGGTCAGTCTGGACATTATATATCACTTTGAGTATTTTTTGGAACTCATTCACATATACATTTTAATGTCAATTCCAATACTAGCTCACCAGTATTTCATGGTGGATGACAAGTTAACAGCAAAAGAGGGATAATATTTTTTAACATAAACACCCAAAATGTTACCAGCAACTGAAAACTGATCCTATTCCTCCATCATAATCTATAATCCAAATTCCATAAAATTTTACCTTCAGCAATTCTCTTACGTATTAAAAAGAAAACCCCAAACAAGCTAACAGCTAATTATTTTCATAGTCACAGCATATTCCACTTGTTTGTCAAATGTAAATAGCCTACCACAGCCTAGATCGCCCAGCTATGCTACAGTCTAGCTTATGGTCTAGCTATTTATACCTGGTTTAAGAATCTTTTGTTATCTATACTTTTGCATTAACCACAAATATTCTGTATTTCCACATCTTTGCAGTTTCAGAGGGTGAACATCTGCTGTCTTGCAGGAGACAGGGCTGGGCAGCCCTACCGGTACCCCTGCAGTGAAACACTGATGCATGCTCTATTGGGATGTACAGGAAAATTTGATAATAAGCTTGCTCTTTACAAGTTACTAACATCAACATTTTCAAAGCAAGACTTTTTTTCCAATGACATAGTCACAAACTATAACTGGAAATTCTCACAGTTAATCACAATGATGTGAATTTTCCTACTACCCCCGGGTATTAGACAAAAGTCTTTGCTTACTCAAGGAATTCCATGCTCAATAGAAAATCTCAAGAACAAAAGAACTAAAAAAACCAGCCCGATGTAGTTCAAAAGATGCAAAGAAACGCTTAGGGATTCCGCAATACTACAAGAATGTCTTTGCTGATCATGACAGGTATAATCCAAGCTTCCACAGGAAAGATTAGTAAAAATCCTACCACAAAGACATGCAAAACACTGAACTACGCTGCTATTAAAACATCACTTTTTAATATGCATGTAATAACATTTCAAAATAAGTAAATGACTCAATATCACTAGGGGGAACCTCTAC